>NC_142081.1:184205060-184823810 GCF_054644295.1 Miniopterus natalensis | reverse complement strand
TCAATTTTTGGTCTTTATTTGACCAGAAAATCTATTATTAATTTGTTTGTAATTTTTCTCTAGCTAAAGAGCTTGGTTGGAGGCTGAAACACCATGAGGATGTGTGGTGTGGAGGAAAGAGCCTTGGGTTTGGGGTCAGAGGGCCTAAACTGTGGCTGTGACCTAGAATATCTGTAACACTCTCTGTCTTTGCACAGTAGTTCTGTTACCTTTAAAAAATTACTTAATGTTTGTTGTTGTTGTTTTTTACCCGCCCTCAGGACAGTGGAAATATTTCCATTCATAATGATTATGAAAAAAAGTAATATATAAAAACATGGAACAGTCACTAGCAAAAGTGGTAGATTTTTTTTTCTTCTTCTTCTTAGCTATTTGCTGTTTACACAGCATTTTCTTTTCTTCATCCAATAATTTGGCCAAGAATTAGTGAATTTTGGTAAAGAAGATTGAAGAGAGAAAAAATATATATTTCTCAGGATATTCACAAACATGTAGAAGAAATCAAGCCCAAATAGTTACCTGGAAATGTCTTTGAATAGTGAATCTCTAATATAGCCACACATAGTTTCTAGAGAAAATTCTTGAGCAATATATCCAAAAATATTTATTAAGGAATTGTAGAAAAAAATGGACAAGGTTCTTACAGAGAGACATGGGACCAAAAGATATATTACATTTCACATATAATATAGCAATACACTGTAATGTTTTGCTATCAGCTACACCAATTAATGCAGATGATGCTAATTAAAAATAAATTTAGAGAGTGATTAGGTTCTCTCACCATTGTTAGGGAGAATTGATTCTTCTATAGATCTAATATGTTAAAATAAGAAGTTAATGATATATTGATGGATTTTAAAGCACCTAATTTAGATTATAATTCTGAGGAAAACATTTGTGTTAATACTGAATATTAAATGACACACGTTTTTCTCTTGGAAAAGGAATGGCACCATTTGTGTAACCCTAGAGCAATGCATATGTTGATGTTTTGAATAAATTATTGTGTATGGCTGTATAATCTCAGTTTTGGTCTTATAAAACTTATAATACCAGAATTCTGTTGCACATGTGCTCATTTATGTGGCAGTATACAGCTGTGTGTGGCATAATAACTCTATTGAGCAAAATTATGTGCTGTAGAACTTGCAAAAATTTCATGGTCCCATCTGGATTTGCTTTGCAATTGAGAAGGCTAAAGTGGGCAAAGATTTTACAGCACTGTAGAAAACAGCGGTAGATTTCTGCTGTCAATTTAATATTTAGAAAATAAGGTCAGTAGGTGGTCAAGCTAGGAGGATGTCTTCTTTGTACTCAAAAGGGGTTTTCAATTAGAAATAAAGGTACTCTCACTGTATGAAGGTCCTCAAGTATAAACAGACATTGAGTTCATATCTGCATGTATTGGCCTACAGTTACTCTGCTCTTAAAATCTGATACCGTAAACACAACAAACTAGTTGATTCTTATATTTCACCAACACAGACATTTAAATTAGATATGATCACACAAAAAATATTTCCTGAGGGCTTAAGTTTGGCTAATGCTATCTAAGGCTTAGTTATGCTATTTTTTTTTTTTTATGGGGAAAAGAGAAGAAGGTTAACTTAAGTACGAGACTGATTAAATGGCAGGGCACAACTATTCATTGCATTCTTCTAATATCTTCTATCTCACTTTGCCTCCCTTTTTCCCTCCTCCCAATCAAAGCATGTGACACAAAGAAAAGAAAAAGAAACTGCATAAGGTTTATCTATATGAAATCTAGTAAAACTGAGTTGGGAACAAGAAAATAGTGTATTCCAAAGTGGTAGTTCTTATATCTGGGACATGGTGATACAATGGAGATGCTATTATTATTGTCCTCGCGTTGACTTATCTTTCTACTCTGATGGCACGTTATATGTATTTTGTAACCAATCTGTACACACATAGACATACTTATTAAGTTGGCAAAAATGCAGAAACTATATAAATTAGATGGTAAAACTAAGTCTGTGAGTGGTGGTAATGCAGAAAAAAGTATGCTGGTGAGAAAAATGTGTGCCTGCTAATTACTGAACCCTAATATAAGCTGTCATTTCCAAGGGTTATAATAAGGAAAGTTGAGTAGATATTGTACCACTTGTAACAAAAGCCTGTGGGTAAAAAAATCATAAGACAAATATTGTGTGTTTGTAGTTTTGAGCTCTGAAAAAATTTTTAGAATTTATTTTAAAATTGGTTTAAACATTAGTTTGTTTTATAATAAAACATTAAACATATACTTTTAGGTACCTAATAAGATTAAAAAGAGATTTTATATACACACACACACACACACACACACATATATATATACCATCATATATAATCATTGTACAATTATAGGCATATATATGAGGCATGCTTTCAGTAAGTCAGATCTCAAATGTTATCGATTATGTGATTGTTTTTATCTGTACAGCCATATTATTTGATGCATTAGATGATCATCCTATATATGTATTTATTTCAATGGGTAGGGACTCAAACTTTTATTCAACCGAGCAGCTCGCCCACAGCATTTGCCAGGTGGATTTGCATTTTAAAAGGAAGTTACAAAGCACCGCCTTCCTTAAATCAGGAAGTGAAGGAAGTGAGCCAAAGCCTGATTACAGGGAAGCAGTTTGCAACAGCACCTTTTGTTGTTATTTTTATTGTTGAAAATAGTTCAATGAAACAGGAAAATTTTAGTAATATGATTATATGATGTTAGGAACAAAAATATTTAGCCCTACTTCTAAGTAATTATTTTCTTAACAAGTATAATATTGAAGTCCAATTAACCAATTGTACACAACAAAACTAACAAAAGCATCATTTGGACTGGACTATTTAAACTAATTATAAACTCCTGAAAATAATGATCATGTATGCTGAGCTAATATGATAGAATGTACTAGATTATTTTAATATGTAGAACAAGCTGCTTTGCTACTCTAAACTACTACAGCCAACAAACTCTCCCCTGCTTCCACCCTACAAATTCTGTTCATCTGGCTTTTTTTCTTTCAATTGTTTTTAACCTGATAGAGAATCATCAACATACTTATAAATGTATGTACTTGAAAATTTTAACAGAAAAATAGAGAGATCTTTATATAGACAATTAAAACAGGAATAATTTGGGTCAAAATTTAATTCTGGACTTTATTAGCCTCTTAAAGGGATGAAATGATAAGCATTCAGGCACATGTGCATTTAGCCCAGTACATGCTCACACGGTTCCAAATCAGAATATTGCTCTTTGCAGCAATGTGCATGATTGAATAGCATTAATAGCTCGACAGTTTCACTGCACCATTGACAGTACACCGATTTAATGTGGACCTTTTTTTTTTTTTTTTAAAGTAAATTAGCATAAATAAGCTTGCAAGAGTTATAGGCTCTTCTTAGAGGGGTCTTGAGAATGGAGGCCTGGAATTTTGCAGTGATGCTAACAAAATTCGTTTCTGTTGCATGACTTGAATAAGAATAGAGATCTAATGGAAGAAAACTAAAAAAAATATACCACTGTAAGCCAGTAACAAAATTTCACTGAGGTAGAATATTTCTTTCAATAAAACTATGATTTGCTAATTAATGCAAATTTTACTGCAGTTTTTACAACAAATTATTATTCCTTGAGGTAGTGTCAGTTCAGTTTCATAGAAAAATCAAGGGAGATAATGCTGTTTGTGTCTATTATAGTGACTGTTTTAACACGTGCATTCCTGTATATCTGAAGCTCTGTTCCATTTACAATCGTAATTCTCCCGCTGAGGACACAGCTTGTGCTGATGCCAGCCTGTGCCTCTCTCCTGGAGGTCAGAAGAAATGTAATTTATATATTTTAATTACTTTAAACTTTAGCTCTGAGTAGATGACTTTATCTTAAACCATAACACTTCCAGAGATAAATGTATCCCTTTAAGAATAACAGCTATTTTCGCATTATTCATTTACATGCAGCGTACTGAAAAAGCACAGTTGGTTTAGAAGAAATAAATCATGCTTGTTTAACATTTCGTTTAAAATACCTACCAAGTGTTTATGTGTTTTTAGCTCTTTGCTCACCTCCTAACTTCCCTGCCAGAGGCATATTTTCATTTAAATGTGTAACTTTTAGATTGTTTCTACTTTGTAGAGTTTCCAACAGGAAGATTTTACTTATAAGGGCAATGAATAGGTACAAAGTGACTCTTCAGCAGCAGTATCTTACTCATGGGGAAGCTCTTCTGTCTGCCAGGGATGATGGGTGAAAGAAGCTTCCACACTGTAATCATTTCACCATAAAAAATGCTAAAGCTTTTTTCTTTATAAATTGCAACTGTCCTCAGTGTGTTCTAACCTTCAATTTTTTGCTCATACACTATATGAAACCGTTTCTTTGCTTTAAGTTACACCAGTGAAATAGGATTTCTTCTCTTTTGTATAGACCGGGCACAGTATTTTAGTTTATATAAGCCAAATAAGACCATTCTCCTGAAACTCGTTCAAGTCCCGGAAGGGCAAATGTACAAATCCTGCAAAGGTTTCAAAGAACTTCTTTATCGGCCTTAGAGATGTACTTCACAGCTGTTGATGTCACATTTCCCATTATCTAGTGACTGAGGGAAATCTTTTCCATCTATTAAAAAATGGCACATTGGGGCGACACATTTAATCTCAGCCGGTATGTAATCGATGGTTACACCCTATCGCTGCCTTAAGCTGTTTTGTAGATGAGAGAGAAATAAATAAGTAAATAAATAAATAAGAGACAGAGCCCTGGACTAAAATAAAAATGCAGGAAGAAGCCAGACTTGCACATGATAGCTAATTCTCAATACAAGGCAAAGTATCCTTTATTTACAGGACTATGGGGTATAGGCAATACTCAAATAAGGAGTGAAACTGATTAATAAAAAAGAGTTGTAATAATATTTAATATTTATTGAACATACGAACATTTGTTACTATAGGCCAGGCACTATTTGATGTACTTTCTACTAACTCAGTATTTTCAGCAATCTTATGAAATCTTATTTTAAAGATGAGAAAGCCGAAGCTCAGAATGATTAATTAATCACACAGCTAAATGGCTGAACCAACAATAAAAACCAGGCAGCCTCGCTTCAGAACACACAGGATGACTTAATGAAAGGAGGGGACAAGTGAAACAGAAAAAAGAAAAAAAATCCCTAAAATCTTCATTGGTGAGTTCACTGTGTGAAATAGTATTTCTATGAAAACTGGGCAAGTCGAATTTCTGAGATTAACTCCCCCTTTCGAATGAGTGCGGTTTGACCTTTCTGGCCTACAGATTGCAGGGTTTCTTGAATTTCAAATGGTTTATTTTGTAAAAGAACTTGGTAAAACTGCTCTGCAGATGTTAGTTGAAGTTTTTTAGTTTATTTTTTTTAAATGAGGAACTAAGTGTTGCTCGAGCTATTTATAATGGAGAAGTTCGGAGAGCTGAAAGCCGCATTCTTTTGCATTTATTTGCTCTGAGCTTTTTACCACTCATGGGGTGTAGCCCCGCCGGTGGTGTGGAAGGAAGGGAATGCCTGTGAACGTGGACGGAGGTGCCACAGGCACAGCCACCGTGCGGGGTGAGAGCTGCCTGCCCTCAGATGCATGACGAGGCTTCTTCCACTCCAGGAAATAAGGAAGTTCATTAACTCGTCTCGTATCACCACCCTTTATTCTAAAAGGGATACTTTTTGAAAGAGAAATAAAACACATTTACAATAGGTTTCCTATGTGAAAAAGTTAAGCTAGGGAAGCAAATTTTGCAGGGACTTTCTGCCTAGTAACATATTCTGTTAGGTTATCAGCATACTATGATTTCAAAGACATGTAAGATTTTTTTTCCCCCACTGTGTTTTTTAATATTACTTTGCTGAGAATCAGAAGGAATTTTACCATTTTATGAGGAGAAGCAGAAACAAGCCCAATGTATATATTTTTGTAAAATGAAACATAGCCAACAGGCAGTATAACAGCACTGTCCAGGATGCTGACCACTAGCTCGCATATGGCTATTATTTTTATATTAATTAAAGTTAACTAAAATTTACAATTCATTTTTTCACTGTTTGACTGCACAGTTTTATCACTGCAGAAAGTTCTGTTGGATGGCGCTGGTATAGAGTTGTGGTTAACAGGTCAGCCTAGACTCTAACTCCCGAGCTCTCCCAGCCTCATTGCTTACTTGCGCTGTGACCTTGCTCAAGTTCATCTGGAGCCTCTCTCCTCACCTGCAAAATGGAGATAATAATAATACCTATTTCACATGCTTGTTATGAGAATCGAATGAGGTAATAGCTGTAAGGTACTTAGCTCAGTGTCTGGAACAAACACTTAATAAATGTTGGCAAGTATTAGGAACCAGACATATTCTTAGAGTCATTAAATTAAATATCGTTAATTGGTTTAAAAAATCAATTGCACGTTCTGCGATGACAATCAATCAGATTACAGCCCCCCAAAATTTAACAGTGACATTTCACTTCCATTTATTCGTATATTTTTTGACTATTTTTAAAAAAAAGGGATTTGAGGCTATTAACACATTTTTAAAAGACAAATCCAACAGAATTGAAAATGATTAACCTAATTTTTGAAAAGTAAAACCAAAATTGGTTAAAGGGGAAAGGAAGGGGTGTATGGAAGACCATAGTTAAGAGAAATGATTGCCATCTTAGCTGAAGCTCCTGGCAACCACGGTCAAAGAGCTGCCTCTGTCTAGGCACAGTTTTTGTATGTGTGTTTTTCTTTTAATTCAAATGAGATCCAAATAGATGTAAGAAAAGTTTCCAAGATGCATTCACATACAATGTGAATCCTAGTCCTTCCTCATTAAGTACAGAACCATATAGAATTGGTAAAAAAATGTACTGTTATACATAGCTACTTTAATAACCTGCTATATTTTGTAGATTTAAAAACAAAACAAAAAACAGATATAACCAATAGGCCCTACTAATCATCTACGGCAGCGATTTTCAACTGGTGTCCCACAAGGATTTTTAAGATATGCAAATACCTGATTACTTAGTCAGGGGCGCTGACCTCTTTCCCTTAGATTGTCAGATTAAAAAATGACAACATCCAACCCAATAATAGTTGCCCCGGTGTGAAAGAATTAAAATTATACTTATTTTTTGTCAGAATGTTAAAAAAATACATTTTTGGTGTGCTGCAGAAATTTAGTAATTAGTTTATGTGTGCCATAAGATGAAAAGGGTTGAAAATCCCTGATCTAGGGGGAAGCTACTAGAAATGATCTTAGAGAAATCTGAACTACAAGCTTAGAGGCGGGGCACTGGCATCTGTAGTGGTTATAGCACCACAAGTGAATTCTCACCGTGTGGACCTGATCTCTCTCCTCCGTCACAGGCTGAGTGGCTTGGGAAAATGCTTAACCCTCATTGTCTCAGTTTCTCTTCTATCAAATGGAGATGATTATTATAATATTCTCTTGATTTTTGTGGATAATAAATTAGCCAGTGCTTCTAAGGTAGACTGCTTGGTACTTAGTGCATATACAATATATGCAGTATTGGATATTATTTGACAATTTTGAATGGCTGACTGTGAAATTTGATGTAGAAGCAAACTTATCAATTGCAGTGAAGATTATCACAGTGTAAAATAAAACGTCATAAAATTTTAATATAGCCCGGCCGGGCGTGGCTCAGCAGTTGAGCGTCGACCTGGGATCCAGGCGATCAGGGTTCGATTCCAGGTCAGTGCACATGCCTGGGTTGAGGGCTCGATCAATGACTCTCTCATCATTGACATTTCTAGCTGTCTCTCTCCCTCTCCTTTCCTCTCTCTGAAATCAATAAAGGTATATTTAAAAAACAATTTTTTTATATAAATATAAGAACATAAAAAGTCCAGTTTTAATTTTCATATTTTTCTTAAAAACGTTAGGTAATATTTTTGTGTTTTGATGCAGTTTCTAGAGTATATAGTGATATGTGGTTTTGTTGTATTTTTTATACATCTGGGCAATATTTAATAAACAGTTAATATTGGCAGAATTTTTCAACTTCGGGGGGAAATAAGACAGAGAATATATGCTAATGGAAATTACTTAGAGAAACCTGAGTAAATCTAGTAATTGCGTGCCATCTGTGGTGAGGAAATTAAATGGTGCACTTAGAGTGATTCAATAATTAAATATGTATTTATTAAATCATTTGTAATAGCTTTAGTGTATGACCTCAGGACTCAAAGCCAGCCGCACGGCGATTACCCTTGAAGCTTCACTGAGGAGAGAATGACAGGATCAGCTCTTGCCTTCACGGCCTGCACTCGCTTTACCTTGAAGCCTCATTGTGAAAGCAGCTTCCCGAGCTCACTACCTTTGCAGCTCCTTGATCCCTGCAGCACCGGGCGCGGGACTTGCAGGGGCAGGAGGGGAATGTCCTGGAAGTTGACAATAAACAGAAGCAGTCAGAAAATTACCTGTGGGGGGTGGCAGATGAGGCGATGCTAAGACAGAAGGCAGACACTCCGCACAGCAGCTGGAGAGGAGAAAAGGTACATTAGCCAAATGAATTGTGGAAAAAAGAAATCAAACTCCAGTGAGAGGCTAACCATTCTCTTTACACTATTAAGTATGTTTCAAACTTTGAGGTATATTTATTAGTTGACTGGGGTTTTTTGGTCCCTGTATTACTTAAGGGGAAAAAAATTAAATTTTAGCTTTTGGGGATGAATCTAGAACTCAAGTAATTAATTTGGAAAATGTCACTGTTTCATCAAACAGCCCGATTTGAACTTGGTTAACTTGAGTGATTTACTTCGAAAAGCCCCATTCTCGCAGAGCATGTCCAAATGTTTGGTTTATAATCTAGGAACTGACCTTCTGGATGCATTTTTTTTTTTTTGTAAACTAGATTTCCTGGGAAATGTGGCAAAAATAAACTAGTACAAAAGTTGAAGTGAGTGTCAGTTAAACTGACACTTTCTCACTTTCTGTTGGTAATTTGCAGGGATCTCTCCTGAAGAAAACAGCTGTAAACTGTTTTCACAGTGTAGAAGATCCACTCCGACCCCTTTGCCCTGTTTCCTAAAACCAAGTGGACGTGTCTTTATTCAGAATCCTGCGCCCACCTGTCGCCGTGTTACTCCCTCTATCCACTTTACTTTCTGCAGTTCAGTAGAGTCTGTATTAGGGAAAACCCTCAAAAAGTCATTTGAAGGGGAGAGTTTTCCTCAGGGAACGTAGCTCTTTTTTCTCCTGTTTTCGACTTCAGCTCTTAACTTCCTTTCACCACATTCTCACATGTACGGAGCTAGGTAATTTCAGATAAGCCCCTTGGCCATTACCTAGGGTGCCACACTTTGCAGCCCATCAAATGATATTCCGAGTCATTTTGCACCTGGGCACACAGTTCAGTCCGGCTGCTTCGACCGTCCAAATAGAGAGGCATTCTGGAAAAGCATTAACATATAAGTGAGAGGCATTGAAAACGAATCTAATTTCCTATAACGTTGGTTCTATGCAATTAAAGTATAAAAGATTAATATCGAAATATTTATAATGTCTAATATCTTATAGATTAAAATGGCAGATCAGCTTTACTCAAGTATGAACTGTCAAATTTACCACTTTCACAGGAAACATTTATTTTAGGCCATCTGTTCCACTTGCTTCCACTTTTTGGTGTTGGAAAGCTCCCTCCAATTAGTGGAATAGTGAAGCAGCTGTTTGCAACGTCTTGGAGAAATATATTTTTGTAGAAAGTGATTAACTGGTTCACATGAAGATGGAAGGGGCACAAGCACACACACAGACACGCAGACATTATATACGTATTTTTGTTAGTGTGAAGAAACCACCAAACCTGCACAAGGCCTGCCAGGAGTCATAGCAGAAGCCACCAGCAATTGGTACCAAGTTATGACAACTTCTAATGGAGCAAAATTCCAATCATGAAATTGGAATATTATAAGAATTTGAGATTTGTCATTAATTTTCAATTAATTATATTGTTAGGATATATTTTCCTGTGTCTGCCTATATTCACCATCTCTGTCCTTGGTCTATGGAGCAATTGTGCGTTGGGGCATTTTCAGAAAATTTATTTTGGGGCTGACTTCCCTTCAGATTTTCTCTGTGCTAAAACAAATCCTACCTTTAGTTTTGCCAGAAGTACATTACTGTGGATGATAGACACGGAGCTGAATAGTTGTTATTCATTGACTGCTGGGGTAAAGATGCATTTTCTAGTAAAACTACAGGAAGCAATTCTTAGGAGGTAAAACTTTTATTTTTTATTGACAAAGGGCCAAAGGTGAATATTTTAGGGAACTTAGATAAAAACTAGCTTCGCCACTTTTGAATTATTTGCTAGCAAGAAGGGGGGCACATGTATTGCCTCTGAATGATAAGACTAACAGTTTCGCCTGCCTGCAAAATTCAAAACTGCCTTGTGGTATAAACCTCAAACTTGGAACAGTGTCCTCCTTATTGTAGAGAAAAATGTATTGAGAGCAGAAGCAATCCACATTCACATTTATAAGGCTGTAAGGGCTTTGAAATTCATGCCTGGATGAGCACCATATAAGCATTTTTCTTGACTTTTCAAATCAATCTTTCTGCTCTGGGACTAATATTAAGAGTTAGAAACCTAAGGGAAATCAAAGATTTAAATGTAAATAACATGTTTGTGCAAACCCTCTTTTGTTTAAGCCTAATGGAGCTTTTCATTCATTTGCTAGTTTCTGTGAATCTTTAATTTCTTCTTCCTTACTTTTTAAAGTTAAAATAGGTAAATTAAAGCAACGTTTTACTTAATGATGGCAACAGGTCTAAATAAATTGGAAAATTTAGGTTATGTGAGGTTCATTAATAAGAATGAACTTGAAATTGATCTGATTCTCTCTCCTGTTTGACAACGTGAGTTAGAAGTCAAAATTACATTTTTAGAAGCCCTCTAACTCAGAGATCATGCGTTTATATTAAAAACATGTTTGTATTCACCTAATATAAAACAGTATTCTTAAGCATTCTGAAAATAAATTTGACCAGATAACTCATCTACATATGCTTCATGTAGGTGTAATAGGTTCAAAACAGGAGCATGTTCAATCAGACCGCCACCTACTGAAAATAATAAAGAAAACTTGGACAAATAGAATTTGATCATTTTGAACCTCATTTCTCTCATCTGTATTTAAATACATAAAATGATTAGAATGGTAATTCCAAACTTTACAGCAATTTGGAAACAAATGTATTGTATTGATAAGATACAAAATAAATGCTAATCCCCTTCTCGTCCCCCGATAAATATGTTGAAATATATATTTTTCTCTATATCCAAATAGCTGACTTCTTTTCTGTCCTGGACATACAAAGAAAATCAAGCCCATTATTTATTTTTTTTGTGGGTTCTGATAATATACATCATAATATATATCTTAGCCATTGTGGCCAAAATAAGTTAATAGTAGACAATAGGTTCCATTGACAGGGGCAACCATAAGGTCAAGGCTTTGTAGCAGGTGGGGAAGGTATTGATAGATTATTCACCAAAGAAATCAAATAAAAAGATAAAAATGCATTAAGCAGTTTTATAGGAAAGCACTAAAGAACTGTGCTTCTGTAAGAAAGTGTATCAAATTGCTTTTTTATTCAGTATGTCAATTGAAATATAGACACTGGAACTTGGTCCTTTGTAAAATTCAGCCAGGATCTTTTATTCCTGATGTTTGGTTCCTTTCCAAGCATGTGTCTGGCGAAGTATCTTGAATTACAAGCTAATAACTGATACTTTTAAGTGACCCTTAGGCTTTAAAACAACTTTTTTTTCTTTCTCTACTTCTTTCCTTTTTTTCTCCTTTCCAGTCAATTAAGGAAATTTCTAATGTTTGTATACATTTTAAATCAGAGACTCTGTAATGTACTGAGGTAGGAGCCATAATATGATGACCACAGAGAAGTTGAGGGGCAAAAATGGATTATTTGAAAATTTTTTTAAAATGAATAATCAGGTGCAGTTTAGTCCATTCTCAATTTTATGGTAATTATCTACAAGTAATTACCACATCTCAAAATTATAAATGTGATTTATTTCCTTAAAATTAATACTTGAGCCCAGCCAGGCGTGGCTCAGCGGTTGAGCATCGACCTAGGATCCAGGAGATCACAGTTCGATTCCTGGTCAGGGCACATGCCCGAGTTGAGGGCTCGATCCCCAGTGGGGGGCGTGCAGGAGGCCTCCGATCAATGACTCTCTCATCATTGATGTTTCTCTCTCTCTCTCCCTTCCTCTCTCTGAAATCAATAAAATCATATTAAAAAAATTAATATTTGAGACTATACTAGTCAAGTTTTAGAAACAGCATCCCCACTATGTAATGATTTCTTAAGACTGACTTTCTTATGATAATGTCATTTAAATTAATACAAAGGAAGTATTATTTTTATCATAACATCCTTACCTTCTTGTTAAATATTTTAATTACATTTACTGAAAACAATTTATAATCTATTCAGTCATTAAATGATTTTGCAATATTTTAGTTATCACCAAACCATATATATATATCTTTTTTTAATGCTCACTGAAGATATTTTTCAATTGCTTTTCAGAGAGTGGCAGGGAGAGAGAGAGGGAAACATTAATGTGAGAGAGACACATCAGCTGGTTGCCTTCCACACAAGCCCTGACCCGGGCCAGGGATCGAACCTGCAACTGAAGTACCAGCCTTTGGGTGGAATCGAACCTGAGACCCTTCACAGACTGATTCTCTAACCAGGAAGCAAATTGACTGGGGCCATCAAACCATCTTATTAGAAACAATGGTTATAGTTTAAAACTCAAAGTTTAATTTAAAGTTATGATGATTACGTTAAAAGCTAGAGAACATAATCTCTTGTCAGACAGACTTTGTTTTTTATCTATCTGTCTATCTTTCATTTTTCTTTTTAATCTATTTAGATATATATTATGCTCTTTCTCTGGGAAAGTTGACTAGCAATATAATATATACAGAGAGCTGTTATTAATTATTCATCACCTAAATTCCATGTTTTATAATTATCAAGGGCATATGAAAAGGGAGGGCCCCATTTTAGAGAAAAGAATTGATAATTCTGGAATTTTATGATTTACTTGGAAAAGAAATGAGAATTTTATAATGGTCCTGTCACATGGAAGTCTATTCTGTTACATTAGCATTCATGTTATTTATAACCTCTTGTAAGTGGAACATTTTTTTTTTTCCTGGGGATTTTCAGTTTAGGTTGGGATTTGCAAGCAATTATCTCAGGAATTTAGGCTAATATTTGCAAAGGAGTAATACAGCAAAGAAAACCTTATGAAAACTTCTTAAACAAAAAACATAATATTTTAAATTATGATTTGGGGGATGCCAAGTTTGTTTTCAGTGTTAACGTATATAAGATAGTGTAAGCTTATTTAAAATCTGGCTGACACAGAAATGTGCATTGCTATAAAAAAGACCAAGTGGCCTATTTAAAATTTACAGCAAAAAAATCTAGGCAGAAGGAAAGAAACAGGAACAAAAGCATAATTATGAAAATGTTTGGAATGCTGCTATTAAAGAGTAAAATACATATAGATATATTGAACTCGAGAATCATTTTAAAAATTAGGCATTTAATAATGATATATACTCTTCTCTTATTTAGAAAGTTACCTGAAATTACTTCTGTAACACTTCCCCAAAAGGCTTATACTAATATATTTTGAAATTACTTGTTTCTATAGTTAACCTATTATAAGCAACTCTTATTATACCTAGTGAGATTTTAGATAGGAAAAAAGAAAAAACACAGAATATACAAAAGACAAGAGAACTGAAGAGGAGAAGGGGGAGGGGAGGGGAGGGGAGGGGAGTAGATGAGATGGTTGATGGGAATAGAAGAGAAGGGAAAGAAGATGTGGCCTATAGGCTAGCTGAAGAACCACACGTTTCTTTTGCATTTCTACATCAATTTTAACTTTAAAAAATTTATAGCCAAAACATTAAATGAGAATGCATTTTTTCTCGTTTTACTTCCCAGTGAAATACAAAGAGCTTTAAAACTTAAGATGTTTAGTGAACTCCTTAAAAAGGTAGTAACATAATTTTCTTAAATGATATCACAGGAAAATTACCTGTTAGTCATTTTGGGAATTGGGACATCATTTAGTTTTCAGGTGAATATCACTTAAAAGAAGCCTCTCTGGCCCCTCATAACCTTTGTATCCTGTCACCTATTTTAATTTCTTGCACAGGATTTATCACTACCTGATAAATACATGTTTATTTATTTGTTTCTATGTGTGTCCCCAAGACTAGAATGTAAGCTAATGAAAGCAGAGAAATGGCCAATCGAAGATGATCATTAATAAATGAATGAATAAAATAAACAAATAAATATAGCATTTTAAATGTGACCAAGTTCCTTCTCAATGAAGATATGTTTTGCCATGCCATCCAGGATAGTACCTCAGGCCCCTGTGTGCACCTGAGTACTCATGTTGATGACTGGCTGCCCGGATGTGCAGTGAGAAAGGTGTTTAGGTTTTATACTTGTTCATCACAGCAATGGCTTCGCTTCATGCCCTGTCTCCTTCTGTGAGAAAATCAGAGTGCATCGACTCAGCAAACTACCAGTTGCTTTGCTGTGCAAACCAATGCAGCCTGGCTGTTCCAGATTCACGCTTGCACGTTGTGATGAAATGCCAAGCCCGTGACGGTTGCGGGATGCAGCCCTACAGTGTGTGCAGTGGATATACCCAGGCGATGTTTTAAATTCTCCTGACATAACAAGTGATATGTCTGTCAAATGAAAACACATAATACAAACCGTGCAGCTCTTTGTTCTTACGTATCGAGAATTGCCATGAAAATATGTAGACGATAATGTATTTTTCAAGCATGACATTGCTTTAAGGCCCAGTACAAATTCCATTCTTTCCATTAATTCCCCTAAAATCTCACACTTCCCAGAGTCTGTCTCACTCTCAACTCCCACATGAGCCGTATCCAGGGCTGCATTATATCACTTAACACATTCTTTTCTAGTAGAATAAAACTATTAGTCCATGGCTCCTCTCGGCCTATATTATAAATCTTCAAAGTAGTGACAATGCTTGTTTTATCTCTGCCTTCTCAAACTACCTAACACAATGCCTTATGCATTGTAAGATCTCTAAAGATAGTGAATTGAATTTTAGTTCACCTGTGTACGAACAGGCTTCAGTCAATACATAAAAGATCAAAATCTAACAAATTTATTTTAGAGTCAAATATGTTAATTATGTTCACATATGCATTTATTAATTTTCACAAATTAATTTTGTGGTGTGGTTACAGTTATCAAGATATAAAGCTCTGGCAACAGAAAAAGATGGGCCTGGAATGGTGGGTGTAATATAATCTATTATATGTAATGCAATTAAACTATTCAAAGCTAGCATCCCACCTGCCAAATCCAACCAATTATTACAAAAATGTAGTGAAGTGGTCTTTAAATGTCCAAGGATATTGAAGTAACACCTATGAAAGGCCAATGCTCAGGTTTTCTTTACAGTTTCAAGTTAATGTGCAAAACGTGTAAATTCCCAAACGACCCAGTGCAAACATATCCTTATATCTCTAATTGGTAATGCAGTGACTACACATTCACAAAGATTAGATTGCAAGGGTGATTGGGGTCTTTAAAACTACTTTATAGAGTGAGTGTTTGGAGTAAGAAACAGGCTGTAAAACATTCTTTGGGGGTTTTTTGAGTTATCCTTTCTGAAAATTGGCTCCTGGTATTTTTACAAGCAGATGATTTACTAAGGAGCTTGCAAAGCAAGTACCTGAAAAGAAAGGTTTTACTGACAGAATACCACCCTTAATTTTATTAGACAGGAGGACCTAAAGAGCCATCCTCTGAACTTACGGCTCAAGGAGAGGTGCACATTGGACAACTCCAGGGGGTGCCATTTACAGAGAGTGCAATGGGAACGGGGCCCTTGGACCCGTGCAGCGCAGCAGCTTCTGTAGGGAGTGACAGCTGTTGTGAGTAGTAGCATAGCAAGGTGGGGGGATTTGTGGGGGAAATTATTACTCTTTTGTCTCTTGTATAAAATTAAATTTAAAAAAACCTTAGAATTAATACATAGGATAATTTAGTTGAAAAACTCTCACATGAACTACCTCAATGCAGTGCCTCAAGGCAGTTAGTGGAATATAAGGGTGGTTTTGTAGTATGTGGGGAAGGCTGTGTGTGTGTGTGTGTGTGTGTGTGTGCACTTTGTATTCCATTTGCTTACAACACTGAGCTCTTTTACACCATATATGACGTATAGTTTACTTCATTTATGTGATAGTGCATTTAATAAAAGTACTTCGGAATGCGGACCTGTGGTGTAGGAGAGGCGGGTGAGTTGGTGCGCACACTGTAAAAGCTAGGCAGGAAGGAGCTACTGTGCACCTACTTCTAGGCATAGTCTAGATTTTGCTACCTTCCAAAATTCTACTTTTAATTCTATTTTTTAGGTTATATTTAACATGAGAGATAACTGAAATGACTAATAAAAAATTGAATTAAGCGATATTATTTTTAAATGATTTAAATGCATTTTGTGTATAGAATTATGAGGGTTGTAATGTAAACTCAGTGAGGGCAAGGGCCTTGTTAGCTGGGCTCATTAATATATATACAGGTCCCATATGTATGGGAACATATAAACAGTTCCAGCACTATTTAAAAGATTCTAATAGAATACAGCAGAATGAGACCTCAGAATCACTAGTCGCCCGAATGAAGATATCCTGAACAGAAGAAATTAGGCAGAACATCTTTACTTTTCTGAAGTTTATGGTATCAAGTTTTAGTTACCAAATGAATTAACAAGTGAATTCGCTTAGGGAAAATTCACTTCACACACACACGCACACGCACACGCACACACACAGGCTCCATTAGACATGGTAAGGCATATCTAAGTAATGCACCTCATCTGACACCCTAGTGTGAGCTCTCATACACACAAAGTTTACCTAACTGCACTAACCACATCGCCACTACCAAACTGTAACAATGATTGTACAACAAAAGCGTTGATTCAGTTGCTGTAGTGGGAACAATATAGAAGGAAAATTAAAATTAAAATCATACTTAGACAAAGGTAGGAACAAATAAGAAATTTGCTTTATGGTTTCAATACTTGGGTTCTATCCTTGAATATAGGTACAGTGTTAATCAATACATAAGAGGCTTGTAATGATGGCAATACAAATGTGTAATTACTAATACAAGAGACTTTATTTCTTATTCATAATAAATATGCTCATACTTCTACCCAATAACCTTACAACAATAAAACTTTCTATTTACCTGAGTAACTTAAAGCCAATTTCAGCTTTGTTTTAATTAGAAAGTAGGCAGTTTTAATAATTCCCAGATTTGTAACATCAAAGTATGAAACTCTATTTTTCAAACCTTTGGCATTGATGAATATTTGAAAATCTTAATTAACTTGGGGAAAAGACTGGAAAAGATTATCAGCATGTGGTGATTGACAGGATAATGAAATTTTTTTCCTGCAAAATTCTGATATATTTAGCCTGACTTGAGTTTCTTCCAATATCATCCGTTATCTAGGTGTTATTTTTAGTTCAGCTGAATCAATAAAAGGAAAATATTCACCAATGTAGTTTACGATAAGAGATTCTGATAGCATACAAAGGTCACTGAACCTAGACCAAATTACAAGTATAGGTGAATTAAGTTTGTCCAAGACAACATTCTTAATTCCGCCCAACCATTTTCCTCCCAACTGGAAATGTTTCCTCCAGTATCATCTAACTACACCTTCTCCATCATTCACCTAGCTCCACATCACAGCACCATCCTAGCCTCTTCCATGCACCTCTCTCCACATCACAGCACCATCCTAGCCTCTTCCATGCACCTCTCTCCACATCACAGCACCATCCTAGCTTCTTTCATGCACCTCTCTCCACAGCACAGCACCATCCTAGCCTCTTCCATGCACCTCTCTCCACATCACAGCACCATCCTAGCCTCTTCCATGCACCTCTCTCCACATCACAGCACCGTCCTAGCCTCTTCCATGCACCTCTCTTCTCATCACAGCACCATCCTGGCCTCTTCCATGCACCTCTCTTCTCATCACAGCACCATCCTAGCCTCTTTCATGCACCTCTCTCCACATCACAGCACCATCCTAGCCTCTTTCATGCACCTCTCTCCACATCACAGCACCATCCTAGCTTCTTTCATGCACCTCTCTCCACAGCACAGCACCATCCTAGCCTCTTCCATGCACCTCTCTCCACATCACAGCACCATCCTAGCCTCTTTCCACGCAGGACCTGCATATGATACCCAGCCTCTTCTCACAGTGAAGAGAAGGCCAAGACTTACATGGCAATAGCGGAATAACTAGCCTTGCTTTTTCTCCTGCTTAGCCAACAAGGGTGAAAATATAGGCATAGTATCCAGTTAGGACTAAACTGAAGAGAAATAGTTACTATTTTATATGTGGTGAGAGTGGATAAATCTGCACAGCTTTCATCAAGATAATTCAAAAATACGTATCATGGGTAATATGTGTGACTATCAGCTCAACAATCCAGATTGAGGAATTATCCTGAGAAGGAGACAAGTGCTTAAAATGCATATACGCTGGTGTCCTTTACACGATTGTGGGTAAATGGAAAAAAATTAAGAGAAATGACACACGAGAGCATTGTTAAATAAATTATGATATGTTCATAATATGAAATATATAATCTTATAATTTGCTGGCATTGTACTTATTTACCAAAAAAGAGGTTTCTAATAATTAAAAAAAAAAAAACATGAGCACATTTTATTTAGTCAGTAAACATATTTACTTAGTTTTACTTTGTATGAGGCCACGTGTTCCACACCAGGGATAAAGGGAGGAGCCCAGTGTGACCACATCCTTTCGCCTGTGGAGGGAACAGCTGTCTCTCTCTCTCTCTTTCTTACACACACACATAGACACACACACACACACACACTCACTAACATAGAAGGAGACTTTGATAAGTGCCTAAAAGAATAGTATCTGTCCTGCTTTGCTAGGAGAAGGGAAGGAGATGGACCAGCAGCAGGAGAAAAGGGAAACAAGGGAGTAGCAGAAGGAATTCTGCAAGGATGGTTTTCTTAATTTTCATAGTAGCTCTTCCTGTGAAGTGGGATTTCTGGTAATTTTCACTTTTGAAAATATTTTTTAGTGGTGTTTGACATTTTACAAGTAGCTACATATCTAATTCATAACCAGAGATAAAATTTTTCATCTTAAAAACAATCTGGCTAACAAAATGGCATAACCTGTTATTAAAACCAGAGAGAACTGCAGCTCGGCATTAGTTTAAAAAAGAGAAAGCTAAACATATCTACATGTAAAAACTATATAAATAGACACCCAAAGTCCCATTGCTGCTATATATTCATCAGGCACAAAAATAACCGATTTCTAACCTACCTTTCCATTGCAATATTATAAAAACTGACTGAAGATTGGCATAAGCAGTGGATCTTTCCTTAGAAGGTCCATAAGCAATTTAGAATGAATAAAATCTCCTAATGATGATTCTATCATTCAGTGACTAGAAAATATATAAAAAGAGGAAATATTTATCCTTTTATTAGGATTTCATTTCACGGTATATGATGTTGTGTGTGTGTGTGTGGTGTGTGTCTGAGAGAGAGAGAGGAACAGCTTAGAGACACTGTATATTGAAACGTCTTCTAAAGTATTATGGGCAAATGCAGCTCCATCTCATAGTCTGACAGGATTTGGGAGTGCTGCAGTCTCCAGCCCCCAGCGCTACCTTTCAGAGGAGCAGGGAACACTTCAGGACAGGTTTGCAGAAGAGGGGTAGATTCAGAAGCTAAATTCTTCACCTGCTGTAAAGTGGCACAAGCTGGAACGTCCCAGTGGTCTTGGGTTAGTGAATTAACAGTAGGCTTCTGCCTGCTTTACTACAAATGCAGCCCAGACCTCATTACAATTATTCACAGCGACGCTAACCATTTGTTTGAGTAATGCAAGGCTGTACATATTCCCACTGTGAATCCATGTTTGAGTGGGATTCACATTGATTTCCACCCACTGGTTGTGTGCAGAGATTCTCACCCAAATTGATTGTTTCTTTCCTCTCCCCCCTTCCTTTATTTTGCCTTCTGAATGGTAGAGCTCAAGCAAGATGTTTGTGTTCTGTGCAAAACATTATTTTTCAATGCTACATTTCAAAATAAAATAACCCATTAGGGAAGTATTCTGATGAATGTTGGGAACAAACAAATATTTTATACATACTTAATCAGGCTGTATGATAAAACATGCATGGAAAAAGAAAAAAAGTATTTTAATGTAAATTTGATTATTTTTAATGGTAGAGTAGGTAATGACTTTCAAAATTCACGCTATAAGCTCCTAGTGTTTAGTTTTATTGTGCATAATTTTGCTTACAGTCTCATTAAATCTATTTAGGTAAATGAAGCAAAACACTTTCTGAAGCATGCTGGGAAAGTGGAAGAGTGCATTAAGATGAAAGCATGACTGAATATTTCGTATGTTTCTTATGTGTTAATTTAATATAAACACACTCTTGGAACAAAGGCAGGCATAGATATTTAAAACAAGTTCAACCCAAACACTTAAACTGTAAATTAGATTTATCAGCTTGAGAAGTAAGGGGAACTTTTCAGTTCTCTCTCATTCCTAGGCTTCGTCTTCCCATAGAAAGTAACTGGCAAATACTTAATTTACCTTTATTTTGATGAGTATTGATTACAAACTATTAGGTGTAAACGATGGAATTAGGCCTGGAGAGAAGTGCAGTCTTGAATCCAACCTGGACCTTGCCTTTCAAAAAGCTTACACGTAGGGACAGAACTAGTGTCCAGGCGTCTTAAGCTGCAACAGGAGGCAGCTGTGAGAAGCACAAGGAAAATTACGCTAATAGACCAGGAGCTAAGGAGACAGAAGAAGATGGGGAAGGTAAGGAGAAACCTGAGAGAGAAAATGTAAGTTCTAGATGACAGGGAAATGGAAGTAAAACAATCAGGAACATGATCCCAACTAGCTCTACGTCGCACAAGAGACTTGAGTTAGTAAAGTGATGCCAGCAAGAAACAGTGGAAAGTGTTTGCAGTGGAGGCTGAAAGAAGAGTCAGGAGGCGTTCCAAGGCAGGGCTGAGCTCAAGGAGCTGGTGGCTGGGCGGGGAGATGCGGGACAGCGAGTGCCCAGGCTGCTGGGCTTGGAAATGGCCTTTGCTCGCGCACTCAGGCTTGGTCATTGGCAAGGCCGCAGTCGCTATTTGCAGGGAAGCCGAGAGCGGCTCCCAGTGCTCCGGAGGCTGTAGAAGCAGAGCGTGGGGCTGGACGAGGCTCCTGCACGCATTAGATGTTTCATTATCCGCATGCTTATCCTGGCAGCTCAACCTCCCTCTCCTACGACAGCTGGCAGGAAGAACCAGGGCTTCAGGATCAAATTGTGGCTCTGTTGCAAATTAACAGTAATTTCGACCTTTCTTTTCTCAACCTAAAACTACTCTTAAGTGAAACAGGAAAATTCCTAATTTGCAGAGCTATTGTTAGGAGTAAGTGAAATAATATGTGTTTGAGTACAATATCTGTACTCTTCCCATCATATCACATTTATTTTTCACTTTCTGGATTCTCTCAAAGCTTTTAGTCTTTGAAGTTATACACTGTAGCAATATTACTCAGAGAAAAAACATCTATTTTTACTTTAATAATTATTAAATAAATTCTAGTAGATGCTTTGGTTTTCTGTAATTTAAAAAAAAAATCTTAACTTATATAACAAATAATTTTACTAAGAAATAATAATTTTATTTATGAGACTGCTGAAATATGCTCTTGGTGAGGGTCAGCATAATGAAATGCGTGATTCTGTGTCATTTTCTCTCTCCAAAGGCGTGCGAACCAGTAAAGGAAAAGGTTAATTTAAATTTCACAGAATTGTCAGAGAAATTGCCTCACATATAGGACACATTGCATTTAACATCTTGCGTAGCATCTGCCCTTAATTTTCAGCTATGAGAAGCTAAATGAAATGGCCATTAGTGTAAGACAGCATTAGGAGAGTGACTTGTTTCTTAATGTAGTTCTAGTAAGAGCTGGAAGAAACCCTGACTCTGGCAAAGAGTGTAAGGACTTGGAAGAATTTTTCTTCGCTTGTCGTTCAGCTGAAATGTTTTGATTCCACTTAACTTGGATTCACAATGTTGTATTGTTTTTTTAAGTACCAAGCAAATTTAGGAGATTGTTTTGAAGCAGATTATGTCTTTCCTAATTATCATAGGTGGTTAACAGATGAACAAAGAAAGGAATGTTTCCACTTGCCTATTATTTTACACTACAATAGACAGCCCCAAATACGTGTTTAAGTCCTTTCCCAAATATATTAAGATCCAGTTTCTCCATTCTATCATAGATTCTAAGCTTAGTGATTGTAACTAAGTTTGCATTTTGGAATTTCAATCTTTGTATAGATAAAACTTAACAGAATAGATTTCATGGCACCTACCAAAAATATAAATGTTACAACTCTCCTTTCTCTAATGCTGGAAGTTTTTAGGCCATACAGACAAAATAGTAATGGTGTTGAACAGGTAGGATACAGATATTTTCAAACATCACTCATGAGGTATACATGTTTCGAGAATTTTACACAATTATAATTACTAGTATCTATCAAGTAATTTACCAAGGGCTATTATGTGACATGTCCTACACTGTCATTACTGAAATTCCAAATAGCATTGAGATTTCACTGACTTTGGTGGAGCAAAATACATGCTAGGATTAGACTTGTGTTAATAACTCACTCACTCACTCACCATCTTATATTTTCTCCCTTCCTGCCCAGCCATCTATGAGATTGTTCCTGCATCCCCTCCAATTCTAGCATTTTACTTGAATTCTCTCCCTAAATCCAGTTTTATTTTCCTCTACGTTTGCACCACTAGTTGTGCCTTTGATATATTTAAATTTAAACTCTTTATTTTGATGTGGGAGTGAAGTAACAAGAATTCCTGAGGCTATGATCTGAGAGACAACAGCCAGATTCGCAGCGAGAGGAGTTGAGATAACAGTGGGCACACCAAAATGAGCATGCTGTTAAGACACGTGTTCCTAGTTTTATGAACATATTATGGAGCTGACAGATGCTATGATAAATTTGTATAAAGACATTGTCGGTGGCATAATTTTTATGTATTCCCTTTAAAGCTGTAAGTGTATGTGTCTGTGAGCAAATATGTATTAGCATACGTGCCGTTCTGCCTGCCTCGTAGTCTTTTTTTGGGACACAACATTCTGCCACCTTGGCATCCCACAGAATTAAAACGTTTCCACACATCACTGATATTTGTAGCACCTCTTATTTTCGCCATAAAAATATGTTGCATTACTTAGCTTCCCTTTGGAGGAAAAAAAGTAAAACATGCACACACGTCCGCAGAGACACACAAAACTTGTGTTCTGAGATCCCGGCCTAATGTTGTTTGTCTGCAACGTTAACAGAAATGCATTCAGTGATGTCTCAGAGCCAACTGGTTCAGGTTGATTCATAATTTGGTTAATTAATAAAAGTAATCTGCTTGATAGACTTCTTCAAAAAAGCTTCACATAATTGCATTTTAAATAAAAGTGAGGGTAAACAGCTAGTATTTATTTCTAAAAGTTGTTTAAAAAGCTACTCTAATGCAACTGTGACACTAGAATCCTCCACCCAAGTCCCACAGAATGTTCGGGGTTTGCCATAAGGAAACCCAGCCCAGCTCTGCTGACTGTTAGGATAAATTTATCTTTTCCAGACTCAGTTCTTAGTGTCTGTCTGCTAAGTCTTGAAGAAGTAGCTAAATTAATCCCCCCAAGGACTCTTTAAATTGCCAGCTGAGCTTCCTTGGAACCTTTTTACAAAGAGGAATGATGTTCTGTATGAAGAAAGTTTCACTTCATATTTGATCAAACGCTGTGATTGGTTGAGTGTTGATAGAGTATCCTACACCATTCTTTATGCTAGTCTACATTACCTGCATTCTTTCAAAAAATTCTAACTTATATTATACATATGTGTATATGTGTTTATTTATATATGCATGATATTGATATATGTATTCATATGTGAGTCTTTAAAAAATAATACATTTTATTATTAAAATGTATTATTAAGGTAAGCTTGGCTCCCATTATAGGATCCATTAAAACTATGTAACATTTTACAATGTGAGCAAACCTGCTTATTCTTTAATGCTATTTTATATACTTGATTCAATTTAACTGTAGAAATGTTTGGGTTTCCTGTGGAAATTAAATTAGCTAATTTAATTTTAGGTGTAGCATCTCTTTTTGTATTTAGATGACTTATTAATGGCCATGATCATTTTTACTTTTTATAACATTTAGTTTTAATTAAATTTTTTTCTTTTAATATATAAGTACTCTCTAGAAAGTATTCTTAGTCCAGCCAAATTATTTTATTTGTATGATACTGACTTTGAGTAGCTTAACATAATGTACACTAACATGGCCTTAGTATACTGGGATACATCAAAAATTGATGTGATATCTACTGTTATACAGTGGAATATTCTTAGAGTAAAAAGGTTTAAGGATAGTGTTTATAAAAGCCATTTGTTTCTTATTTTGATGTTTATGCAATACACTACACACAAATTTAATTATTTAAGTGGGAAAATCTCCTTTAAAACAGAAGCAAGGAAGATAAATATTTCATTTCAAAATTACCCCAAATTCAAGATTAATATTAGTTAAACTAGATGTTTTAATTTTAGCCTTACGTAAGCTGTAGTTCTTCAGGATGGATAACACAGGAGATGAATAACATTGAAAAATGTCCTAATCTTGCAAAAATAAACTAAGGCAGCTCATTATAGAATAATATAAAAATTGGGGAAGTGTAATAGGTTTGGAAAAAAATAGAAAAAATCCTTATGTCACAAAACATAACTACCCTAATGATCAGAAGCAACCCCAAACTGGCTCTGTGGCTTTGATTTATTTTGATAATTGACTATGCCCAGAACAGCTAATAAAGCAAGTCTATAAAAATGTTGTAATTTGATCCAGGTGGCAGTAATTTTCATACATGATTACAAAATTTTATCTTCCACTCTGTGGAATAGAGCAAATATAATATATAACTTTGATTTTAAAAGCCTGGTTAATGCATTTTGCCATTAATCATTGGTGTGTTTTTGTGACCAGGAGAAAATCATTTAACCCAAATGAAAAGCATGGTAATGCTGTGTTTTGGTGTAGAGATGCTATGCCTATTTTTATTAATACACATTAACTAATCATAACATACAAATGATAGTCTTTTCTGTAGGTTGTGTGTCTCAAATATGAGAACAGGCATGGTCAGAAATATCTTAGACATCCAGACATTCAAGGTAGGTCTCTGCAGAGGAGAGACACTGGCATGTAGGACAAGGTCCTTTGTTTATGGTGGATCCTGAGCAGAGAGTGAAGACGTTACCTGCCGGCATAGCTGGGGGTCTTGAGGAGACCCTACTCAAGCTAATCAGTGGAACATATCAGCACCCAGGTATAGCATTAACAAGCATTTTCTTCTTGCTCCAGCAAGGAAGTTCGGGGAGAACTTCAAATTCAGACATATTTGGGTTTGCCCACTTTGCTCTGCCACTTTAGTTCATATTAACAGAGGGAGTGGTTCAGAATTCCAAGTTGGTGAATTACCAAGATGGGGAACCTGGACAGATTTTGGAAAACCCAAACAGATCAGCCTCACAATGATAGTCTGATATCAAATAACAGGGCCCTAAACACTGGACTGAAGTGCAAGCCAAAGAACATAGTCCTTAAGGGTCATACTTTGGTCTAGGCAGACCTTGGTGTCCATGTAGTTTACGAGAATAAAGAAAGAGAAACCAAGACTAATGCAAAAGTAGTTTATTTTAAAAAATGAAAACCCTATTACAATGGGGGCTAGGGCTTGAAAAAAAATGCTCAATTTTCTAATCAGGCATTAATCAGCTCCCCAAAAAACCCAATGCTGAGCTGTAAACTGTGAGTTCAGTACCTCTGACTGAGAGGATACACTGAGTCTGGGCTGGGAGTGTGTGTGGTGGGCTGTTGTTCAGTTGCAAGACTGCCGAATGTATTCACTTGTCCTGTGAATTCCAGCCTTGTCACATCATCTCAGCAATCCTTCATCGTAACTTCAAATTGCTTTGTCTTCCTTAGGATCTTAACCTGGAGCTAGAGAACCCAGGGGCACTCATCCTTCACATGTGTCAACTTCAGTTGAGGGAGGGGGTGAAAGCATCGTCCTACCAGCCCACCTCATCTTTAAATGTCTTGTCTGACCATTCATTTTCCATTTGATTCAAAATTCCATCTTGTTTGTGTTCCCTTTTAGACCAGTTAGTTCAGTTAGTTTTAGGATGTTATGCTTTTTCGCAAATAACAGACCAAGACACGGAGTTATTTGCTCTACTGCCTGTAATATCGTAATATTTTGCATTTAAGAATTCTATCCAAACACTAACGAGGCTTAACCACAGCCTTAGAAAGGAAAAAGAGAGAAAGAAAAATAAGTTAATGTTTGTTATCCACATTATTTGTCTTTGGGCTGAGAGCCAAGTTACATTTATATATATAAAATCCTGAGCAGCATAATTCCATCTTATTTTAAATTGTTAGTGCTTAGAAAAGAACAACTAAAAAAACAAAAAGACTGAAGTTTCAGTGAATTCCAATTACTTATGGCTTAGTAGCAGTAATTGAAAAGCTAATTTGTTTAGTAATGAACTTTATCTGCAGAGAGAAAAGACAACAAGACCATTACTGAATTCAGCAAGAATGACTTACTCTCCAGTTTTAAGCAAAAAAAAAAAAAAAGGGGGGGTGGGAATGGTACCATTTTTATATCGGTTAATATTAATCATATTTTGCTTTTTCAAAATCTATAGTACAGACAATGATGTAGAGCCTAAGAACATGGTGATGATCATAATATTGAATGTTATATAACAAATATATGACAACTTCTGAGCAAATAAGAAGTATAGGGCCTTATCCCAAGAAAGCTGTCTTGGAGATCCAAGAAAGAAAATTCATGATACCAGAGTTCACCCAGATTTTTTTCTAATGTTGTAGATAAGATTTGAACATAAATACTGGTAATCTAAGAAATAATGGGGTTGTTTAAAGAAGATTCAAGTGGTTAGTAGTATGAGGAAAATGGAAAGATCATATTTGAAGGGGTGGGATAGTTAAGATTTAACCAAGTATGTATGTAGGGATTAGCTAGTGATCCTTAAAAGGGGGCAATTTTGACCTTTATTCCTTTCTCCCAAATGGGACATTTTGCCATTTTTGTTTGTCACAACTGGGGAAATGGAACTGGCATTTAGTGAGTAGAAGTCAAGGACCCTACAATCCACAAAACAAGATCCACAAGACGGTCCACAAGATTCACAAGAGATGTAGGCTTAGAGGCAGCTAGAAGGGTATATGTGAAGAGAATATATTCATTTTGTTCATAACCTATTTCCACTGGATGGATAAAATAATTTTTTTAATAAATAGAGTCAGCTCTCTATGGATGTAAATTTTTGTAGGGAGAGGATGCATCCTTTAGGCAAAATCATTAGAAAAACAAAAGCCATGCCTTTGGGATTAGAACTATCAGAGTAGAAGAAACTCTGCCAGTGGGCAATGAAAACCAAAAAGCTGATCACGAGTCAAAAAACTAAAGATTAAAAACTTAAGAGAGTAGAGTAGACACAGAAATCCAAAGGATCCTGGGTCCATACATGAAAAGATGGTTTCTGGGGTGTTGTCTAAATGGATATCACTCTGAGACACCAGCCTCTCTAAATAGTTAGCTCCATTCTTAGATGTCTCTAGAGAACCTAGAGGAGATGGAGAAATTGCAACATTTCTAGGACTTTGGAGCATCTATTATGTGTAGTATTATTTTATGTGAAATAAGTTAATTGCCTATATGTTTAAATGAGTACTTGCTAAGTTTTCTGGTAGATGCTAACACTGGTGTGTAATGTTGAATACATTCAGGCTTTGTGTCAGAAATCTAAATATACTTTCCTAATCTGTTCTCATAATTATTGGTGGCAGCTTAGCTCTGTTTAGCCAAGTGGGACGGGCATAGTCTAACAAGTCCCTAGGACTGGCCTCTATTCACAGGAAGTGATGTGAAGACAACGTTCAGTTTCTTTTCTGAAGGTCACTCTCATCTTTCTGCTTTCTCTGCTTTTCCAGATAATTACAGTGGCTTCCACAGAGCTAAGTTATTGTATAATCTCCATGTGTGGCCCCCCTCCTTTTCTGCTTCATCCTTCGTGTTTTTATCTCTAAGAAAAGTTGTATATATAGCTCACTTTTGCAAATAACACACATTATAGTTTTATAAGGTTCAAGTTACATGAAAGCTAAAAATACAACTGAAATACGTTTGAAAATAAGTACAAAAGAAATATGTTATCAATACTGCTATGAAAATGAAAACTATTATTGGGATAAAGGGAAGAAAAAAAAAGACAGCCCACCACAAGCAAGAATGATCCAACACACACTGTCCCTAGTGCCAAGGTTGAGAAAGCCTGGAATAAAGGACCTTCCAGGTAGAAGGAAGAACACGCATGGAAGCGAGGCTCGAGACCTCTGGGAGATCCCAAATGACACAGTCGCCTGCGCTATAGGTTGTGTGATGAGTGCGAAGTAGGCAAAGGCTGGTAAGACAGTTCACAACGAACTTTGACGCCAGATTAAAGCATTTTGGTTTCTTAGTTGTTGGCTTTCCCAACATCCTATTAAAAACGTTTCACATCTAATATAATACAATGTAAAAAATACCTTCCTTTATTCAAACAATATTATTTCAAATATTCAATGGGCTTCATTCTTTTCAAATATCCATCCTTATTTAGTGTAAAGAAGGAACAGGGCATATGGAAACATAATCAAATAACTCCTTGGAAAAAAGTTCTCATTATGTGCCAGGTTCCTTCATACTTATTCAGAAAAAGTAAGAGGCAGTTTTCTCAGATAAGTGCTAGCATTCTACTTAAGCCTTTCAAATTCGGCCATGACTTTTCTCCATTAAATATTTAATTATTTTATAGCATTTTCATGATTATTTTAATTACACATAAGTACTGTATAATATTTGCATAGGGCCAACTAGTTTCATTGCTCAACTTCAGAAAGAATGAAGATAAACCGTATAGTTGCTTATTTCACTTCAATTAACTTTGTAAAAAGCTTTGTTGTGTCTGCGTTAGTGATATTATTTGTTTATAATTATCGGTGTGTGTCAAGTCATGATATACTCTTAACATCAGAGAAACTTTTTATCAGATAATACACCCTCCTTGACAGGTTTGGCTTATAATTATAAAATTGTGTGTGTGTGTATATTATGTATAATATCATATTTTCTAGAGAGTTCTCATATGGCCCATGTTCCCTTTCATAAAACCAATATAGCTTTTATAAGCATATAAATATTACTGGACCTAGGATATAATGCATGTCATTTTGAACATTTGATCTTTACACACACATAATGTTAAATATAAATTATTTTAAAGCTCAAATTCAAATGTTAAAACAACTCACTTTTATGTGAGATTGAAAGATCCAAATTTTGCCATAAAGTAATATTTTATCTTAGATCCTATCTAATGGATAGTAAAAAATAAACTTTATGTGATGGCTGTTTCTTTATCATCAAGACTGTGCTTCTTTTGGTATACATTTGCATAGCAGTGTTTATTATTTCCCTTTTAAATCCCTGCCTCTTATCTTCCATTACCAGTTACTTTTGAATAGTAAGCATGGCTAACACAATGCCTGTTGCGCTGGTAGGCGGTCAGAAACTGTTTATAGAGTGAGTAACTTTAAACTAATTTAATCTGACTTTTTTCAAAAGATAGTTCCCCAAAAATACGAAATGTAAACATCAAATGCAAAATGCAGATGACAGTTATTTCATTAGTCTGCTCTATTTTTTTTTAACTCCATGCCATGTAAAGCCAACAGAAATGGGGTTCAACATATAATCAACATGTAAATGTTACTGAATTTAATCCCTGGGTAGTGGGCCCCACAGATGATAACTCACAACAACATGCACCACTGATGGCTCCATCAGACCATGGGCAGAATCCTAATAGAACTACATGGTATTGCTTGAAGTGATAATATGTCCTTCCAAACTTTGCTGAGAAAAAAAATTCTAAGATTGAGGAATCTTTACTCAGATAATAAAAGTATTATATCAGTACATTTTATAAAAAAATAAAAATTGAGCAAAAAGGAAGACTGAGCTGAGAAAAGCATCAGAGAGAATGATTTCTGCTGTAGAGCTTGCGTCTGAGGGCTAACTCCAATTTCATGATGTTATACAGCTGGAATCTGCATCTGCTTCTAAACCACAGTTCAAGATATTAAACTTTCTACAATTCTTTTGATTCATTCATCGCCCCTCACTTGCACGGCCAGTTTAATAATCACAGGAATGAAACTCTGCCTTCCTTTCTTTTCTTTTTTTTACAATTTTTCCATCCCAGCCTCTTTTCCCACTTCCTGTGCTTCCTAAAGCTCTCACCCCCTCTTCCATGTTCACTCTCATCTTCAGTTGCTAGGTTTTTTTGCAGCTTTTTCTTTCATGTTCAAACCTATCCGTGTGTTTTCCACCCAGAAAAAGCCCCGCTCAACTCCGCTGCCCGGTAGGTAGGTCTCAGCCTGATTGATTTCCCCTCTGCGGACTGAGCAGGCCCTGTCCTAGACTTCAGCTGGGTTTTCAGGTCTTGCCCCAGAAGCTTATTGAAGGGACTTTCCTTTTTTTGTAACTGGCATCTTTACAATTAGGGAACTCTTTCATTCTTTCTCATCAGCTGTCCCATTTATCATCATGTTCCCTCTCCCCGGTCCCACCCCTCTACTTCATACCAAATTGGACCTGGGCTTCAGAGTCACTGCATTAAAATGTTTCTTTTCACAGACAATTACCTCCTTTCGTACACAACCTGAGAAACTAAGAGCAGTTATTTAATTTAAAAAGAACATAATCATTCATGATTAGTAATATATTTTAATGGTAAGTATGATATAAAAACCATTGTGGGCATTAAAATATTTGGGTATTGAATTTTCGCATTTGATTGTCGATATTAGCGTGAGTTGATGATGCCTATTTTAAAAACATATTTTTTAGAATGAGGACAGTTGAAGCCTAGCTGCTCAGTGCCTTTTCAAAAATTCAGATAAACATCTGAATTGAAAAATTGCCATTACCTAAGTCTCCTTTACCTACTGGTAATGCTATTCCAGAATTTTTTTAGGGTTGTAAAAATCTAGCATCATTTCCCTGCCCAAGGCTCCCACATTCATTTGGTAATCTCACCATCTGCTTCCCTGAAATGGCAGCCCCAGAGGGTGGGGAGCATATCTTATCTCTGCAGTGCCGTATGTAAGTGTGGATTCTCTGTCAGCATTTAAAAAATAATAGAACTTCAAATAGGGTTGATTTAAGCTTCCCTAGTCAGCAGTTAGTCATGATCACATGAATCACTCTTTCAAATGGTAATTTGCACCTGTTACCTTCATCCACAGGTTGGAAAACACTTACACCTTAATTAATTATACCCTTGCAACGTGGGAGATCGTATCCTCAATTCTGTGATATAGAGGCTGGGACACAGAGAATCAACAGCTTTTCTGATATTTCAAAGCAGATATTTGTAGAAGAAAATTAGAATTCAGGTCACGTTTCATTGAGTGATCGATGAGGCTCTTTAGGAATCTGTGTCTCTTGTGGCAGAAAACATAGCGATGACATCCCTTCCAGTAAGAGATGTGCTTGTCCTTAGCTTATTCTGTAGCATCAATTCAACAGGCCTCAGAGAACATCTATGCTTCTTAATAACACTTTCTCTCTTCACTTTTGCAGTGGCTGATGTCATCCAGTGAACCAAAGAGCAGGTGGCATGCAAATGACTTTTAGGTGAGAGTAGTATCAGGATATAATTCCCCAAATGGCAGTGCCGCCATGTAATTAAGCTGTGACTAAATGACTAGTATCTGACATCAGATAATCATATAATAAAGGAAAATGAGAGGCAGTTTATTACTTTAAAATATGATGGTTTTTTTAAGTTCTTTGAGGATGAGGAAGGGTTTTCTTGGCTTACAAATGATCTTAAAATGTTTATGTGTAATTATTTTGGGCACACTTAGTAAGGTGTTTATGATAGTGATAAGGATTTCCTTGGCATAATCATTAGATGTTCTTAAGAATTGTAAGTGGACTTTCATCTCTGATTTTTTCGTGTCAGGGAAAAGTGCCTGGATTCATATGCCTTTTATTCCTTGAAGCTGAACAAAACCATAAGAAGTGCTAAGAAACTTTATAAGGTATTATAAATAAGTGTCTTTTGCATCAATATATGCAGTATGTTTTTATTATTTTAATTAATATAATAGCTTATCCAATATTTTGCTTAGTATTATTTGTTTTTTTCCCCTTCTGAAAATAAAAGCTAAGTAATTATAGTTTTTGAAGTGTAGCAATAATAGATTCTATCTCCAAGTGACTCTGGAAGCAACATTTATATATATGAGGTAAGCTTTGTTAAATTGCAAAGAAGAAAATTGAGTTAGAGAGTAAAACATGTAATACTCATTCTTTCATTAAAAATATTTTTTCATAATCTAGTACATGCGAGGCAATCTACTTCACTAGTCTCTCTCTAATGCCACACCCTTCATTTTGAATTGTTAATTTAATTCATAATTTTCTCATATCATTTTCTCCATGTTTCCAACCCCATCTCTGTCCCAATCCTTGCCCAATTCTCCATCCTTGAAATCTCTTACCTGTCTCTCTGAAAGTCAGTTTTTTCAGCTGTATATTGGGAATAATAATGCAGCCTAACAGTTGTTTGAGAATTATGTGATATTTAGACATCCTTTCACTCAATTATAGGCAAATACTAAGCAGTAATTGTTTGTTAATGTCATTGCCATTATTTATTTTGTTTAAAGTTCAGCTTAGATATCGAGAGCTCTCCTGGAAAGGTGGTCCCCTGGCACCACTGCACTATGTTCATACTTCTACTGTGATTCTAGCCAAGTTCTATGATATTCTCACAATAATTAGTGAGCACCTTGAGAGAGTGCATTATGAATGAGCCATGTGTTCCTCATCTCTGTGTTTCCAATGATTAAAACATTCAAGAGTCTCTAAATGTTCGCCAACTAAGTGACTGAAGAAATGCTCTCGGAAATGTGACTGTAGCTGACATTAGCTAGGAATAGTTAATCTCCTACTGAATGCATTTGTTCTTTCTTACCTATTGCTTCTTGTATAGAAGAAATGCTGAAGAGTGCCCTCTAGAGATTACCTAGCCAGCTCTCATCTCTCCCACTACCTCTTTGCCATGGTGCTAGCATCTGTGGTGTGGGTTTTGCTTTAAATGGTGGAAACCCATATGAGCTATAATATGATAGTATGTTAATAGAAGGAGGCACTGGCTCAATCAGACAGGTAGATGACAGTTAACACATGTTTCCTGTCTGATCACCAGAGTTCATTGACACAGGTAGATGGCAACAAGCAATATTCAGAATTCAGGAAGACCAATAAATGGATTCAATAATCTGGCAGCAGATGGTTGGGGCCCAGGCCAAAGGCCAAGACTTCTGAGAGTCAGCCTGACCTGCTATTTTAGAAGTATGGCTGAAGCAGAGATCTAGTTGCAGATAATAAATTACAAGATTTGGAAAAGAAGGGTGTTCTCCAGAGTTTAGCCAAGTTATTGGATGCTGGAAAAAAACTTAAAGTAAGTTATTCTATATCAGGCTTGGATCAAAATTTACCAGTAGCAAAGAAACTTGGCACATAATTTTATTAAACATTGTTCTATATGCTTAGTTTCTGATAATTGACATTAAAATTTTATTGTAATTATTACTTATATTACTCATTACAAACCTAAACATTCATTAAAATATGCTTTTAGAACCATAAAGAAATGAAAACCATTATTAGTTCTTCCTTAGTGGTAAGACACTTAAATGTAAGTGAAATAAACACAAAGCTAGCTGGGGGACTATTTGAGATGGAATAAGAAATAATATAGAAAAGAAATGGAGTTTATTGCTATCTTATTTTCCATTATAACTAAAAAAAAAGTACGCATCTCCAAAACCCATATTGTTTTGTTTTCCATTGATGAATTGTATATAAATGTTACCATACTTTCTATAGGGTGGGGCAAGAGTAGGTTTGTAGTTGTTTGTATACGCATTAATAAGAATAAACTCTGTGTTTCACATACTCACATATATTCTTCTGTGACTTGATTTACTCACCAGAAATTTTGTGAGATTAATTCATGTTGATGCGAGTAGCTGTGGTTCACTGTTTTTCAATTGGATATAGTATACAGTGTGGGGCAAAAGTAGGTTTACAGTTGTTTGTGTGGAAAGTAATACAATAATTAATAAATAATAATACAAGAGTAAACGCTATGTTTTGTATACTTGCAACTGTAAACCTACTTTTGCCCCACCCTGTGTTATTGAGGGCCTATGTAAGAGGTTTTTTTTTGTTTTGTTTTGTTTTTATCAATTCTTCTATTGCTAAACATTGAATAATTTCCAGTTCTTTGCTATAACTAACAGTGCTCCTATGTATACTTTTATGCAGTATTGTATGATCTATGTATTTGAAAATCCCAGTTCCACCACAAATCTGCTGCTTAACCTGAGATCAGCTACTTAATTTCTCTTAGTTGAAGACTCCTTGTTTGTAATATAGGAATGATCAGAGTAACTCACTACACAGAGTGTTTGCAAAGAGAAAATATTAGATATACATACCGAGTACTTAGAACAGCACCCGACCATAAATGCAAAGCAAATATTAACTATGATTATTAGTATTACCCCAAAGCAGTGAAACCATTTCCAGGTGGATCGTTGACCATAAAGATCAGAAGACACTAGCTTTTTTTTGCTCAGTTAGTGTGGTTTGAAACACCAAAATATGAAATTTGGTTGGGCATTTGTCTTTATTATTATAGTTCACAGTGCTTTTGTGAAAGTCCGAGGACATCTGAGTGTTCGTCACAGCTCCCTCCACATGCAGGTGTGAAAACAAGAGCCTCTGAAGGCTGAAAGCCAACTGAAGGCTCCCCCCTCCTCAAGAAGAGAGGGCAGGTCTTAAAGTAGGATGGTCTACTATTTATAATTTATGGCTTTGATATCTCATCTCTAGAGACCCAAGTCTACCTCCTAATGCTCTCTGCTTCCTGACCCTTATTTTTATCTCTGGAACAACATAAAAGAATTCCTTGACTCTCCACATTCTAAGTTTGTTAGAAGAGCAATTAAAAGGTTTATATTCTCCAATATTTTTTTGGTTGGTTGGGATGTGTTTGTGTGTGTATGTGTGTGTGTTTGTGTGTGTAAGCACACTTCATAACTGAAAAAAAATTTAGCCACATTTCATCTTAAGAGAGTGAATTAGAAGCAACAGTCAGATGATTATATATCCTCAAAGCAGGGTAGGTAGATTTCAGTAAAGCCAAGGGTTGCAGACCAAGGTTGTGCTCTGCTAACCTGGAATCGGCACTCAGTTTATAAGTCACAGGGTTAGATATAAGCAGAGCTTCTGAAAGAGCTACTGTGTGGTGTTATCTTCTTTATCAGGAGAGCAAATGGCTGGGATGAAATACACAGATATTTCAATGTATATTTCAGTGAGTTTTGATAAATATATGCATCATATAACCACTACCCATACAGGATAAAGAATATTTCCATCACCTCAGGAAGTCTTCTTGTGCCTCTTTGAGGTCTCCCTTCAGTCATTCCCCACAGCTCCCTGAACCTTCTCAGCAATAACTACTGTGACTTTTATGACTATTAGTTGTACCTCTCCTAGCACTTCGTGTAAATGAAAGCATAGTGATTGATGAAACTTTTGTGTCTTTTTTCTCTCTCAAAAAGTTGTATGGCATTCATAAAAGGAAAGAATGCTTTTTAATAGTTTTTTGGTATAAAATTATGCTCACTTAAAATTTGTGCATGCAGGATGATTTAAATTACTTAAGTTCAAATCACTTTAGTATATTAAATTAGTTGAAATAAATGTTGAAGTGTTTCACTTGAGGGCATAGAACATATCCACCATCAATCAGAAACTAGAGACATTTCTTGAGTTTAGGTTAGGTTGGACTACTGAAGACAAAGCAAGAATTTAGACATCCAACAATTCATTAGGTCAGTCTTTACTCATTGAATGCTTAACCATCCTCAAAATTCAGTAATATCCTCATCATCTGGATCATTTGAGCTAAAAATACTGTTATTAAAGACCAAGGATGCCCAGGTAAATGGTCTCTTGTATTTATTTTTTGGTTTGGACTCTAAAAGTGAAATGTAGAAAAACTAAATGATATGCCACTTTGTAAAGAAAAATGTTTTCCCCTGAGTCACCATTCAGATAACATGTGTGATGAGAAAGTACCTGGACCAGAAAAGCCCATGAGGATACAGAGCTGGGAGAAAGTTTGGAAAACAAATTTCTCAGCTTCCTCAGATAAGAAAAGTTCACGTGGTTTTTGATACCACTGATGTCCCTTTTACAGGGCCGGGGAAAAAAGAGTCATCATTAAACTTTTAAAATTTGATAATGCTAAACCAATTTAGAGCAACAACTCTGCAGGGATTTTGTTTTGTGTATGCTCATCCATTTACGTGCCTCTTAAGACGAAATCCTACAGCTAAGTGCTGCTGAAAGGGTGGAATTTGTTTCTTCATGAGGGAATTGCCTGGTGTACGGTACTGTCTCCCTCCTGTTAGAATTCTATGGTTATTCTTCTGGGGATGCTTTATGAGTGATGATTATGGTCTGGCAGAGTACGGACTTAATATTCCGCTTTACTTTTCTCTACCTTACTGCCTTCTACTCAGCACATTTGAAAGACTAAGCTCTTCAACATGTTGGAATCCAGTGCCTGCTAATTACCGTGACTGCAATTTCCAACCTCATGGATGAAAGTCAATCATGGACTCTTGAGTGCTGGAAGCCAAGTTCAATTCTAGGATAGCCCCAAAGGAGCACAGGCATAGCAGGCAAGTTGAAGTTCAGTCAGCCCTTGCTTGAGCAATTCCAGGAAGAACAGAATTGCCCCCAAGCAGACCTGTTGGCATTGCTTGGGAAGTTCCCCCTCACTCAACAAGCTGTTGCAATTTGCTTAAGCAGCTCTTTGGCCCAATCAACATGCTTCCTCATGTTGAAGAGGCAGTTCAGAAATGCCACTGAATGAGCTAAGCTGTTTTTTAAAAAGGAATGCTGCTTTATAAAAGCATATTTTAATATTTCTAAAGAAGAAATAAATGCTATCTAAGGGGCATAACACAAGCCAAGAATAGGGGGAAAAAAAAAGCTTTTTGTTCATAGAACTGAGTATCATTTTCTTCAAGAAGGTTGGGTGTAACAGGGGACAAATGGTAGCGATGGGAGTAGGAAAGTTAATCAAAAAGGTAATCATGTGAACCCAGGCGGCATTCCCTCTGCAACTTGATACTGGTGTTTCTGTTCAGCAGTGTTCAGCGAGTTTAGGGCACTAAGGTTTCCATCAGCTGAGTATACAGCCTGTCTCAATAAAATGCAAATGCGGGGCCCTCAGTCTCTCATATAATTTCAATATGTGCACATGTTTCAAGGCTTGATTTCTACTCATATGTTTATTTGTTTGAGCAATTGTTGTTGCTTTTCTTCTTGGCCTTTGTAGGTGAGATCAGAGGATAGCAAAACTTAGCATTGCTTTCCCTGGTAATCAAAAAAATATTAGAGTAACAGCAGTGGGTCAGAAATTCTTCTTACAGACACTCTTTTCCTAACAGAAGTGTCTAATTTACTTTTGATCTTTGCACATTGCATTGATGATTGATAATTACATTGACATGAAGAATATTTTACATTATTGATGAATATGTTGCATTAATTCATCAAAACTGTTTTTACATATATATAATATGTTAATATATATATATATATATATATATATATATATATATGTATATATATGAATAGTTTATGCTGGTTGTTTCAAGTGAAGAGAGATTTGTAAATTAATCCTTAGCTTATTTTCTTTGGAGCACAATGCTAAGCATTGGGGAAAGATCATATATGGATGTTGCTTTTACTCTTTAAGGGGAGAAAACTACACAAAAATAATTGTGATGTTCAGCAAAGTGTAATAACTGCCACAAAAAATACAGATAATTTTCAGTGTGGATAACAGAAAAAGGAGATTCTTCTCAGACAAATTATGTACATGAAGAAGTTGGTGCAAAACTCCTGGCTTCACATAGTGTGAGTTACCTGTTGAGCCTTTATGGTGGGGTATTGAACGCATTTTCATGTAGTAAGTGGTATTCACCTAAAGAGAAAAAAGATACAATTTGGATATATGAACACTGAGAAAGAATAGGAATAGCTTAGAAAGGCGAATAAAGGTGGGGAAAAAACCCACTAAACTGTGTCAACTAATGTTACAATTGAATGATCCTAGCACACACAAAATACTGGGAAGGTAAAGTGGAGCCGCATTATACAAGGTCTGTACATTAGTTTAAGATGACCAGACTTTAATTTATATGCAAGGGCAATTTTTTGCACATTTTAGAAAGACTGGGCTGACAGCAAGAGACAATGAAGTGGATGAGGGCAGACAGGAGGAGGAGGGCTCCCGAGAGGAGGCAGTTACAACACTGCCGCCGCAAGAAAGACAGAGCATGAAGCAGCTTAGCAGGAGCAGAATTTAGGAGGAAATTGCATATGAGAAAGACAGTGAAGAAATAAAATGTCCCAAATGTGATAGCTAATTTTATGGGAAGACGAATTAAAGGGAGGCTTTTAAGAAAATTCTTGGCGATTTGATAGCCATTGACACTAGCCAACAGGAAGTAGAGAATGACTTATGGAGGCATTTGATGTATTTAATTTTTGACATAATATTTGAAGTACTTAAAATATTTTAAGCGTAGGAAGATGACCAAGAATGCAGGGAGTCGATGGAGAATAAAAATTAGAACTAAGACAAAGATAAATTTAGAGAGAGAGACACACAGACCCCCCTCCTAGAAGTGATTTTTAATGCCAGGGCATTGCTGAAACAAAGATTACAGAGGAGAATGGAAAAGATGCTGTGGGGAACAATTAAGCTTAGGGGTGTATGGGTGGGGGACGAAAGGTCGGACACAGCAGGACCATCCAGAGAAGGAAAGCCAAGCAGGTCTGGTATCTTGAAGGCCAAGCAGTTTACACCTGCCTCAGTGTTTTCAGCAGATGAAGCGAGGATGGGGCCTGAGCAGGCTCTTAGTTTCTAAAGCAGATCTTATCAACCTTCAGGAGAACATCTTTGGCATGGTGAAGGCATAGGTCGGAGCGTAAGGAGCTTACAAATGAATGAGAGGTGAGAAAATGAAGATTATTGGTTGTGGTTTGCATTTCCCTAAGGATGTCTAATCAGAGAAAGGAGAGATGGCAGCTTCAGGTGGAACTCATGCCTGAACACAGCACTGTCCTCGACAGGTAGTTTCTGCTTATTCAAATAAAGAAATAGATCTGCAAGTAAATATGTCAGAGTGGTGCTTGCCATGGAGACAACATAAGAGGGTTCATGGAATATAATAGGTTCCACATTCTCGGGGGGGGAGGGCGTTGCAAGAAATTAGCAAGTTGTGCAGAAGGCCAGGTGTTCTCAGCAGGAACAAAGTAGATTCCAGGACTTTTGTTCAAGGTTGTGCAGAGAAAAGCCAAAAGATGTCATCATTTTGGTACACATTTTAAAAATATAACTTTTTACATCAATATATTGTTAATTTCACAGCTCATATTTCTATAAAAATAGGGATCCTGTGGCAAAAATGTATTTGCTTACTTCTCCCTTCTCATTTTCTTTTTTAATTTAATTATCAGCCACACAAGCAGCAGACTAATGAGGGACCGGGTTATATCTTGTTGATAGCTATTTCTCCGTTTCCTCATGCCAGGGGGCCAAAGACTCAATTTTGTGTATTTTATCTAGATTTTTAAAAGATAAGAGTCATTTATTAAACCCTGGATAATAAATTAGAACCATACTTGTAAACTACTGTGTAATGACTAAGTGGTGAAACGATAAAAATGTTTGTGTTCTTAGTGATATAATTTGGTGTTTTAGCAAACAATTATAAAAGGATTTCTAAGTCATTTAATTGGTTATTTTTAATAAGCTTGATGAAGTTTCTTCAAAAAGTAAATATAAGATTCATGGTAACTTTCTTTCCTTTATTATTTTGGGTAAAGTTCGTTGTTTTTAAATATTTCCCAGTTTTGCAGAGCTGAAACACAAATGAACAGAGGAAGGAAATGCATTGCCTTTTGGGCCCTCACTCCTTTGACTCAGGCTGAACACCCAGGTACCAAGGTGTGGAGAGTCACTCCCAAACATATTATCTAACTTTCGCTTTTACCTCTTTCATGTCTCTTCTATGGCCAAGAAAAAAAAATCTAAATAACCAGATGGATATTTTAGGATGTAAGCCAGCCTGAAAATGAATGGCTTGTAATTTCCAAGCATTTTATGAATTTGTTCTAGCACACAGTGACACATAGGGATTCTATGACTTCAAGAAAAAAAATCCATATGAACTGTACACTCTGTTTCCTTTCTTTCTTAATTTCTGATACTTGCCCCCAAATGAAATCTCTGAATTTCTATAGTTTTGATAAAACTTAGGCAGTTTTTTATTTTTATTTTTGGGGGCTTTCTTTTTTTTTCTTTGCTTTTTTTAAAACACTACTCCAAAGTTATTTCATGAGTGTTTATATTTTGATTGTAAACATTAAGATTAAGGAAGGAACTATACAGTCTGTGTGTGTGTGTGTGTGTGTGTGTGTGTGTGTCTAGGGGACAATAGAAACAGCAAGAGGGCATCCTCACTTCTGTGGGAGCACAAGTGGTCTAGACTCTATAAAAAATCAAGCGTGTCATAAAACATTCAGACTAGCTGTTACATTCATTCTGTTAGAGGTCATGCCATGATAAGCAGAAGGGTGGGCTAATGCAAATTATGGTAGAATTTAGAATCTTTGGTTGAGTACAATTCCTGATTTGCTTTAGTTTGGTATGGACATGTGTTAGAAAACATTTTTGGTTGAAATCCTCAATACTAAGCTATAATGTTCTTTATATTTTAATTATCGCAACATATCTTTCCTATAGTTATGAAAATGACATGATCTGTATCCTTGCATTAAGTTTGATAGTATTACATAGATGCCTTTTGAGGAAAAGTTTGAAGAATCCGTGTGAATAGCTCTTTAGTTGCATTGTATTTTCTTAAAATTGTGATAATGAAAGGCAGTGATTCCCTGATGTAGAAGAGAACAATGTACCTGAGGAATTCCTGGATAGGTAGCTGGTGTCCGATTTCAGTAGCATCCTCAAGAGGGCACTGTCACCTGTTTTATATAATTTATAAATATATCTTTTATCGAGAAGACCCCTTGACATACTTGAAGAATGGTTTTAAACTATTTCTGTCTGAAACACAGTGTTGCATTCTTCACATCACACACAGTCGCTATCTATAGCAACCCTCACCTGTCCATTGTTACATAGCAAGGGTTGACTTATATATCAGTTAAGATAGCAGCACTTGACTGATTTCATATCAGTAACATTTTGTAGATTGTTCCACCTATCAAGATAGCTAAGACTATTTAAATTTTAGCTACCAATTAACCAAAGAGTATTTTGAGCACTTCCTTTATGCTTCTTACTTATGAAATTGATATGTGTAGGTTGTTAGGTTTGGGCTATGAAATATGAGGCTTAGCTAGGATAAACAGTCCAGTCTATGCCTGCTTAATAAGTCACCTTTGCAACATGCCCACTTATCATTAATCCTTCCTACATTCGTATTCAGATATAACTTATAAGTGATTTTAATTTCCATAGTAGGTGTGCACACACCATGTTTAACTGAGGAGTCAGGCATCTTGGGTTTACATAGCAGTTCCACTATTTATAGAGAATGTGAAGATAGACAAACAACTTCTCCTTGGTTGTTCTGAGGGTTATAGTAATTTAATTTTACATATTTCAAAAGTGCTCCATTGCACTTGCCAGAAGTCGCATGATCTAGCTTTTAGCTGGTGCAAAGTGTGGTTGGTTTCTAATGATTAAAAATGTTATTTTTTTTCAAAGTATATACAATGCTTTTAATTACTTAGGCATGGATTTAAAAATCCCTCAAGTTTTGAAGATATTTCTGAAAGTATGTACACACACACACATTTCTGTAGACATTTTGTTCTAAACTGACTTAGATTTAATTACTCAAAAAGGCAAATTTTTTTGAATTACATATTCTACAGCGTAACAAGTTAAACATTTTAAAATAAATTATTTTTGTTTAAATGCTACTTACATCCATCATATTAAAGCATTTCCTTTGCAAATGTTATGTATTACATGAGAGAATTAATTCTAACATATTTTTTATTTTTGCACAGAAATAAATATAAATGTCTACATTACAAATCCAGTGTAAGAATTTATAAACACACATAAATTGTGTATTTAATAATTGATATGAAGAGATAAATGAGAATGAAGGGACCACAGTTTCTACAGTAATGTTCTCTGCACCATAGTCCTCATTTATATTTCATTTTGACAGCATCTGAGTAGTTAAATTTGACAGAATGTTATTTCAACTCAACTAAAATACAATTAAAAAATAGTTTTAATTTTCAAATAGTCGACATTTTCTTTTTCCCCTGGTCATACAAACACTGCATAACAGCAACTTTAAAAATTCAATAAGATGGACTCTAACTTCATGTGGATTTCTTCTCAGCTGTTGTCAAGGGCAAATATTCAAAAACAAATCCCCCTGCATATGTCCATTATCCAATAACATGATTGCCAATTTATAATCTTCAGCGTGCACACTCGTGCTCTCCAAACTCGGTCATCACTTTTTTTTAATTTTATTTCTGGGATTATACACATTGAACCATGTACAGCTGCATGCTTCGGACAAATGCTCACTGTAATAGGAGCCACCGTCTCCGCCTGTCCCTGATTATCTAAGAGCTATTACTCTATAAGAGGCAAAGGATTGTCATCTCTCCCTTCTCAAAACTTTCTTCTCAAAATGCACTCATCTGTATCGAAAGAGAAAACCAGTAGGAGCAAAGAGAGGACTGCTCAGTTAATTTGTTGATTGATTGGATGGCTGATTGACCTTAGAGCTTCCTTTATGAATCCATCATTCCTACATTTTGAAACCAATGTTGCTTTATCAAGTTCTGAAGGGTCTGATTTAATTGGATGTCTCTCATAATTGCAAAAGCAAATATGTCAGATGCCTTTACTTATAATTCAAATATTTTTTAACTTGAGGCTAGTATTTTTCTTGAAACTCAGAACTAACATGAGAGATTAAGAAGGATAAGTCCCCATTTAATAAAATCCATTTTGATTTAATCTGTCTGAAGGATTATTCAATTCACATTTTATTATTTTTAACACTTCAAGGTTCTAAGGTCCATGTTTTACATTTCAGCAGTTTACATTTTAGAAGGATATTGAAAAGAAACAGTGATACCACAATGGCATGCTTGTTTTTGCGTGTTCTTTAAGGTTTTCGACAATCTTAGGAATGATCAGCACTTTGAAGGAAAGGGGAAAAACAACTGTCTTTCTCTGCTTCTAGCCATCCCTTTTGGCTGGGTTATGCTGATGCTTTGGGTTCCTCACTCATGCTGAGTAAAACTACCCCATCATACCTGATGTGATGGGAGATACCAGGTAATGTATCTCATTAAAAAGCAGTCAGGTGAACACCCCTCCCCCAACTCACTGAGGTATAATTACCTGACAAGTAAAATTGTGAGATATTTAATGTGTTACACATGCACAGGTAAATTGTGGCTTGCTTATATATTTTAACAATAGTAACTATAGTATCAGCTGCACAGTATTTGCACTCCTCTAAACTTTAATTACATAATTATCTGTGTGAGGATTGGTTAGAATATGAGTTCCATAAGGAAAGGGATGTCTTTCATATAATATTGTCGCTACTGTTCAGTTCAAGATTGCTGCAATTGTGGGTATTCAACGAATACTTTTTGAATAAATGTATAAAATAAAGCTATTACTAATTACTAAATACTGCTAAATGACAGGTAAACGAATCAGAACATTTCAGGAGCTTTTAAAACTGAGAGATTAATGGGAGGTGTTTCCAGACTTCTTAACTATGTTTATACTCAGTCTTCAGACAAGATGTGTATTTATCAAATTCAAAAGCTCATTAATGATCACAGTGTTGCAACTGGAGTAAAAGTTATTCTATTTTTTAATAAAGATTATGTCCTACTAAGGAATATAAATATTGACACTTTCTAATCCATAGTAATATAATTATTGCTAGTCCTTAGGCTTGATGCCAGTTATAATCTTTCCATGTCAGTAGAACCCAAGACTAATTTGCTCTGATTAGCAGAGAATTGCTTTGCAGACTTTCTTTTCTTTATGCAAGGACAGACCTGTTAATCCCAACCCAGTGGATTTAGATGGGTTGCCCACAAAAGTCACCAGAAGCCAGAAGCTTTTACTATAAATAGTTGATTTTTCCATATGCCAGACATTCAGGTTTTCAGAAGAAAATATCTCACTGGTGCTGTTGAAAAGAGAAAAAAGGAAGAGCTTAATTCCTTAAGTAAGATTGCTGTTGCCACTTAATAAAGGAAATGCACTTAACCCAGTGAAGTTTAAGTTCTTCCAAAGGATTTAGTAAGAATCTCGCATCAGAATGTCATCCTAACACAGCCCCACAATGCATGAGAACAAAATATCCTTTGAGAAAAAAAGTACTAGTGAGTAAAAAGTCAAGTATAATGACCTGAAATAATGCAACTGTAAATGGGAAACAGAAAAGCATGCTGTGGGTATAACATTAAAGTGCATTTTTATATTGCGACTTGAAAGGGGCTTCAAGGAAGGTAAGCTAAACTGAGAATGGAGTAATTATGAGTGTCAGGTCACAGGAAAGGGCACTTAGTGGTGGAAGAGCATAACCCATTCCTTGCAGGGTCGCTGGCAGTGTGGGCCAGAGCAGTTTGGAGACGGAGGTTGTGCAGGCTTACAGTTAGGAGGAGACGGCGTGGCTATGCAAGAGGCTCAGGCAGTGAAGGGTGGCCGGGAAAGCTCAGTCTAGAAATTCTCTTCTTGCTGGTAACAGAGATAAGGCAGAAATTGTTAATATTGATTGTACCTGTTAATTGCCTTTCAAGGGAAGAAAACTTGACCCAAATAAGCTTTCATCACAGGCATGTTCATCTCTTAAGACATTTAAAAGTTTGGAATTTGACCTTGTGTGGCTGGATAGAAGGTCAGATGTGGTCACCAAGGCCCCGTTTTACTCTCTCCATCTCTTGATCTCTTACATCCTCAGAGAAATCATTCTCTTTCCCCATTAAAATATCGCTGCTGTCAGCCTTTCCAGCACGGTCTCAAGGTCTCCGATGGGGTCGCATGTGCATATGGGAACCAATCACGTGGATGGGAAAAAGTGATCTTCTAATTAGCTCAGGCCCCAGTCACACGTCTACGTTAGAACTAGTGATGGGACTCGACTCGCTCCACAGAAACAGCATGGGCTACGGCTGGAAAGGAGCAGCACTCCAAGTGGAAATAGTGCGTGCACACTGGAAATACAGGAAGGGGGTGCTGGCAGCAAAAGCACAACAAATGTTTTCTGGGTTGGTCCATAAATCAGTAGTTACAGTGAGGGCCCATCTCTGGCTGTGAGCTAGGTGCTCAGCACGTCCTTGTAAGGTCCCTGTGCTCATTCTACAGTTTGGCCTCAGGAATATGCTTCAGGATGTCTACCTTCAGGCCAGCTCTTGCTAACTGCTGGGATTGTGTCAGATTGCCCATCAATTTCCAGAGACAGTTTATAAAAATATGCTTTTGGAATGAGTGTTGATTTTGTAACCACTGCACTCTATCACATAGACTACAAAACCATTATTTATTATATGAATTATATATGGGTGAGGGCAGGTATTTAAAAAATAATTTTCATGTTATATTATAATCGTACTTGCAATTACATTGAGCTCAGAAGTAAAAATAAGATTATTGGGGAAAATGAAAATACATGTACTCAATGAGATTGCAGGGATAATAATTTGTTCAGGCACTATTTGATTGTAAATGATATCTCCTAAATATGACGCATGCTTTATTATGGATGCCCTTGTTCAATAGTTAATTAACCTCATGGGCATTAAGGACAATGAAGTAATATAAAAAGACTTCGCTTGATGTCTCTAGTTTTACTGAAATAATATTTATATTAAAAAGAAATGTGAAATTTGCCTGTTGGCCTTGCTGTTTCTAAGAAGTTCATCTTTATAATAATAACCTTTGTAAGGTGATTTAGAACTCACAGAACAGATTCATATACTTTCCTCTACAACTCTGTGAATACATTCTTTAAATCTACATTTTAAAGTTTGAAAATGGGGCTACAGAGACTTTCCAGGGTCACCTCACCATCTTGCATTTATAGCGAGGTTCTCTGCCTTCACATCATCTGTCCCCTGTTACGCTAATACATTTCCAGCTGGGTATTTTGTGCCAATTGCGCCTGAATCTTAGTCACTTAGTTCATAGGACTATTTATCATTTTCATCCATTGATTTTTATTGAAATTGCCTTGGAAACTCCAATTTTTTCTTTAAAATATTGTTCACACTCCACTTTCTGCATTAAGGCCGTCTTGAATCCCCAAGCAAATATGCCTTGTCTATCATCACAGCCCCATTGTACCAGCATCTGTTAGCACATCTCACTCCATTATAATGATTTGTTTACATGACTGTCTCTCCAACTGAACTGTGAGTTTCCTGAAGACAGAAATTGTGTCTTATGCATTGGTGTAACCCTATTTACTGGTATTCCAGGAGGCTGGCATCTGAGAGCTAAGTAATCAATACGTGATGAATTAATGAATGGACCACATTGGGGAAAGAGAGCAGCAAAGCTGTGTTAATAGAATGCCTCCTGGAGAATATTGAAGTTAGAGATAAGTAATTTACAGCCATATTGTAATAATTCCTAGACATTATACATAGATTTTTTTTTCTTCTATTGTTAGGGTGCCATCCTAGAATTACAGTTGAGTTTGATTCTATTTCTTAATCTACATATAAAACCCTTAAACAATGCCCTTTGTTTTAAATTTAATTCTTAGCAAGTACAATAAAGCAGCACCAAATCACATGTTTTTCATGGGTAGCAGCAGAATTTAAACCTTCACAGCATAAAAATAACAGCCTTGAGTTGACACCTCATCAGGTATGCAACCTTCTGAAGAAAAATCTTACACTTTGATTTAAATAGAAGCAGACTTGATCTTTTTAAAACTGAAGTATCGTTGTGTATGTGTGCTTATGTGTGTGTGTTTGGGAATGGAAGAAATAGTTCATGATACTTATTTAATATACCTCAGCAGAAAATAGATGACCTCTAGTTCTGTGATGATTATATTTGAACATTGTGACATTAATTTGCCCATCAGAAGTATTCTATTAAATTATTTTTTCTATGGTTTCATAGAAAAGATGATTGTTAACTTGGTAAGTATCTAAACTAAGTGTTAAGGTTATCCTTTATATACTAATAGGAGGTTAGTGGAATTCGGTGTCTTAGTATTAAATATGACTGCCAGTTTTGTGTTTAAAACATTAGAGACGTGTTGAATTGGTATAGGAAGGAATGGATTGTCATTCCTTATTAATCTTGGCTTAATCAAAAGTACCCTCTTTTATATATGTTCCCAGGACCAATGCATTGAGTTCTTGATAAACTGATACAGAATTTTGTCTACTTTTGTACCATCAATCTTTGAGTGGTAATAAAAATTATCTTCACCACTGAACATTTTGGAACCACACAAAGGAATTTACCACTGTACTGTTGAACCTCAAGAACTAATAGACTTGGAGTTTCCAATGTAGCTGGGATTTCTTTTTTAAGTTTTATTGAAAGGCAGTTGGTAATAAAGCAATAAATTCAATCCAAAGACCATTTTGTGAAAACAGATTTAAAATATATTTTTTTCTTGAGGAACATAAGAGTGTCAGTTACCTAACCTTTGCCCTCAAGTCAACTCTGCCAAATATAAAAGGCTCTTTAGGAAATAAAAATATAACAAGTGACTGGGAATAAGAAAATTATAATAAGCATGAGTGATTCTGAAAAATCTATCTGCATATGTGGTTATCAAAGGACTTTTGTCTCTGACACACTGTAAACTTTGTTGACTATGATGAGCTGCTGATGATCCCAACATCTGACTGCATGGCTTATCATAGGAATCATTTGTGTTAGAAAGAACAAATGAAAATAATATAATCTAACTGTGTCCCTTCAGAATAATGATAGATTTTCATAATGTATTTTTTTCACTCCATGATTTTTCTCCTCTTTCTCCTCAACATATTTTTTAGGTAGTTAAATGCTATGTTGTGACTGCTATTTAAAATTGTATCTAATTTTTAGCATCTGTAAAGAAAACTATTGCAAAGAGAGGAATCTGGAAAATGATTTTTCAAAATAAGCCATCAGAGCTCCAGTAAACCAGCAGTTCAATTCCTAAGGAGCTACAGGTCTGCACAAAATCCCAATCTGGTTACTTAGTCATTCAGACTGGAGGTATTTCTCACTCTTTCCAGTCCCTACCCATTGTAATTTTAAATAGCCAGTAGATTTTAGTTTGGTAACCTATTATTTTTAAAATATATTTACTCAGTCATATGGGAGAATCAAAAGAATTATAAAATTAAGCTAGCAACTGATGGGAAGTAAAGTTTAGCTGGAGGCACAGAGCATGTATACATGACAGGATATGGGACAGTAGTAGTTGGTAAGTGACAGATAGCAAGTGAGTGTTAACACTGATGTGAGAAGAGCAGGGACACTTCTTAAGAAGAACTGAGTTTTGACATATGCACAGGATCTAAGTTAATGGCATTTGGAGATGGCTGATGTAGATTAAACAAACAACTGGAACAAATGTAGGGAAACAAGAGCAAACTAAGTTAAATTGGGAGGATGCGATATAAAGTTGAGAAAGATAGGCTGGGAAAGTCTGAAACAAATCAACTTTGTTAGGAGCTCTCTCGTTTTACAAATATCTAGGTCCAGTGCTTCTAAGCTATTTAAAAATTATTCAGCATCTCCCTTCTATGTGAGGAGATAAGAGACTAACTGCAAAAGTTAGCTCGATTGACTTAAAGGAAGTAACGCTATTCGATTAGAGAAACTAAAGATTCTGGTTCCCCTTGATGGTGCCATTACACGGGAGAGGCAGACTGGGGGAAGGTGGCAGATGGGTGCATCTGGTCTGATATGTGCTCAGTGCCATATTGTTGATTCCAATTAGGCTAATTTATCTGCAGATTTCTCTTTAGAACCCCAATTTAGTTGAATATTTATCCCTATCATGTTTATTGTCTAACGTTTGTTTTAATGTAGAGTGGAAGATCTTTATCAAATGCTTGTAGCAACCTGCCATAATTTTAGCTTGATCCCATGTCATGCTATTTTCTAACTGTTGTCAATGTCTTGTTTTGGCTCTTTCTTACCATTACTGTTCTAACTTCAAACATTACTATTAATTATTATGTTCCCTTAGTACTATTTTGTATGGCATTATCTCTGCATGTTCTGTCCCCAGATGCTATAGAAGTATCTGAATAACCAAGCATTTCTGTTTCTATGGATTTGACATGGGCACCCTCTAGTTTTAGCTTCACAAATTCCTTTGCCTCTTTTCTCTTTAACTGAGATTTTGATTTCTTCTTTTTTGTGATTCATTTTCAAGTGAAATATTATGTTTTTATACCTTCCTCCAAAAAATATATATATGTAAACTTTGTTTTCAGAGACTATATTTCCAGGTATATAAAACACTTTGTTTGTTAAAGCTTTTTAATTTCAGAGAAATTTATTTTATTCTAATTGTCAAAATAAATCAAAATACATAAATGCTATTTTTTAAGATCTTTCATAGAGAGCTGTATATTTTGGGGGTCTCTAAAAGCTTTGGGTGATAATAGGTTTCTAAAAATCTAATTGTGGACTATCATTTCTTTGGGCAGTAACCAACTTAAAAATTTCAAATGACAACTCTTGAATTCACCTCAGTTAACATCTGGCATCTCACTAGGTCCTGGGGTTGAGCCTTATAATAAAAACATATATTATAAATATAATTTTCTTTAAGTGCTTTTGCAGGAGACACATCATCTTTGTCTAAGAGGAAATGCTAGATAAATTATTGACATTGCATTGTATTATAATTCTCAAAAAATTTAAAACTAAGTCAGTTATACTTAGTAATGTTTTTTTTCCCCCCTTTGAGATTAAGAATGCATGCACAAGTGACAAAGAAATTCATGAGCGAGTCAAAAGGATGTGTTTAGTGAATTGCAAAATTTCACATTATTTTTAAGATACATGAGTCAGAAATAAAGAGAGCATCCAGTGCTTTTGTTTGTTTCTTGCCTATAAAGGAACATTCTGTTACCTAGTGGTTAATGTTATCGAGCATTAGGACTCTAGTTGAGTCCTAGTAGTTTACCCACCTGGAACACAGCTGAGCTCCAGTGTTAAGAAGAGAAAGGTATTTGATGTAAACAAATTTCACATATTTTTGTCTTTATAAACATTAGGTGTTTATATTCTCTCTATGACATTTTCTTAAGTTTTCATCCATTAACCAGACATTCAAATGAGACAAACATTATAAATATGTATGTGTTTGTCAATGAACATCCCAAGTGCTTTATTTACATGTTAAGAATTTGCTTATTTTTTTAGAAAATGTCAACCTTCAGGGAAAAATGTTGTTATTTAATGCATGGTCTTTGGTTGAGTACATTCATAAAAGCACACCCAAATGTGCTTTATATAACATATTTGTAAACATATGAGACTTTTTCTTTCTTAATCCCTGTTTTGCTAACTTCCAAAGAGATTTTTGCTTTTATAAGTAGAAAGGCCTGGTCATACTACCTTTTCCTGTTCGCCTTCTGTACCAACTTGTCTCATGTGCCTGCGAACAAGTTGGCTGCTGATGAGTGTAGTTAGCTAGGGTGCATTTACCTGAGAAGTAAATGATACACATAACATTTAGTTACAAAGATGGCTTTCTAAACTTTTATTACTTTTATTTTAATGAGCTTCCTAAGGACAAATATAATTTGACAAGTGATTTAATTAAGGAGGGAGAAGATCTTCTTACAATCTTGGTAATATCTTTGGAAATCACTGAATGAAAAAATTGTCTGGCAGGCTTTCACACCAATTATGCTGGCAATCCAGTGACACACCTAATAATACTCTCTTATGCACACGAATGTGCTTTAGATGATAGAGTCTTTGAGTAGGGGATTCTAGATACACTTATTCAAAGAGGGGACAATAGAATAAGCTAGCCAAGTAGAGGAATCAACAGAGCCAGTGATGCACAGAATTGTGAAGCTATTTACAAGCTGCCACTCGCTGCCACAAGTAGCTGACTGCAGACCTAAATAACCTATTGTTCTATTTTTTAATTGGGGAAAAAACCATGGGCCCTAGAACAAGTCTCAATAGAAACTGAAGCAACTTTTCTGTTTATAGAGAGAAGTTCAATTAATAAAAAAACATTTCAAGTTTCTCTCTTAGAATTTATTTCTGAAAACTGTGACATGTGTCTTGAGTTTATATATCATACTTGATTTTATATATCCTTAAGAAGACATTTGCATTTGCTTGCTTTCATTTTTGTCTTAGAAGTCTGTGATGATTTATATTTGAACTAGGAATGACACCAATTTTGAAGCCAGTCTTCATTCTGAGAAGAAATGTTCCATAAATCCTTAAGGAAAATTAACATCCGCATGACTTTTATACCTTCTTAAACAATGTGTTCTTAAAATAATACAAATCAAAACACTTCTACCCAATAACATTTTTAGCAACATCCCAAAATCTTTTTTTGGGTGTAGTTCTTCATGTTTATTTGACATTCATTAAGAACATGATGGTAGAATTGTGTAAATTGAGGATACTTATCATATTTATTCATAATCTTCATGATAATTTTTCATAAAATTTTCTTGTAATGATTAAGCTCTAGGTCATTTCAGTGCTGTTTTATTTGACCCCCACCCCAATGCTATCAGTTAAATAGCTTTGAATATATAGTAAAATAACATAATTGCCAACTTGAGTTAGATGGATGCACATTCTTATTTTCACAATATTCTAAGGCAAACGGTAATTTATTTAGTCCAAGGCAGTTGAAATGAATAGCTCTGAATTCACTTCTTTTCTATTAACTTGAAGTTAGAAGAGGGTGATTTATTCTAATTAATTGTGCATTATTTTATCTTAATTATTTATAGAAATGTAACAGAAATGTTCTGCCTATTTATTGTATAAACTATTATTTTCTTACATGTATAAAATATTCAGCTGAAGGTAACCTGAGAGATCATCTCCTCTTGGTTCCTTCTATGAGTTGAGGAGGTTGAGCCACAGTGAGGCAAAATGACTTGTCCTTGCTCAGGCATAACGAAGCTAGAAACAGCCTGCTTTTCTGTGGTAAGAACAGCCCCGGGGCTTGGTCAGGCTTATGGGACCGAGAACATAAAGAGATCGTAACGATTTCCATTAAAAATGGGCCTTTACCTTTACACACAAGTTTATACGTTTGGCTAAATCCTATAATGAATAAATCAGCTTCATTTCATAGTAATTTCATTTTCCCTTTATTCATACATACAGATAAAATATGGGTTTTTTTCTGGGTGTATAGACCCAATCTTGGTTATGGGACTAGATCTCTTTCTATGATAATAAATTACTTCCCCTAACATTTAAATAAGCAAGAGCCCACCCACAGAGTTAATTTGCTCGAGGCCATTTAATTATACTTTTGCTGGCATTTAATTTTTAAAGAAACCTCTATTTTTTTGCATCTCCAAAGAGCTCCCAGTATCATTAGGCCCTTAAATGGTTTTGTCTAGTGTATTGCCATATTGTTTGGATGGCCCTAAGTGGCCAAACATTTAATTAAAGTCCCTTGAGGGGGACAGTTTTCCTGATGTGTTATTGGACATCTGCCAGAGTTCATTTTATCAAGCCTTTGTCATCTACTTAGGCTACGTCTGGGTATATTTTGATACTGTCTCGATGCCTTACGTTTTAAATATTCTCTGAGCGATCATTTCTCACCACCCCAAAGTCTAAAAATGTTCATTTTACTATATTAGAAGGTTAGTGTGTAATTTCTTCTTATCATCTGATTACTGGTTTTTAATTAGTAGTTTTTCTAAGAACAAGAACCCTTCCCTTCGTAGAAGACATTATTAATTTATTTAACACATACTGTATCGATAACTGATAATCTCCTATTTATTGAATGCCAGTTTTTCAGCATCTCTTAGTAAGCACATGACACAGCAGTTTGGTTAAAGAACATTCTAAATTAGGAAAAAGTTTTCAGGACTCTCAAGGAAACAAGATTCAGGCTGTTTAGTCCTTTGCACGAGTTTATGTCACTTTAGAAAAAGGCATCTTGGCCTCAGTCCAGACCTCGCTGAGCCCAGGGTGTAGCCGGTTCACAGCACAAGCTTCTCTTTGAAAGGGCAGCCTGTGCTCTGCACTGACTTCCACTTAGTGTCACATTGGTTTCTGTGGAATATAAAATTCTAGAACACGCATAGCTTACATAGTTTACAGGGAAGCAACGCATTACAATCTCAAGTGTATTCTTGCGCATTGGTGTTGTCCCCTAGATTGAATATTTGTGATTTTACTTTAAAATCTATTTTAGCAGAAGCAACCTGGTGATAAGTGGTGCTTTAGGTTGTCTCGCAACAGTGCCTGGCCCATGAAATCTTAGTTTGCTTGTGTGATTTCTTTTGTCAGGTCATAGAGTGTAGATGGTATTCAAATAGTGATAGGATGATGCAAAATCCCAAGTTTATTGTTTTAATTTTCTTCTAGATCATTGAGTCTTTTCTTTTTTTTTTCTGACAGATTCTACCTTGTTTTGTCCCTCAGGCTATAACTTTTACAAAATATAAAATCATACTTGTCTTCATTATAAAATGTATCTAGATTTTCTCAAGGAAAAAACATGTCTCTTTTCATTTAAATCAATTTTCTTCTTTTTTCAGTAAAATATACCCTGAGGCAAAAAAGAGTAAAAAGAATATTTTAACAAAACAAACTTAAAACTCAATCATCTTAAACGCACCGTTACATAATGAGAGGTGTTTTTTCTTTTCTTTCCTTTTCTTCTTTCTTTTTGGAATAATTGTATCACCTGTAATATTCAAAGCATGCAAATTCAAAGTGAAAGTTTTTACTGAAATTCTTGAATTGATTGCTGGTTTGACTGAGCTGACCTTTGCTTTAAATCAGAATTGATTGACCAATTGAGTCAACATAGTCAAATTGGTTATGCATATACACAGAGACTTTGTTTATTGAATTTAGGATATTCTGAGTAACATAATTTCCCTCTGCTTCTCTTCTGCTCCAGGAAACACTCTGCTTTATGACTGCATTTAATAATGTGTCAGTAAGCAAATGGAAATAGAGCCACACACAGGGGAGAGTAACGGGATTCTGCAGCTGTTTAACATCCAAAGAAACAATCCTTACAAATTGCTTCAGATTCTCATGTAGTTTGTATGTTACACTTACTTGTTATATTAAAGATGGTACCTGAAATTTGGCTTCTGTAAAGTTAACTTATCAAAAAATCAAAAGCCAGTGATAGTATGATAACCATCTAACTATATCATTTCCAACATTTAAAAACATTAGGAGTGCATCTTAGAAGAATCAGATAAATCTGAATGTACTAAGGATATTTATTTCATTCTATCTCTGTGTTTTCAAGTCAACTTTCTATTGTTACAGGGTAGTGTTGTGGCCGAGAGAAATTAAATAGTACATAAAAAAATAAAAATAAAGATTCTAAGACTTTAGTGTAGGATGCTTCTAAAAATAATAGTTTTCTTGTTCATTTAAAATATCTAATTTCCTTTTTTTTTGTCCTGGTTCTGATCATTTGGACATCAGAAACAAGCTTGAGCTTCAGAAATTAATAATCAAAAAGATATGGGAGCCGACCTCCTGAGTTCTGAAGGCGGCCGCTTTCTCGCTCTGCCAAAACAGCTGATTTCATAAATTTAGTCCTTGTGTTATGAACTGTACTGCCAACGAAAATCAATAAAACAATTTCCTTCTACATTCATGATCCTCTCCTCATACTCCTGTTTCATATTCTTTTCAGGCCATTTTGTCAAAGTGCCAAAGGGCCGTACAGAATGTAATTTTGTGTTTCTGTGTGTATGTCCCATGAAAGCTGATTTTTCATGTGCACTTTTGATTGGCGAGAAGTGTAATGAGGGCTTTAAGCAAAATAAAAAACTTTATGTTTCCATAGTTTTAAAAATATTGAATGAACCATGAAGTTTAGTGTTATTTTTGCATAAACTTTGAAGCTACAATTTATATAGTGTATGTAGTGTATTCAGTATGTAGGTAGAATTATATATGCATATAATATATTTGCTGAGTTAATCCTTAATGTTTGATAAGATACTGAGAGAATTAAGATTAAAATGCAGTATTTTAAGTTTATTTATTTCCTATCTTTATTGCTGAAAGTATTACAGAAGTGGCCTATTTAAAATGCAGGTCTTTTTATTTTTTTAAAAAAAGAACATGTTAAGCCTACAAATCTTTAAAATTCAGATACCTTCTGACAGATTATTAATTCATTAATTCTCTCACTCATTCGTGTATTCATTTCAAAGCATTTATCAAAGCTGTGGAGTATGTGGATTTCTGTAATGTCAGGGAAAATACATGTATATATTTTCTTTCAAAAAACTTATTAAGATATTTAGAATATAGTATAACTTTAATACAAGCAACTGCACAATATGTCTTGTTTTAATACCAGCTAATTATTCCATTAGATTTATGTAGTTTTCCCACTTTTAATGCTTAAGGATTGATTTCTCAAACTATTTCAAAAAAGTTTTATAAGGATTGAATATGCTACTATGCATGTGGTGTTTAATCTAGGCTCTGCCACATCATCAGACTCAATAAATAATAGTAACTATTATCATTATTATTCCCAAACTATCAAAATGAGATACTTTTTTGTTTGTTTCACAATTGAAATAACTGATTATCTGGTTAAGTAACTTATAAAAGAAATTACAAATTAAGTGGCAGTGCTTACACTCGAAGCAACAGATACTTGATTTTAAAGAATGCTGTTATTTTCTTTTTCATAAGGGGACAGATATTCAAAATAACTTGTTTATTATTTAAATTGTCCCACTGTGTAGAATATAATGATATTAATATTTAATGAGCAGGTATGTGTTAGACATTGGGCTAAGCAACTCCCATGTGTTATCCCTTCTATGTATCATAACACCTCAACAAGTGTAGATTTTTTAAAAATATATACTTTTTATAAGTAAAGAAACTGAGATGGAGAGAGGCTTACAAATTTTTCCCAAATTAAATAGCTGGTAGTAATTGGAGAATAGATTCAACCCAGTTCCAACTATAAGTATGTTCTTCTTTCAAGCCTGATGTTGTACTGACAAAATGTCTATAAAAATGTGTTGAAAAGTGAAGGCTTATTTTTTTTTTATATGACTATTATAGTATACTACCTATCAAAAAGCAGGTAAAGCTACCCAACAGTTCAACTATTTGTTTTGGGACACATAATAACTATCAGTACTATTTTCAGAATGGAAAACTAGAATGTCAGGAAAAAGGAAATGTAGATTATCAGTAGAAAAAAATCAGATTAAATTTTGTTTCTGCCCACTTGGCCATGCTGAAGAGAAGCCCATCTATGATTATTTATTTTTCCTTATTTTACTATAATAAACCTATATATTTAATATAGAAAATTTGGAAATAATGTGCATTTAAAAAGTCACCTTTTACCTTATCACCCAGAGATAACTTTTAAAATATTAATACATATCCATGTATTCTCATTTTGCTATATGTGTATGTATGGGCGATGCTCTAAGTAGGAGTGGGGGATGCATGTCTTGATATATGATTATATATATATATATATAAACAAATTTATATGACAAGTGTATATTTTATTTTTCAAATAGTGTGGCAATGAGGACATAAGACATCCCTTTGAGGGATGCTGCATAAACCTGGTATGTTTTTGTTTCCTTCTGGCATTTCAAGAACACTAGACGTTTAGCTCACTCTCCTTCCCCCTGCATATGGGCTATAAATACAAGATCCACTGGGCAGCTTCAGTGTAGTGTACTTGGCTCTGAGTCCTGGGAGCGACCAGGAGAGCAATTGTTCCATGAGGCGGATTGAGTAGCACTGTAATAGCAGTGCTTAGTGGCAAGGCTGTCGGAGAGGCAGGAAAGAGATTCTAAATTAAATGGACTTTATAGAAAATTGTCTTCACTTTGTAGTTTGAGTCAGGGTGGCAATTTTCAACTTTCTTTTCCCTCTCTTAGCTGTTGCTAAGAGATCACATTCAAGGTAAAATTAATGCTTCTCCAATTGCAAAGCATGCCGTCAACAGTGGAAGAGGGAATGTAGCAGGCTGCCTGTGGGTTAGGACTTTAGAAAAATACACGGCATAGAGAAAAGTCATGCATACAATAGACATTTAACAGACGGTTATTCAGTGAACCAGTGGTTACTAAGTGGTTAGTTCTTAGAGATCTGTCGTTGTGATTGCATGCAGTTTGCCTTATCTTCTGTGTTTTTTGTTTCTCTAGCTTTTTCACTCTTAAGAAAGCTGGAAATTGCTTTATCAAGGTAGAATTGACAGTCATTATTTCCCACTAGGGTTCATCATAGTAGTAACAGAAATCCCATATGGCTCTGGAATCTCTTTTAACCAGAAATTATATATATATATATATATATATATATATATATATATATATATATATATATATATATATATATATATAATCTGTATACTTTCAATTGCACAATACAATGTCAGGGTTAAAAACTGAGTCCCAGTGAAAATAGGAGTGAAACTGGGAGATATATGGTATGGGGTAATTACATCTTAACCTCATTAGTAGTGCCATATTTTTTCTTAACTGTCCTTGAAAGCTAGCTTCTCATGTGTGAGTGTTCCTTTTCCTTCTCAGAAAAATCATGCTAACCAATGATCACCATCCAGTTCCTTGTCAGCCACATTCTTCATTCAACAAACAGTCAACATCTAATTCAGGGAAGGCTCCCATCGAGGTCCTGTGACACTAACACAATGTGAGAGAAGGCTATTTCTTCTTAAGATTCACCATCTAATTTAGGAGATAATACCTGCAAATAATTAGAAGGAAATGCTCCATTTCTCCCAAGCTAAATGAAGGGCTCAGAGCTAGTCCAGCTCAAATCTCATTCAGTATGATGAGTCTTATAATGTCATATTAATGAGCTATTACATAAGGATAAATGTATTCATAAGTCACCCCCTAAAAAAAAAAAAAAGACTTACCATCTGCTTTTCTCTGCCCAAACACTAAGAAGCATTCAGAACACTTATATTCTTTCATTTTTCTCTTCATCATTAAGGTAGAATTAAGAACAAAGTGAGAACTCAAGTGAGAAATTAGTTCAGGTGTCATTATTAGCCATTCTCACTCACCAAAGCCACCTTCTCAAAATGTGACAGTGTCTCGAACACCTTCTAATGGGCTCTATTAACCTGCGCCGTGCACTGCCCCCCTCTGGAATCTCACTATGGTATTGCTCTTTCGAGGTGCTTTGTCATGAAATTTGGTTTTAAATGGAGTTTAACATGTTCTGGTCAGGCTACTGACAGGATACTTAACAACCTAAATATGCTTTCCCATATGGAGGGTACCATCTGTGATAGTATTTTTTTTATAGAAGTTTCATTGCTCTCTCCTTTTTCTTTACCAAAACAAATAATAGATAAAGCAGTGTCTCATGAACATTTTTCAGCAAGTCTCCTTTCCCAATAAATGCATTAATTTCATTCACAATTTCCTAAAAAAAAGTGAGTAGAGACAATGCAAGAGAAATAAAATAATAATTACGCAATCCCCAAGGATAGTTGATGTACATCGGAACTAGTTGCTGATCATGAGAGAGCCTGAAAATGATTGACATGGGGTGTAGAGCCTGAGCTTTATTCCTGTCACCATCACACCAAGTCTCAGTTGTCTCATCTATAAAATAAAGATCAGGAGGAGATCCCTGCTTTTCAAATCTGCTGTGCATTGCTTCAGCGGTGAGGCATGTTCAAAATACAGACACACAGATACATTAGGAAGGCCCATCCCAGTCCTGAAGAATCTGAATTTAGAGCCAATGTCCAAGAATCTGTGGGTTTTTCTGACTCCGTAGTGATTTCAGATGCACAACAAGGTTTGGGAATTATGATTCCAGTGATCTCTAAGATCTATTTCAGTTCATAACAGGTTTGATTCTCCAAGTGTAATTCGAAGAAATTTCATCACTGAGATGCAAGATGCATAACTGGAATGAGAAGGACCAAGATTTGAGCCTGGGCTCTGCTGTGTACCTGCCTGTATTGCAAGAATCTAAACTCTTGAGACTCAGTGTCTCTGAAAAGCGAGGATAGTATTGGTTGTGTCTCTGTGGACTGTTTGCATTAAGTGACTATTAGCTGCAAAGACAGAGGACAGAGGACGTGAGAGAGAAATAATAACCAGATCCCAGAATGAAATATCATCAAAGGACCAGCAAGAAAAACAAGGACCGTATATGAAAATGAATGAGGGAGAAAATATTTGCTAGGCCTTCATTATATCATCAGCCTAAATCATTCATTTATGAGTTACGACACCTTTTTAAAAAAAAGTGCAACAGAACAAACAAACTTCTTATTTTAAACATCAATGGGACTCCAGATCTGTTCTTTGTCTACATCAAGAGATATTAAATTGTTAGAAATAAATAATACATACAAAGAAATAATGAGACCAGCAAAACTACTCCCCCATTCTGGAAGAAAGACTATTTTAAACCTCACCATCTCTCTCATAGCAAAAGATGCTCTGTAATATTTGCTCCTTAAATTTCTAATTGTTCATGAGAGTTTTAATACATAGTCCCTTCTTTCCATGAGCTTGCAACTTGAGATGGTCCCCATACACTTAATTGTAGAGAGGCTGGATACGGAGACAAGGCAGTCCAAACGCACTGCCAGCTTTGTCTTTGGGCAAATGGAACTTTTAATTTCTTTTCTACTTTTGAAACTACAGGTCTCATGATTTTGCTCTTCTTTCCTTTTATTCTATTAACTCAAGAGAAAATACGGGGAAAAGTAATACAAGGTTTAACTAACACATTTTTGCCCTATAAAAATTCCCACACAGCAAGATGAGAAGGCAGAATGCATAGGAACTATATTTGGCTTGTAGGGTCCAATACATACACCCTTGCACAAAGCACATTTCAGCACAAAGAATTCAATAATCTGACACTTCTCTTGTGAAGTGCACTATTCTGCTGCAGAGAAAATTGCTACGACCAAATTTTTCAGTATGATCCAATTCTCTGTAACAGCCCAGCAAGGTCAGACCCCAGACAAAGCCGTGACCTACCTGCATGTCCCCTCATAACTACTGAGGACTTCCAAGGAGGCAGGAGGTCTCCCTAACCTGCGATCTTTAAGTTTAGTTCAAGTTATAAGAAAGGAGGCTGTGGCCACTGAACTCCTCCAGACATAGTTTTTTGATCAGTTTCCTTAACTTCCAAGTATTTGTTCCGTGGAGTATAAATAGGATGAACGGTGCCTAGAACAGCCTCTGTGACTCACAGAAGCCATAATTACACTGGCCATGCAACTATTTCCAGAGCAGACATAAGACCTATAATTCAGAGAATAACATTTGTTTTAAAATGTGGTTCCAGATACTTCCTTGACTTTGTCCTAGAAATGCTGGGGTAACGGAAAAGATGGCCTCTTTGTTTAGTACATGGAACTTCTTTTTAAAAATTGAATTATTGGGGTGATGTTGGTTAATAATATTATATAGGTTTCAAGTGTACATTTCTATGATACATCATCTATGTATTGCATTGTGTACCCACCACAGTAACTTCTTAATGTATTTACATATTGAGTCAGCTCAATATCTGAGCTAAACTCTATGCTGATGGACAGTATAAATACCTTTTGTCCACTACTCTCCTGTTTCCTACTCTGTGTCTTTATTTTTAGGAACACATGGGAGTTTTTAAAGAGGGGATTGACTGCAACCCTAAGGTGGCCCTCTACCAGTTGGTGCAGAAGAGGCCATTCTGACTCAAAAACAATAACTATGGAGGACTTTCTTTATTCTGTACAACCTAAGCTTCACAAACCTCATTCAATCCATTCACTTCGCTGTTATAAGCAAGTTTCTATGGCATCAAAGGCCTCGAGTTCCTTTGTGAAAAACTTTTTCTTCTCGTGGAATTTACTGCATTCTCAGGGATAATTTGAAGGATTTTTTAAAACAAAAAACTAGCAGAGAAATTCTAGAGAGAAGAAATGTTCGTCACCTTCCCTATCATTAAACATGCTTAAGGAAAGCAAAATTAATCCTGCAATACATTGTTTTCAAAAGGATACTTTAATGACTTGAATTCCTCTGTAATTTTTAGTTTTTTGCATAAGGCTTTTAGAACAAATGATAGTAAAAGTTAGATGTAATTATACCAAAGTTTCCTTAAAGAACTGAAAACTTTCTATGAATAAAAGGTGAAAAATGTTTTTTATTAGACCACTTGCCCATCTGGAATAATATTTTTGTATGGTTATATTTATGTTAATTTTTTGTATTTGTTCATAAGATGCATTGGCTACTTATTTGGGTATTTGTTTTTATTTCATTTTTTATTTATTTTTGAAGTATAATTGACATATAACATTATAATATATTCAAATATACAATGCGATTTATTTAAATACATATTTATTGCAAAAGATTACTACAATAAGTCTAGTTAACATCTGTTACCATACATATTACATTTTTTTATCATGATGATAACTTTTAAGACCTCTCTTAGCAACTTCTAAATATGCAATACAATATTACTGACTGTAGTCACGATGCTGTACATTACATCCCCAGATATTTATTTTATAACTGGAAGTATGCACCTTTTGACCACTATCACCATTTTTTAGTATTTTCTAAGAATAAAAAATTAATCTCAAATTTTCTTCATTTCAGCTCATTTTTAGTTAGCCATTTCTCTCTGGAAATCAGCTCCTATGAATTTCTGAGGTTTGGCCTTCTTAAAAAATGAAAATAGTATACAATAATATTTTATAGCCCAAGTACTTTGACTGTATTACTGAGATATTTAATGTAACTGATATGGTTTTCAATCTGAAAATGAACTGATCTAGTTAGACTTTAATTTAAGCAGCAAAAGTAGCCCAAACCTAAAGTGAATTTTCCTTTACATTGAAGATAGAAATGATACCAAGTGGCTTCTAGGGAAAAGGTGATGATATATGTGTGCATGTGTAAGAATTTATGCTTTTTATCTACCATTCACTTTCACTCTGGGTGTTCTCAGGACACCTGTGGTGTGATTTATCAATTAACCAACACACACTCATTCAACAGTGTACTTTTTGAATTATTTTAATTTAAACAAAATGGCCATAATTATTTAGACGGGCATCTGACAGTGCATACTTTTCAAACTAGTTGGGTAATGTGTTTAGCATCATTGATCCAGCAAGATCCAATAATAAGACTGACTTTTTGTTTAATAGAATTCTCTCTACAATGTTCCACTCCATTAGTGAAAAGGGAGTTGTTCAAGTTGCATAGATATGTTCTCAAGGACATTGGCTAATAAAACACAGACATTTGTGTCTAGATGGTGGATGTTTATATGTAGGCATTTGCTAAGCAAACCATTGTGTTGTTTTAACAAATGACCATTGTATTAAACTTAGACTTGCATCGACCTAATCAGATTTTTTAAATCACTGTAGCCTATAGGAAACATTTCCTATAAACTGAGTAGTGTTGAACTCATTGTTGACCAGAACACCCTAACAGAATGATACTTTGGAATTGCAGGAAAGAGTTGGAATTGCTAGCAAATATTGCAGGGAAATTTTAGTTCTAATCTGTCTGCTTTTGATGTTTGACAGATTAATTCGTTAGTGATAAAATAGTAGGGTAAGTCTGCAGAGAGATCTCAATTCATTGCTTTTATCCCACCCACCTTAGTTCATTTGCAGAGTGGTTGCTCTGAGTTCATGAGAACATGCTCCCATGATCCTCCCCAGCACAAACCCCCTCACCTTGGACTTAGCTTTGCCCTATTAGGTGAGCCATTCCTTTTTCCTTTGCTCTTTTAAAAATAGACAGGCATACAGCATTTAGAAAGAGTGTTTCCTGTAGTGTTAAGGAGATTCTGTAATTAACAGTAGATACCAATAATAGGTTATCTCCCTTCCTGTGTATTCTGAAGGGAGTGAGAACACTTTCTTTAGTTATTACTTTTAGATTAGCTCATATAAATAACTGCTTTTTGTACTAAACTAGTGTCAGAGCTATGACTCATCTTTACTATCTTTATTTTTCTAAGTTTGGAGGCTTAACAAAGCTAATTTTCTTTGGAAGACAGTATTGGAGAAATCCGAAATACGCATGTGGAAGCACATTAGCACACCTCTAGGTGAAAACAGTACAGGTATAAAGCTCTAAGGAAATTCTTGGGATGAATAAAAATGCCCAAAGTTGGGTTTTGTCATCTTTGACAGAAATAATATGTGAAATCTACTCTGAAAAAAATGCAAACAGGATAAAATTTATAACTATATCCAGTTACTCATTTGAGCATCACAGTTGAATCACTCTAAAATATGTGTTCCTGTGCATACCTATGAGAGAGTGGTACAAAGAAAATCACCTACTATCTCATTTAAAATGCTTTCGACTGCACAGGAGCATAAATACCTGTGAATGAGTAATGAGTTAACTTAAACAGACACGATGTAGGAAACCAGATAAAAACAGGGAAGCACTGACAATGGGAGAAGGAACACAGAGGAGGGAGAGATGGCTCTTGGATTAGGAGTCAGGGAAGGCTTCATGGAGGGGTGACCATTTTAGGGTTTTGGAAGCTGTGTAAGATCTAACAGGCAGTGCTGACTGTGGAAGGAGACGACTCTAAGAACAGAGAACAGCATGAGTTAAGACATGAAGGCCAGAAATCCGAAGCCATTTCAGAGTCATTTTATCTCGATCACATTGCACAGATTACATTAGGGGAATGAATCAATTCTAAGGTGAGAATGATGCCTGGCATGTATTTATCTGTTCATTCATTCATCCATTTATTTTATTGAGTTCCTGCAATGGGTTAGTCACTGGTATAGCACTAACGATAAATTCAGGGGGAAAAAGTGAGTAAAACATAATGCCTGTCCAAGAAGGAATCATTCTTTACTGTGGAGTATGGAAGTAAAAATAGATAATTACAAGACAATGTAATAAATTCTTCAGTTGGAGCTTTCACAGAGTACTATGGGAGTAAAACACATGTATCAACTAAATCTACTTCAGGGAATCAGGAAAAACTTAACAGAGAGGCTGACATTTGGGCTCACTCCTGAGGGCTATATAAATATTAGAGTGGATGGGGAGAGTATAAGATGAATTGCCAAATCAAATGAAATAAATATTTGTAAATATAAGTGGGTATAGAAGGGCATAATTTGTCAGGGTGGAAGGCTTGATTGCTGTGTTTAGAAGATTAGACTTTTTTCCATAACCCTACAGACTTTGCAAGTATTTGAGGAGAGAAGTAAGAGATCTTAGTTGATTTTTAGCACCATTGCTTGGGCATTGATTTATTGCATACAGAGACAAGCCAAATGGTCTGTAGCACAGTTAACCCACTGATATCTAGTACTTTCCAAATTATACTGGTATCTTTTTTAAAAATATATTTTTATGGATTTCAGAGAGAGTGAAACATCAATGATGAGAGAGAATCATTGATAGGCTGCTTCTTGCATGCACCCCGCTGGGGACTGAGCCCGCAACCTGGGCATGTGCCCTGGCCAGGAATCCAGCTGAGATCTCCCAGATCATAGTCAGTGCTTAACCGCTGAGCCATGCCAGCCGGGCTATACTGATATCTTTTTTTTTAAAATATATCTTTATTGATTTCAGAAAGAGGAAAGGAGAGGGAGAGAGAGAGAGAGAAACATCGATGAGAGAGTCATTGATTGAGCCTGCAACCCAGGCATGTGCCCTGACCTGGAATCGAACCCCAATTGCCTGGATCCTAGGTTGACACTCAACTTCTGAGCCACGCCCGGCCGGGCATATACTGGTATCTTGAACCAAGTAGAGTTTATAATGTCAGTCACTAAAAAGAACTGAAGAGTCCACCTGATATGCTATTAACCCAACTGCCTCATCACTCTTTGCTCCATCTAATGTGAGCCTCTTCATTTCAAGGAAAGCAAAGCAGCAACTGAAGGGACAAACAATAACTCACTGAAAGTCATGAGCAGCTCAACAGCCAAGTGAAAAACTTAAGAACACTTATGGCTGTTTCCACTAAGGCCACTAAATATGATAATTTAATAGTAGCACATCTGCTATTCATAATAAAATAGTAGTTTCTCTGACCTCTGCCCCATCTCATATCAAAACTCAGTACTTATCAATGATATATGATGGCTACATGGAGGGAGAGTCTCACTGTACGCATACATAATTTTATAAAACAAAATATAGCGTTTGTCCTACAAAGGACACAGATGGGGCACAGATCTACAGTCTGTCTCCCTGAACTTGAATGCTTGCCCCATCCATCCCTAGCATCATACTGTTAGTCAGGCCACTGGACCTCTTTGAGCCTCAGTTTCCTCATCTTTGAAATGGGAATGGCAAAGTGACCTTCCCATTTTACTGTGAAGATATAAGGCTCTGGATATTAAGTCCCCGGAGGGGTGCATAGTAGGTACTTAATATACTTTGGCTAAGGTTTGTGTGAGCTCGACCAGAAGAGGCTCTGGTGTGGAACTGAACTAAAATACTTTCAGTTTTCCATTTGCTCCTTACACTTTCCCATGTCCCAGGCTTTGCTTGTGTGGCTCCATATCCACAAGGCCTTCCTCCCTACCATCCCCATGTGCTCAAATCTGACCCACCCTTCACGGCCCCACCCAAATGGTGGAGTGGCAGGAGCAAAGAGTCTGAAGCCGGACAGCCAATAAAACTTTGAGCTTCTTGGGAGCAGGACCCATGCTTTGTTTCCACCTTTATGTGCCCCTCCCTGAGAGTGCCAGGCACATAGTAGGCCTGCAGGCAGTGATGATGGTAACTCACATCACCTGAGCTCTTTCACAGTATAAAGCACCCAGGCCGGCCCTTTGCATTCATTACTATATTGAACCCTCCTAACTACCCTATAATAGAGATGAGGTTTGGACAGATGAGGAAAGTGAGGCTCAAATATGTAAAGGGACTTGACCAAGGATTAGTTAAAGATGAAGTCAGGATTGGAACTCAGATCTCTGTCTCCTAAGGCACTAAGCCATTTTGGACAAAACTCAGCCCAGCACCCCATGTGAGGTTACATTCTGCCAAGGAACCAGGGGTTCCAGTGCCGTGGACCGTGTTAGAGTGAAAGGAGTGTGCCTCACAGCCAGATAAGTTAGAGATGCTTAGTCTTCTTTTCCAGATGATGAAGCTGAGGCATAGGGACATTAAGTGACTGTTCCTGTCAGGCTCCAAAGCTTTGGAAAGTTCCCCAAAACAAACTTCCATTCCAGCTGGTGTTGCTCATCCCTGGTTTATTTTCTCTGAAAAATTGATTCAGATTCCTTTAGCTCAAAGTCCAATTTATGAAAAGATGAAATGCTTGATAGAAGCTTCCTGAAGGCACAGACTCGCTGTTTCAATGCTCCCCCATGTGTTCCCTGTTTATATGCATTCAAAGAGAGAAGCAAAGTCAAAGCTGTGGGAAGGAAGAGAGAAAACCTCTGCTCCATCTTCTTTGTGCTGCTTTAACGGCTACAACAAAAGTATTGGCTTTAGGTAGACATAAGTAAATCAGAATCATTCTTCCCCCGGCTCTCTACATTCCAGCCAAACTGCCTTTTTATCTATTCCTCAAACACACCAAGCTCAGGACCCCAGGCCCTTTGCACTTGCTCTTGTGACTGCCTCTTTCTTTTCCCCCAAGATGCACATGACTGTTTTGTCTTTCAGATCCTAGTCCAAATGTCACCACCCTGACTCTGTTCTAAATTAGTTACAGTCCTCGAGCCCAAAGCTCCAGGCACACTCAACAATATCACCCTCTTATCTGACACCTTTCTGTTTATCTGCTTGCTTATGTACTTATTCTCGGTGTCCCCTACCACCCCTCCCCAACACATACACACTAGATTGCAAAATGTGAGAACTTCTAAGGAACTTGTTCTTCTAGCCCTTGACTGCTTTCCGAGGACCTAGGACAGTAGGTGTTCAGCTGAACGAATGAAGATATAGCATTCTCATCTATTTAGATCATTATTTTAATAGATGGTTTTAATAAAAATGAGTATTTGGGGATGTGGCTGAAAAGAATAATGTATAATGTAGTCCTTTGTACACTATGCAGGAGATACAGTTCTTTGCTTGGTTGAAAGTTTCACCTATTTGGGGACCTAGCCCTGCCACTGGGCATAGGAGCTTCATCCCGACTGATACGTTGCTCATCATTTGTACCCGGAAAATTAATAAGAATTAGGAGGAAATGTTAGTGGCCTTTCTTCTTCTCCTACTTCTCTAGCATATAATCAGCCACGCCCTTCTCATCTGCAGAGTACTTATTAAGGCTCGACTTAAAAAGCCTTTGAAAGGGAGCCTACATAAAAGAAATTACATGACTGTCTGGACCTCACCCTTTCTTACAAACAGAGACCGAAGTGGATAAAAATGACTTTATCGTGTTTGCTAGATACATCCCTTTGTAACAATAGGTTGCCATCTACAAGTCTTTTTTAATTTTTGTTGCCTTATTTTGATTTACTGGGCTCTGTTCTATAATCATGAACACGACTTTTGCATTTGTCTGAAAGTGCTCCTTTTACATGGTATGATGCTAATTATAGTGATGATGTAGTGCTGTTTATAGATTAGCAATGTGCTGGATAGAAACAGCTAGAGACCAGAGTAAATAAAAACAGACACTGAGATCACAGAGCTGGTTCTGCTACCTGGTCAGCTTGGACTTTGGGCATGTGTCTCCTAGTCTTCCAGAGTCTTAGCTTCTACTGCTGTAATATCTTCCCTCACAAATTAAAGGAAAAACATGCATGACTTAAATGAAAAATCTGATTCTTTATGTCTGAGATATGTATACTTCTTTAAAGATTCACAGCAGTTTAGCTACACACGAGGGTTGAAAAACAGAGGTCTGGATTATGACTTGAGAACCTCGAGACAGGGGCCCCACTGTATTAGCCCTTAGGTAATGCCAGCCCCTGTCACACCAGCGAGCAAAGGTCAGGGGCTGACGATCTGGATGTGCGTCCTATTGTGTCTCATGGCCAGTGACATCTGTAACGACATTAAATTCAATGAGGAATGCGATTTGTCAATAGTGGTTTTTGTTTTTCTAAATTAAATTTATTGAGGTGACATTGGTTAAGAAGATTATATAAGAAGCTTTTTAAATTCAGAATCTCCTTCCTCCCTCCCTCCCTCCCTCCCTCCCTCCCTCCCTCCCTTCCTTCTTTCCTTCCTTCCTTCGTTCATCCTTTGAATCAGCTTTATGACCTCATTTTCTCTATTAAAATTTTTTTCAGTTTATTTCCATATATTTCAGTAGCAAAGTTCAAACAGCTTTATATTCAAAGCAGAGGCACAAAATACTCCAGCAAGCCCTGTCCTGGTTGGTGTAGGTGTGAAACCAGCTGTGCATATCCCACTGGGTGTTTGGATCTCATAGGAATGTTTGTATATCTAAAATCTCCTTAAGGTTGCATGACATGCAAGTAGCATTTGGCATATATATTTTATTCTAAGCATAAAGTGAGGCAGTCATTTTGCCTTCCCTATGTAATCTGAAGTCTGAAAGCCATGATGATTTTAAAGCTTTTAGGTTGGAGTGGAATGAACTGTGTGTGTGCTGTGACAGAGGATGTCTGAGGGACCAGCTCTGGCATGCTCATCAAGCTTATGTTACCAAGTCTCTTAGTATGTACTAAATTGCATCAATTGATCCTACATTCAGGATGTATGTTAATCGTTTGTGGTAGCATCCTATATCAAAAAGGATCATTTTAATTCATACCTTACTTAATTGTCTTTTGTGGTCTATTTAAAACACACACACACATTTTTTTCATGCTGAAGTTCTAAAGAAAAATCTTGAAGTAGAAACTTACTTCTTTCTACTGTCTTAAAACATTAATAAAGTGTTAAATAAAAGCTATGGTTACTTTTAAAAATATATTCCTGGTATCTATGTTTTCTCATCTAAATTGGTTTATCTATCTTTATACTTATAAAGTTTTCTACAGTTTATTCAAATACTGAGTAAGCTACATTTTATTCTTTTTTTCTCAAACTATTCATAAAGTAAAAGAAAATGCCAAAATTACACTTTTTCAGCACTTTGAAACAGTTAATATTATTATAGCTATTACTTTATGGAGAGCCAAAACATGAAGGGAGATCTACTATGCAGCATTATAACAGATTATCTATTAATGTAACTCACCACATTAAAAGGTTGCAGAAGAAAAAAGTAATGATCACATTAACAAATGATGAAATAACTCTCATTCATGTTAAACATTAACAAATGATGAAACAACTCTCATTCATGTTAAACAAAATCTTAGCAAACTCGGAACAAAATGGAATTTCAGTAATCCTCATGAAATGCTAGATTTGGTGATAAAATAGAAGTATTACTTTAAAATATGAAGCTAGGCAAAAATAATCATTATCACTACTTCAATACATCTTATTAGAGGTTTTCAATGCAAAAGGAAAAAACAAGAAAAGAAAAAAAAGTAATGATTGGAAATGCTATCTATCTCTATATACACATAAGTCTAATAATATGATATATATGCAAAAACCTAATGAAAATACGCAAGGCTTTTGCAAAAGGATGTTAAATTGGAAGTTTAGAATGAGTTGCGGATATAACAGATGTCAGACACCAAGGAGAGTAGTAGACAAATCAACTGCAAATTTTCAAAGGAAACATTCAAAATAATTTACTCCTATCTCTTAATATTCCTCACCATGACATGCTTATTTAAAAAAGTTGAAAGGGAATTGTGGGATGGCAGAGATTTGCAAAGAGCTCACATTGGTAAAACTTGATGATATATGTGCATCTCACCCACCCTCTAAAGTGTAATTGATAAGGTGAGCACATCCTATATGCTGAGATGCCCCAAAAGAAGCTCTTCAATGACCTTACTTGGAGAATTTGATATATGACCCTGATATTTAGAAGGCACATGGTCCACTGACTAACAGAAATCTAGAGAACAAGGGAGCAGAACTGACAAGATGTTTTGAGGAAGGAATTAAAATCATGTGGCTGATTTAGAATCACCCTGCATTCCAGAGTTTATTAGATTAAAGCAGCTATTTTTAACCAGTGTGCTGCAAGAATTTTTAAAACATGCAATACCTGATTATTTAGTGAGGGGCACTGACCTCTTTTCCCTTAGATTGTCATATAAAAAAAAATTAACAATAGCCAACACAACAATAACCTTCCAGCGTGAATGCCCTGTCTTAAACCATAAGTATATAGGTTATATAACTGAGTTGCATTTTATTGGTCATGTGGCATAGTAAGGTTGTGTCTGATAGGTTACTTCTTGGTACCAGAAATCCTTATATACAATTATAGTCACAGGTTTTTAAAAAAGTCACTTTGGAACAAAACGGGTAATTACTATTATTATTATTTTTTTTTTTTGCAAATCAATAAAAACTATACCTATTTTTTTTCAGATCGGCATAGAAAAAAAATTGTGTGCCACAGAATTTTAGTAATTAGTTTATGCGTGCTATGAGATGAAAAAGATTGAAAGTCATTAGGTTAAAAGCATAACTATTTCCCAATAATTAGCCATGAGTCATGGAGAGGAGATACTTGGTTTGTAGCTACTTTTACTTCTGTTTAACAAGGGTAAAAAAGTGGCATATAATGGTAAGTGTGTGTACCACCCTGGAAAACTAAGAGCTAGGGCCAGATAGAGAAACTGGAAGGAAAAGATGTGTCACCCATGTCACTGTAGTTTTTAGAAGGATAGGACCCAGCAAGGGAGCTTATGTGAAACATGAAAGATCTTACAATAAAGTCAACTTTGAGCATCTGCCAGGCTCAAGGCAATCCTCCTCAAAGAATTTTTTGTTAATTTAAAACAATAAAAAAATTAGATGTATTTTTTTCAGATAATTTAACAAGCCAATCCCCAAATTTATTTGGGATTAAAGGTTTGAAAGTTGACAAGATACATTTTCAGAACAAATTTGGTGATAGGTGGAACTTTCCATAGCTGATGTTGAAACTCATTTTAAAGCCAGAGTAATTAAGAGTTTGGTATTAGCACAGAGCAGTTAAGAGTTGGGATTAGACAAAATAAGCAAATGGGACAGAATCAGAAACTGTAAAATACATATACATATATGTGGGTAATTAATTTACAAAATCTATTTTCGAAATCAGTGGAAAACAATGGTCTATTGACTGTAAACAATAAACGATCCTGAAATAATTGAGGGTGAAGGTTGGATAGAACTCAACCTCACAGAAGACAAAATAAACTGGGGGCAGATTAAAGACCCAACATTTAAGGATAGAAATAGAAATCTTGCAGATCACAAAGGAAAACATTATGACCTCTGAGGGAGGACAATTTTTTGTCAAACAAGACATTAAAAGTACAAACTACTAAGAAAGTATTTAATAAATTTGACTTCATTGACATTAGAAACTTAAGTACAACAGAACACTCCATAAGTCAAATGGGGAAAAAATGCCACAGAGTATGAAAAAATATTTCTAATATTGGGATATGTAAACCAATTTTTGAAAATAGGTGAAAAAATATTTCATGTGCGAAGATATCCAAACAGCTAATAACCACAAAAAGATGTTTGTTCTCACTAGCAATCAAGTAAAGTTTGACAGAAGCTACATTTAAATACTATTCCAAAACCATTAAGTTCCAAGAAAGCTAACATTTTCTAATACCAAGAGCATGGTTAAGATGTGAGACATAGAAATTTCATATACTGTTTGTTTGACAAACAACAGTTTGGAGTACAAGTTTGTGAGAAATTCACCAATGGCAAGTAAAGTTCAAATACCCACACCTTACGACACAGTAATTCTTCCCCTAGGTAGACTTTGGAGAAGCTCTTGTACGTGAGCACATTGAGACATGCCCAGCAACGTGAACTGCAGCTTTGGAAGCAGCCCAGCTGTTCTTTATCAGGAGCCTGGATCAGCACATTTGGCTGGATTCATACAATGTAATATTCTACTGCAGTTAAAATGAGTGCAGCTAGAAATAGTTGGGGAAAAAGGAGTAATTTATAAAGAAATATAAAACAATGACAGAAAATAATATAATACAAAGAAAGTATTAGTAGTAAGATTAAGCACTCAGTAAGAACTGCCATGTCCTTTCTTATGCTTGACATAACCAACCCCCTAACTGCCTGTTGTCACCCAAGGCCTTACTTTCACAGCATAGAAGATGGGTCATTCAACATATGTTTAATTGAGGTACTAAGCCCTCTGTAGGGCCTTCCATAAATCTTATCATTAGAAATATTTAAATATAACTAGGTAAAGGCTCCTCCAACACTTTAATACTGCTAAAGAAATGTTTGAGTTGAAAGTGCTTTCCCCCACCCACACACCTGTAGATATTCTTACCCTTGTTTAGTAAGTTGTGTTTGACTAGGATATCTATTTGGCCCAGGCTTAATCAATTTGATTTTTTAAAATAATAGTGTGTGCAATTATATGATAAAAATGTTAACATTTCTTGATCACCTAAAAAATGATGACACCCATTATGTTTGGTTGTGATTAAAAGACAGTCATTTGGTTTATTTAAAACACTCGCTAGTAAATAAATGACTAGCTACTGATAACTGAAACAAGATTGTTCTTTAGGAAAAAAAGTAAAGTACTTCTTATGTTGCATTTCTTTTTATTTTTGTTTTAAAAAGTCATCTAGCAAAGTCTATTTGCAGACATAGAGCCACAGAAAGCTGTAAAATGAAGGGTAATTGCCACTGGCCTTAGCAATAGTACCAAGCTGAAAAATAATACATATATAACATGCAGTATTTTAGAATAAAGAAGAAACCTTGAAAGGATTGCTGGTATTATAATATTCATTTATTCTATAGTTTTCCAGGAAAAAAAGAAAAAAAAGAAAAAAAAAGCTGCTTTCAAGTTCTATTTGGGTATGTTTTCTAAATAGTAAACAACTTTCTTATATTTAGGATTCTGAATAAGATTAAGCTCTAATCAAGGAAATATGAAACCAACTAACCTATTAAGCATTTATTTCTAAAGTTGACAGCATTTTTATTCCTGAGATTTTTTACCCAACTACTTGTGAATGACCATATATATACATTTTGATCATTTTTATATGTGATAAGTATAATTGCGATTTGAAGCACTGGATAACATTTTCTCTTTTTTTATACATGTTTTATTGATTTTAGAGAGAGAAAACGAGAGGGAAAGAGAGAGATAGAAACATCAATAATATGACAGAGTCATTGATTGGCTGCCTACTGCACACCCCCTGGGCATGTGCCCTGACCTCCTGTTTCATAGGTTGATATGCAACCACTGAGCACACTGGTCAGGCTGGATAACATTTTTTTAATATGGTCCTTAAGTTTCTTTAGCTTAGAAATACACCAAAAGTCCCAATATACACCTCCACAATGACTCATATTTCTGTCTCTTTCAGTGTTGCAACATTATTATTTTATGTTTTCTTATATGATTTTTAGCCAAGATAGCTGAGATTGCATGAGCTTATCTCAAGAATGTTACCAAGGTTCATTTTCCCCCCATTCTCCAACTTCTTATTAAAAAGAAAAGTCAGAACAATCAGATAACTTTGTAAGAAATTTTTTAGAATCAATTTGTTTAAGAGGATCATTTATTTCTAATTGCATATGAATTTATAGAAACTGGGAAAACAAACACAGAGTTGTACATAAAATTCACTGAACTGCCTTTGGGAGTCTTGGACTGCAGACACAAGTCTTGAATTCACATGACTTCCAGACTCAACATTGTTCAGTCCTACAGCAGATTTACTGTGCTAACAAATCAATATAGTTAACATGTGTAAGTTTGCGACAATAAGATGGCTAGCATAAGGGGGAAACCATATACTAAATATGCATATGAAACAAGGTAGATTATATTTATCTTTCCTGACTATGAAACATGGTTTTTTTTCTGAATTACATAACCTAAAATGTGGTAAAGTAAGGATTTGTCCATTTACATTTAACATAATTTAGATATTTACTGAAAGTTTGGGTGGATGGACAGTTGGTAGATACTGATGAGAAAAAGCCTTTTAAAAAGTAAGGTTATAGTAAATTTGATACTATCAGAATCTGAATTTATGTTAGTTTTCAATAAAACGTTGTGATCAGAATATATTTTTGGTTGTTAGAAATTATGCTTAACTTGTGATATTTTGCATAATGTAGATATGAGATATAGCTTGTTATAATCAATTTTAAGAAATATTTTTAAAATTATGTGGTTTTTTTTATCTTTATTACATATCACCTGAATTGTTTTGTTTTCAAAATAATCCTTTCCTTGAGACTTATACCTATAGGGTATCATTTTGCCATCTTTTTAAAAACTAAAAAGCCTAACTTCACTTTTGTGTGTGTCTGGGCCAAATTTTAAAGGATTAGGTTCTTAATCTTGACATTCAAAGGAGACATCCCGTGATGTTGTAAATGTTCCAGCAGGATTAAGGAGAGAGGCTGCAGTGTCTCTAAGAGCACTCCAGCCTGTCTTCAATATGCTCATTTCTCAGTGGTGAGGCAGGGCGGGACAGAAACTCTAAGCCCTTGACCTCCCCAGAGAAGTCAGCTTTGTCAAAGTGTGATGAGCTCTAATTTATTAAGTAATACGCAGGGAATTAATGCAACAGTTTTTTGCTTGTTACATTTTCCACCCCAGCCTTATCAGTGATGCTGAAATAATAAATAGGAAATGCCTTATGTCATAAATATGTTTCCTTAGAAATCATAAGTGGAAATTAAATGACAATAAATGTGACAAATCCATATTAATTTGTTACATAGAGGATGCTCTGGGCCAATACATTTGCCATGTATTCTCTTTGTTATATCTTATTATATTAAAAGAATAAATATTATCCTGCAATTCCATGTAAAGATTTGATATGCAGATTTGAGACTCAGATGACAGTGTGGTGATGGCCAGAGGGAAGGGGGAGCAGGGGTGGGGGAGGAAAGTGGACAAAGATGGGTGGTAATGGGGACATCTGTAACAGTGTAAGCAATAAAAATGAAAAACAAAGAAATACCACTCTATTTTCTATATGAAGACTCAAGCTGAGGGGCTGTTATTATAAGTATACAAAATACTAACTGGAAATGAAAAAACTTGATTTTTAATGAATATATGGACAGGTTGTGGGAAACATTTAAAAGCTGAGAAATATATGATAGGTTCATTTACAGAGAAGTTAATTTCTCTGCATTAACAGCCTGATATGTGAAATTAGTTAAATGTACAGCTATTGGGCTTTATTATAGAGAAAGAAAGATTGTGGTTGAATATAATCATTGACTTTTATCCCAACAAATGTAGGGAGTTTTCACCAACTTTCCTAATTCGGCCATTGATGGCGCAAGTGTTAGACTGGCATCTCGACGTGGCAACTGCTCAAATTGATCATAAAGTCAAAAATATATCGTGATCCTACATATCAGATTCTCTTTCTCATCTCTGCTTGACTAAGAAACTGTAGGCTTCTGTCTACAAATGACCATGTCAAATCTGTTGTGGTGGATTTAATGCCTAGTAGGAAGACACTCTTTAAAGGATGCCAGAAAATAAAAAAAAAAAAGTTGAAAAAGGAAAATAGTGGGTTCTGCCAGCTGGGAAACTGAAGGGATTGAATTAGATAGTCCAGTTCCCTCACGGTTTTGCTTTGTTTGGAAAACAGAGGGACGTTCTGTTGTAGCTCTCTAGAGGCTTGTTGGAGGAGGCAGACGGATGAGTGAGATTGGAGATTCCACTTTCTGTGAAGCCTGTACTGTCCAAATAGCTTTCTCCTTTCATAGTACTTTTAAAAAATATTTTAAATTTTTAAAATTGCAATTAACATACAGTATTATATTAGTTTCAGGTGTACAACATAATGATTAGATGTTACATAACTTATGAAATGATCACCCCAATAGGTCTAGCACCCACCATACATAGTGCAATATTATTGACTATATTTCCTCTACTGTAATTTACATCCCATGACTGTTTTTATAACTGGTAATTTGTACGTCTGAACACTTTCCCCTCTTTTATGTACCACCCCCATTATCTTTTTGATGCCCAGGCCAATGTAGAAAGAAAGGAGAGGAGACTACTTGTATTGATTTTAAGTAAGTGAATTAAAATTGCTGCGAAAAGCCTAATTCTTGACGGATGGCATTTCAAAAGGCTTTTCAGGTATTGTTTAAGAAGTCTGTTTTATGTGCAGATTGTATATGTGTGTGTCCCTGCACATATGTGCACTTGATCTCATTATATATATAGACATATTATCTATACACGCAGGCATTTGTAGGTTTAAAAAAGATGCTTATTCTTAAATATAGAGACAGACTCATAGAGAGCAGACAGACAGCTCTGGTGGGGTGGGGGTGTGGAGGGATTGAGCAAAAAATAAAAATAAAAGAGAACTTATGGATATGGACAAGAGTGTGGTGATGGTGGGGGGAGAGAGAGTAGGGAGGTGAAAGAGGGCATAAAGGGGATAAATGGTGATAGAAAAAATAAATTAAAAAAATAAAAGATGCTTATTCTTAAGTATATTATTATAAGCATCTTATTTTGGATTTACAAGATTAAAAAACTGGTATATAAATAAATTATATGGTGTGCACAGAGAAAAATAGTACAGAGAAAATTCCACTTTCAGAAAAGAATCAATTCTTATAGGAATATTCATATGTAAATGTTTCTGTCTCCACAAATAGAGATATATTTTATATTTATCTGTTCAAATAAACATACTATCTTGGGTATCTCTCTTAAGATAGGGCCATACACTAACATGCCTGGTATCTTTGCTTCTCATGCTAGATAGAGATCAGAATTTCAAAAGGGCCAGAGCAAATGCACAAGGAATAATACATATTCGATCAAAATTCACTTGTAGGCTAAGAGATGATTGGCAGAAAACAAGCAAAATTAAGCACTCAACTCTGCTCAGAGAAAGCACAGTGAATACATAGCCAAGAATACCATCTGTTGAATATGAAATTTTTGGATCAAGACATTATAGATACATTTCCCCAAACAGCAGGGACAGAAGTCTTTCTGGAAACAAAATCACAATAGGGTTGCACACACACCAAGCGAAAGAGGCAAATAGCTGTTCACTACGTTGTGTGGAGCAGACTTCCTTACTGCTAGTGCAGAGCGTGATTAATTGCAGGACATGGTTCATGGTGCTGGTAGTCACCCCATTTGAATATTTCTATGTCAGCATGTCCACTGCAACCCATGAGTAGATAAAAATCTTTTTACCATGTGTGTTGTCCTCACGTTTATTTACTCTCAGAATTCCCATGCTCCCTGTCACTCATTATGTCTTGTAAAGATAATAGAATGATGGCTGGGTGATAGTCAATGGGAAGACATATATAAAAAGATTGATGAATGATACTTGTCCCAAACGTAAATTCAGACACAATTCTACACTTTATATATTGACCTGCTATATAAAACCTTTACTAGAATGAGACCAAATATGTTGTGCATCGTTTTTAGGGAAGTAGCCTGGTTTATTTGGATAGATAGTTGTTGACAAGCAAATGACTTATACTAATGAGAAGTGAGGTAGAATGGCAAGTAGGAACAATGACAAACACAGTAAGAGAAATAATAGTGGTTGTACAGATGTTAAGTAAAAGACCCTGATTCCCTTACCTGTACCCATTAAGAAAAATGGAAACCAATGACTAAAATGTTGATTAATTCAGAATTTTATGAGGTTGTGTTATTTTCCATTCAAATTATTATATGCAGATGTTTTATTGTATTTTTACCCTGGAAATTTCTGTATTTCACTTTAGTTGTCTATAGTATTATACGTGACTATCAAGACAATCAACTATTATTAACATACAGTAGGTATTCAATAATTAGTTAATGGAGGGACTAGGATAATGCTATAAAGCATCTTAAAAGCACTCCTTTAAGCATTTTACATGTATTACTCAATTCATTATTATAACTCTTCTAAGGAGTAGATGCATTAGGATCTCCAGTTGTTTCCATAGGGAAACAGAGGCAGAGATTTTAGGTAAAATGTTCAAGTTCACTCAGTAAAGGGATTTGAACCCAACTCTTCTTTTCTGATTCTGTACTCCTAACCACTTTGCTGTACTGTACATGAAAAGAGCCATGGGGTCCTTAAATTTTTTTTAGATTGATTTTAGAAAGGGCTAAAAGAGAGAGAGATTTGTTGTTCCACTTATTTATGCATCCTTTGGGTGATTTTCGTATGTGCCCTGAACCTGCAAACTTGGCATTTCAGGACGATGCTCTTACCAACTGCGCTACCCGGCCAGGGCCAGGTGCCTTTTCAATATCAGGTTTTCAGCTTATCGTGGACCACTGCGATGTATTCATAATGAGGCTCTTTCTTAGTTTGGGTAGAGCCTGCGTTGGGGACAGCGCCCTGTTATCCCCCGTGTAGAGAAGCCCCTTCTTCTGGTAATGTTGAGAGATGCACACGACTCCAAGAATTCCTGCTAATCCTCCTGTCAACACATTGCAAGAAACACAAAGAACGGCATAGTTATTTAGGTGAATTAGGGTTTATAAAATAGCATCTTAAGGAGCGTTTAGTGACTTTCACTTAATTTCTCTCAGCCTTTTTCACATTTCGTACATGCCATAAATTTTGTTCTGTGTTATATCTGTATATGCCAGCTCTCTCTTTGTAGGTTTCTTGAAGGAGAGTCATATTTAATGGTCTTTATCATTTTAATTATTGCTAGTGATAAAAATACATTGAGTCAAGGATATCAGTGACAATTCCCAAAGTCAGTAACGAAAAGAACATCTTACATTGTGATTTGACTTGAAATGTTATTGCCAAACACTTCAAATGCATATTTGAAAAAAGAGTATTTTTTTAAAAGTGCAACTGCTGCCTGAGAATCTCCGTAACCACGTCCGCCATCCTTTCTATGTGATTGACTTACGAAAGAGTCAGCTGTTAAAAATAAGTAACCATAATTATGTCCATCTACCCACTAGAGTGTAGTGAAAGCTCCAAGTACCTTAAATGTTTTCAATGATATTGAAATACGGTTTTATGTGCCAATATTTATTTCAGTTACATGATACAATATATCATGTGTAATACCAAAAAATATCTTACACTTTAGGTATTCTAGCTTTACTTCCTAATATGGTTCATTTGCACTACATTTTTGAACTATTTGAGACATGTTATCTTGTAATTCTGGTTCAGTCAGAAAATAGCTAAGAGCACCACTTATTTACTTTAGATAAATGAGTCACTGGTCATCCATCACTTCTCACAGTGCAGTGACATTGTGCTGTTGGCAAAAGTTGGCAAAGTTACATCAGTAAGTATAATTGGACTATGTCTTCAAAACATTACTTTTATAATATACTCAGGAAAGCTGTTATTGTTTATAAGGAATATAATATAATACATTTTATGAACAAAAAATAATTTGTAGTAAATACAGGAAAACACATATTCTTTTAAAGGCCAACCTGTGTGTGTTTTTTAATTTAAGGATTTTTTTTAGCTACTTTACCAAAATATAGCATAGCAAGAAAATGTTTTCTTATTTTTTTCTTTTCTTGGCATTACTTGCATGTGAGATTGAGCAGGAGTGTACATTAACCTCTGTACTGATAGGTGCTATAATTAATACTATGTATAAAACACCAAAAATGGCCTAAATCGTAACTGTTTTTTACATTGTTCAAATCCCAGTATAGAAATATTAAGGTTAAATTTAGAATAGTGACATATTTAGATATGTTTCCTTACTTGAAAATCTCTTAAAAGCAATTTACAAAAGCTCTCCATAAAAATTTTCATCCCCCCCCCATAATTCCACTTAATGATGCTCTTTAAATAGTAATTTTAACTAATGGAGAAGTGACATTATATTCGGAGAACCATCAACTAAGTATCAGAGTCTCACAATATGGGAAGATCCTGAAAACAGCTGTGTTAATGAGCTCAGCATTTTAGCTTTCATTCATTTCTGTTGAGTAAAGCCAACTAATTTCCCTCTGTAGGCCTGGATAATTTAGGAAGATTTTAGAACTCCTTGTCAAATGTAATTTGACCTAATAATTATCCCTAAAGATGTGATTAAGAAACACCTGACTCAGATGTGGAGCGTATGCAAACCACGAGGCATCACTCCTCTCCTTTGATCTCAGTGGCTAAAGGCCAAGTCAGCAGGCTGAGAGCGGGCCTTCAGGAGTCACCTGCCAGTCCATAGTTTATTCAGGTCATTGCACTTAGGCTAAATGTGCCGAGCAAGTGAAGAGGGTCCTGTGTGTGTACGCATTAAATAGGCACATTGTTCTGAAAGATTATATGAGGAGAAAAGGAACTCGCTCCGTAAGCTGTCTTTAATATGAATGCTCACAAATACTTAAAAAATAAAAATTAAAAATCAAACAGTAAGAATATTTGCAGTTTCACTAAAGTGGATATATACCATAAGGATGCCAAAATGTTTTTCCCCTCTAGAAATTGACACCTAATTTTGTATGAGAAGATTGTTTTTTAATCTTTCAAGTTTAAAAATTGATATGAAGTGTACTATTCTGTATTCATGTTTAACTTCTTTTTGTTCAGAATTTATTGTCTAATGTTTAAATAAAATTTAATTTCATACCTCTTTTTTAGAGTATCTGTGGAGAGCGTTAGCTAGATCAATTTTTTCATACCTTCTCAAAGCTCAAAATGTTTAAGAATATAAAACTTGTTCATTTAAAAAAGAAATCTTTACAAAATGTGCTTAACAAGTAGTGTTATTAGAGTTTACCTCAATACAGTGAATATTTTCAGTGAGACTAAGATTAGTAATTTTTAACTTTCCTTTCTAGCTGAGTCCATTTTTTAAACTCCTTACTCCAGAAACATTTTCTGGCTAAGTGCTATATTATATCCTGTCATCAGTCTGAAGTCAACTTGCTGAGTTTTCTGATGGTTTATGGCCCATCCATGGGAAAAAGTGAAATGCCTGCATCTATCCATAGATGCACAAAAAATATTGGGAATCTGAATGGAGAATATTAAATGTATCACTTAGAGTAGAATTAAAGTATGCATATTTAACTTTCATTTACTTCTTACCTGAAAAAAGATTTTAAAATCCCTTCATGACTTTACATATATGCCCAGGGATTTCAATTACTTGTGGGTTGTTATTAAGAAAACAAAAATAACTAAAGAAAATATTTTTAAATTTGGCAACTAACTTGAATTTCTCTTTATGAGATTAAAGATATGAAAAAAGATGATTATAGGAAAGTTAATTATTTTTCTTATCTTAATTAACATGTCGATTCACAGTTATTTTTCTGGCTTTTATTAGTCAATAATTGGTTTATGGTCTGTATTTTGAGTGAACTGTAGTATTAAATATTACTAAAATATAAAAGATAAAGTAAAAATGTATTCGATGAAAAACATAACCTCATATTCTACTTTAACTTCCATATAATCTCACAGTCATTATGAGAAAAGTTTACTTGACCAAAATATAATATATATTTATATAATATATAATTCTCATTCCACTTACAAATTATGAATAAAGTTTCCCCTTAAGAAGAATTTCACAACTTAAAAACAGAGTAAGATTCTGGATGTATATAATTAAAGAGTGGAGCTAAATGCTTGCATGATTAAAGGAAATGAAAAATTAGAAGTATTTATAATGGTTGAATTGTGAAATTATAATCAGACTCAGTCTGAAGTACTATGATTTCCATTCCGGTGGTCCTTTTAGCAATCTCTTGCCTGGCGGAGTTGCTATTCTCTCCCCATGCACGTGTTCCAATTTTCTGCATCCTTCCCGTTGTGGTTATGAGGAGTTGCCTGATTCGTGTTCTGAGGAGTACTTGGTACAATGTTATGTGTGGTAAGCTTTCTTTATGAATAAAGAAAGGAATGTACAAATGTTTTCCATGGGTACATACTCTAGATATACATATTTCTATAGCTCTGAGAAATGAGGTTATCTTTTTCCAAATAAATATGAAAAGTTAAATGTCAAAATCTTTATCTCTGTTAGACATAAGGATGAGATAAATGGACCCAAAATAATCTTGTGTGGGTAGACACTGAGCAAGGAAAAACTAGGAGTTGGAAATACTACAAACATAAGCCATGTTTGGGGTGAGATTATAACCTATCGGTGATGGTAATGTTTCTGTTACTCGAAGAGATTTGCTTACATTTCTCTGAAACAATTTGTCATATTAAAATCGTAGAACATTGCTAATGAAAAGGCCCTTACAGATCATCTGATCTAATGTTTCTTACCTGACTCAAGGTATGAGACCCTTTATGAACATGATGAGAGTTAAAGACCCTCGGTGGAAAATTGCACATTTGCCAAGAGTCGCAATTTTGCACACAGTTCTGCAAACATTCCCAGGAATTCCAGTTAATCTAAGCAACCCAGAGACACAACCTAAGAGCCTTTTCTTCTTCCAAGTTCATTTTAGAAATGAGTGGAGTAAGCTAGGGACCCAGAGAGGAGCCATCCTCCTGAATTCCAATTCCATTGACCTTTCGCTACCTCTCCAATTTGTCCAGCCATCTGCAGTGATGATGTTCCAAACAGACTTCCACTTCATGTTCACTTTTCTGTTTCTGTGACTGACTGGAATTGGAAATGTATGGAAGCAGCTTCCGCTCTCCATCTGAGACTAGTCCAGTTCCACTACCTAATTTTGTTTTCATAGGGGAAGAAAGTTTCCTGTCCTTTCTCTTTTCTGGAAGTGCTGTGTGGTAGTATGTATGAGTGTGCGCGGATGCATGTGCACACATGTGTACACGTGCCACCATTTCAAACCTTTGTCTGAACCAGGCTGTCCTACATCCAAGTGTTTGCATCTGCCCCTATCTGCCAAAGAATCAGGCGTAGCAGGGAACCTGTTGACCAGTGACAGGCAGTCGGGTGCCGTATTCCTATTTCCCACAGATGGTACCTGATTTTCGAACAGGATGGGATGATCTTTTGTTGTAAATGACAAGGGATTATTTTGAACCTCCTAGAATAAGAGCTTTGTGACACCTAAAAAATAGCTGGAACATCCATTTTCGTCACACCCGTTTCATTACAATGTAAGGGCATGTCAGTGACAATACGGCTTGCTTTCCTCCCACCCTGATTAATAGTCAATAGGTGAGCTCTATTTTTGGCATCAGTCTTGTCTAAAAAGATGCCCAGTGAAATCTGGTTGGGAGAAAATGACTTTCAGGCTTCTTTTCACTTGTTTCTGTTCTTTATTATCTTTTTAATTGAATTTATTGGGGTGACATTGGTTGATAAAATTCTATAATACACCATCTGCATATTGGACTGTGTGTTCACCACCCCAAGTCAAAACTCCTTTCATCACCATTTATCCCCCCATACCTTATTCTCTCTCCCCCACCCCCCTTTCCCTCTGGTAACCACCGTGCTTTTGTCTGTGTCTAAGAGTTGTTTTCATGTTGGTTTGTTTGTTGCTTAATCCCTTTTGGCTCTTTAAAAACATACCTCTCAGAGCTCACCATTCGCGGTGGTAGAATATTGTGTGGAGCAGGATTTTCCTGAGCAACACAGAAAGCATACAAACTTGTTTGGAAGTTATAGAAATGAAATTGCAAGGTATAGTGAAATGGCTGCCTGTATATTTGTTGGAAGATAAATCTTTTAACTTAAAACTAAAACAAGCTTTTCATAAAAGCATCACTGCAAATACATTCACCACATTTTGATTGGCTTTTGGTTCCTTCTCTAACCAAGTTGATAACTGTGCTATTTTAAAGAAGTTACATTTTCAAGATTTTGAGAGGAAAATTTTGATATGCCAAAGAATCCCTAATTTCCTCCATGGTGGTTGTGAGGATTAAACGATATCATATACAGGAAATCCTATTGTAAACAAAACAAAATATTACAAGATAATGTCAAAGCCATTTATAAATATTCATTTGTGTCATCTGAGTCTATCATCATGTAATAACTGAAATCTTTAAATTATCTTCCCACCTCCATTCTTTGCTTTTTTACTTTTCAGTTATGGTTTACATTCAATATTATTTTGAATTTATTTCAGTTGTACAGAACAGTGGTTAGACAATCATACACTTTACAAAGTGTTTCCTCCAAAATTTCCAGTACCCACGTGGCACCATGCATAGTCATTACAATATAATTGACTATATTGCCTATGCTGTGCTTTACATCCCCATGACTTTTGTAAGAAATTGTACTTCTTAATCTCTTCACCTTTTTCACCCAGTCCCCCAAACCCTCTCCCAGCAGGAAACCATCAGTTTGTTCTCTGATTCTATGAGCCTGTTTCTGTCCTGTTTCTTTATTTTGTTATTTATATTTCACGTGTCACTGAAATCATATGGTATTTGTATTTATCTGACTGATTTATTTCATTTAGAATAATAACCTCTAGGTTCATTTGTGCTATTACACATGGTAAGATTTTATTCTTTTTTTATGGTTGAGTAATATTCCATTGTATATATGTACCACTACTTTTTATCCACCTGTCTTTTGATGATGAGCATTTAGGTTGCTTTCATATGTTAGCTATTGTTAATAATGCTACACTGAACAGGGAGTTCATATATTCTTTTAAATTAGTGTTTTGGGTTTCTTTGGATTAATAACCAGAATGACTGGGTCACATGGCAGTTCTATTGTTAATTTTTTGAAGAACCTCAACACTGTTGTCCACAGTGGCTGCACCAACCTGCATTCCCACCAACAATGCACAAGGGTCCCTTTTCTCCACATCCTATCAGCACTTGTTAACTGATTGATTGATGGCAGACATTCTGATGGTGTAAGGTGACATCTCATTTCCCACCTCCATTGTTCTCTTCAAGTTTATGGTGGACATGTCAGAAGACGTGAGTCCAAGGCTTACATGCGGCGCTATCCTTGGGGACATCCTGTAACTTTCATCCGCACATTTCCACATCCTCCAAACATTGATCATAATACTACCTGTCTTTAAAGTCCTAAGAAGGATTGAGTGAAATAATGTACGTGAAAACCATTTCTAAATTACTTCGACTATATAGAAAAGGAGGTGATAGTCCCACCTGCTAAAAAATTTCTCAATAAAGTCATCAAAACGAATTTAATCCAGAACCAAACATTTGAGTCTGTGCAGATATCTACAACAATCTCAAAACAGAAACATGCCAACCATCTTTATATATAGCTGAACCAATCCATTCAGATTACTCATTAAAAAGAGAGAAAGCTGTATGATCACCATTTCTCTAGCTATTATACAAGCCATGTTTTAAAAAAAAAATCAGTGAAAGGCTACAAAACAGCAAAACATGTCTTCAAGACAGAAAAATCTTCCCACTGGATTATGAGGAGATAGGTGTGTTTTCTTGGTAAGAAATGTTTTCGTTCATACCGCAGATTCACAGACAGGTCACACTGAGATAACAGAAAGCATTTGTGATAAACAGAACCAAATCAGCAAGGCACATCCAGCCCTGGGACTGGGAGCAGTTTCACAGCATCTGTTAGAGGCAAATGGAACTGGGGAGAAAGCATTAGCAAAAATCCTGCCCTTCATCCCAGTACCACTGGAGGGAACACATAAACAACAACAAGATCCGTGCAGTTCAGCCGAAGGCTGCTCCCCCAAAACACTGCTGGCAACCAGCGCACATTTCCCTTTAAATCCTTAAAACATCTAAATTAGTTTTATGATCAATATTACCAAAAACATTATGCCTTAGGGACAGGTTTTTCAGAGTTAGTATCAGATGTCAATTTGGCGTATAATACTTTTGTTATATATTTGTAAAGAAAAGATCTTTGGGCTTAAATATTGATAGCCAAACTAGTAATCTCTAGAGTAAAGGTGTAGCTATAAGGTGAAAAATCTAATACAGTAGTTGGATGTATATTTTCAGCAACAAAAAAAGACCTTGACCTGTATGAAAGCCAAAGATATAATAGAGAGCTGAGTTATAGATCTACTAGGCAGGGTGTTTTATGGTTGAAACCTGAGCTTTAAATATCTCTGGTGCCATTTTCCTCCCCTTTTATTTACACTATTAATTGTGGTTATAAGGATTGGGCCCAGGGGAGATTTTGTACCCGGCTTAAATTGCATTTCTTTGGTCTAGTGACGTTCTGCCTGCCACCCTCACCTTTACCCAAGAGGACTGAATCTCGGAATGATTAAGGATAAGACCCAGAGAGAATGGGAGCAGCTCAGTGAGGGCACCTGCAGGGGATTTTATAACTTTTCCATTCCTACTGAGGATCGACTGCCCCAGAACTGTTCTCTGTGGGCCCTTTAAGGAAACCTAGTTTCCTATCAGGCGTCTATAGTTGTTCTATCTTCCAAGTAACTTCACTTTCAGTTTTCTGCCTGTTTTATGATGGACTGTTACAAAGAACTATTCTTTCAGTTATTTAAAACAATGATTTCAGCATGAGTATTTATTAAACAGTTGAAAAACACTTCTCTAAAGGTGATGAAATCATCTGAGATTTTCTGCCAGGAAAATAATCTGCTTTTTTAATTTTAAACATATCTTTATTGATTTCAGAAAGAGGAAGGGAGAGGGAGAGAGAGATAGAAACATCAGTATGAGAGAGTCATTGATCGGCTGCCTCCTGCAAACCCCCTGCTGGGGATTGAACCCAAAGTGCGGGCATGTGCCCTGACCGGAAATCGAACCGCAATCTCCTGGATCCTAGGTTGATGCTCAGCCATTGAGCCACACCCAGCCGGGCAATAATATGCTTTTAAAACAGAAAAAATATATATGAAGCAGCTGTGTACACTGTTATAATGCTCATGAAATTTTCTATTAATTTGTGGCCTTATTCTGTTTGGTGTTCTTCTGATAACTATTACAAAATGGCTGGTTCATACTTGGTCATTTATTGAAGTGTTATTGCTTCGTTCACTTTAAGTAGGCTATTACAAAAATGTGTCCATTGAGCCAGAAGCAGTCTTGCCATGGTGCTCCCATCACAGGCTGTATTCTACTTGGTGCTGGTGACCCAGGCTAAGTAGGAATCTGTTGTGTGCAAATAACTTGCCTATCATTTCAGACCCCTAACAAATGCAGAAATGTTACATAACATACCTTCTCTAATGACATTGATTGTGTCTTGCAACACAGTCAAGTCACTCGTGTGAAGAACACCCACCAGGCCCCCAAATATTCTCAGTTATTTGTAGTATATAAAATTGTTCTGCCATGAAAACTTTGGGGCAAGCAGATGGAATTATTTCTGATTTTTAGAAGCATGTAGCTTAAATATGCAGGAAAATCTATTTTATATTTGCCTTTTCCCAAGATTTGAGTGATCTTTCCAATATAAAAAAGGTTATGAAAGGATGTGACCAATCTTCCATGAAGATGGAAAGTTGGGTCGGGGAGGGGGGGGGGAATAGGAAGTAATTGAAGGATGTCAAAAGGACTTAGAAAAGAACTTCCTTTTCACCTTGTCCCAAAATGAAGGGTAAAATAGATACTCTGAATTAAATTAAAGGGTAACAATTTTAGAAATTTTTTTTTTTTTGGTAGCGTATAATCAACCTGTGGGATTTACAGCCTCAGGAGGCTGAGTCAAATTTGTGTCTGGAGTTTAAAAACAAATAGATAATGTCATGGCTGCAAATGTTTAGGTGAAGGTGTGGGAGTAATCACATCTCACATTTTTAAGCATAAAGATATATATATATGGACAAGGGGAGCTTTTTCCCAGAGTAAAACATAACTGAAGACATGTGAGCTTCAAACCTTAGACATTTGTCAGTGTGAGGGAAAGAGCAGCCCAGGTGAGTAGATCCTATGATCCTCGCCCTCTGTTTGGTCATAAAATTTGTTACTGAATTTATTGTGACTTAGGAGTGATAAAAAAATGAACAAAAAATCCCATAAATATACCTTTTCTAAAAGTCCATAACTGATCACTGTAAGAATGGTAATTAGTAATACGTACATCCTTTTGATTTTATTTGTCAGTATTTTCTTTTGTCATTGTGAGTATGCATGTGCCTTTCACCTAGGTTGTTCATATATTGGTCTAGTGAGTCCCTGCCTGCCGCTCTCACCTTTGCCCTGGAGGGTTGGATCTGAGGATGATGAAAGATGAGAAACAATGGTAATGGGAGCAGCTCAATGGGGACCCCTGCAGGGGATTGTATAACTTTTCTGTTCCTACTGAGGATCCACTGAACCCAGAACTGTTCTCTGCAGACCCTTTAAGGGAACACAGTTTCTCATCAGGCATCTATATTCTCTCTGTTTCCCAAAATAGCTTCTGTTGGTGTCTTTTGTCCAGGTCTTGCTCTCTGGTGGATCATAACTTTTGACTTTATGTCATCTATCGACCTATCTCTCTATCAAGAGAACATTTTTTTACCATTATTTGTATAACTTTTGTTTTAGGTAAAGCACATTTTCCCCAAGTTGTCTCATATGACATCCACTAATCTATGACAAATAGATGACATGTGTCTGCCTGTTTTCTAGACTATGACACACTAGTGTATTCCTATCTTTAAAAAAAAAAATTGTTTTCTTAAGTAATACATATACAATGACTGTGTGGATGTGACTTTTTCTTTCCTCAAAAAATATGTCATCAGTCTTTTCTTTGTAATTTCCCTAGTGAGACTAAATGACTTTACCTTCAAGTTGTTATCTACAGGATAATTCAACAAGTATAATGGAAGTGTAATGAGAAAAGAGCAGACCTAATTCAAAGGCAGGTTAAGTTCTATCTATCTTATATGTGTATTTTGTAGCTTTTCAGAGGTTAACTATGATAGGTACCTGCTCTTGTCTTTAATGTGAAATAGGAGATTTCTTTTCAATTAGGCAGTTATTTGTGATCCAAGGCACCAAAGGTGTAGGGCACTGTTATTTTATCCTTACTAAAGAAATTGACATGTTTTGTATGGAGTTTCCTCAAAAATTAAAAATAGAGCTCACTTTTGACCCAGTGATCCCACTTCTAGGAATATATCCTAAGAATCCTGAAACACTAATCAGAAAAGAAATATATGCACCCCAATGTTCATAGCAGCATACTTTACAATAGCCAAGATCGGGAAATAGCCCAAGTGCCCATCAGTAGATGAGTGGATCAAAAAGCTGTGGGACATTTACACTATGGAATACTATGCAGCTATAAAGAAGAGGAATCTCGTACCCTTTGGGACAGTATGGAAGGACCTGGAGAAAATTATGCTAAGTGAAATAAGCCAGGCAGAGAAAGACAAACATCACATGACCTCACTTATATGTGGAATCTAAAGAACTTAATAAACTGATGAACAGAATAGATTCAATGACATGGAAAAATGGATCAAACTGATGAATGTCAGAGGGGTGGAGGAGGGCGGGTGGGTGGAGGGGGAGAGAGTAACCAAAGAATTTATATGCATCTATGCACAACCCAAGGACAGGGACAATGGTGGGGAGAGGGACTGGGGAGGGAGGTGGGATGGGGTGGAATGGGTCATTGGGGAAAAAAAGGGACATCCGTATTATTTTAAACAAAAATAAACAAAAAACAACAAAAAAAAAGAAATTGACATGTTTTGAGATAAGGTGATTCTTAACCTAAATAAATGACATTCTAGGAAAGGTTTTCAGACCATGGGTTATCTTAATGGAATATCCAGGCTGTTCTCCCAAAATGTATCACACTTTGAATGATTATAAAGTCAATGCTTATTAACATATAGTTCATTTTCAAAATTTAAAAGAAGCTACAGAAATTAATAATTTTTTGTCAATGCCTGTCTTCAAACTGATTACTCTGCTGGTCCAGCACTGCTGATAATGTGAAGCAATGGAATTGCAAACATCAAGAATCATTTCATTTGGTACTTGTGTGTCTTCTCTTCATCTACTATTACTGGTTCTGTACCTTAAACTTTATCTTTTATGTATCCCCATAAAAAATAGTCTAGTGGCACTTTAGGATAAATTTTCTTTGTTCAAAGCTTAGTCTGGTTTCACCCATTATTTTAAATCATTTAAACCTGAAAAGGAGTGAAAATTAAGTGAACTATCAGCTGTTAAAGTGTGTATACATTTTGGGGGGACACCCTGTATTTGGTAGTAGTACTGTAACCCCAAATCCTTTATCCACTTTATTTAGGCAACCTTAGGCTTGTTTGTTCACCCAGAGAGAAGAGAAATGGAATCATGACTTTGGAATTATGTCCCAGCAGCTGCTGATTCCACTACACATGATATCACTGCCCACATAGGCAGACTGGGGTTAGTTAGCTTTCCTGTTCCCATATTTAAACTGTATTATTACCTCTAAGGGTTTCTAACTTTTATAACCTACCACTGGAAAACGTCAGGCTTACTCTTGGTTGTTCTTGTGAAATGCATTTCTGGTACAATTTGAGCCAGTGTTTAGAAAACACCACCTAATCACAAGAATTATATATTGAGCACCTAGTATTTATCAGTTTACTTACATTAAATTTTTTATCTTCCTAATAAGCGTGCAGTGTAAGTGTTGTTATACTCAGTAACTCAAAGAGGACTCAAAGAGGTTGACCAAAGTATGCAGAGCCCAAAGCCAAGCATTGCTGGAATCGGTGGGAAGTACAGTGCTGTGGTTATAGCATGGAGTAGGATATCTGGCTACTTAAGTCCCATCCCTTTGGTCACTGTAACTTGAAAATCGTTGCAAAGTTATTGAACAGGTAGATAGTAAACACATGTCACCGTTGGTTCTCTTTCTTGCTTTAGTTACCAGGAAAGTTAACATGTTTCTGGTGGTCCCTTCTGCCTCTAGAATAGAATAGATTAGCTAGAATCATGCTTGGCCAGCATTTTAACACAGAGCATATCAGTTTGCTGGGGCTGCCATAACAAAATACCACAGACTGAGAGTCTTGAACAACAGAAATTTATTTCCTCACAGTTTTAGGGGCTGGAAGTCCAAGATCAAGGCGTGGGAAGATTGGTTTCCCCTGAGGCCTCATTCATTGGCTTGCAGCTGTTTTCTGGCTGTGTCCGCGAATGGCCCTTTCTGTGTTCATACCCTTGGTGTCTCTTTGTTTTCTTATAAGGACACCAGCCCTACTGCATTAGGGTTCACCCTTATGACTCACTTAACTTTACTTACATCTTTAAAGATCCCCCCACCTCCAAATACAGTTACGTTGGGGGTTAGTGTTTCAACACGTGAATTTGGGGAGAGCACAATTCAGTCCATAACACAGAGGAAGAGATGATTTAATTTGCTATAGACATAGTCTGGGTAAGGCTGGTTTACTCCACTACCCAGCATGGATGTTGCATTAGTTATGCAGCCTGAGAAGGGGTAAAGGTGAAGTCACATTTACCCTATATTGTGTGGGTCTGCCTTTGGCTCAGTCTGGACTCTGTGTAAACCAGATTTCCGTTGCACAAACAACATGTGACTGCAGAAGGAATCTGCCTGAAGCTGTTTTCTCTGGCTGGATAGGCAGACCATACACTTAAAAGATGTCAGGGGAACCTGGACAGACACATATTTATCATAAGCAGTAAATTTATAAATGTTTATTAAATATCTGCTACGTTCAAGATACATGTTAGTGAAAGTGATTAATAACAGATGAGAGGCTTTGCCCTCAAGATACATACAAACACACCAGATGTATACAGATATCTATAAAAATATATACAAGTTATTACTTACTATGTCAGGGCTATGATACATTACCCATCTAATTCTTCCTAAAAGCTGAGAAGAATAATATTATTTTCCCCATTGCACATGTAGGGAAGTTGAGCCCCTGAGAAACTAAGGAACATCTTCAAAGCTAAGCAGATAGTGAGTAGAGTAGGGGCTCCCTTACAGTCCTAAGACCATGCTCTTACATACTGACCGATAGCCCAAAATATGATGAAATGACTTGATATGTCTCCATTAGCATTTGTAGTAATGGACAGTGATCGTTTATCTACATGCGCCTGTCCCTTCTTATAGGAAGGGAATATGACTGATTCATATTTACACTAACAGTGTTTAACCTTGTGCCTATATCACTTTGAGGCCAAGGTAAATGCTGGAGGGAGGAAGGAGAAAGAGAGAGAGGGAGGGAGGGAGGCAGGGAGGGAGGCAGGGAGGGAGCAGGGGCAGAGGGAGGGAGGGAGGGGCAGAGGGAGAGACACAAGGGAGGGAGGGCATGGCCAAGTTTTCACTCTTGTCCTCTGCAGTTGATATGTCATTTAAACTTCACCACAGTCACCATACACAAATGAATTCAACTTCACTCCAATTCTAGCTCGATGCTTAATCAAATAATAGCTCAACTTTCTTTAGTTCAGGGCAAGTCTCCAAGGGAAGATGAAATGCAGCTGAGGTTTAAAAGGGAAGTAGATTTCAGTAGGTAGATTTGTTCAAGAAGAGCAGCTTAGCTAAGGCCACTGTAAGGAGATCAGTGGGGCTGAAACAGGTTGGGGGAAAACTAGTGGGAGGTGATTTAAGTCAGTGTCAAACAAAAATGTAAATAAAAGCTAAGTATTTCTGCAGGCAAAGAATTTCAGTAAGACTGAGGTGAGATCATCAATCCTAGAAGAAATGTGCTCTCATATGATTCTTATTACTTGAGTCTATGATATCTTCACTCTTGGATTCTGAAGTACACATACTGGAGAAATCTTGATAGAAAACAGGTCACTCACGATTAAGCAAGACACCTGTCCTTTCTCACATGATTAAACATTGGAAGGCAGAAGCTGAATTTTCAAGTTCCCAGATATTTCAGGGATAATCTAGTTTTACCCTCTCATTTTGGAGAAAACTGAGTGGTAGAGAAATTAATAGGGGCTAATTCAAGTTCATGAAGCTGCCAGAGAGCTGGATCCCAGAACTCCAGGCTCCTTCTTTACTGCTCTTTTAACTCCAGACCAATTTTCTGGACACGTCCTAAGTGACTGAGTCAGGGAAATAGAACTGCGGCCTGATATAAATTGTTTGTACTTAAAGTTATAGAAAAGTGCTTTTTTATCTAGATAATATTGCACATGCATTTACTTATATCTTTGACGTGTGGAAAATTGGTTTTATAATCTCCAGAGAAAAATTGTTAATTTCTGCCTGGAGCCTCCTTTCTGCTGATTCCTATCAGAATATTTGCAACTCTAAAATTAATTTTACTCTATTTACTGTGTTGGTTGTAATGAATCATATTCAAAATCACCAAAAACTTACACAAAAGACTGCACAGGAGAGGAAAAAATGCATTTGGTTTTCCCAAGCTGCTTCCGTGTTGATTATTACCAGGTAGCTCTTTTTTCTTTCTTCATTTCTTATTCTCATTTATATGAAAATCCAGATAGAAATGAAAGTAATGTATTAGCTGTTTCGGAAAAAAAAAAAAAAAATGTTAAGTCAATTATACTCTTGCAAGATTTATAAGAACTAAAGTGAGTTTAAATTTGAATTGTCAAAGGGAATTTTACATGCATTAAGCACTCGGTAAAATCCATCATATGTATTTAATTATGTACCGGGTTTTGAACTGTTATATCTAAAGTGGTATTTTTATTTAAAAAAAAAAGATTTTTTAAGAGGTCTTATTCGAGGCATTACTTCAAACTATACCTGTACATTTAATTCAGGTAGTCATGCATTTTAGTGAGAAGATTTGTGGGAGATGTGAGAGTGTGTGTGTGCATGTGTGTGTACGACACTACTAACATAGTTTGTTTTTTTATTACCTTTGCAATAGATGTACTTAGGGAAAAACAACGAACAACTGTCAAGTCTTTCTAAGTGCATGTGCCTTAAACTTATGTATCCAGGTGTTCTGGAAAACCTCCTACCCTGCGTTATCATTTAGATTCCCACTAATATGTGAGTGCTGGATCTGGCATATTGAAGTGTTTTTTCGAAGTATGAAAAGTCTTGTGTTAGCAGAGTAAGCACTGACCTTTAAATCTCTCCTTCGACTGAAATGTTTAAAAACTGAGCATATCGCATAAATGCACCGAGCATACTTTTTATAAATGCGAGGCACCGCCAAGCCTACTGCACGTTCGAAGATATATGAGGTGGTCCCCTCGTGTGCATGTTGCATCTGCACACTCCCACAGTAAAATGTGGGTGAACCAAGCATAATTCCATGTTACAGATTAAAGGACACGGTAGGAATGCTTTGCCGTGACAAACTCATCTCTTTATGCATGAATCACTTCACGCGGCCCTGACCCTAATGACTTAAAAATTTCCCAGGTGGAGCATTTCTCAAGCCCTATTAATGTTTTCCTCTCTGCCGGTAGCAGAGAATTATTTAACTTGGAGTAAGATCTCACGAATTTGAGCGATAGGCACCGTTCTTGGAGTCGTTGCTTTAAATGAAAACTGATAGGCATGATAGCCCCCAAATGTAGCCACTTTTGAAATGATAATTTCATTCTTTACTTTACTCTTCTCTTCCCCCAGCAACATCCTAAGCCCAAAGGAGTCCTGTCACCTGGTATCCGTCTAAGCCAAGTCAAGTGCAAAATGTAGAAATGAGATGTTTTCCTTTCCTAGCCTCTCCGGGGCTATGGAGATTAGCAGAAGGAGGCAGCAGTCCCGGGAGCCTCGGCGTTTCTAATGCTGAAGATTTACTCTGAAAGTGGAACAGGGAGGAAAGGCGTCTGCAAACAGGAGTGAAAGGCCTTGTGAAAGGGGTACTAGGGTGACAGCCAGGTGTCATGAGCGAAGGCCCAGGTAGTGTCCCTCTATGTGTAATTCGAATGTCATTTTCATTTCCTGTGCCTCCCTTGGCTTTTATATTTTAGAAGTAACAATAACAATCTATTTTTTGGAGATACATTTAGACTCATCAGATCTAGACTATTCAACATTCAGTATTATCTACTTTTTGTCCATTATAAGTTATATATAATTATCTAATAAAAATATCTAGTTTTTATAATGTATAATCACTGCAGGGTTGTTGATGTTTGGGGGTAATTTGTTTTAATTGAATGCTTCCATTAGTATCCCCACATGGCAGAGAGAAAATATGTATATTTAATGTCTATAATGTTATCTTCATGGTTGAATATTTAATATTAGCTGTAATAAAGGTATCCTTACAAGATATTTGAGTAATTGCCAGACTCATCACCTTTTGATAATTCTATTGCTTGGAAGATACCAAATTATTTTATACATTTGTTTTCTTATATTTCCTTACAATGCTTCTATAATTCGAGTTTAGATAATGTTGAAGGAGATTTTGTTTATTTATTTATTTATTTATTTGGCTAGTCCTTTTGACTCTATCAAATGAGTACTAATAACATATTATTCCTCTTTCACTAAAAGAACAACAACTTTGATTTAGAGCCTTCTTTGGCTCTTTATTCTACTGGACTACCTGTTTTTCCAAGTTTTTAAAATATATTTTTTATTATTTTTTTCTTTTTTACCCCTCACCCTGACTTTTTTTAGAGAGAAGAAGGGAGAGGGGGAGAGAGAGAAACGTCTATGAGAGCAATTCATAGGCTGCCCCTTGCTCACCCCCTACTAGGGATGGAGCCCACAACTGGAGCCCTGACCAGGAGCTGAACTGGCGACCTCTAGGTGCATGAGATGACTCTCAACCAACTGAGCCACACCAGCCAGGGTAGTTTTACCAATTTTTGTCTTTAAAATGTTTCTCCAATCTCTCTGTTCCTCTCCAGCAGCACTGCCAACAATATCTCTCCTCAATCACTATAATATCCTCTTATCTGTGTCAGGCCATCCTTGTCTATGAAGTAGAAATGGTCCTCCCAAAATATATCTCGTCCACCACATACCTCTTTAGAAATATTAGTTACTTGACATTTTGATGGAAGTGTCTGAGATAGCACTGGCATGGCACAAAACCCCGAAAGGATCTGCTTTTCTAACCTTCCTCTCTCTTTTGGACAATCCGTTCTGGACTAGTTGAAGTACCTCAACTAAATGGCATCATTTCATGTGTCTATGCACTGACTTATGGCAGGCATTCCCTTCACTGCAGTGTTCTCCTCAGCCTGCTCCGTTCCTTTGTGGGCAGAAGCCAGTCCTTGTGAAATCCAGATTAAATGTCATCTCCCCGGGCAGATTCTTCCCTAAGATATGGGCTTCTGTAGCACACTACTTTGTGCATTTATAGTTGCTCAATATTTGTATTGTCTGATATACTGTAAGCTCTTAGAGAGCAAACACCAAATTCTGAACAGTGACTGTAATGTTGGAACGGCTCAGTCTTCCACAAAATGAACTGTGTATGAGGCTTTGAGTAGATGCATTCATCCTTAACTGTACTAAACTATATTTTCCACCAAATATATTTGTAGCAAGAGGAAAATAATCGAAATATTTCATACATACCCCTTCTGTCCTAACCTCTGTGGTTTAAATTGGGAAGAAATCAATTTGTTCTTATAGGCAAATGATATAGTACTTAATTGAATCAATGTTCCTTGCTTCCTCCCAGAATGTTATCATTGGCCATAGAGCTGATTTTGTCCAAGAAAATGTTAGTTTTTGTGTTTAAAAATACATTACGTGTACTCTGTCTTCCCAAACTATTTTGAGCGACTACTTTAATGATTTAATTTGCAGGACTGTGTGCCTAATAAGCTTTCTGTTTAAAATCCTAGCACTGAGCTTCCTAAGAGCGACGTGGTCTACATGTAAACTCTTTGCAAACAGCATCTGATTTATGGCAGAGACACACATTAGGAGCTGCCAGAATTGTGTTTGTTGTGGCTGCCTGGTTAGCTGCTGCTTGAACAGCTGAAGTCTGAGGGTATTGATTGGTTAGTGCCAGCTCAAACAAGGAGGACACCAACCTGGAGGGAAGTCAGAGTTGTGTGCAAAGCTGGGTTGGTAAATTTTGGCTGGGATAGGTGGAGAGAGGCTGGGATAAGCTATTTAATATGAAGGCACCAGTGTACCTTAAGAAATGAATCACTATTTGTATATGCTATTTCAAAGATAGTGTTTTATTTGTACTTAAGAAAATGGAAAACAGCTTCATTTGAACCCAAAGGACATCCGTGCCTTCATATCTAAAGTAAGATGGGCAATGAAGTCACCTGTGGAAAAATTTCAATTTAAAACCTATCTTTGAACTTAGCTATTCACTGTAACTGAATAATTGTCGTAATTCATTTATTGCCTTGTGCATAAATAGAGGACACTTTTAATATAAAGCTATTAACAATTACTTTATGAGCTTTGCAACGCTAATGTTGTATCTTAAATCTGGCTCATAGGATTGACTATAATAATAATATTATGTTGAAAGCAATATATGTAGATGAGTCACAAAATCAAGGCTGTCTGCCTTAGATTTTGCCTGTATATTAGTTAGGGAAACATCAAAAGAACCTTCCAGCAACCACTCAAATATGTGTAAAAGCATTTAAGTAGCAAAATGAAAAACTATAACAGGAGTATTCCTGTTAGGACTCCATTCTCTGGAGAAGCTTGTTCTAGGAACTCACTCTGGTCACCCTGGGAACAGCAGCCTCACTGCAATGTTAGCACTACCTGTAGGGGTATGAGTGTGTGTGTGTGTCTTAAACTTGGGGCTATAATGAGTATTATATTAATATTTATACTAATGAGTAGAGAATTGTAATGCTCATTCTGTGGATTTAAGCATAATCATGGAATGTCTATTTTTAAAACTTCAAATGATATGTAGTAGGAGTGCTGTATTAATTTGATGTTAAGACAGAAACCAGTTACAAAAAATAAATTAACTGTGCATGTTTAAGGCAATACTGTATGTCCAGCCCAGTTTTGATTTCTTTCTTCCTAAGGTTCTCCCATTTCTCTGCATGCCCACCTTCTCTAACCTCGTGTCTGTGCTAGACAGTGGCTTTTCTGAGTTGAACTCTTAATATTATTTGTACAAATGTCCAAATTTTATATCTACGATTGTGCAAAAATTCCCTGGAAACATGCTCTTTCTCTCTGCTTCTGTGAAGAACGGGCCATCTTCCTTGGGTCCCCACGGCACGCTGGCCACCAGGTACAGGCCATGCCAGGAATTGCGCTGCTCCTGCGTGCAGGCCCTTCCGAGCGTCTGCTGGGGTGAGGCTTCCCTGTGTCCTCTGGGGATGAAAAGGACCTTTTATACTCTGATCCTCTGGACGGAAGAGCCACTTCCTGAGTGGGTTCGTGCTAAAAGTGGATCTGCCTTGGGCTGGAACGTGAATGCCACGCTGGTTCCTGTTTAACATGAGTAACCAGCTTCCTGGCCCCGGCCTGCGGCCCTTGGGCTGTTTATTTCGCATTAATTATCATGAGATTATTTGTAACAGAAAAAACAAAAAGAAAGATAGTGGGTGAAATGGCCACACTCATGTTAAAGGGATCTTGCGCAGATCATCTCACTGGTTTGGAAATATGAGCCCTTTAGAGCAGTTTCTGGGAGTGCCATGAAGTGAGATTTATGAAAGCCCAGGCTTCACCCTTGATATTAGCCAATAGATTAAGAAGATTAATCTAGGGTGACTAGTCCTGCCTCTTTTAGTAAGTCATTATGATTTTCTACCCATTGCCCTTTTAACGTCTTTATCCTACTTATACTTGTAATTTCTACTAACTTTTGGATAATTATTTAAGATAACTACTCACAGAATAGGAAGTTAATACCATTTTTACTTATCTGTTTTTGTTGTTGCTTTCATATTCTTTCTTTATAATATTCCTTGTTGTAAAACTTAGCCCTATCTACAATCTTTATACCTGTATATTCTCAAAGTTATATATGTATGATAAAATTCTCCAAGCAGTATATATTCTCAAAGCAGTATGCATATCTGATCAAACTACCCAGACAATTCACAATTCTTTTTTTATAACTAAACACTAAAGCGTACAAGTAATGATGTGAATACATGGGTGATAGAAAGTAAATTGAAGGCTAAACGGTGATAGAAATGCGTTTTGCATTTGCATTTCTTTTCTTTTTCACCATGAAGCGGGGAAGGGCGATACAAATGTATGTGATAGAAGGCCCATTAACTGGCACACAAAATCGCTGAAGCAATGTCGTTCAGCAGAGGGACCGAAGACATGAAATGAGAGTGAGAAGGCGGTTGTGGTAATTAGAATGAATCCAAAGCAATCTCCTGCCTGCTTTAGCTTGCACAGATGACAGGGGAAGGAAAATATTCTTTTCTTCTGAGACAGAAGCAGGACATCAGTCAAAATGATAAGCGATGTCAGTGTAATATTCCTCTGAGTCCGGTACCACTGAGCTGGGCTTCTGGGATGAGAGTTTCTAATCTTTTTCTTTGCTTCAGTTTTACTTTGGGCTTTGGGACAATAGATTCCATATCAATATATATCTAAAAAGTTCACAGTTCTAAGTTGGGAGAAATAAAACGAGTTTATAATCTAGTGGGGAAAATATTGCCTTTGAAGTCAGTAAAATTGAAGACTTTTAATTTTTTTCTATATTAACTTGAATAAGGAATTAATATTCCTTAAAATGGGTATGAAATTACCTTTCTCATAGGGATTTTGGATGCATTTATAATAGAAATATATGTAAAATGCCATTGCATGTGAGAGCTTGATTAGCAAAGAATTTGTATTAGTAGCTGTTATTAAATTCACTAAAGGGATAACAAAAAATTCAGTAATTTTTATGCTAGCAGAATGAACCAGCACTTGAGTTAAGCCCTAACATCCAAAATATAGTACTGCTTCATTTTTTCAGTTTATTATGTTTTTAAAGAAAACTACAGGAAAGGAAATTGTATATTACTGATACCAGCCAAAGAAAAAAACTTATCTTAAAATTATCTTAATCTCCATGACTAAAAATAGACCACAGCCTAGTCTATAGTATGAAATGAGTAAACACTCCCTTTTGTCCCCTCTGTCCTACACTATTAAAAACTGAGCTTTTTTTAAAATATGAAATTTGGGGGTAATAGAGATATCTGAAAAAAAGTGACTAATGAGAAAAATTGAGAATACAGCTGATATATACTGACGTTCTAAAAATAGAGCTACGAATACAGTAGAGTGTAACATAAGGCAGTGGGGAAAAAAACACACACTCTCTAATTATATGAGAAAGAGAGAGGAAAGGGGTGCCAAGTAATTGAACAATCCTCTTACCTAATTTAACTGCTAATTCAGTGTTTGTGCCACATGGGTTTCTACCATCCTCAGTGAAAATTCCACAACAAGAGACAAACGCTATTTTTGTGATTCCACAGGCCAGACAGGGAAGCCTCACAATTGCTATTTTTATTGGGGAAGAAATCAACTGGGATAACTTATGCAAAAAGTTTGGAACTTGACGGGCACCAAGTGTGCAATAAATCGTAGCTGTAATGTGTTAGCATTGATTAGCATCAATTGACTCATGCACTTTTTTCACACATGTACACCGACCATCATGGGTGTTGGTCCTATAATCAGAAAGAATAAACTCTGTCAGTGTTTTGTTGCCGTTGTTGCTGTTAAGAAATTCATAGTTAATTCCTTCCCCAACAAATCACCCCAAGACATGGTGGCTTAAGACAACACACAGTTATTAGCGGGTGGGTGGTTCTCCTGGCCTGGGCTAGGGGAAACTGATCTTGGAGGGGCTCACTGCCTGATGACCCACTGTGGGTCGTCTGGGGCTCGCTTCACTGACCTTGGCGGGGCTCATTTGTCCTCTGCTGGGATAACAGGGCAACTCTGTCCCAGCAGGATAGCTCAGGCTTATTCCCATAGCATGAGAAATAAAACAAGAGCAGAGCGCCCACCAGTTAGAAGCGCTGCAGCGTTGCCTTTACCGTTCCTGCGGCCAGCAAAGGCCCGAGGCCAGGCCTGACTTTCAGTGCAGGGAAGTCAGCTCCAGCACGTGATGGGAGAAGCTGCAGCCTCCCATTGCCAGGCAGGCTTTGATACGGGGAAGGGCAGAGAATTATGCCACTTTAGCAATTTACCACGAATCATTGATGAGCCTGCTTGTGAGATATCTTAATCGCTTTTATTAAGTAAACTTATTAGTCTTTCTTTTCCCATATTAAACAAAACTGTGCAAAAAAAGATTGAGCCATGAAACAAATTGATCACGAATTTTAAAAGATATGTCAAATCTGTTGTTAAAATGTTACATCATGGAGACTTTATTTAAAGGTAAAAATACCATACATCTATTTATGTTTTAATATGCACAGGAAAGGACAAATATAAGTTCATTGTCCTGTGCTTCTCACGAGTATAACAATTTCAAAGGCTTATCTCTGGCAGTCCTAACCAAATTGATAGTCCCCTAGTTTAAACCATGGAAGACATACTTTGCTTTCCCAAATATGTGTTACTAAATACATACTCTAAGTAACGTGCCCTGGCACACAGATATCGCCATTAGTACATCTGATATTGATAATCTAAGTGATGGATTCTTAAATACATTTCTCTATAAATCAGGCAGATTCCATTACAGTCTTGCCTTGGACTCACTGACAGCCATCCCACAGTTTAAAATGACTGGTGCCAAAGAATATGTGTTGTCCAGCTGAAGGTTCAATATCATTAATCAGAAATGGAGGGTATAGATAGAACAGTCACCATAAGAATAGCTTCTTTTACTGAAAACTCGAAATGTGCCTGGCTGCCTAGGCCTGTTCTAATTTCAGTCTATATATTATTTGTTTCTTTTAATATTCACAATAACCATGGAAGGGAGATACTATTTTTAGCCTAGTTTGTAGCTGAGGAAACTGAGGCAAAAGTATTTAAAATTTCCTAATACCACATATCTTATTGGTGGAACTATGATTCCAACACATACACAATGGTTCCAAAATGACAACACTCTCACAGCCTATGATATACCAATATCCCTGAGTAAATAACCACGTGAAATCAATCACTTGCTATTGATGATTTAGTACTTTTCTGCCATGAAAACTGATGCTAGATATTTATGTGTGGCCAAGATTTAACAGTGGCCCTCTACTGCCATTGAAGTTTATTTACCATGCATGGAAAAATTAACAAGAATTATAGAGTATTGAATGTGTTCATTCCACTAGGCTATGTAGTTGAAAGAAAAGAAAAGGCTAATCAGATGTCTGATGATTTCTCACAGGTTTTGGATTGTGTTAATAACTTGCTGGCAACCTTTACACTTTGTCTTCTTTTCCTGAAAAGCACCTGTGAAAGTTTTATTTGTTTGATTATGGAAACTAAAAGATGTGAAGTTATTAGATATAAAATGAGTTTTGCTGATGAAATTGAAATATTTAAAACTAGTTTGTCATCTTATATATGCCACAAAATATATTGTTTAGGAAAGTTCATTGTTTTAACCAAGCAATTCATGACTTTGTATATGAGAGAACAAATCTTAAAACTTAGAACTCCAAAAGCAATTTACATAATCTACAGTTCAGTCTTACATTAATGTAGGCAGTGTCACTGTGACAGGTTTAAGTCTGTGAAATTTATGTCTGTATTTATCACCAGAATTCCATATTGAGACTCACATTGCAGATATTATAGAATCTCCATGGGGGTCTATTGTAGTTGAGGTTCAGGTCTAGTATATTTGTGATTTTATAAAGGTTCTATAAATATTGTTTTTGTAAATTCTAGAATTCCAATATGGGAACCAGTTCTAGTTCCACTGAGATATTTCTTTTTCTTGAAGTTTCTTTAAATCCATTGTGGCTGCCTTTTTATACACTAACCTGCAAGCAACAATGGAAACCTTTTCTCTATTGACTAAACTGATTGGGTTTAGTGACTCTATGTGTCTTTTCTTAAGCACATAAGGTTTAGTTGGTAGCATGTGGTATGGAAACCTTATAGATAAGTCAGTTATTCAGTTTTGATGGTTTGTGTCCAGAGTTGTGTCTTATCCAAATGTTCCCCTTGAACTTTATGTGCAATGGAAATAGAACTGATGTATTTCATTTGTCCAATGATTTGCATTTCCATACAAGCTATTATTAGGACAGAAAATAAAAGATAATGTTTGGTAATTACTAAGAATCTAAGCCATTTGAGTCTCTACTTCAAGCCTTTCATGAGGCAAAATTCTCATTTTGAAATGAGAATCTATCTTTGTCATCTTTATCAATACTGTAATGTTCAGTTGGCATAACATCCCGTGAGCTCTCAGGATGAACAGAAATCTCAAATCCATGAAGCAGGAGGCTCTCTGTTGTTTACAGTATTTAAAACAAATTGTTTCAGTTCTCTGTGGGATTGTTTCCTGTTGAGAAGAACTTCATAATTAAAAACAGCAACTGTAATGGAACTATAACACAGGTATTTTGACAATGTGAGCACCTGGTATATTATCTGGAAATAAACTGACCTATGGTTTTCACCAATAGTGTTCTTTCTAGGGGAGATTTGCATAACTACAGAGAATTAGTCCCTCTGCCCATCCTTTTGAAAAGAGCATAGAGTTTTTAGTGGAGAAGAGATAATTACGCTATTTAGGATAATAGTGATTTACTGTCTAAGATTGCTATTCTTTACACTACATGAATTTCAGTATAATTGCTCAGATCCTGTTTAGATGAAAACTGATTCATTTTTTCAGATTTTCCTTCATTCTCTCTTTTTGTCCTTACTGTTATTTTCTTAAGCAAGCAGGCCTAGAGTTGCAAGCAAAAATGCTTTTGAATATTAAAATTGACTTTTCTTTGCCTGTACTTAGAAATTGTTTATTGGAAAATATTTGAATTCTCATAGATCAAAATTTGTTCAAATTATGGAGTCTTTTTGTCTACTATTTCATTACTATATCTGTCATTATCTAATATTTATGAAATAAACTATAAATTCCTTTATTTGTATAGAATGTTTGGTATACATTATAGGGAGTCTCCAAAAATGTATACATACTTTAACAGCTGATAGCTCAATTTTGAAAGTGAAATGTATTTTAATAAGCACCGCCTTTATAATTATTCAAGATGTGTGTATGCATTTTTGGGGACACCCTATATATAGTCCTTCTTTAGAGAGAATCAAATGCACATCAGCAAGTCAAGTGACATGTTGAAAGAATTCTCCACTGGCTTTCTATTAAGAGACAACCACAGAATAATTGTATTACTAAAGTTGAAAGTAGTTTGTTGCATTTTAATTGTAGGGATGCCTATGTATTATATCTTCACTTAACCGGAATAAATTCTCGTTCAGGGGAATGTGTTACATATTGCTTCCTCCTCTTCTACATAAATAATTAACTTTTTTACTCTTTGTGAGGGACATAGGAGAGCTAAAAGTTAAGCATTCTTATAGCTTATCCGTGAATTACACATTTATAGTATCATACTGCATAAGCATATCCAAAAATCTTACTTAAATACAATAATAAGTTCATTTTAATCTGTATAGTTTCAAGAATTATCTATAACATGTTTTCAGAAATAGAACAGGTTATTCTGTTTCTTGAGTTTGACCACATGACTGTGAGAAATTTTTCAAAATCACAAAATAACTCTTAGTGACAACTTGCTATACTCTTAATATGTTGCCACTAAATTTATAGGTGATCTTAGAAATTTAATAGTTAAGTATTTATACTGCTTAATTTTTAGTAAGCCTACCATTTAAATAGTTTTCATACTATTCTGTCTTTATTTTTCAAATAAAAACTTTTCTAGTCAATAGAAATCACCTCATATAACTATAAATATCTCCTACTTCTGACATTTAATTGATGAGTTATTACATATTTTTGTGGCATCTGTGGGTAAATAATAAATTGGTATATTTCAATTATTTCAAATAATCATAATCTATTGAGATAACGACTCCTAGGTAAAATGATTGTAATCTAAATATTGGCCTAAAAATCGCCCCATATCTGTACTCAAAATATCCTTCTTTTCCAATAATACAAAATTGGACTTGTTTTTAGGCCTTCCATGAGATTGCATCATTAAAACGTAAAGTTTATAGGGTCTATTTTAGCAGTGTTCATTTCAGAGTCAGCCACCTCCAACACGCTCACACACACTTACAAAAAGACAGCTGAGAAGAAAAGGAGGGAGGGAGGGAGGGAGGGAGGGAGGGAGGGAGGGAGGGAGGGAGGGAGGGAGGGAGGGAGGGAGGGAGGGAGGGAGGGAGGGAGGGAGGGAGGGAGGGAGGGAAGAGGCAGAAAGAGACTTGAGCATGTACAACTATTACAAAGCAAAATTCCTATTACGAAATCAGGCCCCTTACATAAAAATATGTGAGAGCTGTCTGTCAAAGATTCCTCTTCAAGCATGAAATTGTTAGATGGCCTCCTAATTTAGCCAGCCCACAAAGCTATCTGTGATGCAGAAAAGGGACCTTTCTTGCAATGGCTGCTGCTTCCTTTTTCTCCCAGTGGCTAGTGAGCCTCCCTTTCTCTTTGCATTCGTTACTGCCGCTGTAGGAACAGTGCGGGTTTTCTTTCCTTGGTTGGCATGGGATGCACTGATTCCCATTTGCTGTCAGTTCTGGCCCCTTTCCCTCCCCCACGCTGACTTACTGAAAGTCCACAAACGGAAGAAACAACCTACACAGTATCGGGCAATCCAAATCAAACAGCTCATCACAAATTATATTGTCACATTTAGCTTGAATTTAACAGAACTGCACGTATTGAACAAAGAACACAAAGAAGCTTATGACCAAACAGGATATTTTGATGGTTTTTGTATGTAGTGATTTTTTTCAAGTGTGCAGGGTATTGTTATCAATCCTCTGAATTTTTACTCTGTTATTATTATGAGTGAATGTTATTTCCTCTAAGGTATTCAACTGAGAAAGAAAAAGTAGTTTGGTAAGATGATTGACGTGATAAATTCACAGTTTTGTTGTGAGATATATGCAGTTATTCAGTATAAGTTCTTTATTTTTAGCTCATTTTAAAAATTTCTGTGGCTAACGTGATCATCTAATGAATTTTCTTTCTTTTTTTTATTGGTTTTGGAAAGAGGAAGGGAGAGGGAGAGAGAGAAACAATAATGATGAGAGTCATTGATCGGCTGCCTCCTGCACGCCCCCTACTGGGGATCCAGCCCCAAACCCAGGCTTGTGCCCTGACCGGGAATCAAGCCTTGACCACCTGGTTCATAGGCTGATGCTCAACCACTGAACCACGCCAGCTGGGCTAATGAATTTTCTTTAAAATGTTTTTCATGTGTCTATTGTGTAAGTTACATTCATTCACCATATGAAAAACTATAGGATTCTCATTATTCTTAAATTTTACCATAAGTTATAGTACCAATATAATGTAATGAATTCTTTATTATGACATAACTGGGAAAAGAATTCTTGAAAAATGCACATTCTGTGCTTTCTTTTCTCTGATAATCATAGATAGGTGGAAGTGATATTGAATTTTAAAGCAGTTTAACAAAAGTAATTGGATCTCACACAACAGAAAATCAGTTTAAAATATATATTTTGCCAGCTCAGAGAATTCAGTCTGGTATCACGATTGAACTTACATTCATTCTTTTTCTTGCAAAATGAATGAGAAAAACTTCCATTGTATCCAAATGCCTCAGGTATGTTTAATGTTTTTCTTTTTCCCTCCCAAAATGATAATATTTACAAAGAACCTAGGAAAAAATAATGACTCTTTATTGTCTTATTCTGGAAGCTATGGAATTTATAAAATCTCCTTAGGTGCAGTGTTAAAAGATTCCTCCAAGATCAGTCCTGGTCAGAGGAGGGGAGAGAAATTATTTTAAGAGGCCTAAGCCCTCTTTGTCAGTAAGTGCTTCTGACACTAGAAAAGCCAGTCTCGTGCTCAAAATATCTTGAAGCATCTTTCCATCTTTGCTGAGTCCTGCAGGCATCATTGTTTCTGACACCCTTAGAACAGCAATTCTCTGGAAAAGCATGAGACATCCCTGGTTTATAAAAAGTAGATTTGGTTATAAAAAGGTCCATAAACACTGTTCGCTAAGTTTTCTGGCTGTTATAGGCAGTAAACAAAGTGGTGTTTTTATGAGCGTTTTGTGTTTCATAGAAACTTGTAGCATCATGAAAGCCTCCCAACACATCGACAGCTTTAGCTGGGCTGAATTCATATCATCTTTTTACACGTGAGGCAAGTGAGGTAGACAAAATTGATGTCTGGACCACTTACTGGGCATTTTCAGTGATGTTGGCACTATGGTTTGCTCTAGTAGCTTATGGGGCTGCTTGAGCAACTCCATGCAGGTCATGATGACACTGTCATTCTGGAAAAATCTTGCTCCTTACACTTTTTTCTCTTAGCACCGTTTCAAATACAACATGAATAGAGGGACTCCGGATAGGATTTTTTATTAAATGAGCCTTAAAACTATTATACAGTATGTAAATCAAGGTAAATGTGAGCACCTATGATAACCATAAGTTATATAGCATTCTGAATGTAAACCTGTGAATTTATATAATGTATGTTGGATTGTGTTTTAAAATTATAAACAACTTCCTAATTAGGTGTTAAAGGCACTTTTGAATCTGTATTGAGTAAAAAGGCAGTAAACCAACTTACCTGGACTAGGCTCTCATGTGCTGCCCATAGGTTCCAACTCAGCTCAGTGATGGATGCTGTGTGTGGTAGATGTGTTATTTCCCCTAGTTCTGAGCTTTACATTGAGTGACACTCAGGACTCGTGGATATATTTGAAGCATTTGACAGAGCAATAAGAAGTATTTTGATGCTGAGACATAGTATTCTAGTACTCATTAATTCATTTATTCCACAATTATTCATTATGTATCTAAAATGTGCCAAGCAATTTTCTAGGAAGGCTATTTATCAAGCCAATATGTTGTGTGTGTTTTTTTCTTACTAGTATATTAGCATCATTATGATATTGCTAAGAACATAAATTTCCCAGTTAGGATGACACTATAGCTGTTTCTCTATAGAATAGAATGACAGATGGAGATAATTGGCTGAAATTTATAAGAAAAAAAATCACTTTCACCGTAATCAGGGATGGAAACATGGTTTCATCTTTCATCCAATACTGAGTAATGATGTTTGGAAGGACTTGCATGCCAGCTTTCATTGGAAGGGTGGGTGGGAGTGTTATTAATGATGTCTGTTGTGAATGAGGTTGGGGACTATTGGGGACCAAAGTTGCCACTTTCTAATGACAAGCTCATTGGCAAAAGCTAAGTTTTATTTATGTATTTATTCTTCCTTGAACAGTTCACACAGTTTTTGTACTTCCCGTATGAAAGTCATTGCTTTTTAACAAGGTTAAACTTGTGTGTGTGTTTGTCTCCTTTGCCTAGATTCCCTGTATCATGAAGACAAGATCCATATTTAAGTTAATTGTATAAGCCCTACAATCCCTTGGTAGGAGATACCTAGGCCCTATATGTTGAATAAATCAGAGTGCAAAATTCCACATTTGAGTAAAATGTCCCCTCAAAGACTAATAAAAATCCATCATTCTCTTTTAAATCCATGTCCAGCATTTGCAAGAAAGTAGCAGAGCTTGAGTGAATTGTGAGGAGAGCCCTGCCGTTATTAGAGCTCTCTGATCTACTCTGGAAAGGGAATTGAAATCAGCCACTGGGAACGCTTTCAACCCTCTGCTAATTTTAGGTCATTAGTTGTTTTTCTTTTGAAACATTAAAGAATTCTCAAATAACGTTATTTTAATATGTTCTAAATACATGCTTCTGCTTGGCCACATAATTTGGAAGTTTCTTCTTCCTGGGAAGCTAGCTAATCCATCATGTGACCAGTTAAAAAGTATTTTAGTTGAAAACAGGTTTAGTATTCAGTAACCCCTAAAAAAATCAAAACAAAGAAAACAAATAGGGAATAGGATTCCAACCTGAGTAGTGTCTCATTTAAAACCCTGTTTGAGGTGTTTAGTAGTTTGGATACTGACAGTACTGATGGTGCAAATGGACAACAGCTAAAGATAAAGAGAGGCCGCATGGGGACCTTCTGACCAATAGTGATATTTATTTAAATTACCTAAAACACTGAAATTAGAAAGAGTTTCAAGTGTATGTTCTTTAACATGGTAAAAAGACAAAAAGACTAGCTGAGTCATCCAGAAAACTCTAGATTAGATTGGATACTCAAGAATCAAAGTGAAAGAAAGAAAAAACATAAATCTTATGTATTTAATAGATAGCTCTTGTTGACTTACTATTTTTTTAATTCGCTAGAGTGCTCCTAAAAACTTTCTAAAATTAGTTAGATACTATAAAACATTTGCATGTTCTATGTCATTGATGTTTCACTTTTTTTTTCCCTTAATGCAGTTTTTCGTCTCTCCTTGGGCCCCTGGTTTTCCATTAACTTGCCTGCAATGTTCCGGTTTTAGATCCACTTCATATTTTTCTTTTTAATCGTGGGGAATGATTGATCAGCTCACTCATTCGCTGCTATTTTTCATGCCTGTGTGTTAATGTCCTGTAGCGTTCCTTTTGGAAGAGTGTTGGCCTGATGTTAGAGCTTTCCCTCACGCACACATACAAAGGAGGGGGTGCCAGCTCTCAGCTTCTAAGGGCTGGCTCTAACCTAGATTAATCTGTCATAAATCTGTACCCATCAAGAGTCAATGTTTGTAATTAATCCATACACTATACATTAAAGCAGAGCTGAAAGTCAATATAAAGTTAATGGGAAATATCAATTCTTCCATGGGTCACACATCAGGTTGAGAGACTCGTTGCCTTTCTCTGCTATGTTTCTCTTGGTCCCCCCCCCCCCGCCCCTGCCTTCTGTTTCCTCTCCTACTCCCCTGCTTTTCTTTCGCTTTCCCCTCTTCATCTCCTTTCTCTCTCCCCTTTTACCCTTCCCCCATCCCTCTTTCCCTCCTGCTCTCTTTCCTTCTCTCATTCTTCCTCTCTCAGTTCCTTTTGTCTTTTCTCTCCTAACTTTTCTACCTCCTTCCTGCCTTTCAGACATGTTTCATTCTATTTTTTTCTTTCTGTTTTTTTCAATCTCTATGTTGTGTTTACCATATGTTCACTGAAAATTAATTAGGCATCATGGAAAGAACAAAGGATGAAATCAAGATCCAGCCTTTCTTCCTTTATTTGCTTTCTTAAGTACATGCTTAATGAAAACTTCTTATGTGCACACATCTAGGAGTTTGAGTGCAGATCCTGTTTATTCTCTACAATGTCCCTAGCAATGAGTAAGGAGGCAGGGGTCGGCCAAGGTTAATTAGAAAGCAGGTAGATCTACTCCAGGTTCCCTAGCTTAGCCAAATTATACCTCTTTCACTTTCAGATTGTGTTGTAGACAAGTCCCTTGTCAATGGGCATGACACTTGCCTATTTCTCTTCATTCAATAGATAAAGAGTCCTTATTGTGCCAGGCGCACTGAATAATCCATTCCGATGATGATGATCATGGTGATCATGATGACAATGATGATAGCTTAAACTTATACAGTCTTCTGTGAGCCTGAAGCTAGCCTTACCACTTTCCATGGGTATGTGCAGGCTATTCATCATAACAGCTCAGCTATTTGTCTTAATGAAGGTTGGTGTGCTTGGTAGAATCAGCACATGATCACAATTCACAGGTCCCTGTTAAGATAAAGAGATGTCTTTGGGATGTCATGTCCTTCGCACGTGTTGTCCTCATTTTATGTCCAGATGCTGGAAGAGGGAGACAGACATTTTCAGACTCAATTCAGGCTGAATAAAATGTTTATTTAAGATAAATTTTGAGGAGAGAGGGCAGCATATATGAAGTAGCGGGCTATCTATTTTTTTTTAGTATAACATATTAGCACTAGGGAGGAAGAGTGGGAGAAAAAAATGAGTGGCTATGATTTGCTTCCTTAACTGGAAAGGAATAAATTAGAAGGGCTATCATCTGTAAATGATGGCTTAAAAATTCAAGATTAATTAATTTAAGAATTTATTTATTCAATGCTGATACTGCTGGTTTATAGCAAGCAGCAGTATAATATTCTGTGGATTCTTAACCACCTGAGATATTTTATCTCTGTGGACATTTTATGTTACTGGATCTTTTAAAACACAGCCAGAAAAATATGATTACTAGTTGGGAACTAGTAGTTGTTGTTAACTGTCCATATATATAGAAAAAAAACTTCCAAACTCCAAATAGAAGCAGCATTGAACATTTAATTTTAACAACGGTCAGAGGGAGGGGGAAAGACATGTCTCTCATAAAAATTCATTTATTTTAAGTTACTCCAACCTAGTTGAAAATAACCAAATCTAGAGCGATGTTAGTGGCTTGGAGAATCATCTGAAAGTGTTCCATTTTGTAAGAAGAAGAAAAAGAAAAAAAAAAGTGAATCTTTTTCATTTTATACAAGACAGCAAATTTAATTATGCTATCTTTTTATGCTATATATATATTTTTTAACTCAAAACCAGTCCGATACTGGCTACTTTGGAATACTTAGCCCTAACTCTGGACGTGCCATAAGCAACATATCTTCTTTGACTGGTTTCTCAGATTCATGAATAATGTATAGCTAGCATACTTTTCAGATCATCTTATTCTGAAACCTCACCCTGACTGCAGTTCTGAAAGCATTTAATCTTGCCAAGTCCCTGTGTGTTCTTTGGAAGCCATATAGGCATGTCATGAGCAGATAATTAGTCTTATTTCAACTGGACAACATTTTTAATAGTTAAATGGCACTTCTTAATACAGCCTAAAGGGTAAATGAATCCCTTAAGTCATGGACATCTTTTATTCAGAGAGGCAAGTTCTCCTTGACAGTTACTTTAAAAGACAAGTCGTCTCAGGATACTTGCTTTCCCTTTTAAATTCTCTTGCTTTTGCACTTAAGCCCAGCATTATTTAGACTAGTTAACATGCAGAGCAGGAAGCTGTTCCTTAACTTTTCCCCTTCTTTTTGAAGATCATTTAATGCACATTAACTGGTATTCTGCACCTTTTGTACTCTGATGCTGTTTAAAGATTCTTTAAATTAAATTATTTTTTCAAAATGTTGATCTACTTGCAAAGTCCACCCAAGTAATAACTTAGAGATTATACTGTGTTGAAGGCACATGTTCTCTTTAAATTTCTCAGTTGATTAAATCTTTTCATGTCTCCCTATGGGGGAAAAAGAAAACATATTAGTATTTAAGCAGTAAAAAACTTGATTTTAAAATGTACAAAATAGTAATTATGTAAAAATTGTTTCTTCAGGGGAAATGAGAGATTATACCCGGTTAAGTAGATGACAGAGTACTAATTATTATTTATAGCCTTTATTATTATATACCTGCAAGTCACAATAGATTAAGTTTCAGTTAACTTTGAACAGCTACTAATTATAAAATAAAATGCATAGAGAAGAATCACTAACTTATGTACACCTAATCTTTGAAATTAAATACTTTGCATTTCTTCTTCTAAGTTTATTGTAATATGCATTTTAAACATTTATTAATTTAAATAATTTTAAAATAAACATTAGAAGATGTACTTTCTACCTACTATTCTGGGGACTTATTTAAAAGATATGTATGTATATGGCACTATAATTTATAATAGAAATACATGAATCTATAATCTTTCCTATCTGAAAACCATTGTTTTCCTGTAGTTAACTGGTAGATATTCTAAAATATTATGCTTTTGACACATTTAATTTATTCTAAGAAAAGAGAGTGTTGAGTGAAAATATATGATTTTCAATATTTTAGAATCAACATTCTACCATTCAAATATAAGTATAGAAAAGTTATGTAGAGTAGTAGTTAGAACAATAGCCATGAGAGGAGAAAAGTATAGTAAGTGCTTCTATATGTAGATCATTCTGGCAAGCACTTAACATCCACTTTAGCATTCAAGCCTCAGAACCAACTACCCAGTGAGATAGTTCAGTAATTTGCTCAAGGTTACATTGCTGGTAAGTGAGAGGATGTGGACTCCAGTCAGACTTCCTCTGCTCAGACCCAGTGTGTTAATAATCACTCTGATTCACTGATTCTTTTCAAAGAAGAGAAGTTCAAGGAAAGCTGTTCGCAAAGTGAAAGATTCACACAGCGCGTGGTTCCTTGGCTTTTGTGGCCTGAGATACAGTTGTGAAAAATACAAGGTATATGAATGTATGTACTTGAAGGCACAACTCTATTTACTCATTTACTTGTAATAGAGATAGCTTTTCCCTGCTCCTACAGATTAAATCTCAGCTTCTTGGATTGCAACTATAGATTCTCAAATGAACCAAAAATGTGGATATTAATCCATGACCAGGTTGATACAAGGACTCAGGTTGGGTACGTACAGCCCAGATACCGCTTCATGTTCGTGTTCTCTTAAGAAATAAGTGCAGTCAGACTTTTTCCCCCCAATTTAACCAACCCGATTGTGATTAATATGTCCTACATAATCTCTTTGATGCTTTGTTTGCCAGAAATAACTGTTCATACTTCTTTTTTCTATTCTTAAAGCATTTATTTCCACTTCTCACATTCAGTTCACCAAGGAGTGGCTCTGCAGTCCCCGTGCTCAGCAGTGCAGCCCAGCACGCTGCGGTTTCCAAACACGGCTTTTCCGTTTCTGGATTGACAATGATCCCAAAACCTCAAAATTGAGGTGTCTTTCTGCCATGGAGAATTTAAAATAAACCTATATGTGAAGATGAAACTTTTTTTGCTGAATATGGCTTTAATAATAGTAGGAGTTTGAGGCTTTTTACCAAGGCAGTAATTTAGTCTCCTATTTTGACTTGAATACAAAATTCTCCATCCCTTTCAAGAACCAACCGAGGGACAGCTGTGAGAAAAAACCCCAAAGGAAAATGATTATATTCCAAAGTCATTCTGGCCCTGAAATCTACAGACACACACACACACACACACACACACACACACTCTCTCTCTCTCTCCAGTTTTTACCTTTCTATCTGTTCAAGCTAAAAAAGTCTCCCTTATTTCAAGCAAAGACTGTTAAGATTCTTGCTATTTTTGACATCCAGGGACACTGCTTTTTCCAACTTTGTTCTTCTATGAATAGGGAAATGCTTTTGTGCTTTAATTCATCTTAGTGAAAGGTGATTTTTTTTTGCAAACTTATGACATGTTTACAGTCCATTGATGTTACTGATTGAGAAGCAGCAGGGTACAGAGGCTCAGAACAGAAAAGAAGTTGGATGCTCAGGTTTGCAGCCTCATTCTACCGCTTACTACATGTGACTCTTAGGTAACTCACTTCTCTGTAAAATGCTTTAGTTTCCTCATCTGTAAAATGGGGGTAACATACAACCTGTCCCAAGAGTTGCTATGGAAATTGAATGAATTAATATATGTGAAGTTTTAAATAGTGCTTGATGTATCAATATTTCTAGGAAGGAAGGAAGGAAGGAAGGAAGGAAGGAAGGAAGGAAGGAAGGAAGGAAGGAAGGAAGGAAGGAAGGAAGGAAGGAAGGAAGGAAGGAAGGAAGGAAGGAAGGAAGGAAGGAGAAAGAGAGAAGGGAGGGAGGGAGGGAGGGAGGGAGGGAGGAAGGAAGGAAGGAAGGAAGGAAGGAAGGAAGGAAGGAAGGAAGGAAGGAAGGAAGGAAGGAAGGAAGGAAGAAGGAAGGAAGGAAGGAAAGAAAATATACTTTTGCAGTGTATTACCACACAAGTGAGACCTATCTTCCCTAAGCTGGAAGCTTCATGCCAGCTTTGTGCAGTAAAGTTCATCTGTTCTTATTTTCTCTCCATAGTGAAATGTCCACTGAGTTCCCATGTCTGCCATACGAGTCCCAATTCCGCCAGTCCTCAGCTTATTTACAAACCAGAGAAGGCTGATGAATTAGCAAGATTCCCTTGGAATGATTCACTTAAGTCTTACAGGGGTGGGGTATCTTTTTTCTGCCAAGGGCCTTTCAGATATTTATAACATCATTTGCGGGCCATACAAAATTATCAACTTAAAAATTAGCCTGCTATATTTGGTCAAACATTTAATTAACTCACCCCCAATGTGATGGCTGGAACTGCTTCTGTTTGGTGAGGCCTTGGCAGGGCCAGACCAAATGATTCCCTGGCCCACGGATCAGACGTTCCCCACCCCTGACACTCACAGTCCAGTTCAGTGGTTAATACAGTGCCCATAAATTTTAAGTATGTCATTTAAAGGAAACTCCCAAAGCATATGCCTTAGTGATGATTTCTATTGTTACAAGACTAGTTTCATTCTTTTTATTTCTTATAGGATTGATTCATTTGAATTGTACAAAACACTGGCTAGGACACAAAAGCTTGCTAAAATTAATACCTTCCAGCCGGTCTTCTTTGCCTAAGAGCTTCGAATAGCCAGTGAAGCCAATTCATTGAACACATGGGAAAATCTGTTTACACCATGAAACCTGTTTTCCTATGTGATGCCCACTGCTGGCAAAATCAAAACTGAAAACATTGGGGGGAGAAAAAAAAACAAACTTAAATAAAGAGCAGGCTTGGCAGATGGTGGAGATAGTTGATCAGCACTGTCTGCTAATCTCACTGTGCTCCCTTTCTTTGAGTTTTTGCAGTCTCATAATTTTGCCACAATTATCTGTGAAATTATGATGATTGTTAGGCTTCGATTCATGCTTTTCTTAAATCATTTAAGGAAGGGATGACGTACTAGTTGCATTCCTGAATTTTTTACACTGTGAGTTTGTTAAGTGCAGACACATTTTACTAAAAAAAAAATAAAATAAAATAAAAAAATCTATGAATGTATGTAATTTGACATTGTGGCAGATTAATACTTAGGCATTAGACCAGCGGCACAATTAGGCAGCTTAAATGTGCACTACATCTTAATGTCTGTGTGACTTTAAGAAGTCACATTAAGTTCTTTTTTAAAGGGTCTGTTGTCATTTTGCTGATTGAAATAAATCAAAATCTATCAGAGGATTTAAGTGGATTATGAGAAGGCTCATCACAATTACACATAATTCTAGAAAATTGGAATCTAGGGAATTAACCGTAAATTCAGAATGTCTCAAGGTAAGAAATTATATTTACAGTAGACTTCCTGAAGTGGTTATTGAGGATGTGACTAACTCTTATTCTTTGAGGTATCTAACTTCCTTTTTAATAAGCATAAAATTTGGTCCCTGAAGTACAATTTGAAATGACAGCTAAAAGTACAATTCAAAATTTACATGACATTGTGTGCATATTATCATTATATTTTGTATTAAATGTCTTATATAGCTTACTCAGAAACAGCCAAGAATACAAAGATGGCCATGTGATATGATTTAAATGATAGGTTTTTAATCTTTTTCAGTGTGACCTAGAATTTAAAAATTTATTTTATACAGGAGCCAAGTACACACATATAAATATATAGGCTTATTTTTAGAAGCTCAACAAAATCTTCATGTAATAATGTGAACATGGTGTGAACTGATTGATTCCCTGAATGGGTTCAACCACCAACTAATGGATCATGATCCTTAGTTCATAAATCACCAATCTAAAATGCCCAGCATCCTACTTACTTAACATGTATCCATCAGGCTGCTAGCAAAGGCAAAATAAAATTTGTTGAACTGAAATAGGCTGGCACATTGTCTGCAATAGTTCCTATTATGACACACCCACATTATGTACAAAAATGAGAGGAGAGCCTTCTGCCCTTTATCTTTTCTATCACATAGAATGCCTTCCCTTCTTGGCTCACATTTAGAAAATTGTCATCTATTATACAAGTTGCATATGAGCAAAAAAACACATTTTATTCCCCAAGTTCGTTATTGAAAGATTTGTATAACTTCCAACCACAGGTCCTGAAAACACTATAAAAACTTTTTAAAAACCTACCATTTATAAGAAAAGAAGCTTCACAATATAGTTCCTATGTGTAGCCTTGCACCCACTAAGTATAAGATTTCCCCATTTGAGTGTTTCTTAGCACCTACACTGACCTCACCCCTGCCACAGGCTGAATATGAGGTCTGCATTTTGTTCTACAAAATATATCTATGGATTTCAGTCGACTACATTGTTCTCTTCGAAAGCAAATCTCTGAAAGAGGGTAAGAAGAGTGAGTGGTGGAGAAGTCCGTTTAGATCTGCATGTACCAAACAACAACAACCAAAACAACCCCTTTGCTTTCTCAGCTTGGCTGTACTGCATTGACAATGGACAGAGCTTATTGTAATCCTCCTACCCATGGCCATCATGAAGTTAGAGATAATAGTCAGGCATGGCGTGCAATCTGCTACCAGGTTTTTGACCCGTCTGTTGAAAAAGTGTTCATTGAGTACATGACTGGCTTGGTGCTAAGATTCAGGGTACACAGCTAAGTAATTTATGAATCCTGTTCATAGGGAGTTACCTTTCACAGAAAAGTCACAGGAATAGGTAGCAGGTTTCAGTGCAATATATTAAATGCTGTGATAGAGGTAGACAGGATAAAGGCTAGAGACACTAAGAGAAAACAGAATTAGACAGCCCGGTTAGGCAAAATCTTAAATGAGACATCCTGCAACTCCACTGTGAAAGATTTATGGGAGATAGACAGATGATAAGGCAGGAATATCACAGGAAGCAACACGTTACTATCAAGAAGACCTGGAACAGAAAGAGGCTTTCAGGAAATGACAACTACATTAGTTGTGTCGAAGTGGTAAATGGGAGCACATACGGATGAAAAGAGATGGGTTAAGAGGTAGACAGGATCCAGGTCCCAAAGGGCCTTCTGTGCAAAAATACAGAGCTTGAGAGTTATGCTGAAATTTATAAAAGAGTGTTTTAAACTAGGGGGATACTTGATACTCCGTTCACTGTTCTTAAAATAATCCTATAGGTGCTTCTTATTAGACACGTTCCTGCAAACCATCCAGAGGAAAACAGGCTACACAAACAAAAGTAGCAATCAACAAATACCAGAAAGTCTCAAAAGCACCATAAACCTGACAGAAGCCCTATTTGGGTTGTGTCCTGGTTCCTGTCTCTACTTCTTAGTTGTTATGCCATATTTTCTTTCTTTTTCCTTGAGAATCACACCACCCCAATTTAGAATGGCTTGAAATGGTTTCTTTGGTTAATAATGCCAGAGACAGTTGTCACTGAGGGCCTGAGGAGGGTATGGTCACTCAGAAATGTGAGCTGGGAGTAGTTTCCTGGACAAAAAGGAAATTAAATTTTGTTGATTGGCCATATAAAAATAACGTGGACAGCTCTATCCTAGGGTATAGTAAAATTTTCAAAAGTGAAAAATGAGAATTCTTGAGCGGATGCTCAAAACAGGTAAATGTGACTGACTGAACATTTTAAAAATCAGTTTGTCCACTCTGTTTCCTTTAATGGACAAAAATGGGTAGGAAAGAGCAAATGCACCAAGTTTATGCTGGCCTCGCCTCTGACCAGAAAACTGGTGGGAGTGTGTATACAGTAGGTTCCTATTGCAACTCTAACAAATTACCAGGAACATAGTGTCTTAAAACAACAAAACTATGTTCTCTTGCAGTTATGCAGATCACAAATTTGACATGAGTCTCCCCAGGCTAAGGTCAGTCTCAGCAGGGCTGCATTTTTTCTCTACAGTCTTGAAGGCAACGCCTGTTTCCCGGCCTTTCCAATCCCGAGAGCCTGCCCACAGTCCCTGGTTTGGAGCCTAGACCCCTAGAATCTCCCTATTTTAAAATCCATTCATTGACAACCTTAATACCATCTGAAACCTTAATTCCCCTTTGCCATGTAGCCTAGCATGTTCCCAGGTTCTGGGGATTAGAGGGTAAACACTTTACAGGGGACCACTGTTCTGCCCCCCACAGAAAGGTTGCGGGAGCAACATGAGGGCCAGCAATGTGAGGACAGTTCCGGAGGCCATGTCACCCCTGTGGCATGACCAAGTGTGATGTAGGAATGAGAGGATCTCTAGAGCTTGCTTTTCTGCCCATTACAGGCTCCACAGGAGGTTCAACAGGAGCACTCTGCCACTCTCCCAAGAAATTGGAAGTAAATAAAGGAGAACATCTCAATAAGCAGTAAAAAAATCAATGCAGTGAACTGGTCTGGCATTGCTGCATCGATTCCCCCACTTTCCTCACTCGTTAAGTCCTGTTTGCTAGTCATCAGAGGTCATTTCCTTACTTTTCCTTTTTTACAAAACTGCTCTGCACTGCCAGACTCTTTAACACTCTTTTGGTCCTAATTGCGGCAGCCAGTCTTAGTTTCAATTGATCAACCGATTGACCAGAGTAAGGGGCCAGCATTCCAACTGTTTTAAAACTCTCCCCAGAAATGGTTTTTCAGCTCCTCCCGAAAGCTTTCAGAGCTTCATCTCTCAATAGCACGTCAGAACTCAATGTTTTCATGGAATCTTCCTCAGTAAGAAACCAAAGGTGGCACTCGCAGTCTTTCTCCCACGTCACAGTAACTAGTGCAATTCTGCTACATCACAGCTTGTTTTCACAGGCGCTTTTCCCACCAGATAGGCTTTTGTGCGTGACTTGGGAAATATCTCCATAGGTAATCCCATGCAAAAAGCTTGAGAATGTGTTTAGAAAATGGCCATATCATTAGAACAATTGTATAGCTTCTCAGGATCCCTACATCGAAGGTGAATATGAATGGGTACTGTGATTTTCTGCCACATTAAAAAAAAATTGATACAGTCCTTCAGTACATTTTAATTACAATGATTTGCCCCTCTGTAAAAAGTAATTACATTTCTACTTCATGCATGACTTGAGCTTTAACATAGTTCATTTTAGACTTTCACATAAAATAACACATAGAGAAAAATACCTAGAAAACATTTTATCACACATGGCCACTGCAGTGTTTCTCTTCCTCCTCAACACAACCCCAAATATAGAATTAACTTGTAATAATTCACATATTTGCATTAAGTATTTAGATATATAATATAGGCTACTTATTACAGGAGTTAGTGTTTAACTTCTCACTTACTTAAAAAAATTGGTTTTTTTTCCATTGTTTTATAGGAGGGAAGAAAATTTGAGTAAATGTTATCTATTAATTGAATTTTTCAGTTTTATTTTTTTCAACCTCTTTGTTTAGAATTATATTTTGTGTGGAAGCAAAGATAAAATGGGCACTGCCTTGAAGACTACAATCCAAAGATATTATTTTTACAGTGAATAGAGACTTTATGTACTATTTTTAGAATAAATATCTATTCCTAAAAACAATATTATAATATTAATATTTATTGTGGAATATACATTCTACAGTAATGAAAACTTTGAGGATTTGAGATCAATACAGCAAAATAACTTTAAATTGATACTTGCATCTAAAGTAGTACTCACATGCACTTTATAGCAAAATAGATAGAAACTGGTAACGTTATTAACAACAAAAACAAAAACAACCTCATGGAGATCATTATTATTTTTGTATAAATTTTCATAATTATAAGAATTCATCAATTCATCTCTCTCCTTATAGTAAATAAATTGCTAGCAATTCAAGACACTGATATGAAGTAAGTACTGATGTAGTTTTTAGGAAAGAAGACATTTTCAAATTGTTGATCAGCAATCAGTTAAACCCATCTCTGAGCATTAATTTGCTATTTATACAAAGCCATATAAGTTATTAAGGGTTTTAGAATTTGGGCATTTAAATGACCTACCTAAATTGTTTTCTTTACTCTTAAATATATGTTTTAGAATTTTTTTATTTTAAATTTTTTTGTCGCTGTTTGAAGGGCAATTCGTTTTCAACATGTCATTTCTATTTTTTGAGGATGATTGTGGAACTGTTAAATATTTCTTAACCTTTGATTCTAACTCTTAGGGAGAAAAAAAATGTCTAAAACTACACCTTTCTTTCTCCCATCCACCAGGTGGTTCAAAGTATTAACTTCCAACTTTAAGTCAGAAATCTAGAAATCCACTGAAATTTTATGCTAATTTTTGCTACTTATCTGCATTTATGAGGAAATGCAGTATTTCTAGTTTTTATCAGATTAGTAAAGTCTATGACACTCAAAGCAAATAATTTCTTTTTTTTTTTTTTTTTTTTAATCCTTGCTTTTCAGAGAGAGTAGAAGGGAGAGAGAGAGAGAGGGGGAAACATCTATATGAGAGGGACACATCAAATGGTTGCCTCCTACAAATGAGGTATGTGCCCTTGGCTGTAATTGAACCCGAGACCCTTCAGTCCACAGTCTGACACTCTAACCACTGAGCCAGACCAGCGAGGGTGCAAATAATTTCTAATGTAAGAAAACATAAGAGACCATAAGGAAAATCATGAAAGCTGTGATTATTGCAGAAGAAAATAAATATGAATAACCGAAAAAGCCCAGAAGTGGGTCTGTATTCAGTGGAATAATCAATTGCTGAACTGTGAAATAAATGTCCCCAGTCTTTCTGAATTTTATAAACCCTTTGGGTCCATATTGGAGTGACTTCTCATCTCCAGCACCCCTTCCTCTCCTTCCATTCTGCTCCCTTGACACTCCCTTAGCCACTGCCTCTAATTTTGCTCACGTGGAGGGAGAAATCCCAGGGAAGGCGCATCTCAAATGCTCATAAAAAGATTGCTCCCAAGCAGTCACAGGCCATTTTTCTGCTGTAGTGCAGTTTCACATGCCAACCAGCAAATTCATGTTTGAGTTGATTCAGCAAGACTCCCTGAGACATGGCGTGTGGTCTCCACTGCATATGAAAACACCACATTCAGAATGACAGTGATCTGAGCCTCGGGGCAGTAAATGTTTCTTGAGATACATTCAATTGCTATTTAACTGAGTTTAGCCCAAGGTACGGAGAAAAGTTGCTGATGCTTTCAAACATGTTTAAACATTTTAATATTGCCTGGGCATGTCAGCCTGAGCTAGAGCACTGCTAGGTTTAACACAGGAACATCCTGCAATTGCAGGACCAGAATTTCCAGAACTTTCTGTGGTAGCCCTCTGCTTGAACTTCTTAATTGAATGCTTGTAATCTCTAAAAATGTTCTTTTGAGGAGCTGGACTTTCAGTAATATTGGTCAGTTTCTTACCCGTGATAAGGAGCCACAGAAGAAGCAAAATACATTGTTTTCAGATCTTAGGCTGTTTGGAGCAGTTTATTTATTACAGGTAATGTAATACATTCATGACCATTAGCTCAGTGATGTATTGCTGCATCAATGCCACCCTCTCCCCCAAACAAACACAAGCAAATATAACTCGGGGGCTTCAAAAAACAGAGATTTATTACTTTGTGCATATCTGTGGATTGGCTGCATAGATCTTCAGCTAGTTTTGCTCATTCATGTGGCTGTGTTCACCTGAAGCGTTGGCTGGGGGTAGGCTCTGCTGGGACAGCTGAGTCTCCTTCTCGAACAGTGTTTGATCTTCAAAGGACCTAGGTCATGCTTTCTCTCGGGAAGGAGGTCCCAGGGCTCCAGGGGCAAAAGCAGGAGGTGCTGGGCCTCTGGAGACCTAGTCTGGAAATAGCACAGTACTGCTTCTGCTGCACTGTAGCCGTCAAAGCCAGCCCAGCTTCAAGGCTGCAGGAATAGAACCCCCATCAGGATGGGAGGAGCAGGGGCCACATTGCAAAGGGGGGTACATACGGAGATTAGAGGAATTTCTGATCTCATATTGCAATTTAAAGCAATCACGTGCATACATCAAGAAATCTGCATAGCTCAAGTGCTGAATGGCCTTTTTGTTTCAGTATTTTTTGATGTATGAGGAATGCATGGCATTTTAGGTATTTGTCTTGCTTTTTGTTGTCTTTTTTGATTTTCAACCTCTTGGTTTTAGGTTAGTTTACTGCTAATTTTTGACATATCATTAAAATGGAACTTCTTCTTGTATCAGGCAAAGTAAGATAGCAAGCCGGCAAGTGAAAATGATTAATTGTGAGGTTGATCTGTTTAGGTTGTAAAGATAAGTGCAAATAATAGAGCTTTGCCCTTTAGTTTTGAGCAAACATAATGACACAGAGAGAATCAATCTTCTTTGGCAAAGTCCCACCAAGTATTAAGATACCTGACATAGAAAGACCAGGATGTGGTGGCCAGAATGTTTTCCTAAGTGGGTGGCAGCTCTGCTATACTGTGCTCAGTCAGCATAAGCCCATTAATACTACAGGAAAAGTAACTCAGAATACAGGTTCTTTAGATCATGGTTGGCATTAATTACAAAATAACTTATTCGAAACCCTTGGGGCCAGATATCAGAATCCTTCATATTTTAGATCAGGTTAATATCATGCATGTTTCATATATTATTTTTAAACATCTAGAAGGGTTTGATATGGAATCCTTAATTAAACATACTATTTCCATAATGAAGCATAAATATTCACACTATGTAGACTTAATAAAGATGAAAAATAACTTTGTATTGAAGGTCAGTTTTGTTGTAAATTTTTGTAAAAAAATAACTTTTGGTTTTCCAAGATTTTTTTTTGGTTACTGAATTATGGATAAGGGATTGTGCACCTGAAATAACTAATATTTATTGAGGGATTATTGTGCCAAGAATTATTACAAGACTTTACCTATATTAATCCTCATTTAATACTCACAATAAGCCTAAGAAGTTAATTTATTTGAATGCCCAGTGCACAGATAATGAAACTGATATAAATTAGGCAGCTTGTTTACTTACTAAATGACAGTTAGGATTTGAATCCAGGGAGCCTGGGTCCCCAGACTGTTCCCTTAAACACTACCCATTTCAGGCATGTAAGACTGCAGAGAGGAAAAATATATATATATATCTCCTTAAATATCTCCTGGGACTATGACCCACTATTTCCTGAACATCTATACTACACTAGACACTATGCTAGGGGCTTTAAATATGATAACTTTCTAATCCCCACAATAAATGGGGGAGTAGGTATTATAATTCACATGTGAGGATCTTGAGCTCAGAGAAAGTATGTCCAGAGTGACACAGCTTGTACATCACAGGCCTGGATCTCCTGTTCTTTTCATGAGTTCAGTGTCCCTTGAGGGAAGTGCTCATGGGAGGTACAGATGAGACTAAAGTAAGGGTTGGGTTGATAGGCGATTCTCAAATCCTCTTTTCATTTGGTGGGATCAAATGATTTTATCATAAAGTAGAACACTACTTAGAAATCTCAGCCCCCTTGTAGCCCTGAGTGACACTCACTTCCATAACTGTCGATCTCCTCTTTCGGAAAGTGTTCAGAGATTTAGAGGCTCACAACTGCTTGTCTGAGTCTGTGATTCCCTCCGCCTCTATGATCTGTTCAGTGCTTCCCTTTCTAGTCTTTCCAAATTCCCCAAACAGGCAAAAGGCAGGATCTTTAGGTTATTTATATAAAAGGGCCAAGTCCAAATTTGTATGCACCTTTTTCATCTTATCCCCAAGGGGTTGTGCCTAAGCTTTTTTGGCTACAATAATAATTTTCCAAATAAAAAGTGTTGGCTAACCGACATTTATGTCTTCTCAGTTCTAGTATTTAAGTAAAAAAGAAAAGTTCTTTCTGACAGCTATTTTAAAATAAAACACTTCATTTAATCATTTGAATAAAAGATATTTTCATTTGGACAAAAGAAATTAAAGGTAAATGTTTAAATATTTGTTGGAAAACCATTTCCAACTATTTTCTTTCATCATTTTGTGAAACTTTTTTCATAGTCCACCAGATTTCACCAGAATTTAAGGGTACCTCTAGGAAAAGAAGTCATATAACAGGAACTTGGGAAGTAGAAAAAGAAAAAGATAACATTTATAAAGAAAATAAGGTGCCTGTTGTGGTTTTTTTTCCTCCCCCAAAGAAGAGAGTATCACAATTTTTCATTTGCAGAATTTTGTCAACTGATGTAGAACAGATTGTAAGAGTGATGTGAATACCTGGGATGTCTTCACATTGACTAAGAACCGTTTTTTCTCATACGGTCAGGGGATTCAGTAATTTATATATTAAACAAATGAGCAAAAGATGCATATAACTTTAAGTATCTGCGCTATAAAAAAATAAAAGTGTATTGGAAATATTTTTAAACTAAATGCTACATTTTCATGCCTTCTCTTAGGAAACAGAAATACCCTTGTATCGTCAGCCCCAAGCCAAGGGCCTGGAGTGGGAGTGCGGGTCTAGGGTTCTAGCATAATGCACAACTCAAGCATATGAAAATCCTAACTGATGCAGAGCTGTCTTCAAGCGTCTTAACGATTCAAATGCCTCTAATGGTTTCTGAATTGTGTAGGACTGCTTCTGGAAACATTAAATGCCCCTATGAATCTGGCCTTTCCTTGTTATTTCTAATGATCCTTCTACATTTTGTCTGTCTGTCACTTCTTATTGAGGTCATTGTAGCAGCATCTTCCTACTAGCCTCTCATCTACATTGCTTTTTAAAAAGACTATACTTCTTTTTAAAGAAAGTTCTCAGTGTCTTATATTAGTTATAATTTCCTTTGCTTTAGGAAATGTATAGTTTTAAGGAGGTTGTGCCATTTTTTAAATTTTTTTTTCATTAAGCAGTAAAATTTTTGACTTTGTGGTATCTATTTCCTGTGCTGTTCACATATGTTTTTCTCTTTCTTTGGAGACTATAACTTTTTTTTATGGCTATGGGTAGAAGTAGTCAACCTCTAAATAATTCAGCTGTTATCATATAAGAAGGAACAATATGAGGTAATGGAACACAGTAAGGAAAAGTCAAAACACTTATTTTTTGGCCTCGGCTCACCCTTAGACTGGACCCCTCTCTGCTTTTATGCCCCTCGCTTTCTGGTGGTGGTGAGAAGTGGGAAAGTGCTTTATGTGAGTTCTTGGAGCAGCTGCTATTATGATGACTTAAAACCGGGTACTTGCAAGAGGGAAGTTGACTTTATGTTTAAGAAAGAGTTTAACTCTCTAGAATAGTGTAGAGATTCTAGTAAATACCATAACTAGGTAAAAATGGAGAACACAAATAATGCTAAGAGCAACAGGATGGAACGAATGCCATTTCCACTCCAGTCTTCTCGGGGCAGATAGGTTGAGGTGGTGGGCGCTGAGGCACGGACTCTGCTGTGGAAAATGCTGAGAGAGGATACCTTTGTATTTCAACACAGAACATCTTAATTTTTTAACTCCTGTACTCCATAGCGGTTAACGAGAGTTGAAATGAACTGTTTTCCCTCTTTTGTCTGGTCAAAATCAAAGGGAATAAAAGTAAATAAAAGCATGGGATCATCCCAGATATGAAAAACACACCCTTCAGCGAAAGACTGAAAAATGGAGAAGGGTTACTAGTTGTGGAAGTTCTGCCTCTATAACCCCACCAAAAACAAGACATTTTATGAGTATATCTTTTATGAAAGGAAGAAAGAAGTGTATTTGATGATTCGATAAGAATTTACAGTTCCTTGATGGTTTTAATGATTTATGCTATATACTTACATAATGAAAATACAGAAACACAGAAAGATGCTATTCCCCTCAGGCCTCGCGTGTAATACATTGCATCATAATACAAACTGCATTTGTTAATCATTGGCATTTCTTCTGAGGCTTTATTTGAGTCGTCAAGATTGGAAGATCTGATTGCTCGTGATGATGAATCTCTTAGAGCCTTTCCTGATTATTTTCTAAATTTGATGACAAACACTGCAACCTGTCTCAGCCAATTAGGCTTGTCAGCTTCCAGTGTGGTCCCCAATCAAGTGTTTGACTTTGGAAATGACAGGAGATCCTTATTAAAAGTCATGCTCGTTGGATGGAGATGTGGCAGCCCACACCCGAGGCCGATGGCACAGGAGACAAGCTGCCTCTCATTAAAATCAATAAGCGGAAATCGTGTTAGCAGGAAGGAACCTGGACTATGAAGTGAATGCTGAGCGAAGGAGCTGACGAGCATCTCGCTTCTAGTTGATTGGAAGTTGAGTCAACCTAAGTGAATATAATTTCGTATGAGCTACGGGAGTTCAGGTACACAAGTTAAACAGCAGGTAGGAAGAGTTCTTAGGGTATTAACATAGCACAATGAGCTGTTTCTAAACGCATCTCAAACAAAGGAGAAACAAGGCACTGTGAATTTCAAACTGTAACAGAAGTTAACCCCCAAAGCAGGAGCCTGTGCAAGTCATTGTGCAAGTAAAGACACATTATGTGAGACTTAAGTAGACTTGAAGACATGGTTGGAGACCATTCTGGGTCATTTCTGCAGGGGATGACAACCCCATTCAGAGAGATTTTCTCCTATTTTGGTAGCTAAACTCCTTGCTAAGCATGATCAGAAGGGGGGGGGGCATTTTAACTCATTAAACAGTGAAGAAAAAAGAAATCTTTAAAGTAAAAAATAGATCTGATCATACACTTTGTATTTTTATAAAGTTGCTTCTTTTTCCTGTTTCAAAGCATTTAGATTAGCTTCAGATAAGCAAAGTAACCCAAGATGGGAACTATTCCCAAAGAACTCACAGTTTGCTCATTTAAACTAATTAGATTACAAAAGCCTTTCGTAAAATTTGTCAATAGTTTGATGTTTTAAATGCATCTAATATATGTGTTTCAGAGACACGGAGGGAATTTATCATAAAGAAATGAAAAAGAAAGTCCCTTTTCTTTTGATGAGAAAATTAGTAGGATCTGCCCACTCAGAAATCAAATAGCAGCATGTCCAACTACAATAAATAATTATCTATACATTTTACCTTTGGGAGGGAGAAAAGGAATTCTAGATTTCCTTTGAAGAACACTGGCGTCTCCTTGTTGAACTCTCAGCACACAATATAAAAACCTCAGGCCACAGTGGTTAAAAAATCAATGGGCTGACAAACGACAAGATTTCAGTTCTCCATCAGGGAAGGAAAAAATGACATGCGACATTGGACTGCCTTATATAGGAGATTTGGCTGAGTAACACTTGTAAAAATCCTATACAAATGATTGTCAAAATAGGAGTGCAATGTGAAACTACAGGGGGTGGTGTGTGGAGACAAAAGCAGAGTATACAGTTATATTTGGAATAATTTATGCAACTCCCTCTTCTATTTTAAATGGAAGCTATGGGGATTATGTATACTTAAATCTCACTAATTCCATTTGTTGTGAATACATTTGCAGAGGTAAAAAATTGTTAGTCTTTTAAGTCCCAAGCCTTACAATAAAATGATACCGTCTGATATAAATTGGAGCACAGCCATATTATGTTCTTCTGTTTGGCAATAAAATAAACTATAACATATATTAAATAAAACCCCACAGGTTATTTTCTTAGAATCTGTTGAGGTAGAGCAGGTTTCTCTCTCTCTCTTTCTCTCTCTCTCTCAAACAAAAGCAAAGTCTGTTAAAAAAAAAACAAAACAAAAAAAACACGTTTGTAAGAGTAAGAAAATTTCTAACTATTCTCCAAAGTCGGACACACATAATGATTTTAATTATATATGCAGGTAATTCTTAACTGCCATATTTAATCCTAATTCCTAAAAACTCTCTAGATATGATTTAGCTTTATAGAAATAGAAGACATTTTCCATTCTACTAGGCAACACCGTTAATTAGGGATACATGCTATTTCATCAAAACTTGAACAGCTTGACTGTATGTACCCAATACATTGCATTTCACATAATATTTCATTCAGGAAGCACCTTCAGAAATGCATTTCTATGTGAACACTCCAAGACGATTATCCTGCAGCATGTAGATATTGTATATCTCAGGTCATCTCACACGGTGGGGGATGGGGATGTGGGCTAGGGTGGGGGCAATGATATTGCTGGTATGCGCACACCCACAACCTGCCTGTACTTGACTTCTTTTACTTTTTACCTCGTAATGTGCTGTCAATTTAAGCTCCACTTCTGAGTCACCCTGACGTTTTAGAACGTATTTTAAATATAAGGTTTTGCCTATTTGCATCCTATGAATAATGTATAAGCAGGAAAGACTCCAATTGGCAAAGGCACACGATTCCTGGGATAATTTATAAATACAGAATATTATGTATTTGAATTTAATAACATTTCTTATGCATGTGGAAAAATTTATACTTACACAAATAGCTCTGTATGTAGTTTAATTCTCCTTGAGAAAATATGCACGTCCCTGCCTGTAACCGATGCACTCTCACCTGTCTCTTCCACACGCTTAAACATCTCAGTGCGCTCCTGCCTCTCTGTAGCATCGGATGTTTCTGCAAAATCTTATCTTTAATGAACATGCAGTGAAAACCGTGCGTCCATGGGACAATGGCCTGCAGGGTGCTTAAAGAAGGGAGCTGATATAAAGAACATATACACACGCACGCACACGTTTATACGCGATGCCCCCGCCAGCTGCGCCAGCTGCGCCAGCTGCGCAGGGTTGGAGAGCCTGGGGGAGCCCGCACCCTAACGGCCCCTGTCCTTGCCTTGCAGACTCCAGGCCCCTCCCAGATGTCGCGCTGACCGGCAAGTGCACCCGCGAGTGCGACGAGTACGGCCACTCGGACGCCTGCTGGATGCCCGTGCGCACGTCCCCGGAGCGCAGGAGGAGCCAGCCCAAGCTCTCCACCTTCATGCCCGTGGGCGAGCAGGAGCGCGGCAGCCAGGAGAAGCTGGCCAACGGCGACGCGGCCGTGCTGGGCGACCGCAACCGGAACCTGCTGGGCAAGAAGCTGGCCGCCCCCTACGAGCCCTTCAGCGCGGCCGGCTTCGGCCAGGGCGAGGCGGCCCCCGAGGCCATCCCGCTGGCCAAGGCCGCGGAGTACCAGGCGGCGCCCGCGGGCGCGCTCACCAGGAGGGAGGTCTACCTGTAGGCGGCGGCGCGGCTCCCCGGGCGCGCAGCCGCGCGGAGCCGACCGAGGCACCGGAGAGAGGGGGCCACCAAAGAGACGAAGCTTTGCCTGCCACTTCTGCCTCCAGCTCGGGCCCAGGGTGACGCCGTCGGCCTGACTGTCATGTACAATGTTACCTGCATGTCTGACCCCCCACCCACCCCCAGCGCCCCCCTGCCCCGCTCTCCCTCGGCCCCACCACCCTCCAAAAAGAACAAAAAACAAAAAAAAAGATGGTTGCAAGTTTCTTTCATGGTAATAAGCCTGATTAGCAGAACACGCCACTCATCCCTCAGTGGAAGCATGATTTTAGTCACTTTGATTTAGTTCAAATGCCATCTGACTGGTCAGAAGAGGTAGATCAAGGAAATATATATTTTAAACATGTTATCGGAATCTGATTAATCACCGGGAAAAGCAATCTCTCAAAAACGATAGAGTCCCTCTAAAGGTGCAGTCTTATGAACGGGGCTCTACACAGAGCATTTGGGGAAGATCACAGCTTTAATATTCTATCAAAGACTGAGATTGCAGCCCCAGAGTTGGCCTATGCCATTCCTTTCAAGTCAGGAACTTCAACTTCAATTCCATACACTCATTGAATATTCTAATTATACACACAATCTTGACCACGCTAATTATAATTTGTAAACATTATATGTATAATCTCAGAAAAGCATTGCTATTCTCAACTAACGGGAACGATTGTGTCATTGGAAGGCCAAAGATCATAAGGCAGATCAGGGAAATCATGAAGTAGATTTGGTCTTGACTTGGAAAACCATTGAGTAACAAAAGCAACTGAACCCATTCACACATAGAAATGCTCCAACACTCGTTTATTTTACATGGTCTACATCCCTAGAAAACATGCATTTTCTTTGAAAGTTCAAAAATGAAAATTAATGAGGCATATTTTTGGTATTATAATAGGCAATTAGTTGAGGTTCAGGTTCAGTTTCAAAAAAACATTATCAGGGAAGACTCTACTTAAAATTGTATTTGTGGGTAGGTAGGGAAAGAAAAATACATTGGCATTCTGTCTGATGACTTAAGTTCACTTATCACTCTGGAATCTGGGTTATGCTTGCTGGTCTTAATTGTCCACGTGTCAAATTACCAGTTGCATTTTTATGTGTTCAATGCACACTTTTACATAACACAAGTGCATTAATTTTGAATCCTGTACAGTATCACACTACTTTGAGACTGGCAACATTGAAACAAGACAACATCCTAATCCACTTTGTCACTAATGCAGGTTGAACATTATTTAATATGTATCTTAAAACAAATCCAGACTGCACAGGATAAAAAATGAGTTCTGGGCAGTAACATGTCTCACAATATGTATGTCTCAAAGTTGAAAAAAATGTGAGTTTTCTCACTAATAAAAAGAAACAGAATGTGTAGATTTGGAATCACTTGCTCTATAGAGGATGATTTAATGCAATTGGAAAGTGAGCTGGGACATGCAGACAAAAGTGACAATCCAGAGGCAGAATAGGAGGGGATCACAAAGAGCAAATGTTCCCAACACTGAATGTCTGTAACCTGGTTAAAGCATAGCCTGGATGGCTGTCTAGCAAACTGTAGAAATGATATAGCTTTGGGTAGTTTCATACTTTGCAGAATTTCTCAGACTATAAAGTGAAGCAGCCTGGAATAGAGGTCGTTAATTCACTGTAGGTGATCAAAATGCGTATCTTTGAAAACCACTTCTCTGTTTGGTGGGGTACTCTTTTGGGGTCATTTCCTTATGATCTTTTTTTAAATGGAGTTTTCATTTTGATGTTAGTTTGTGTATAATAGGATGAAAGAAGTTGTGTAATTGAAACAAAAACTTTAGACTAAAATATCAATAATTGAACATGTTTATGTTTGATTATTTACATTACGGAAAGATGAAATTCTAGTACTTTGTTAGGAAACTGCATTAAAGCAGTTCTGCTTTGTATAATCTGTAAGTACCTATTAAGACAAAATACTTCTAAAGATACTTATGAAATGTATACATATTTTTTCTTGCACGTTACAAAGGAAATAATTGCATAACACAGGTGTTCAACAAACTTTTTTAATGCATTGTTTTTCTTTCTATCATGAAACACTTGAAATTATTAGATAGCTCATTTCACTCTATCTTAAAACCCTTCTGTTGTCTATAAAGCTAATACGGGTCATACTGGACCTTCGGATTAATCGGATTCACTTTCTCCAATGACGTTTGTACCACATTCGGGACAGCTATGTCATTGTCATTTAACTCGTGAGCCTCTCTTTAGGACTAAAATGGGTGTGAAAGAATAAAATTCAGTGTACTGTAAGTATTCGCAGTAATTCTAGTAGAATTAGCTATCATAACATGTTTATTATATAATGAGCTGGCATGACACAGAAATATATTTTGTGTTTGTATGACTTTTATTTTGAATAGGTTAAATATGGTGCCACTCCATATATAGAGTGCTTTTGAAAAAAAATTTAAAAAAAAAACAAACAAAAAATAAATAAATGAGTGAATGCAAAATAAGCAACTGTGCCTTTTATACCTGTTGTTATGGTAAAAAACGGTTGTTGGGTTTGGACAATGAGGGGAAATGGGCTATTCCCAACTTTTTTGATCCTATATATTTATCCATGTTTATTTTCTGAAAATAATAAATAATATATTAAAAATTTGCCTTCTGACAAACTCAGATAATGGACCAGTCTTAAATACTGTTCATTCATACAACAAAATTAAGGCATTCATATGGACTGCTTATTTCTGACTAGAAGGCTAAAGCATTTATTGTCGTAGTAACACAGGAAGATATTATCAGGGGTGAAATCAGTACATCTTGCAAGATAAAATATTGATTTCAAATTTCTATTCTTTATTTCCTTTCTGATGTTCTTTTTCATTTAGCTGCTGTTTGATTTTGGTTGTACAGTATATAAACCATACTTGTTTTCTGTACACAAGAATCTCAAGTGAACTTTGCATGCACTATACATTAGGACACACTTATAAATCAGTGAGTAACTATATAAATTTATGTGTTTTAAAACATCTGTAGCTTCGATCGAAAACCATCCTGAACCTCCAGATATCATTTCTGTATGGTTAGTGACTGGCCTGCTGCCTGAGTTTCAGAAAACAAGGGAGGCGCTATTTTTCTGGAAAGAGGAACTAAGATGGTACTGACCGTGTCTGGCTGAGAGGTGCCCTAGGAAGCTGTTTTTATAAGAGAGCAAAGTAAAACCCACAGACCAGAGGAAACTGCCGAGAATCCAGCAGCCCTTCTTAGACAGTCCTGAGAAAGCTCCAGGCCTAAGTCACGTTAAGTGTACTGTTCTCAGTGCTAAACATACAGTGTGTCCTTAAGGGGGGAAACACCACGGAGATGATGGTGAATGTGGTTAAGCTTGTCAGTCGTGACCCAGGCAGAGGCACATGAGCATCTGGAGGAAGGCATCATTTCCCAGCTACCTAGGGTTTGCTTTCAGAGGACTCTTCCTACCTGTTAGAGCACCTGCATTCCGTGTGGTACGATCTGTTTGTAACGTTCATCACTGACTCTTGTTCTGCTACTTGGATGTTGATCGTGAACCAGAGAACAATTTATCATCGTTTATTATGAGTCACTATGCACGCAACTATGCTAAACCTGGCGAAATGTATTAAACACTCGTCCAGCTATTTATGAAATACTTTACATAATTTAATTTGCTTTTGTACAGTTTTATGTAAATAAATTGCTTGTCATTTTTGTCTCTGCAAATTAAAATATAACATGGTCAAATGGTTTCACACTTGTAAGTGTGCTTCTCTGTTGACAGCTAATTTGGTTTTGATTGGAAGAGCAGCGAATGGATGCGTGTGCCCGTGGGATTTAAAATGGCTTGATTTCTGCTGAGTGGAGATACAGTGAGGAAAATAACGCTGTTGCAGTTGTTGATTTGGGGGCAAGTAAATAACTGTTCTAATACTTCACCTTATAGTGGATGGGACTTGAATTCTTTAGTCTCATCAAAATAATTTCTGAGACAGCTAGATGGCTTTTACATTTTAAATGTAGACAAACTTATTTTCATTAATATAAAGATTGATTTTTTTCAGAGAATTTGCACATGTAGAATAAAATTAATTCTAAATCAAACTGTATCTCTGTAAAGGCAATATTTTTTAATCTAAAGCAATGACAAATTCAAAAAAATTAGAGACATAAAAATATATATACATCATGTGAGATGTAGAGAAAAACCCTGAAGCAAAAAAAAAGAATTTTTACCTTGCTCAGTTTTCTTTAGTTGAGCTTTCCCTACTTGTTATGTTTTGAAACCATTTGCTATCTTTATTTTTTAATTATTTGATTTGCTCTGTTATCAGATTATGCACCTAACTATACGGTTATCTTCTTTATTTATTAAATTCATATCTATTTAAGCAAGCCACTCTCTTCTCCAACCCAACTAAGAAACCTAAAAGAAAAGTTCTTTTCTATACAGGGCGGGGCAAAGTAAGTTTACAGTTGTTTGTATGGAAAATAATACGATAATAATACAGGAATAAACTTTCACTTATTCACAACTGTAAACCTCCTTTTGCCTCACCCTGCACATACAGGTAGATTACTTGGAATTTTTGTGCCATCTCACAGCAGTACTGCTAAAACATACAAATGGGAAAAAGCAGACATTCTGAGGAAACTTGCCTTGGAGTCTCCCTCCCTGACATTCTTTCCCTCTCAGATACAAATTCAAAATACTTTACATAGAGCAGCATTTTCTTTCTTAAATGAAAGATGGCCTTGTAAGTTTATTTCGGCTCCAGCCTTCCTTCTCTAAAGAAGGAATTAAGAGGGAGCATGGTCCCCTGGCCGGGGAGCTCAGTTGGGTAGAGCGTCATCCTGATTTGCGGGTTGGCCCCCCGGTCGGGACAGACACAAGAAGCAACCAATGCCTGCAAGTATAAGTGGGACAACAAATCAATCTCTCTCTCTCTCCCCACCCCCCCTAAAATCAATAAATAAAAATTTTAAAAATGTGAGCATGGTGAGAAAGTCTGCTTCAAGTTGTAACGAGGTGAAATGATGTGATGAAATGCTTCCATTTGGCTTCTGCTTTTCTAATGGTGAGAATCAAGCATCGGCACATAAATCAGTAGAACAGTACATAAAAATGAAATCACTGCCACCTTCTTTTAAACTCTCCATATAGATTTGCCAAAAAAAGTTTCTATTCACCCTAAGAAATTGCATTCTTGGGTTAAAAAATTTTTTTTTTTTTTTTTTGGAAAAATCACAAAAACGTAAAAATGGATACACTTTAGAACAAAGATGGACATGAAGCGGGCCAACAGAAGCTGCATATACTACTCTCAAGGTTTAGGTTGGAAGAGTTCCATCTAGTTACTTAGACGCTTTCCTTAGCACAATGTCCTGATTACATAGTATCTTACATTTATTTTGCACAATATGGTCTACAAATGGTTTGTAAGATGTATTATCTCAACCTTCCCATACCACCTGCAACAGAAGCTGTTAGAAACAGCTTGATGAACCAACCATGTGTGAAGGTGGATTTTCCTTGTATTAAATAATTTCAGATTGAATAAAATTTTGAACACAAACTTCTACCATATTAACATTCTCCCTCTACTAGCTTTAGTACCAATGGAACCATTTTGCTTGATTTCTCAGTGTCATGGAAAAGAAACAAGCTCTCCCCATCTACCTGAATAAAATAGGCCTTTGATAAAGTGGGAATTTAGGAGAAGGCACTAATTGCACAGAAGAGCAGGTGGTTATCTTCACGATACACCCTGGCAGGCATTGTAACATGTGTGGTATTTCTGAGAGCAAACTGGAAATGCTGACAACACCAGAGCCTAATTTCTTCCTGCTGAATACGGCTGGCCTGACTTACCTTTTGGTGGACTTTGGCTGGATAAATAATCAGTGTAGATTTGGGGACTTGCATAATCACAACCGACAGTCAGCACTATCTAAATTGATCGAAAAATTGTAGAATTCCCAAATTTACTTCGGTTTGAACAGGTCAACTTCACAAAGAAATCCATTTATTGAGTTCGTGCCTTGTCTCTTTTCTCTGGGTCTGTCCTTCTCGTGTTCCCATCTCAAAGCCCTTTGCCAGTCTCTGAGAAGTTATTTGCTCTGTGTCTTCCCTTTCAAAAGCAAACCTCGTTTTCCCTGCAGGTGATGGGATGCTGGGTAGCTGACCTCAGACTGGAGAATTTGCAACCCAATCAGCTTTATTTTAATAGGAATTCACAATATCACTACTTGAGCTCTGAGGAAGCAGAGCGACTAGAGACTGCACTTATATTTGTTTATTTTCTCTTATCTCTATGCCGACGAGAATGCTTATTTATAAACTGCATGGAGAAAGGTGATTAACCAAGATAATATAAAATTTCTAAGCTGCAGGGAGCGAGGGAAAGGCATGAATGTAAAATGTGGAAAGCTAAAAATTATGCTCTCCTTTAAGTCTAACTTTATTTTGTCCTGTTGTGCTGCAGTTAAATATAAATTTTATTCAATGATTGAATTTAATATGTGTGACCCACATGACCCACACAGAAATAATTTTGTCTAGTTATTGAACCTCCTAGAGCAAGATGTAGAAGATGCTTAAATGTTCATAAATGTAAAATTTGACCCCAACACCCTCAGATGATGCTAAACAAAAACTATAGTTTACTTGTGATACTCAGTTTATTTTACTCCATTGAAATTTATGATTCAATTGATCCATTACCAGGAGAGTCAAAAGAAAGATGCATGAGGTCAACAGAGAAATGCCAGATATAGTCTTAGAGATTAAGTGGGTTTTGAAAAAATAAAAGTTAATTAATGTGCCTAATTTTTAAAAATAATCCACTAAAGAAACGCCTGATTAAGCAATCTACAAAAAGAGAGAGATAAAAACACGGTGTTTTATTTTGCTAATTTAATTGAAAGTACATCACAATATCCCACTTAGTATAATTAGTAGTAACTTGATAGGATGATATCAGGTTTTTTCCTAAAAATATTACATGGAATATTTTTATTGAAGTTTCATGGATAGTGATAAAAATTGACTATATATTTGAATCATTTTATAACACATTCATGGAAGGGAATGGAGGGCAAAAAGTAGTAGAAAAAAGTAAACAAATGAAGTAAATAGATGACTCGGTCATTTACTTACAGTTTTAGCACCCATCTTTCAGAGATAAAGAGTCATTTGATGCTTTTCCAGCCCTGCAGTACAGCTAGCATATACTAGAATAGCATTTCTTAAGCTGGAGTTTGTGGTCCACCAAGAGATTACAGAGCGTTAGAGATCCAGGAATTTTATGAGAATTTTTAAAGTTTTATTAATATGATGATCACTGTGAGATTTCAGTAGACATAGTTTTTAGTGCTAATTGTCAGTTGAAGTTGAGTTTACTAGGATTCAATCTTCACTTTATAAGTCAATATTTATTCATCCATTACGTAGACAATTATGTTCTCTGGAGTCCAAAGGATTTTTATTTTCCTTTACTGGGGTCCACATTTTACTCAGTTGTGGGAAAAAGCAAATCAGACAATGGGAAAGAAGCAAAATATTAAACAATGTAAATGATTGGACTAGAAAATAAGAACATACACAGAGGCTGACAAACGTTTTTAAAAAGGACCAGATAGCAAATATTTAAGGCTTTGAGGTTCAAGAAGCACAATCAATGATATTATGTAGGTGTTTATATGACAAGAGAAAAAACAAATATCCAGATTTTTTTTTTTTTTGCAGTCATTTATTTATTTATTTAATCCTCACCTGAGGAGTGAGAATATTTTTTCCACTGATTTTTAGAGAGATTGGAGGGGGGAGAGAGAGAGTAGAGAGAGAAACATCGGTGTGAGAGAGACACATAGATTGGTTGCCTCCTGCTCAAACCCCAATGGGGGTGGGGATCGAACCTGCAACCCAGGTATGTGCCCTGAACCTGCAACACTCTGGTGCACAGGCCCATGCTCTAACCATTGAGCAACACCAACCAGGAATTTTTTCAGTCTTTTAAATGCATAAATACCATTCTTAACTGAGGAGACATACAAAAGCAGATAGTCAGCTGAATTTCATCAATGAATTACAGTTTGCTGACACTGGTATACACCAAAACTATTTTGATTATACTAATTTTATAATCCATCACTAAAATTCTTCTGGTTACACCTCACTTAAGTATGTGCACATTTGATCAGGACAGAACTGATTTATGGGTTCGTCCAGCAAAGTCACTAACAATCACCCTCAGAGGTTACATTATGTGGTCACCATATCTATCATGGTCATTCCTTCCCATGGACCAGTTTTGCAAAAATCTCATCTCCAGATTGCAAAAGTTGACTCTATCAGAGACACAGGTCAATGTGCACAAATCTTCAGGCATCTGTAAAAGAGCTCAGAATATTCTCAATAAGGGGAATCATCAGCATCCACATCATAAAAAAATTAAAGAGTATCTTGGTCTGGGAGTTCTTAGTTTGTTTAGAGGTGGGGATTTTACTTTTTTCCATTGGATCAAAAGCTTTAAACATGCTTACATTTAAATGACATAGATAAGGGCTCATTATACTATGTTAACTAAAAAATAATATAAAGTTTTATTTTTAAGAGCATTATATCCACAAAATAAAAAGAAGAAATACCATGATGAATGTAATGGCATTCCAGAAATGAGGTGCCTTTTTTGTTATTTTTATGTTTTCCAAATTGTATACATGAGTATGTTTTACATTAACAATACAAAAAGCGAACACACAGAAGTCTTCTAAAATGATGGGCTATTGAGTGAATAAACTCAAAAGTAATAAAAGAAACAATTTACTTCTAAAACATTAAATACTTTTCATCTAATAGTACCTGCAAAGGAATATATGTTTTAAAAAAGTCATACATTATTGTTATAGTGAGACATTTGACATTAGCTATTGCTTTTCCCAGCAAAGTGACTGTGATTTGCTAAACAACTTCAAGATTGTTGCTACCAAAAAAAAATCTTTATGTAAAGGCTAAATATAAACACTGCTAAGTCTCTAAATGTGAAGGATCTAATTTGAGGGAGGTAACGTATAACCATGCAGAAAATAATTGACAACTATAGTGAGCCTATTATCTAGGTTTTGATCAACATAGAAAATATGGATGGGTGCTTTGGTGTATAAACTGGATTATTTCTATATAAATTCTCCAATATGACCACTTCTGAAGCTTCAATCTGGGAACTGTTGTAGATGCTGACTGTATAATACTCAGGTCAAGTTCATTTTGTTAAACCTCCAGAAATGAATGTATCGATAAAGCTACTATAAAAATCTATGCCTGGTCTAAGAAACACCAATCAACATTCTCATTAACTAAAATAATCTGGGATGTAATTAGAGAAAAGAAAAGATAAATCCTCAGCCATAAAGGATGGGGACTGTCAGTCCATGGATGGTTTAAGAAATAAAAAGAGTAATTGAGAATGCTACCATATCGGAAAACTTGCTTCAAGGCTGTAGATAGATGCTGTTGGCAAAGCAAGGGTGAACAGGGTGAGCAATGTGGCTCTTATCCAAAAAATGCTTATTCTTTGGTGAGCCATCCTTTTTGTAAGACTAGAGCTAGGCTCCTGCATTGTCAATTACTGGGATCCATGGGGAGGTATTTAGTATACTGCCTGTTGACTTCTTTCCTTAAATTGCCTGGAATACTCCAGGCTCATTTTTTTCTCCATCTTTTATTAGATGAAAACAAACAGTATAACAGGTGATTCGATTTTTTCTTTCTGCTTAGGATTTATATGTGCTTCACAGCCAGCATTTAGTATCCTCAGGTTTAAAGGATGTAAGTCATCAGCGAAACACTCCCACTTGACTGCAAATGTAAGTCAGACGATTATAATGATAGTGTCACAGGTGGGAAAATAATCTTCCCTCTATTGTAATCAGACCCAACACTGACAAAGAATCCTGCATTGCTTTGGTGTTTCAATGGAGATGAAGTACCAATTTATACTTTAACTTTGCAAGAAGAACAAAAAGATGTGTAAAGAGAAGGCAATAGTACTCAGGTTTAATTTCAACCTGCGTTACAAATATAAAAAGATAATTCAGGATAATGGATAGAAGCCAAATTACCAGAATTAATATGGAAATGACATTTGCATCGCTTATTTCCATCAGACTCATGAAGAAAAGGCGTTGATCTCTACACCACTTGCTACCCACAGCATCATAGCAAAGAAGCCCCAGAGCTATTACTCCTTCAATACAGATTTAAAATAACCAGCATGGAGGAACCAGGTGGGACATATTTCTTTTGCACACATCGTGGTTAACTTTTATCTAGAAATGTCTAGTGTTCCCATTAGCGCCAAATTTATTTTTTAGCTGTAATTTGACTCAATTTTAACCAATATGTAAGTTTTGGTTATAATTGTGTGAGACCTAGCATAATGTCTAAAATTCAAATCAGAAAATTTACTTCAGTTACATCTCAAAGATATGATGCTACTTCTCATTCGTCTCCAATTGTTCAGGGAAACAACCTTCTGGAGACATCATCTCTTAAAATTGCCATCCCCATTCTGACTTTCAAAGTGCTTCTCTTCATCTTGAAATCCATAAGGATAATTTAATTCTGAACAAAATTTCTGAAAATGTATCATATCTTTGCAGAAAAGTTGTTCATATATCTTATTTCCCCTCAGCTGTTTAAGTTTGTACATTTCCTCCAGGAAATGCAGATGTGGTTTATTAACCTAACAAAAATGTATGAGGTATGTCAAATACAATGCAGGATATTTCGGATACAATAGTGAGCAAGATATGTGTGATTCCTGCTCTTACAGAGGTATATAATAAACGTAGGAGGTAGCCAAAGCGGGGTGGGACATTGAAACTGCTAAGAACCACGCAGCACTTGGTACTTGTTATGTTCAATGATGGGAAAAGTTGTTTAGGATAACTTGTGGGGTATCTATCTTAGACTTTTGCAACAGGAATATCCATTCAAGGAGGCATCCACGTTTAAGAATAAAGATGGATGAATGGGAATGAGGGATATTTTCAGGCAAAAATATCTGTGTATAAAGAGGCCAGGAGGTCTGAGAGAGCAGGAAATTTTGTAGAACTAAAAGAGGTTCAGGATGGGGAAGTGATAGAGAACTGGTGTGTATACAGGTATCTGGGGGGAAGGTGGATGCAGATAGTGGTAAAAAGAGAATGAACCCCATAAGTTTGTTCTCTGTCTCCCTTCTTGAAAAAAAAATCTGAATATTTTATGATTAAATAACTGCATCATTTAGTGCCCTTCTGTTCCAAGAAACTGAGAAATTTTCAGATTATCTCGGTAGTTCTGAGAACTTTGAAAGCTCAGGGTCCATCTCAGCAGCTGAGGCACCATCCTTCAGGGAACTGAATAGTTATTCATTTTACCACTCAATTTCAACACTTCTGTTCGTCTCCCAACTGCCATGGACCTGAGTGCCTTTATATCTTTTTGGCCACAGCTGTGACTTGGCTCATCTCTGCCTCTGCTGCCATTCCTGCTGTTGTGGCCCATAGTTGTACTCTTTAGACATGTTCCATCCAATATGGTAGCCACTAGCCACATGTGGCTATTTAAATATGAATTTAACTCAACTGACCTGCTTCAGTCTCAGTTCTGTCATGGTCTGACTGAGGTGGGCAGAATGCTTAAGCTCGTAGGTTGATGGTCATTCAACTGGCTGCTTTCAGATAATCACAGCAGTCAGTTGAGTCCATAGTGAGATGAAACCAAATGTGATCACTTAACCACAAGGAAATCCCCAAATCTTCTGTGTTTCATGGCAGAAGGTGGCCACAGAAATCATATCATACATGTACATAATTTTCCAACAAATATTTGCATTTGTGTTTTATGTTGAAAATACAAAGTTGGATAAGACATGCTCCTGAATTCAAGAAGCACATTCATTGGAACATCGGCAATCCTAAATGCAACAATGAATTCCTCAGTAGAGAAATACACACATATGGTTCTTTAGACATTAAAAAAAGGTCTGACTTGGGCAGCTAGGGCTGATAAAGAAGCTTCACTACAGGTTAGCATGGAAAGATTAAGAGGAATTAGACAATGAGAGGAAAATAAATACAGCAAGCACAGGAACAACAATGCTAAAGGTTAAAGGTAAGGAAACAAAGAAATCAGAGGATGTATCTGCAGGTGGTCAGTGCTCCCAGAGCACAGTTTGGAGGAGGGGCGTGAGTCCCCTAACACAGCAATCTCGCAAGTGCCTTATTTCTTAGTTCCTTTTTTGCACCCACACTGTATCTTATTCACTCTTTCTACCACGCTGTTGTGATCCATCCCTAATGGTGGGCACCTAGTCTTTCAGTCGCCAAGCATTCCTTCTACCTTCTTCTGGTACAATCACCTCCATTTTCCTTTGCCAGATGTCTGCAATTGAGGGTCTCCATTTCCCCCTGGCTACATGTTGGATGGGTGTCTCAGACTGGGCCAGTTTGACCCTGTTTTACAATTTGGAGAAAGATCCAACAACAAGAAATAGTTTGACCTTATTGATTATGATTGTGGCACCCTAAAGGTTATCCTGTGATGTCTGCAGCCTAGAGCCCCAGAGCTGCTTCCAAAGAACCTTCTAAGAGTTTACCTATAAAATGCCTTTTATTAAATGTTTTAATCCTAATACTTTCAATATGTGCCTCACGATAGTGATTGAAGAAGAAATCAATACCAGAAAACAGATGCCTAGTCTCAGAGTTCTCTTCCTACCGTACTATCTTTCTGCCTTTCCAGTCGTGTCTGCCCTGATCCCTTTGTGCCGCTCTGGGCCTTATTTCTGTCTCTAGGTCACTTTGTCCCCACTTCAAAACATGTGTTCCCCCTCATCCTGTCCAAATCCTTCCCATGGTATGAGGTCTACAGCAACCTACCACTTTCTCTGATTATTCCAGCTGAAAATCATCTCTTTATTCATTGACACTCTTATTTGAGAGATAAATGTAATTTCTCATTTCCTACATGAGGGAATTTTATAAACTACTCCTGGCTTCTTGCCCCACACCCCGCTCTTCCTCCCAGCAGAAGAATGAGTTGATTTATGGATGAGAAACAGATATATGCCCATTTTCTTACTTGAATCTGGAGAAGGTGTTTGTTTGTTTATTTATTTATTTAATATATTTTAATTGCTTTCACAGAGAGATGTGGAGGGAGGGAGGGAGGGAGAGAGGGAGAGAGGGAGAGAAAATCAATGAGAGAGAAACATCCTTCGGCTGCCTCTTGCACACCCCTTCTGGGGATGGAGCCTGCAACCTGGGCATGTGCCCTGACCAGGAATTGAACCGGCAACCTTTTGGTGCATGGGTCACACTCAACCAATTGAGCAGAACCTGTTGGGCTATTTATTTATTTTTAATCAGAAAAATCCACAGGGGATTATTTGACCACAGGAAGTTACTTTTTTTTTTTTACTTCCTTAGTGGAATATTTGCTACTTGCATTTATTTACCACCCCCTGGAATTTATTATAGAGCCAGAGCTAGAGGCAGAGACAGCAGAGACAGAAACAAAGATATAGATTTCTCAGCATCTTTCCCAGATCTCCTGTAACACAAAAGCTAATGAGAGAATAGTGCCACATAGGGCTCCCAAATTGGTAAAATACTTGCCATAATATCTTGTCTTTGATTTTGAGGTCTCTTTTTCAAAAGGAAAGTTATATTCCAATACTGAAGGGTTTCATGAGTGATATTGCACGTAGTTATGGAATAATGTCTTAGAAGCATTTGAGCACATTTTCTGCTAAATCATTCAGCATATTTCAACAGTCTCAGCACTCACTAATGCAGTAATTTTGAGTGACTGATTGCTGATTAATAAGTGTCTTTATTCATTGTTCATGAAAGGTACTATGATTTATAGTAATGCAAAAAGCCAAAAAACATGGTTGTAATACCTTTCTTTGAGATTAGCTTCACTGCTTATGACCTACTTTGGCAGAACTTTGAGTATGTGTTTAGGAATCTGCACTTCATGAGAAATCACACCCATCCTTAGTGTGGCTTTGAGAATAATATAAATTAATATGTACCAGAGTGTTCTTTGTTTTAAACTTCCTTAGAATCATTACCCATTAATATGTTCTGATTTTTGTGTATAATAATTAATTAATTAATACAATACAATCACTTATACCCTCTGCCTGCTCTTCTTACTGCTTTCATGCAGGATCTTGATTTCTACATACATGATGACATTAATAATTGTTAAACTGAAAACTAATAGCCACCTGCATGCTTAGCTGTAAAACATTTTTTAAACCCAGACAATGAGTAAGAAATTTATAATAAAGACGAACCCATCTTGGTGAAATAGTAGGCTGGAAATCTGTAAATATGTGAAGACCTAGAAAGAAGTGAAATTGATGGCAAGTCCTGTGCTTATGATGAAAAACTACGTAGAATTCCATTTCACAAACTATAGTATAAGCGATGCTAATTTTAGTTAAAGTGTGGGAATAGGAGAGAAATTGGTAAAAGGCCTATAAATTTCTTAATGTGAATTTAATTTTATGCTTTAAGAATGGCAACAACAAAATAAAAGCCACAATTATTTTTATCAACTATGCATGTTCCAGGCTGAGTTTAATACTATCCCATCATTATATCTAAATAAATATATAAATTAGCTTCTATTATCCCCATTGTTAGATTGGGAAATTGTGTCTCCATTGTGTTAAATACATTGTCTATTAACTGAAAGATCTGGGAGTCCCAAACCATATCAGAGTGACTTCAAGGTCACTTCCATGTGCTTAACCACCATCGCCCATCATTTTCCAATGTAGACTTTCAAATCTGCTTCAATAATTTTGTGCCTTGTGCAGAGCATTTTTCTTTATCAACTTAGCACACACTCTGATAACAGGATAATAGTTTCTCTTCTAGAGCAGGATTTCTCAACAGTGACACTATTAACATTTTGTCCCATACAGATCCGTGTTGCTCTGGGCATTGCAGGGTGTTTGAGGAACATCCCTGGCTTTTCCCACTAGATGCCAGTAGCACCTTGTCCCCACTCATTACAGTAAAAGGTGTTTCCAGGCTTTGCCAAATGTTCCCCTCCCCCCAGAGTAGGGGGTGCCAAAATCACCCCTGGTTGAAAACCACTGCTCTACAGGTACATATATTCTTTTTTTTTTAAATTTATTGGTTTTTTAGACTGAGAGAAAATGAGAGAGAGAGAGGCATCGATTTTTTGTGCCACTTATTTATGAATTCATTGGTTAATGCGTGTATGTGTTCTGACCAGAGATCCAACCAGTAACCTTGACGTATTGGGGATGCGCTAACCAACTGAGCTAACTGGCCAGGGCATATGTTCTTTAATCTGGCCAAATTCCAGACCAGAGTGTTAAGTGCTGAGAAATACATACTTTGTGGTATCTTCCATATTATACATTAATGTAGAATCTTTGCGTATGAACATTCAGATGTCTTCTTTTTTAATTCAATGTGCCCATTGAGACCAAAAAGAATGTGGAGGTTGTTCATGTTCTGAACCAGAATTAATTTTATATACATAGACTAAAGAGATTGTTATAAAGGAATCTCTCTCTTTTTTTCTTTGGCTTTCCCCACTCACCACGAGCCCTTCCTTTTTCTTCCCTGCCTTCCTTCTTTCTTCCGTTCCCCCATTCCTCTCTCTCTACCCTGCGTTCTTTTTTTGTCCCTGCCTCCCACCTTCCTTCCCTCTCCCTTTCCTCTATTTATTCCTTTCTGTTTTTCTCGCTGAGACAGGTTAAAAGGAAACGCTACCACTTTGCAGTAGTACACGTTTTTCACTTAGTCTTGAATATCCTAGTCACTTTAGTATCTGAAAGAAGCAAAATATCTGAGAGACTGTGAATTTGCATGAAAATTTAGACTCTAGAATGATTCATATTGCGTTTTCTGCAAATAGTTCTGAAGAAGTCTTTTATGTTAACAGGAAATGACATACTACCATTGAGGTTAAAATAAATCAATTGCTACAAATGATGCTTGAATTAAAAAGTGTGTCTGTACTGGCCTTAATTTTGTATAGATAATATTTTCCTGATATTTTTACCTTTTTCTCAAAAATAAAATGTGAGAGAAGAGTTTTAGGTCCAACAGTATAAAGAACACTTATTTAACACAATGAACCAAGAATGTTCAGAAACATCTACTAGTTTAAAGAGCTTTTTTTTTTTTAAGCATGACTGCTCTGAGTCAATGGGATTCCCAAGATAGTTATAACAAGAAGAAAGGATACTCTTTTTTTCACATTTTGCTGTCTTTTCTTATTTGATGAAGACAATAAAAGTTTTTAAGTGATAAGAGGAATTCATGTGCAGTAAATACAGGTAAATCAAAGGGCAGCAGCCAAAACTGGTTAGCAAAAGAACGTAATGAGATTTAAAGTTAGAAGAATACTTTGTCCACTGTTATCTTAGCTACTTACCCATTGTATTTTTAAGAAAAAACAATAAATGTGACCATCTTGTAATGAAATTTATAAATAGATTCTAGAAAACCATGCTGTTCTCTAAAAATAATATGAAAAAGATCTTAGCAAGTTTCTGAGGGGGAAAGAAAAGCCCACACTGCTCACAAACATGTAGAGAGACAACATAGCTTTATTCTTTTGAACCTGCTCTTTTTTGTATCTCTTAGTGAATTTAGGTTTGGAGATAATTTCACTGGCATCTTTGAGCTGGGGGGCAGAACAACAGATGGCTCCTTCTATACAAAAAGTGACCAGCAGTATCTTCCTTGAAATTTTGTTTATCCATGCTTATGTCACAAGAGTGGTCAGTAAGAATATCCCTGTAAAGATTTCCATCACCTAGAGCTAACTAGGATAGCTGAGAGGTAGAATAATGCTTCTGATCTGCATTTGGGGAAAAACACAAAAGCAGTAATTACCTTCAAGATGTTTTTTCAGGGAGAAAAGCATGGTGAACACTCTTACTGCCAATAAAATAAATAATCTGCAAAGAAGGGTTCTAAATGACTTTCCCCTGTAATCCCCATATGGTTTCTCTGTTGTTCTTGGCTATTTGACCTTAATGTTCAACTTTCTTCTTCAGCTTTTTTTTCTTGATGTTTCCATTATTCAGCAAGTATGTCTGTCTAAAGAAAGGTGAGTTTTGGATATGTGATTTTTTTTTTAATCATTATTTCCGAGTCTCTCTGCTCAATTCAATGACTGCAAACTTTCAAATTAGCAGAAAATAATTTAGTGTATACATACATACATATACATATATATGACTGACTGTATGTCTGGCACTATTCTAAGAGCTTTACTAAAAATAACTTATTTAACCTTCAAAATAACCCTATGATAAAATTACTTTATAATCAACTCACTTTTCAGGTAAGAAAAATGAGACGCAAAGTTTCAGCAAGTTGCCTGAGGTCACCCAAAATGAATGACAAATTCAAACCCAGGCCATTAGCCTCTAGAGTCTGTCCCCCTTACCACTGTGTTTCATAACCGCATCGATAAGTGAAATCACATTTACTCCAGCCCTTCAGACAGACGGATAGTTGACTATTTGCACACACTGTCTCAGATGCTGGAGATGGACTTTCTAAATCTCTGGAAGAATATCTCCTGCAAAAAATGTTTCCTGTAAATCAGGGGCATCTCATTATCTTAAATAATCAGGCGGCACTTCAGAGGTCAGGGAGAAGCTGACTTCAGAGGCTGTCACAGGTGGAGAGAATACACAGCTTTGTGGCACTGCATCTTTGCAAGGAGCCTTAAATATTTTCAGGGATTCTGTGAGCCTGGTTTTTGGCCTACTTAAAATAATTGAATTTCTGTGAATGATAACTTCTATGTCTGCTTGTTTATAATTGTTATAGCTCGAACTCCAAAGCTGAGAGCCATAAAAATTCAAGAACCTAAGTCAATCAGTATGAATATTCAGAATTTAGAAATGTGTGTAAGAAGGTCAATTTTGGGATTATAAGGTCCTCACTTAAACATAAGCAAATCTGAACAAGGATAAGGTAATTAAATGATTATGTTCTTTCAGAGGTTGTTATACTTTTATTTGTTCATTTGTTTTTTCTGAATTTTAAAGAAAACCTGGGGAGAAACCTGGGATTGAATTATTAGTGGAAAACCAATCTTTGAAGTAGAACTGATTTCATGATTGATAAATGGAGTTGAAATTGCTCATGGATAATATTAACTTACTAACTGAAATGCTCACTAACTTGAAGATGAAAGGTGTGATTTTCATGTTTTGTAGTCTCCAAGATGGATTCAATTGGCTATTAAGATCAACAAAATGGATAGACTCCTCAACTAGATTCTACATTCCAGAGGACAGACAGCATTATTCAGCATTATGTCTCCAGAAACTAACCCAGTTCATGGCACATAGTTGGTGCCTATGTGCCAAGGAAGGAATGGAGGAAGGAGGGAAGGAAGAAAAGAAGGAAGGACAGAAGGAAGGAAAGGAGGAAGGGAGGAAGGAAGGAAGGAGGGAAGGAAGGAAGGAAGGAAGGAAGGAAGGAAGGAAGGAAGGAAGGAAGGAAGGAAGGAAGGAAGGAAGGAAGGAAGGGGGAAAGAGGAGAATGGAGGGAGGGAGGGAAACAGCCTTTTAACTAATTTACAAAAAGTATTATTGGAAATGTTGTCCTTAACAATCTATTCACTAATGGAATCTTCCTCCAAATGAACAGCCTTTAAATTTTCTATGTGAACATGTTTGGAAATTTTAGCTTGTTTTAGGAAAAAACAAATTTGCAAAATTATTTCTCCATTCTAAACATTTTTCTGTTGTAATTTAGGAAAAGCATTTTCTCAAAAGCCTCTATAATTTCCATGGGGGCATGCAAAATCATTGCCGTTAAACACAATGCTCTCCTTTTTTAAAATAGCTCTGAAATGGTAGCTCCTAATATTTAAAAGCTGAGGAAATAAACATGATTCATACATGAGAGCTGGAAAGACAATGAATATAGCAGTTTGCAATGTAATGGGGTTTGATCTAGGCCCTTGGAAATTCTTGTTAGAGTTTTAAAACCAAATTTGGGTTCTTCCTTAATTCAGGCAAAATTCCATTATCGTATCCTGTTCCTTCAACTTTTTAAGAAGGTTAGAGCATGCCCCAGACCCTCATCCAAGATTTGTTCAAAGTTTTTACAAGTAGTTTCTGTCTTCGAGATAGAGGCCCTTTCTACGATCAGAGGCATTTAAGCAAAAAAATGATAGGCAAGCTCTTTGGGTCCATTTTGTGTTCATGAGATTTTTCATGAGAAGCCCATCTTCTAGTCCCAGTGGAACTAGTGTTTTTCTGGGTTGTGGTCACAACACTCAGTCCAAAAAAAAATCAAACGCTTAGCCTTAGATGTTTTATCGTGCTATGCCACCCTTGGAGATCTTTTTAAAAGCTTGATCAGGACAGGACTTCTTTTACACAAGGTTGTCCACTGAAAAGGCTGTTGGTGGAGGGGCTTAAAGGTTAATGCAGGAGCAGAGTCCAGCTGCTAGGCTTCCTCTGGTTTCCAGGGATTTCATCTGAGTTATTTATAAATAGATGCATTAGAAATCCCACTATTTTGAATGAGTTTCTAGTTTTAATTAGGTAATGTATATAAGCACTTTAATTAAATATTCAAATACGTCATCTGAGATTCCCCCCCCCCCAGAAAATAAAAGTAATTAGATTTGTTCTACATTAAATATAAGGGCTGCAAAACCTTACCAATAGATGTTTGACTCAAGAGGTTGAGATCTTTTGGGTAGGGCTGTAATATAGGCACAGGTTATTTTCTTTTAAATTTCTCTAAGCTAATGAACTATACGAAAGTAATGAAGTTAAACCACGACTTGTTAAGTGTGGTGCAGTTTCCCAGCACAAAGGAAGAGTTTCTAGATTAATGCTGGTGTCCTGCGTTAGAGCTTACTCTGCTCTCTTGCTTTTTAAATTCAGTATAAAAAAAGAGTGTGTGTGCACTTGTGTGTGTTTTATATGAAGTAAAATGAGAAATGGCACACTGTCATCTCACTGCAATCTATGTGACCCCCTGTTTCCCGTCACTACATGTGCAGTCAACGGGAAAACCAGGGCATAAGAGGAGTAGAAGCAATCTTTAACCATAAAAATTGGGCTCTGTAGACTCTGCATTTTTCAGAATGCCTTTAATATATGCAAATCACAGGGTTTTCCGCATGTTTTTCATTGCAATCAACCAGCTAAAATTTGCTGTGATGCTGCTCATAATTCCCAGTTTTCTTACATAAAAGTTAAACCCCGAACATGTAGCTACAGCAGACACTGTCCTCTAAATGGGGTAGTGATGGGTGGTGAGAATCATGGTTAAGAAGCTCAGCTCTTCTACTCCCTAGCAGGGGGTCTGTGCCAAGTTATTTAACCTCCTGAAAGCTCACTTTTTTATCCACAATATGACACCGTATCTACTTAAGTTTGTTGGGAGAGTTGTGAAGAATATAGAGGCATCTGGCATCAAATGAGTTTCTGTTACATGGTAGTTATTATCATTTTATCGTCTTTGCTCTTCTTTTATTTCTTTCTCTTTGTCTTCTTTCCGTTTTCTTTAATTTCCATTGGCTCAGCCTCCAACCTAGACTGTTCACACTCAATTAACAAAAGCACCTTTTTACTCCTTTCAACAGTAGTGGCTGGGAATCAGTTTGAGGCCCCTGAGACTGCCTAGCTTCATTCATCTATAATGTGGCTAATCCGAGATGCTTAACATGGAGTTCAAATTACAGTACAATCTTTAACAGCTTCTACCATAAACTTAAAAATATGTTTAAACTCCAAATTTATTGGTTAATACAAATACACCAGCCATGTGGTTTTTGGAGGGATCCAGTTCCATAATCTGTATTTCGATCCACCCTTTCATGACCTTTATTGATTGCACCTTACAAATCAAAAGTGTTTTAATGGTGAGAGCATTCTTCACATGCTTTGTGTGACTGTGTTTCTTTGTATGATTCTATTTTGAGGATACGCCTATTTTCAAATGACTGTGCAGTCAGATAAAAGCAAATGCGGCCATACAAACCAAATGAAACCTAAATAAATTAAGACAAATTTCAGACTCTTGAGTTATCTTTTTATTTTGGTGCATGACTAAAGTCTTCCTGGATGGTGGTGATCATATTGCTATATTTAAATATATCAGGTCAACACCTTGGACACCTTAAACTCACTCAATGTTATATGTCAATTATATCTCAAAAAATAGATAGATAGATAGATAGATAGATAGATAGATAGATAGATAGATAGATAAATATTATAAATAAATAAAGTTCTGCATATTGGGAATGGAAAGAGATATAATTTGCAAGGGCCAAACAATCTCTGGACATCCTCTTGGAATAAATAATGCATATTTTATGACACTAATTTTAGAAGACATCTGGCTTCTTTTTATGGCCCAATTCAAAGGACATCTCTCTGAAACTACCCTTAATTAGTAGTGAGGAATTAATTGCTCTTTCATCCATGTTCCTAAAGTATAATCTACATATTTTTGTTACAATATTTATTTCATTACATTTAAGTGATTGAATGTGTGTATCTGTCTTACTGATTTAGTCTCCGATAGGTAAGTGATTGTATTTTTGTTTTCCTGTCCCAGGAGCACTCCCAGCCTAGAATAACCCCTCTATGAATGTTTGTCTTGTTGACATTATAGACGTAGGACTATTGTTGCTCTTAAAAATTGATATGCAACCCATCCTCAGAGGGCAATTCTTTATGTACCCATTGTGGAAAATCTTGCAAAAAGAAAGAATTTACCCAGGATTTTATAGATTGACATGAATTAAGGATTTAAGAATTACTTTACCAGGATGAAATTGCAAGCTAATTGTATTTACATATATTCATGTTCCTTAATATTCTGCCACCTTAAATAGTCCAATATATCATGCAAGCAAATAAAGGCATTTAGTTCAAATTCCAGACTAAATTGTGTTGTTACATTTTTTTCTCTTAGTTGCAGAATGGGTGTTTTTTTTAATAACAGAGAGGAAGAATTCCCCAAAAGTCCTCTGGTCACTTCCCTGAGCAGCTTTCCCAAGGAAAACCACAGGTTGTTGCCTTTTTCTAGAATCTTCCTTGAGTTGTAAATGAAAACATCTGATTTTATGGACTTTTTATGTTCTATGGCATTATTCTTGAGAGTGCACAAGCCCTTCATCATAACTGAGGCAACTAGACTTATTTAGAGGAGTCTCTGATGACACAAAATCAGGATAAGATCTAATTAAACCATTTTGTTTTCCATAAGGTCTCTTCTATACCCTCTCTTCATACCTTCACCATGAGTTTCTCAAACCTTATTTTCTCATAGAACTAATGATATTCTGCAAAGTGAAATGCCTGAGTTTTTAATGGTTAAAAAAAGCTAAAATATATTAATACATTTTGCCTGACTTAGATATTTGGTGGATTTTTTTTTTTGCTTTTTCTTTTCCCTTTTTCAGATTTTGCAAGGATAAATCAACTCAGCACTGGGTAAATTTCCACAGGATCCTGTGACTGGGTCCCAGTGCTCTGCAGACAGACAGCAGAATATTTATGAGCAAAACTGCTTTTGTGCACCACGTTAGAAAGGCACCCGTTTGTGTCTGCCCCCCTTCCTTCACTCCCTCACACACGTGTGCATATGGGTGTGCATGACTTGTGTGAAACATGAGAACATTCTTATCTCCACAGCTCAGCTAATTTTGTAAAAGATAGCAGCAGTCATAACATACGGAGGTATTTTGGGATTCAGACACTGAACTAAGCCAAATATTTCATGTAGTGCATGCAGTATGTCCACATGGAGCTGAAAAACACAGCTTCTGTGTTTCATGGAGCCCTTTAAATGGAAGTAAATTTAAAGTACGCTGCAAGGTCAGTAGAGAATATTTCCTTTTTATTTCTTTCTCTGTTTATGTGGATTCCCAGTTTACATAAAGGATTATCATAGGTGCCCTGTAATAACTTTCTTATAGTAAGCAACTTAAAGACTGATAACAAAGTATATATAGAAATGTAATACTAAGGGCAATTGCAAAGTACATGACTTTGGAGGAAGCTGAGTGATGGAAATAAGATCTGAAGCTATGTTAAAGAGCTAGAGGAAGAACTAAGGAAACCACTGGGGGGGGGGTGATGCTTTTGGGGATTTGGAGGCATAGCAGAGTTCTCATTTGTCTGTTGTTGTTGTTTTAATTTTAAAACTTTACATTTTTATTTAAGTAATTTTTTAAAATTTATCTTTATTGTTGGAAGTATTAAAGATATCTCCTCCCCTTCCCATTGACCCTCTCCACCCCACTCCTGCCCCCTTTTATTTACTAATTCATATAACAATTATATATTGTGTCCAACCATGTCCCAGATGTAGGAGATACAAAGGTGAACAAAACTAACATAATACTTGTTCTTGTAGAATTTGCAGTCAGTAAATGCACATGTTTGTGTCTGTATTTGCCATGATGGTAAGAGATATGGCAAGAAAAACAAAAATAGAGGGTGATATAAAATAGTTTTTTTAAAAAACATGACAAAAACCTAGCCTGGTCCAAGGAGGCAGGAAATCAAAGTGACAGCTAACCTGAGATTAGAAAACTGAATGAGAATTGATCAGGTAAGTGGGAGAAAGAAAGCAAGGAGGTGGGGGACATAATGGGTTGAGGTCTTGAAGCAAGAAGGAAATTGGCCCATTAAAGGAACAAATTGAATTGAAGACCATTCTGTCTGGACTGTAGGAACAGTAGGTAATGAATCTGAGATGAGATTGGAAGAGTTAACTATTAATGCTCCATGATGTCATTTTAAAGTGGGAAGAGACAAAGTACATACATGGTTTTGCATGTATTCTGCTCTTTCTGAAGTATACATCATACATAACATAACAATTACTCTCGCAAATTACTGGTTATCATTTTGTAAGAACTTTTGTGAAACTCCCAGGCATAATTTATCAAATTTAGGGCTACCTTCATACTTGCATATTTATTTGTTCAACTAACTTTTCCAGATAGTAATTTGTTCTAGAGACTCTGCTAGATATTGATATAAGGAGATGGAAGATACATATGACAGTGTTCTTGCCCTCAGGAAGGTTGTAGTATAGAGGGACAATGCTTATTCACTGTTTTGCAATATTGTTAAATAAATTTTCTATTTTAGAGCATTTCTAGTTTTACAGGAAAATAGTGAAGATAGTAGAGAGTGTGCTTACGCTTCCTACCCAGTTCCCCTTATTATTAACATCTTACATTAGTATAATAGATTTGACATGGTTAATGAACCATTACTAATACATTGTTACTAGAGAAAGTTCATACTTTATTAAGATTTCCTTTGTTCTTACCTACTGTCCTTTTTCTGTTTTAGGTACCCATCCAGGAAACCACACTCCACTTAGCCCAAATGTTTCCTTGGGCTCTGTGGGTAGTGAAGTTTCTCATTCCCTATTTTTGATGATCTTAAATTTTTGAGGTCTGGTCAGGTATTTTGTAAAATGTCCATCTGTTGGGACTTGCCTGATGTTTCTCTCTTGATTGGACTGAAGTTATATGTTTCTGGAGGAAGACCACAGAGGGGCATTATTTGCATGACATCATATCTGGGGCGCTTGCTATCCTCATGATGTCATTGTTGATGTCGACTTTGAGCATCTGGCTGATGCGGTGTTTGTCAGGTTCTTCCACTGACAAGTTATTCTTTCTTCTATACTGTACTTTCTGGGAGAAAGTGGCTAAGCAGAGCTCACACTTAAGTGCTTATGCTCCACCTTCTTGGGGTAGGAGTATCTATACAGATTATTTGGGATTCATATGCATGGGAAATTTATCTTTTCTTCCTTATTTATTTATTTCTTTATCTCGATATGGATTCATGGCTATTTATTTCATACCCTCATCAATTCCATCCCTCTCGTCCTTACCACTTTCTTACTCTCTGGCACTACAGGGTGATTCGGGCTCATCTTGTGTATTTTCTGCCTCAGTACTAGAATCAGCCATTTCTCCAAGAATACTGTTTTTAGGGTTTTTTTTTGTTGTTTGTTTATTTTTTACATATATGTTTTTTAATACTTTGAACTAATTTAATTGAGGTTTTTGTCATTTGTTTTCATCTTTATATCCCTTGGACTACAATCATGTTTAGTCCCATATTAACTCATTAGATATTTGTTCAAAAAATGAGTTAATTTTGCAAATTTTCCATTGCAGAGGTAACGTTTCACCTCTATTATTTAATAGGCACTATGCTAAAAGGTTTTCATCAATTATATCATTAAACTCTCCAACTCCTATTAATTTGGTATTGTTTGATCAACTTTTCATAAGTGAAGAAAATGAGGCACAGAGAGGGTAAGTAACTTAACCAAAGTCACGCACCTGGAGAGTGGTCAGCAGGAGACTTGAGTGAAGGACTTGATTCAACGCCCTAAGCAGTCTCAACCTTGATAAACAGCACTGACTCTTTAGGCTTAATGTCTGGCCTCCTTCACTCCACATGGGTCTTTCTGCTAATCATGATTGCTTCTTGTTTCCTAAGAACTCTAAACCCTTATCTTTTAATTGTAGGGACTCACCCTGCTCTTTTCCTCTCCCACCTTTGATAGCTGTTTCCACCTAGATGTGTCCCTTAACTTCTCAACTGACTTTCTTCCTGGTGGGATGCAGAATTCCTAGTTCTTACTTTATTAACTCACAGCATGAACACAAGCACAACCATTCAGATCTTTATCCTTTGAAGAGTCCACTGGATATATTTTGCATAAGAAAAAATATAGGTAATAACATAATTAACAGAGAGATTTAAAAGTTCATAAAATACTGATTCTTTACATACTGCCTCTGATCCCTTCTCAGAGGACAAGCTGAAACCGTAACTGTGCTTTGAAATCCAATTTTCTGCATCCAGCATCACCTGGGTGATGTTCCATTGTTCTTTCCTCCTTGATTATGCCACTTCTGAGATGAAGTCACCAAAAACAACCAGACAAGCCCCGCCTGGTGTAGCTCAGTTGGTTGGGTGACATTCCATGCACCAAGAGTTCACGTGTTCAATTCCTGGTCAGTCATGTGCCCGGGATGTAGGCTTGATCCCAGGTAGGGGGCATGCAGGGGGCAGCTAATCAATGTTTCTCTCTCTGTCTCCCAATTCCTTCCTCTTTCTCTAAAAAACAATTAAAAAATCTTAAAAAATAAAATAAAAAAGAAAGTCCAGACAATCATTCTTTGTTTTAAACCAATGGCTAGAATCTCTGAGGCCCCCAGGTAAGCCAGCACTCAATTCGTTAGACTCTACCCTGATTAGAAATGATTTCCTTGGAAATTTTCTCATCCTTTTGAGAAACACTTATGAATTCTTATATTTCTAATCAACCTCTACACTAAAAACCACTACTCTTTCCCATGGACTTTTGAAGTGGTTGGCCTTAGACTTCATGGCATTTCCTAAAGGAATTTACTTTCCCTCCTACAGATAGCTAATGAGGTTAAGCAACATTTTGGCTTTGCCTTTTGTCAGGCATCCTTCAAAGTATCTTAACACCGTTGTCCATCTCTCTGATTGTTAGAGACCAGATGTGCATGGGGTATGTCAGGAATGCAGCATTTATGAGATTTCCAATTGATAAAACAGCTAATAGCAAAGTTTTCTATTGTATACATTTTCCCTTATGAAACCTATTCAGCTTTTAATTTTCATCTAAAGTTTTTTCCTTAGCTCATCCAGAATTAGAATTTAATAAAAGATATTCTCCCAACTCTGTTCATGGAGCAAAGAATTGTTTTGATTTAATATATTAGAAGTACCCTGAAGGGCCAAAAAAGTTCAGGAACTGCATATAAACAGACCAATAATTTTGAGTCTTATAAAAATCACCTGGCATATCTACTGCCCCGCCCCAAGAAACCTCCTGGCTTTGATCTCTGACCTAGAGTTGTTTGGAGAATGTGCCGTGCTCCTAGGGGTTTTGGGATGGAATGTGCCTCTTAATCCCAGACATATCTGGATATTGACGAGAGTTGCTATATGGGCAGTCACATGCTTTTAAGTATTTACTTAAATGCCTCTTTTATTTTGCACAATCCACTCACTTGATAAGAATTATCAATCCAAAGTTAAGTGGTCACATAAATTAGAACATTTTTTGTTACAAATAGTAAATTCAGGAGAGCTAGATTAAGCCACAAAGGAGAATTTGAATTTGTTCTAAGGATGTAGGTGTGTTTTGGGGAACTCAAGGAAGGCAGTGCAGGAATGCAACGGGAAATCGAGAGACTTCCAGGACCAAAATCTCTCTCTGTCTCTCTCTGTCCCAATTGATCGATCATTTATCAGCTTTCTATCATCTATCTATTTACCTATCTATCACTTATTATCTACCTACATATCTATCTATATCTATCATCTATATGTCTGTCTGTCTATCATCTATCTATCTATATCTATCTATCTATCTATCTATCTATCTATCTATCTATCTATCTATCTATCTATCTATCTATCATCTATCTATCTATCATCTATCATCATCTATCTATCATCTATCTATCTATCTATCTATCTATCTATCTATCTATCTATCTATCTATCTATCTATCTATCTATCTATCATCTATCATCTATCTATCATCTATCTATCATCTATCTATCATCTATATCTATCCCAGTCTCTCTCTGTCTCTCTCTCTCTCTGAGTCTCTGTCTCTCTGTCTCTGTCTCTCTTTACCCTCCCTGCAAAGCCTCCCCTCTCCACTTTGCTTCATCCTGAGCATCTGCTTCCTTCTCTCCCTGCAGATCAGCTTTCCCTGCTTCTCAGTTCATAAGGAGCCATGTGGCTCATTGTGTACTTTTATATATCTACTGTTAAGAGGCTAACCCCAGCTGAGACTGGTATTTCTTATTTTCAATTCTAAATCCCAAAAAAGGAATCTCTGATTAGCTAAACTTGAGTCATCTGCCTGCCTCAGAGTTCAAAGCGTCAGGTACAAACTTGGCCTCTGGGGACCAATCTGGCCAGTCACAGCTTGGGCAGATCAAAGAAGCCATTCTGGGTAGAGTTGAAAGTAAAGGCATGGACAGTTATTAGAAGAGAGGAGAAGTGAAGGTCAGAAAGGACCCTTTTTACATTAGAAATACTAAAAGCAACTTGAAACAGAGACTGTCATCAATACTTTCCTCTTTTCCCACAACGCCCATAAGAGTATGTGGTGAGTAGGGAACTGACAATTGTTTGATTGATTGGTAAGGTGACAGTGTCCCTGAGACTTGAATGACTGTGTTAAATCATTGTTGTTAAATATAACTAGTAAACAATGCTGCCACAGTTGTTGCAGTAGTCAGGTCTGGATCTTTTCAAAGGCACAGGTCTTTACCATGAAAACAATCAATAATAATAAATTGTAGATCTTCAGTTCTAGATTCAGCTTCATAACATATTGCACAAAACAAATATGTGTGAAAGGAAAGGATGTAAGAAAAAAATTAATAAAAACACTGAAAATATAAGATGATAAGATGAACATAATGCTAGATTTCTGATTTCATATTGTGATTTGATGTTAGTGTACTGAGAATTATATGCTATCTACAATGGAGATAGAATCCATATAGCTAATTAATTGTTTTCAGGTAAATGTAGATATATGTGTGTTTTTATTATACTATAATAAATTACTTATAGAGAATTTTAAAAAACTATTTATATTTATATAATTCAAATTAATGTATCAAATTTATATTTATTTTAAATGAAAATAGCTATTATAATCCTTAAAAATACACTTTAACAGCTATATATAACATATACAAAACATATATATATATAATTTTACTTGATTCTTACATTGTTTTACCTTTACTTTTTAGATGAGTAAAATTTAGAATGCTATCTAATTGAGTTACTCAAGTAAAACATGGTAGAGCAAGAGTTTTGGGTTTTTTTTTTTCCCCTTTTATTTTATGTATTGTATATTCATGTACTTGTTAAAAATTAGGACTTTTCTGAGAGCAGTTTTAGCTTCATAAACAGGATCCAGGGAAATTACAGAAACCTTCTATTTGGCTCTTGCCCCCACAAATTCGTAGCCTGTCCCATTATCAACAGCCCCACCAGAATGGTTCATTTGTTATAATTGGTGAACTTACATTGACACATCATAATCACCCAAAGCCCATAGTTTACTGTGAGGTTCACTTTTGGTGTTGTACATTCTGAGGCATGCCCATCACCATGGTATCATACGGAGTATTTTCACTGTCCTTATAAGGCTTTGTGCTCTGCCTATTGGTCCCTCCACCCTCCACCCCCAAACCATGGAAACCACTGATTTTTCACTGTATCCATAGTTTTGCCTTTTCCAGAATGCCATATAGGCACAATCATACAGTCTGTGGCCTTTCAGATTGGCTTCTTTCACTTAGTAACATGCATTTGATGTTCCTCTATGTCTTTGCATGACTTTGCTCATTTCTTTTTAGCACTGAATAATATTCCATCATCTGGATATGTCAGTTTATACCTTCACCTACTGAAAAACATCTTAGTTGCTTCCAAGTTTTGGCAGTTACATATAAAACTGCTATAAACGTGTGTGCAGATTTTTTGGTGGACATGTTTTCCATTCCTTTGGTTAATAGTAAGGAGTATGATTGCTGGTTTGTATGGTAAGAATATGTTTAGTTTTGTAAGAAACTGCCAATTTTTTCCAAACCAGCTGTACTATTTTGCAATCCCATCAGTAATGAATGAGAATGTCTGTTTCTCCACACCCTTGCCAGCATTTAGTGTTATCATTGTTCTGTTATAGCCATTTTAATAGATGTATAGAGATATCTTGTTTCAATATTCATTTCTCTGATGACAGGACGTGGAGCATCTTTTCATATGCTTATGTGTCATCTGTATATCTTCTTTTGTAAGATACCCAATAAAGTCTTTTCCCCATTTTTTAATTGGGTTGTTTGTTTTCATCTTGTTGAGCTTTGAGTTCTTTGTATATTTTAGATAACAATTCTTTATCAGATATATTTTTTGCAAATATTTTATTTCAGTCTGTGGCTTCTCTTCCCACCCTTTTTACATTGTCTTTCACAGAGTAGTGTAGTAATAAGGTTCAGCTTTCCTCTTATCCAGTACCTTAACTAAGACATCAATGGCATACAGTGAAGTTGCATTATAGTTGCATTTTACTTATAAAAATTAAATTATACATCACACACACATGCAATAAAGAAAAATGTCCTTTTAAATAGTGCAATCTGTTTTATCCAACATTCCACTCAATAAACAAAGGTCCCAGAATTACCACAAAAATCTAGAATGTAAAGTCTCTTTTCATTACTTGGCCTCAGTTCCCATATGTGTCCAACAATGTAAACTGATTACCATACTGAGTGGTTTTCTAATATTTAGATATACCCACGTTTGACATTGTGGCTCCTAAATATAATCCAACTACTTTATTTAGTGTTCAACTTGAAAAAAATCACAATTTATTCTAATAATTGATTATGTACCTTCAACTGCATGCTGATTTGAACTTAATGAGAGGATATGTCTGGAAATTTTCAAGGGTTTTATTGACTATTTGTAAACACACACACATATACAGGGTGTCCCCAAAACTGTGTTTTTTGGGGGGTTTACATTATGATTTTACTGTAGAAAACCAGCATAACCAAGTACCAATCTATAAGCTGTTGGAGGATATAAGCTGCAAATAATGTATAAGGTATGATGATAAAATAATTCAACTTACTTTTTGACAAACCTATTTGGACGTTTATAGACAAGTGTGAACTAGTTTCTTAAAAGCTGGCACCTGCTCCCTCATTTCAAAATTCATATATATTCAGATATTTTCTAATTTCTTTTTTTGAAATATCCTTTGAAGCTTGCTCAGCTTGTTTAAATTCAATTAATCTTGGCATGTGGCCGTTCTTAGCAAGTAGACTTGGTTTCTAGTAATAGTCGAAATTCATTTCATGTAAGTGTTAAGCACTTAAATTGGAAAATTATTTTAAGACAAAATGTGTTGTGCCTCTAAATTAACAAGATGGTTTCCCTCCTAGGCCTCATAATCTAGCTCTAAGAACAAGTCACAGAGATGAATTTCAAAATGCTGATAGGAACATCATTGAAATTATAAAATAAATAGGATGACCATTTTGAAGAAAAAAAACACTTATTTGGACATGATAGTTCTAATACATTTGCTTAAATTTTCACTTTCTAGCAGCCAAATGTCTTACTTTATAAAAAGCCTTAGCTTCTTACAAACAAGGATGTGTGCTAGAACTTTACACATTCACCTGCATGGTCTTTCTAAGCTCTTGCAGACAGGGCTGCTATCTCACCCCTCTTAGTGCTCTTCCATTTTCTAAGAAAACCCTTAGTTCAGGTAATTGCTTGTTTTTTATTTTATTTTATTTTATTTTATTTTATTTTATTTTATTTTATTTTATTTTATTTTATTTTATTTTATTTTATATTTTATTGATTATTTTATTTTTTTGCAGCTTTTCAAGGACATAACATGATATCTCCTCAAGCATCAGCTTTATGGAGAATGTCCATTGCAAGGGCCTGGACTTTCCTATAAGTGTTGGCATATAAAATTATGATAGATTTATAGAGAATGAGGCTGGGATAAGTTGAAGCGCGTGGGGAGACTACTGCAGGCACAATGTTTAAGGAGACTGAATCATTTAATAACCAAGATAACTTACACTGGAAAGCAAATTATAAAGTAAAGCAAAGTTTATGCAAAAAGTCCACGATGTACAAAATATCAAAATTTTAGATAAAAATGGACATTTGTTTCTTCGTTTGTCACTTTGTTCTCTCTCTGCCTTGTTGTGCAAGGGGTCACTCCTGGTGACCAGCTGAAGCTCCCGGGGGCAGCCCTTCTCCCTCCCTGGGTGGGGTAATGAGTGTGGACAGTACTGTGAGAACAGGCTGAGTGGTATTGGCTGCAATATATAGTCATATTTTTTTGTTGTAAAATGTTCATTACCTTTTTCCAATTGGTTTTAAACGTGGGAGGATATTTTGATGAGTGTATGAGGGAAGACACTGTCCTCAGGCTCCAGTTTCTCTCGCAGGGCCTTTTCCCTTCTGCTACTGAACGCCGGTGCAGGGCCATGACTGTAGCTCCCCAGAGGTCGTGCGTGTGGTGTTCTGTGGTGTTCACCACCATCCTGTGTTATGTTACTAAGGGGGTCAGACGGAGTTGTTGGTAGAAATCAGCTTGAGTGTCTGTTTAGACAAAACTGTTATCACTTTTTTTAGATTGATATATTGTTTCAGAATAATGGGAAAGTCCAGGAAGGGCAGACGTAATGATAAAGAATAAATATCAAGAGATAAATAGTATGGTGTGCCATTCTAAACAGAAAAGGTTGCCTGTTCTTTGATATTTAAATACGTTCGCTGTTTATCAGCACATGACCTGATTCACATTATTTATAATGCAAGTATTTGTGTCTACTCTGAATCTTGTTTTGGCTGTTTAGCCTAAAATGGTTTCCCTTGTTATTTCTTGTGTACTGTATACAACCTAGATTAGCATAATCACTGTGATTAACATTAATTGAGGAGCAGAAGTGAAAATGGTTTCTGAGAACAGTTTGGCTGACATGTACAATGGAAAAATTTTGTATTACATGAATACTCAAGTTATGCTGTTTGACTTTAGTCCTAAAGTCTCTGAAGCATTGAGTGGGAGAACAAAGTTTTGGGCAGAGCACAAACACCATCACTAACTCTGCAGGATGTTGCAGAAGTGAAGGGAACCAGGTCTGCTAAAGTACTTGTGGTGATACAAATGTATTAGCCTCAGGAGCTACCGAGGTGGTTCATTTTATAGGTGAAGCGTAAAAATATGTTTTAATAAAATTTGGAGCATAGATGAATATACAAATATATGCTAGACAGATATGTCAGTGTGATCTATAAGGGAATATACATTGCTATATTAATGTATTTACTGAGAGGCACTATAATATGGTTGTTAGAAGTAGAGAATTTATAATTATGCTAAGACATGAGTCAACCCTTTCTTTGTTAGCTATGTAGCTATAAGTTACTGTCTCCAGAGCTCAGTTTTCTTTACTTGTAAAATATGCATAATAATGTAACTTAGTAGTAGTGTGGCTGCAAGTCTTAAATGAAATTTTATAGGCAAGATTTTTGCCATAATGTTAAGGAAATGATAAATGTTTTCCAAATATCATCTATGCTCTATCTATCACTTCTCTGAATTTTTCTCTGCTTTATTGCTTAATGTCATATTCTTGTTCACAGTTCTGCATTTTATTTCATATGGTTTACTAATAGCTTCCACTGTTTGTAATGTTATTGCCTTTCATAAATTTACATTCCTTTTCATTTTTGTTGAGAGGTTCCGAAATTCTCTATAGGTTTTCCTTTTTTTGTTTCTGTACATATTGTACCATTTCTAATCCAAAATTGTACTAAGAGCCAGGTTTTTCTTTAGAAGCATTAAATTATAGTGTCTGTTAAATGAAAAATGGCCTTCCATTGTATATTTCAAGCCAGTTTGAGTTGGATAAGCCTACCTCAAAAAATACAAAAAGTATCTGCATTCCAAAATATTAATTTTGGAAGGGTAGGCAATGTAATTCAGTATTAACTGCTAAAAATATATATGTATATTATATATAATACATATACTAATTTATATAAATTTATATGTAATTTATAGAAATAAAAATTATATATATTTTAAAAGCTTAATAGTCAAAATAGGAAAGTAAAAATATCTGTTGGTTTGATTTTCCTGATAATCAGATATCTTCTGTGACAGATACCAATAAAGGCAGAGAAGGAAAGTTCTCAGACTACTTATCATCCAGGAAGTTATACTAAGTTTCAGTATTGTGACTATAAAAGAGATAATTCTTTCTCTGTTATCAATTACTAGTAAAATTGGCTTACAAACATTTTTTAACCATTGTCTTCCAAGACTATGTTATCAGGCACACATTCAATTGCAAGCAACATTAAAAAGAAATACTCCCTGGCTGGTGTGGCTCAGTTGGTTGGACATCATCCTGGGCACAGAAAGGTTGCCGGTTCGATTCCCAGTCAGAGTTTCAGGGTGGGGCCAATCAAACTTCTGCTCTCACATGTAAATTTCTCTCTTTCTCTCCCTCTCCCTCTTTCTCTAAAAATCAATAAAAATATTTTTAAATAAATAAAATAAAATATAAAAAAGAAAGAAAGTACTATTAAAATATTTTTTCTTCTGTACAATTAGTTTTAAGGTGAAAAGTTGATAGTATTGGTTTAGCTACTTAGTAGTATCATAAAGAAACCAGGATTTTTCTATCTTTCTCCTCTATGATTGTTAAAATTTTGGCCTTTTAGCCTTGTTTGTTGCCTCATGGTTGCAATACGGCTGCTGCAGTTCCAGATACCAAAACCTCATTTCTAAGACATGGGTATAAACCATGGAAGTAAGGCAACTTCTCATGCAGCTCTCCTCTTTTTGGAATTATTTTTGAACAAATACCATTAGTAGAATGCTCCTTTATATCTTTCATGAGAAATGAAAAGTGACCACTCTCTAAGAAACTTTTAGGCTCACTTTCTCTGAGATCAAAAGATATCTTCTTGAATATGTAAGAAGGCTTTGCAGATTCCAGGCTCTGTTAGCACAGCAGGGGCATGTGGGCAATTGTTATGCCTGCCATAGAGGCCTGTACAGACACACACAGTCACAAGTAAACTGTCATCTGTCTTCACACAAACTTCCTATTTTTTTTTTTTTTAATTTTGCTCTAAAAATGTTAGAAACTGTTAGAAAACATTGCAGTGCTAATAAACTGCAGTTAATGCTTTTTTGATGAATGGTATTTCTGAAAATAAAGCTCTGTTGGAGATAGAGGTCTTGAGTATTCAGTTTTGCTGGGTTTTTTTAAAAATGTATCTTTATTGTTGAAAATATTACAGATGCCGCCGTTTTTCCTCATTGACCCCTCCACCCCGCACCCATTCCCCACCCCAGGCCTTCACCACACTGCTGTCTGTGTCCATGGGTTATGCATATATGCATATAAATTCTTTGGTTAATCTCTTCCCACCCAGCCACCCCTACCTTCCCTCTGAGATTTGTGAATCTGTTCCATGCTTCTTTGTCACTGAACCTATTTTGTTCATCAGTTTATTAAGTTCTTTAGAGTCTACATGTAAGTGAGATCATGTGATGTTTATGTTTCTCTACCTGGTTTATTTCCCTTAGCATAATACTCTCCAGGTCCATCCATACTGTCCCAAATGGTAGGAGATCCTTCTTTTTTATAGCTCCATAGTATTTCATGGTGTAAATGTCCCACGGCTTTTTTATCCACTCATCCACTGATGGCCACTTGGGCTGTTTCCAGATCTTAGCTATTGTAAATTGCGCTGCTATGAACATAGGGGTGTATATATTCTTTCTAATTGGTGTTTCAGGATTCTTAGGATATATTCCTAGAAGTGGGATCACAGTGTGAAAAGGCAGTTCCATTTTTAATATGTTAAGCATTCAGTTTTAAATATAGTTACCTCAGAAAAAGAGGTAACTGTTATATCTCTTCATATCTCATAAATAATTAAAGAAAATAAAGAGCAAAGAGAAAATACATGCAGGGAAATGGGGTGGTGAATACATTAAATGCATGTCAAACATGCTAATCTCTTCTTAAATGTTGGTTATGATGTTGGCTTTCAGCTTCTTGGGAACCAACAGGAAGAGAAAAATCTATCAAGTCAACATATTCAGTTTTCCATAAGACAGAAATGAAGTCTTGGCTCACAGGAAACCCACCTACTCTGGAAAAATCCAGAGGCATTTTTCCCATGATTCTGATATAAAGAACAACATATAACCCAGTCAACCATAGTTTCACTAGCATCTTTACAGCTAACACATTGCTGCATTTCTCAGGGGCAATTTCTTATGAGCGCTTCCAATGTGAACAATAACAAACCACCTACATCTAATTCAGTAAACACAATTTTTGGTGAAGGGCCATAGACCTGGCAAATCCTAAAACAGGAAGGATAAGAGAACAACATGTAATAGATCTATTTTTCCATCTCTCCTTTGCAAATCCATCTTCATAAATGAGAGTAACAGACAAAGGAAATGTACAAGCGAATATATCCCGTCTCAAGGTTGACAACATATTTGGCTACTTCAGGTTAGTTTATTACTTCTAAAGTTCTCAAAGTCTTAACAAGCTAATAGCTTTTCTTAGGTTTGTGCTGGTGGGATTTTAGCATATACTAAACAACACTAAAAAAAACTGAGGTCAAAGAGAGACCATAAGATTCAAGTATTTTTTCAGAACAAACTAGGGTTGCCATTTAACTTATATATTTTCTTATAACTATTTTCCAAAAATAAATTAAAGATTTTAGTCATGAAAACCTTACTGAGCAAGAGTGTGTCCAAAGATTACCTTTGACCCTGACCATTGACTCTTATATCTATAAATAATTAAACATTTAGGGAGCTAATTCGTTTCAACCATTAATTTTCATCTCAGGTTAAGTGGTTTGTCTGTTTGACTTCATTTCAAATTACCAAGACCTGAACTTAGACATCATTTGGCAAAAGATAAAAATCTCAAGGGCCCAGGAACCCCAATTATTAATCTCTTCTTGGAGATGACCATTCAGGCTGCATAAAGAACATCTTTTTAATACTACCTTTGAACCTTCCATCACACACACAAAGGCAAGAATAGGCATTTTTATAAGAGTCAGGAAATATGTTATTGTTGTTTGAAATAACATTTTATATAATAAATGTATCTAAACTTCATAACTGATCCTTAAATTTGTTTGTTTGTTTTTAATTTATAAAGATAATCTTTTGGAAAATGTCATCAATTTGTTCATTTTACAATAAAAAGAATTCAACTTTTTTACTAAGTAATTGTCAGCTCATCTATTGCTTGTCTCCTAATTCACCTTGGAAACAGTAAAACATCTTTGAACACTTATGGCAAAAACTACTATTTGGTTAGCTAAGCAATTTAGTAATGTGAATAACTAAGTACATATTCATTTCAAAGTGTCACCAAAATTGCAGGTGCAAAATTGCAGGTGCAACTAATTAATCTCAAGCAAGAAATTGGTTGATTGCTGGTGCAGTTAGTGAAACACAGAAAAAAGAAGGGATGGTGAAGTTTTGTTGAAAGTTTAACCTCAAATTGTATGAGTTTTCAAACTACATTGCAATAAAATTAAAAGTATCAATGATTAAACTGGCTTACATTTGGCTTTTATGGCATCTGTCTATTTTGTAATGGTAAAGGGAAAAATGCTGTTAAGAAAAACCTGAGGTTTTTCATGTACTGTCTTTCTTTCAAATAAGCTTTGAATTTCTCAGGAACAATGCTTCTCTATACCTAATCAAAACAAAAGCTGATACAATAAAATTTGACATCTGGATCAGTGCTTACCACCACTGTGAAGAATGTAGCCCCAACAGACAAAACCCAATTCTCCCTCAACCCAATCTTCCATAGTTAATTATTTCCTTTTTAAATGGAAAATAACAATATAGGACCTACCAGAAAGAGTATAGGTGTGCAAATTATCCTCTGTCCCCTTTCCCTCTAGGAATTCAAAAAATAAATAAATAAATCTATTTTAAGAAAAACTAGAAGCAAGATAAATTCATGGGTTTTTAAATAAGAGTAAAGCCTAATAAAAACTCCTAAAATAAGGCAAAAAAACTGAACTGGAAGAAGTAAAGTGAGCTAAAAAGGGAAAAGTAGAGAAAGGATCAGGTGATGGCAGGTCTCAGAAAAGCAAAAGACACCTCCTGAAGGTGCAGGCATGATCGTAAAGAATAAATCTGAATCTCTGTGGATAATAATAGTGATGGAAATTGAGGTGAGAGAGCAAACAGGAAAAGCTCTCCTGGGCCAAAAAATAATAGGAGCCCAGTCAGGTGTGGCTCAGCTGTTGAGCACCGACCTAGGATCCAGGAGATCGAGGTTCGATCCCAAGTTGGGGGCATGCACAAGGCAGCCGATCAATGACTACTCTCATCATTGATGTTTCTATCTCTCTCCCTCTCCCTTCCTCTCTGTGAAATTAATAAAGATATATATTTTTAAATAATAGTAATAATAATAGGAATAGGGGATGCAGAGCTACACAAATTTTAATGAAGTTCCGTTTTAAGATGTTTCCTTCACAAACCAAACGAAAGAAGGTTTACTTTGTGAAGCCTAGAAGATAACCCTGGTGTCTACTTTCCATACAATCCATGAAGTTCTTCTGCAAAGGGCTAGTCAAGGAAAAGACAACTCATTCAATGAAGGGTGATGGGAAAAGCAACAAACACAGAAAAAATCATAATTATAGAAGATATCCAAAGGAGAGTCAATATAAGAATGTGTGTGATACCCAGAGAAGAAAACCAAAAGTTATATAATTTAAAGATAGTGTATTTATTTTTGCCTGACATTTTTATTTTTATTTATTTTTATTAATTTATTTAATTAATTTATTTATTTAATATTTCTTTATCTTTATTGTTGAGACCATTACAGATGTCCCCTTTTTAACCTCACTGATCCCTTCCACCCACATCCATTCCACCCCCAGGCCCTCCTCACACCAATGTCCATGTCCGTGAGCTATGCCCATAAACATACAAGTTCCCTGATTAATCTCTCCCCACCCACACCCCCCCTCCCTGCCTTCCTTCTGAGATCCCTCAGTTTGTTCCATGCTTCCATGTCTCTGGATCCACTTTGCTCATCAGTTTATTTTGTCTGATATCAGTATTGCTACCCTAGCTTTTTTTTCATTTCCGTTTGCATGGAAAATTTTTTTCTATCTCTTCACTCTCATCCTGTGTGAGTCTTTTGTTCTGAGGTGGGTCTCTTGTAGACAGCATATATTTGGGTCATGTTTTCTTATCCATTCAGCTACCCTATGTCTTTTTATTAGAGCATTTAATCCATTTACATTTAAGGTTATTATTGAAAGATACTTATCTACTGACATTTTGTTTCTTTATAGCTATGTTTCTCATTCTCTTTATTTCTACTTCTACTTTATATAGCAGTCCCTTTAACATTTCCTGTAATGCTGGTTTTGTAATGATAAAGTCTTTTAACCTTTTTTTATCTTAGAAGCTCTTTATTTCACCATCCAGCTTGATTGATAATGTTGCTGGATAGAGTAGTCTTGGTTTCAGATCCTTGTTTTGCATTACCTTGAATGCTTCATGCCATTCCTTTCTGGCCTGTAGAGTTTCTGGTGAGAAGTCAGCTGACAGCCTTATGGGAGCTCCTTTGTAAGTAACAGATTTCTTTTCTGTAGCTTCCTTTAAGATTCTCTCTTTGTCTTGGATTCTTGGCATTTTAATTATGATGTGTCTGGGTGTGGGCCTCTTTGGATTCTTCTTGCTTGGGACTCTGTGCCTGCAGAATGTGTGTGCCTTTTTCCTTGACCAGGTTAGGGAAATTTTTTGCCATTATTTCATCAAACATGTTTTCTAACCCCTGCTTACTTTCAACCTCCTCTGGCACTCCTATAAAATTAATATTATTATGTTTTGTGCTATCCCACAGCTCCCTTAGACTGTCCTCCTGTTTTTTGTTTGTTTGGTTTTTTTTTTGAGGTCTCTGATTGATTTTTTCTACCCTGTCTTCTAATTCACTGATCCGCTCCTCAGCTTCCTCTAATCTGCTGTTTATTCCTTCTAATGTATTCTTTATTTCTGCTTTGTCATTCTTCATTTCTGACTGGTCATTTTTCATAGTTTAAAAGGTTTTTTTTCATGCTGTGGAGCATCCTTACAATCAGTATTCTGAACTCCATATCTGAGAGATTGCTTATCTCCATTTCATTTGGCTCTTTTTCTGGAGACTTCTCTTGTTCTTTCATTTGGGGCTTGTTTTTTGGTCTCCCCATTTTGGCTAAGTGTTAGGTAGATCTGCTAGGATTCTCAGTCTTTTTGGAGGGTCTCTGGTACAGGCCAATGTCAGATGCAGTTTGTGACTGAACCTGAGTACCCTGTTTAGGACTGTCAACAACCCCAGGACTGAGGTCTCCACTGCTGGGGCTGGATGCATTTGTACAGGACCCAGATGCACACCAAAGTCTGCTTTTCTAAGGCCCAGGTCCCAAAACAAATCAGGCAAAGACTCAAAGCACCCTGAGGTCTGCCTCTGCCTGATTAATCTGATTCTCTTAATGAGCCTCAGTCTGTAGACTCTCCACAGGGTGGGGCTCCTGGTTGTTAGCAGTCTCTTAACAAGCCTCAGGCTGTAGAAACTCCCCTGGGCAGGGCAAGAGGCTCTCCAGTAGGGTGGGGCAATTGCTCCCCCCCCCCAGGCAAACGCTGAAAAGTCGCTGCCCCAGAAAGATGTCCCCCACAGTCTGGGGGAATGGCTTTCCTCAGACTTTCCCCACACAGCTCCAGTCCACTGCTCTCCCTCCACCAAAGGCCAAGGTGAGTGACTGCAAATGAAACTTTGTGCATTGGCTTTTTAAGACGGGCCTGCATTTCCAGCAGTCCCTCCCTGACAGACAGAAACCCTGCTTTTCGCAGCCAGATGTTATGTGGGCACCTTTCTCAGTGCTGGTGCTCTGGGCTGGGGAGCCCAGCCTGGGGTTTAGGCCCCAGAGTCCTCAGTGGGAACCCCCACAGCTGAGATCTCCCTCCGGACCTTTAGCCTGTGGGAGCCCAGCCAGCCCTCTCGCGTCAGCACTTCCTACCAGTCTCTGTGGTCTCCCCTTTTCCTCTTTGGTTATGAGGGTGCTCTCCAGCTCGTCTGTAGTTGGATTTCAGGATGGTTTTCAGGATGGTTTTCCTATGTTTTAGTTGTAAATCCAAATTAGTCCTGGGAGAGTGTCAGTGTAGCTTCCACTCAGTCCCCCTCCATCTTGCATCTCCCCAGTGATAGTGTATTAAAGTATAGAAGTATATCTGAAGATGAAACTTTTGGTACATTTTAAGAAAAAATAAAATAAAACTTAAAAATTATATTGTTAGGCCATATGTGGAAAAAAATTGACCTGAAATAATCAACATCAAGATACATCATAATAAAATAAAAAAAATTTAAAGATAAAATTTCCTTAAGGGAGAAGTTAATACTAGTCTTACTTTTCTATAGCGAAGTCCAACCAATGAAAATGAGGAAGCAACATTTGTGATACTTAAAGATATAGAGCGTGTATCAAGATTTTATATCTAGACAAAATGTCCTTCCAGAATAAAGATGACTGAAAACAATTTTGACCATGCATGAATCCAAACTAAATCACTTTGAGACACCACTTGTACTTTTTATGTTGGCAAAAATCCGAAAGTGTGTCAATATGCTCCTAAACTAGGAGTTAACCTTTATAGACCGAATGTAGGAGAATAAATTTGTGTAATCTATGTGGAAGTCACTTTAGCAAAATTAATCAAAGCTTCAAATACATGTCTACTTTAATCAAACAATTCTATTTCTAGAAATACATTCTATAAATACACTTCTATTATGAAAATAATACATGATCCCCGCTACCATGGCTCAGTGGTTGAGCATCTCCTTTTCTCCAGAAGACTGAGGTTCCATTCCCGGTCAGGGCACATGCCCAGTTTTGGGCTCAGTCCTCAGCAGGGGCCATGCAGAAGGGAGCAGATTGATAACTCTCTCTCATCATTGATGTTTCTACCTCTCTCTCCCTCTCCCTTCTTCTCTCTGAAATCAATAAAAAAATATTTTTTAAAAAAAGAAAATAATACATAAAAAGATTATTTACTCAACCTTATTTTTCATAACAAATGATGAGAAATAAAATATGTTTATTAAAATAGAACTAAATAAACAAATTGTAGTTCATTCACAGAATGGAATACTATATAGCTATGAAAAATGAATGGGGCACTGTCTTATGTACTAATATAGAAGGATTGATAAGATATATTCAGTGGGGCAAAGAGGCAAAGTACAAAATAGTATGAATATTACTCTATCTCTTGTATAAAAATATAGACTTTTATACTAATGTTTGCTGCATAAACACAAGGAAAGCTAATAATGATTACTGTACTTTTAGGGAAGATAGTAGGAAGTGGGCGGATATAGAATAGAGCTGAGAGGGATAATTTTTACTCTCTCTGTTTGATATTATGTATTTTTTAAATTTATTAACTTTTTAAATAAATTATTTATTCAAAAAGTACAGAAATATAAACAAGAGTTGTCAGACCATTAAAATTGGTGAGTACTCTTCTAGATACTTTTTTCTAAAACCAATCAATATTGTTCAATCAATAGATCAATCAATATAGAATTGGTCATCTACTTTCCTTGGACCATTTCTTAGAAGAGCAAATTATTTTTTATCCCAACTTTTGTAAGAGTTTGATGAGATATTTTTTATTTGGTTCTCTGAATAACACCTCATTGTTTTGCTTCAGATTATATTTGTAGGAATTCCTTAGCAGGCTGTAAGTGTCACATGGGCAGCTTTGCCTGTCTTGTTCATTGCACTTTTCTCAGCCTGGAACAGAACATTACTTGTAATAAGGGTCCAACATACATTTGATAAAAGAGTGTGTTTATGTGGGAGTAAATGAAAAGTACTCTTAATGCCCTGGGCACCATAGGCGAATGACAACTGTTTTTCTTTAAACCAATCTCCCACTCTTTCTGCTAACAGCATCTTCCCTAGGGCTGTAGTCTTATCCTTGGGTTTTACTTTCTTACCTGTAGTGGGCAGTATCCCCGTTGAAGATCAACTTTATCTATGTCAATAGTTGTTCTGATAATCTAGCACATTCTAATATGATAGTAGGGTAGATGTAGAAGGGCATACCTATGGTACTTATATTTTTGTTGTTGTTTTTTTAAGTTATTACTACAGAGGAGTAATTCAGGCCAGGCAGGAAGAGACTTTAATCCACAGGAGATGTGATTTGGGGATGAATGACAAATTGAACTTCTTTTGTGACCACTGTTTTGTTTCATTTTCTTGACCTATGATTGGCCTTCCTCAGTGTAAAACTCTGTGTGATGGCATTCTGTAGGTAAGTCTCATAATATCAGGATACTTGCCCTGACAGGAGACTTACAACCTCACAAGGCAGCTGATTACCTGCTCACTAACCTCCATTAAAGTTCTCATAATAAAAATAATTAATTTCCCTGTGATTTTTATCTAATATTCCTAGGTCTACATTTTGGCCCTTCAAACTAAAAGACTCTCAACAGAACAGCTTTTCAAATATTTAAAGAAAGTTTCCTGCCTTCTACTAAAGTATTTTCTATCCCCTACTGTTATCTTGTGCCTTTCTTTTCTTTCTTTTTTTATTTATTTAAGAAAAATTAGTTTTGCTAATTTTGCAAAATTTTGAACATATATATTCTTAAACATAATTTATGAAATTTGATTCTATTTTGGCTAATTTGGCTTCAGAGAAATTTTATATAGAAATTTCACAGAGCCATGAAAAGTTGGTTCATATAGAAAAAATGTAATGCAATTATGCATGTCTTCCAAGTAAAACTAATTTTCATTTTTATGCTTTCAATATATGTCCAGGAACAGATCAATAGAAATGCTATATTCTGTAGCTTATTCTTCACAGGTGCTTGAAATTCGCAGCCAATTTAACAAAATAGAAAGCAAAATAACCCTATAGTTCTAAATTTGCTTTTAAGTATAAACTCAAGAAACAAAGGGGTACTGATGTCATCAGCATATAGCTAGAAGAAACAGACACTAATGAAAAGGTACTTTATTGTAACCAGACCTTGGAAATGCTCTTAAAATTGAATTTGTAAAAGCCAGGAAGTGATTAGTTTTAGAAACCTTACAATAAAATCATCTGTTACATATTTTAATGTATCCTTAGTGTTCCCACTAAATTACATAGCATGTGTTTTCAAAAAACATTTCTGTAGTTTGAAATCTCTGCATATAATGTCTTAAGGTTGTCAACAGTTTGAAAACAATAGAGACAGTTCTTCTAAAAGTGGATTGTATTTTGGGGAAGCAGGGAATCTATCATACTGAATGAAATGCCCAGACAATAACAGCTAAACCCTATAAAGAGAAGAATTCCCTGTTCCTAAGGGTGTGGTGCCAGCCAGTCAGCTGGTCTGAGGCCTGGCTGGAGGTATGAAGCAAAAGAATTGTGGTCGAGGCTCTAGGCCAAGTTTTTCAAAGAGGAACGGAAACAAAGAGATAGTACTAGACTTTATACTCAGGCCAGCAGTACAGTACATCCCACTGTCTCCAGCAGTCCTTTTTTTTTTTTTTTTTTACTCCCACTCGAAAACTAAGAAAGAAAGTGAGAACCTCTTAAAAGAACTCCCACAGCATATCATTGGGAACTCTTTGGGATATGCTTTTATCAGCCAGGAAGACAGATGACAGGAAGCTCAAGAAACAAAAAGAAAAGGGAAGGAGATGGCTTTGGGGGGTTTGGGAAAATATAGCAAATGCATTACTTTATGTTGTAGAAGTCACGGGCCAGGGGACAAAAAAGTTCCTGGAGCCTGCTGATACTCCTAGAACAGAGTGGCAAATGTCTTAGGATATTTTATGGACACATATAGAAGAACATTTATATGACTCACCCTGTAATGTTCTGATATGAAAAATGGGGGCATTTAAGTAGCTGGGCAAAAAAGACCAGCAAAGGTTTGGACCTAGTGTAGACTCACACATATTCTGATTACCAAATTCTTAATACAAAATCAGAGAGGGTGAAAATTGTTTTTAATAATCTAAAAGACAAAAAGTTATATGGTAACCATCTCATGGGGAAATATACATTTACTTTACAAGCACTTTAAAAATATTTAATTTGTATGGATTACTATAGTTACGACATAAAATTGTTCTTGGGGAAAATGTCGGTTCACTCATTCACTCATTTATTTATTCAACATTTATGCAAAAATTTATTTACACTACTGTATCGTTTCATGTATTTTGGGCACTATAACTTGTCCAGTGAGATGGACGAAGTTCTTTTAAATACTATTCAGCGGTATAAGTTAATTTTAAAATAAGTATAGAAATTCCCTTACATGAGTTTAAATGTAGTAACACTGTAATTTATTCAGTAAAGGCTTAGATTCATGTCAATATATCTTTACCTCTATTTAATTTTCTTAATAAGGTCCAAACGTTGGATTCTTAAATATTTGCTATATCTTTAGTATACTATGTATACATTGTATTTTTCACTTTTTCTCACATAAAGAGTAGTATGAAGAGATCACGAAAGATGTGAAGAAAGGCCTAAGGTGACCACAGAGATAATGTTCTGATGTGAAATTATAATAAAATAATAATGTTTTTTTACAATAGAATGTTATTCAAATTGTAAGGCTATTGTTTTATAAAGACTCTTAACTTTGTAACCAATAATTAGAATTCTACTATAGCAGGGACTGTTACTTGTCCGATAATATTCATTGTTCTCTTAGTCCTTTTAATAATAGAAATATAAATTCAACCCTATTTTGGTGTCTGTTTACAGTAGCTTAGTTTATACCTTCAGTAATGTAAAATTCATCTCTGTCATTAACTAGATTTTGTAACATTAAAAAATTACTTAGTGTCTTTGATTTCCATGGGCTGCATGTACTCTGAGGATTTTTCCAACTCTAAATGTCCATGAACCTAAAACTGAAAGCGGTTATATGACTGTAGAAAATCTTTGGTATTTGTCACCACAACCATCCCACTCTTACAATACCTGAAGGATCAAATTAATTTGGTGAGATAATTGTATTAATTTCCTTAGTGAGAAAAGTTCCGTCTCAGAGTCCATTTCTCTCCTCAGTCCCCATTAAGTGATTTACATGGCCCATTCTTCGAAGTTGGGTGGCATTAGCTTATTTCAGATTCTACATCTAATTGCCTCTAAATAATATGAGTGGGTGGGATAGGGAGGGACCAAGGGAAATATGGGCATCATAAAGCAAGCTCAAGGAGAAAACAGCTATTGGTGAAAAACAGAGGAAAGGGAGAGCAGTGAGACCTTCTTGGACCAGAAATGAGAAAGAAGAAAAGAACAGAAGTGATACTTGTCATAGAGAAACCTTAGAGACACATTTAAGAAAAAGTGTATTCACAGTGGATGGTTGAGCATCTTGTTGGTTTTCAATAGAGCTCTTAGTGGCTACTGAGTTCAACTAATTACAATATAGTACTAATGAGGTCAAGGTTTAGTCCCCAGGGGGGGTCAGTTAACTCCTGAACCATAACCACACAGCATGTCCCTAACTTTGGCCAGCTGTCTCCAAAGTGCATGTTTTTGGTCCTAAAAGAGACCAGTTGTATATGGATCAGTGGAAATCTATTCTCACCATTAGGGAAAATTCTCAAGGCAGATGGTAGATCAGTAATGTCACTTTAGCATATGAAGTACAGCATGTGTTCTCACATTGAAAAGTAAGATGGAGCTCAGCTGGTGTGGCTCAGTGGTTAAGTGTCTACCCATGAACAGAGAGGTCGCGGGTTTGATTCTGGGTCAGGGCACATGCTCGGGTTGAGGGCTCGGATCTCCAGTAGGGGGCATGCAGGAGGCAGCCAATTGATGTTTCTCTCATCAATGTTTCTATCTCTCTATCCCTCTCCTTTCCTCTCTCTCTAAAATCAATAAAACCATATTTAAAGAAAAGTATGGTTGGTATCTGTCAGTTAACCAATTGTAATTGAGTATTTGGGCTAAAAATCCAATTGAGTTTAGTTTAGACAAATCAATGTTAGGATTTATGTCATTTACTAAAAGTGCCACTACTTCAGGATCTTAAACTTAAACTTTGGTGACCAAAGTGATATCCTGGCCTTCCATATGAAAACATGAGTAGTAGAACTGGTAAGAAATGAAGCAATAAATACTGCATATAATGGGATGGAAAACTGTAGTAACAAAACTCATTCATCAGGCTCTTGGCTTCTTTGGACCTGTGATTCAGAGGAATCCAAAAACCACAGTGTGAATGGGTCTTAAGTGACTGATTATAGAACAAAATATATTGATTTTATGAAAAACACTCATAATTCTTAGTGTTTTTTATTATAATGATTTGTTTACATGTGTATTCCCTCACTAGGCACTTTCCACAAAGGAAACACAATTTCTTGTTTGTCTTCTCAACATTGTCTTCTCAATATTTTGAATACATCCCACCCATGAATAGTAAAAGTTTACAAACTCAAGATTATATAACTGTCACAATTATTACAATATTAATTTCACTTTTATGAATTTATTTAAATTCCTGTTTATTATGTATTTATTTTAGAAGTTTATTAGCAGAAATATATATAATCAGATATGCAAAAGCATATTCCTGGTAATAGAGATCACAAAGCAAAATGTTCATTTAATCTATATAAATTACAATTGAAAAGTAAATTCAGTCTTACTTTAGACTGTAATATGGCAATTAAATGGACTTCAGTTTAGTGTACATTTCAACTGAAACATTAAGAAAAGTATTTGCTTAGTTGCTAGATTTTCTTAACTTAAAGCAGATGAAGATAAAACAGAAATAAAGAGTAATTAAATTACACAGAAATTTCTAGATGAAATAAAACAATTCTTTATGGCTTCTAGGTAATGGCAAAAGTGTTTCTGGCAAGAAAAGCATAATTAACAGCAGTGTTAAAGCTGCACTTTACATTCTTTTGGCAATTGAGTCTACTAAGTTGAAAGCTGTTAAGTAGAGTATTTGCGTTTCATATTAATTTGAATTTCACTTGACTGCTTTTTACTATTTTGTAAGCATGAAATAGGGAGGTCTGGGTTCAACATAACAAATTACTGGACAAAATAAAAAAATTGCTACCCAAGCAGCTTTGTCTTTCTTCTACTGGGTTTGTCGTGCTGTGAGTAAAAAAGAAAAACGAAAAAAAAACAAAAAAAAAAAAACAGAAAGAAAAGAAAAAGAAGTGTTGATTCTTTAGAGGCATTTCGGCACCAGATCTGCACTATCAAAAATAGTCCTCGAACATAGTTATCTAGAAATTCAGCAGTTTGCAAACATGTGCACTAGGGAGTCATTTTTTCACACTCAAATATTTTTGCTACACATCAGCAAGTCCTTGAGGACAGCCTGCTGGCTCCAAAGGCCTGCAGTTTGCTGTAGAAACAGCAGAGCAGTAATCTTGAGCAGGTGCTAACAGGAAAGCCAGGATGGCTGTGCTCTTTAGAGTGACTACTACATTGGACCAAAAAGTGTTTAACCCTTGGGATCAAAAAACCTGACTTCATTTTCATACTTATTTCTTAACCTTTGACACCTATTATTATTATTATTCTTTAGAAGTGCTAAGTATACATGTCGCTTAATTTTCCCATAGGTATCAATCACAAAATGTGGAATGAAATACAAATGATTGCCCAAAACAACAAATCCAAGTGTGTTTGTGCTTGTATGTGTGTGTGTGGGGGGCGGGGGAGCACGCATGTGCATTTATCATCAGTTGTGCGTTTTGGTTAACAGTTGGCAATGATAAAATTAGAGGCAGAGAGTCTCTTGATGTAAGTGAGGGTATTCTTACCTGGGCCTATTAGTTCTCCGCACTGTTAGAAACTGTGTTATTGCACAATAATGTTTTTAAAGTCATTAGAAGGCTTTAGCTTCTTTTTCTTATGTCAGCTTCCTGCTACATATTAATGTGGGCTTTAATAATTATATGTTGCTCTAATCAATTCATATGTGCATGAGGTAACCCAAAATATTTTCAGGTTGTTTGACCTCTGATCTGCCTAGTATGAGGTAGGCATATTTTTTACCAAAAGCCTGCAAGAAAACAGGTATGCGAAAAACACAACTTTAATAAGCGAGGGGATAACAACTCTTTATTGAAGGAGCTTGCATATTGGCAGCCATCCAGATGGCAAATAAAGTTGTTTAAATATTTGCTCATTAGTGAAATGAAATGGTATCAATTTAATTCATTCCCATTTCATGTTTCCTGTGTTTCAAAGCAAATTTTTAATACACACTCTAAAGGTTTCTCTGGAGCTCTTGTGTTATAATTTGTTTCCGTCTTTTCTGTAACTAGGTATAAATTAATGAAGTCATAGTGAATGAGGGGTTGGGCTCCTCCTGAAACCTCTGGGCTCATTTGTTTGAGAGTTTGGCTGTAAATTTCAGTGACTGCAAAATCACAAGATGTGCACCACTAGCAGGACCCAGGGGCAGAGGTATGTTAATGAAGGAGACTGGGTGTCAGATCAGATAGCTGATGCATTCCAGGGCTATTTAGGGCAACTAAGAGCCTACCGCAGGAGAAGCTGCTATGTAGCACTAGGTTTATCTTGAGACCTCCAGACAGGGAGATAAAATGTATATTAATCCTCAGGACAGACAGTCTTTGCTGTTGTATTGGATAAGCATCTGTTTTGTCAGATTTAGCTTAACTCTGGGCAAATGGCAAAACATCAGTGGTAAATTATTGGAGGGGAATGGGGTCAGAGCTGGGGAAGCTAGAAGAATAGGAGATGGTGTCCATCTCACTTGGGTTATATATCCCAGTGCTGTCCTCTCATTCCTATTTACTGAGGAATCTGCATTTTGGGTGGCCATAAATACAGATAGTATTTTCATTCTCTTCTGACTTTCTTTTGGCCCATTTCTGCCATGGGGAACCAAGAGAGCAAGAGGGTAAGGAATTAACATCTCTAAACTCCAACAGGCATCAGTGCCCTGCAGGGTTCCTTGAGGTTAAGGATGTTGCATTATTTCATACATATTTGTTAAATGAGTATCTTCTGACTAATGACAACAGTTGTCCTTTATTGTTTTTATTCGTTCTGAAAAGGAACATTGCTAAAATCAGATCATAAGCCTTTAGATACAGCAGAGCATAAGAGTTTTTCTTTAATTAACCATATCCTGGTCCCCAATCCCGTGCATTACTTGCTCTCACTTAATGTTTCTGAAAAAGCTAAATAAATGTACTTGTTACAACACAAGAACAACATTAGCCTGGGGGTATCACCATAGGTCACTGTTACTACCAGAAGAAAGGCAAGATTTGGACAGAAATCCAAAGAATTATTCATTTATTTTGAATGCTACTCTAACAGTTCTTCTTAGAGAAAAGGGTAGCTGACCTCTTAGTTTTCCTTTTAATTATGCTTGCATAATGATAAACTTCGAGCCAAGGGGATTTTTGAAATCCCGGCTAAATTCCCATGCAAACAACACATTTTTGAAAAATGTGTTGAAATGACTCTTTAGAACCTGTGTCCACTTTTGCAAGATTAATTCTGTAAATACACAGTTAATAAATTGCTGTATCAAGGTCCCAGACACTAGATATGGGGCAAATGATTTCAGGGATTTAGATCTATTTCAACATTTATGTTTACATATCAGCAACATTCCATTTTTCATGAAGTCTTCCACATTCTTCTCAGCCATCCTTCCCAAGGCAAGTGTAAGGATAATTTTAGAAGAGAATATCAAAGTATTTTTTTTTCACTATTTATTTCAAATAATTTATAGATCATGGAGGTTTTCCTCTCACTGCCTGTGGGAATTTATTTCACAGCTGAGTTTCTAACTAGTACATTTTCCCCTAAATTCTACATTGCTCACTGTGGTAGGACCTCCAAGACGGCGCCCAATGAAGCTTACCCCTTGATATTCACTCCCTTGTGTAGTCTCCACACAAATTATATCAGGATTGTTCTGTGTAACCAAGAGAATGTGAATGAAGCTGAAGAACCAGCTGCTTCTACCCCCTTCCCTTGAATTGCTCATTCAGGGGGAAGCCAGCCACCATATCAAGCAGCCCTACTGATAGATCCGTGTGGCAGGAAACCTAAGCCTTCTCTCCAGAGGCAGAACCAACTTGCCTGCCCTGTGAATAAGACGTCACGAAGTGATCCTCCAGGCCAAGTCCAGGTGGCAGATGACCGAGCCCCCAACATCTTAACTGTCAATTCATGTGACACTCCATGCTAGCATCCACCAGTTACCCTACACCTAAATTCCTGATTTACACACACCGTGAGGTGATCAATGTTTGGTTTTGTTTAAAGTAGTTAAATCTTGAGGTAATTTGTTACAGGGCAATAAAAAACTAATACACTCACCCAAGAAACTTTTCTTTCTGAAAGATTTGAAGGACAGATCTCTCAAGGTTTTTGTAAGGAGAAGGAACATCAATTTTGGAGTAAGAAAATCTTGGTAAACAAGTAGTCATTGCTGTGATCAATGAGATAATTTGTCCCCAAGTAAAAAAAAAAAAAAAAAAGATTTTTCCTGCTACTGTAATGAAACAAAAAATGCTTCTTTTTTATTTTAAGCACCTCTTATGCTTATAATTCAGCGAGTTAATATTTTTATACTAATTATAATCAACTAGTGACTTCTGCTAACTAGAACTATGTGAACTTTGAAAGCCCATCACAGTAGGCAGGATAAATGGTCCTCCAAAGATGTCAAGGTCATTTCTGAATTCCCAAAACCTGTTAATATGTTACTTTACACGGCAAAAGAGACTTTGCAGACATGCTTAGGTTAAAGATTTTGAGATAAGAAGATTGTCTAGGTAGATCCAGTGTAATCACAAGATCTTTATAAGTAAAGAAGAGATTAGAGATTAGAGATTGATCGAAGAGGCTATGCTGCTGGTTTTTAAGATGATGGAAGGAACCCTGAGACAAAGAATGCAGGTGACCTTTCAAAGCTAGAAAAGACAAGAACCAGATTCCTCCCTAAAGCCCCTGGAAAGACTTTGATTTTAGCCCAGTGAAACCCATCGTGGAAACCTGACCTCCATAATTGTAATATAATACATTTGTGTTCCTTTGAGACCCTGTGCCTGTGAGAATTTGTTATAGTTCTACTCTGTTCTATCATTTCACATACATGCACATTTACTTGTTACAACTTTGGTTTGGAAAGTGAGATTTAAAAAATTTGGATGAAAATGTAACTTGCTTTAATTTTGTCCTTGAAGTCTCTCTCTCTCATTTTATGTGTGTAACTGTGTACATATGTGTGTATGTTTCTCTAGACCTCTATCTCACTGTATACCTATTTAAAAAAAAAAAAAATTAACTTTTATTTATTTATTTTAAAATATTTTTTCACTATATATTTTTAAGAGTAGTGCCCTATTGATGTTCCACATTCTGTTCATCCATTTCTCTAATGATGGACAGTTAGTTATTTCCAACATTTGGTTATTACAATGCTATGACTGATCACCCCCTCTTAGCTCAGCCATCTGCTGTGATTTCTACCACTCAACAATGGTCATCATGGTTCTGGACCCTGCTTTCTAACACTGGCTGGCCACTCTCCCCTTACCTCCTACCCGGACCTCTCTTGTGGGCTTCCCTCACCATGGTAAATGCTCTCAGCCTCAGTTCCTGAAGCAGGGACTTTGGGAGGTTACCTAATTCCATATCCTGAAACTGAAGCTTCTTTACATCTTTCTCAGATCAACTAGTTTGTACAAGATCATGAATTAAATAAAATCATTATTACTTGTTATGGTTGTTAGTTTTTTCCTGCTCATCCAATGGCTATCAAAGTGAAATTTGCAGTTTGTGTGCCCCATTGAAAATGGCTTGGCTATTAATTGCTGCTCTTATCAGTATCTTCGATGAATTCAGTTTAGAATTAAAATATACTATTGTTGTTTTTCCTCTCATTTGTTTCTGATACTGTAATTGAATCCAATTCAAAAGGAAGAAGGCAGCTAGGCATTGTTCGAACAATAGCTTCTCTAGTTCTGTAATAAAGTATGTGGGCATTTGTTAACGGTAATCTATGGCCAATTCATTCTGGAAAAAAAAAAAAAATCGAAAGGGATCAGAATCACTGGGACCTCACTCTGATTGTGTTTGCATTATTAGAGTCTTGTAATATTTTACCATTGAGCCTGTGGTTTCTCTGTTGTACTTCCACCCAGGTGGTTTAAGATTGAATATCTAAAAACACATGCCCAGGCCCTGAAACATTTAAATGTGATAAAAATCAATTTTACCTATGTGGTTCCCAGCTGAATGCCACTTCTGATGTACATCAGCTTCAAAAGAAATTAAAAGCTAAGTAACATGATTACAATTAAATTAGCTTGTCTAGGCAGACAAACGAGATTGCAGAGTTGTCTGAGTAAAGATACTTCCTAGTGAGACCAGTTTGCATCACATTAAGCAAAAATGAGTTTCCAATATGTGTGCAATATAACAGAATGAGTAAGTGGAGAACGGCACCCTCCTCCCTGAATATGAGTCGGGGAAACGTTCTGTTATTTTGTGACTACTCAAGAATTGACTGCCTGTCACAACACTGTCTGAGGTATCTGAGAAAAAACGGGATCATTCTCTGAGATTTGTTGCTCAGACTGAAAGAAGTATTCTTTGATGAACAGAACTTATGAAAGTCAAAAGGGGAACTCAGAGCAGGGAAAAATCTTGGGCCCCAATGTATTCTACATTGTAGTATAAGATCATGAAAAATATTTAGAGGGTAACTCATGGCAAGGGTCACATCTCACGAGGAGAGGAACACACGTTGATGATGACCATCTAGGTGATACACTGGAAGGGAGGTGGGCTCTTCAAGTAGCATGACATCCATAGTGGGGGGAGCTCCTGACTCTATCTTACTTATAAAATACATTATTATTATTGCCAGGGGAGCGGACAGTAAAATTGTATAGGGCAAGAAGAGAAATAATTGTGAAATATTTATTCAAGCAAGTGTGATAATGCTACACTAAGCTATTTTCTTTTTAGCCTGTAATTATTTTGATTATAAAGAAAAAAACATGCAGGAAATTAAAATAATTTAAGTGCCTTCATGATTGTACAATAATATAGATGCCTTGATGATTGGACAATTCCAAGAGTAAAACTGCTCTAGCAGCAAGTTTTAAAAATAAAAAAGCCAAGCAGATGACAGAACTTTTGAAGTTAGAGTAAGGGATATAACAAAAAAGAAAGGAGTCCGGTGAAAGCGAGCCCTAAACCTAAGAGCTATTTTTACACCACAATGGAAAGCCAATTCTCCAAATGTTTTGGCTTAAAACTCCCATTTTCCGCATCACGTTGTTTTAATGTCTTTTGATTGCAGAGTTACGATGGTTCAAATCTCTTCATATTGCACAAAAGAGCATCTCCTCTGAAAGAATAGTACGTTTTAGAATAATTTGCTGACAAAATTATTACCAAACATCTATTTAGAATTTAGAATATCTACTGTTTGCATTGTTCAAAAAAGGAAAGAAAACTGTATGTAGGTAAAGCATACGTCATTGGCTTAAATTTACCTTTTCATAGAAAGTGCAACCGTAGCCTTTCTTTACACAAAACGTAAAAGATAAAGGAAAGTCAGGGCAATGATTTTCAGTTAGGAATCTTGGAAAATATTTCTAGTAAACGTTTTTCTTCTTCTAAACATAAAGCAGTAGCTTATCGCCTTAATTTCAGAGAACTCCACTTGCACATAGAACCTAAATATCAGATTGCAAAATGCCATCATTTCAAGAAGCCCTTGGATCTTGGTTCAGACCCTTATTTCTTTAAATGGAGCTTAAATATTATCGGAGAAATGGGAGGCGCTCAGTGAGGTGCTCATCAGCTAAAAGCAGCCTGGTGCTTTGACAAAGCTCAGTGATTTTCATGAATATGCTTTGACAAATATCGTATCAATCATTGGTTACTCCTTCTGTGACCTGGATATTTATTTCCAGAAATCAATAGTTGACTCACTTTTTAGTAAAAGCCTCTAAATGGGAGTTTTCCTAGAACTAAATTAATTCAATTTCTATACGGTGATGTATTTTATGGGCAGTTTAAAAGTGGGACAACCATCTTGGAATGTATCAGCCTTGAAGGAAGAGCCAAAAAAAAAAAAATTGTTTCAGCTTTCATGGACCTTTGATCATCATAAGTCCTCATGTTTTTCTGGGTCTCTAGCTTTCTTTCTCTCCCTTGTCTTCTCCCTTGTTCTTCCTTCTATCTACATTTTTTTTTTCATCTAATGGGGGTTAATAACAGCTCCTCATGTGGTTGTTGCAATGATTAAATGAGTAAATCTATGTGCAATGCCTAGTGTATTGCCCAACACATAGTAAGTGTTCAAACAATGTTTATTAACATTATTATTTTAATCTAGCATAAATCAGGCTTATTACCAATAATGTAAAGTCAACTATATTATACTATAACAAAGATGTGTGTTGTGGCACTGTCAATAGATTACATGAGATAACTAATGATTATATTTTTGCCCAGTGTATTTCAAATATTGTTATTCATTTTGCACCACTTAGACACTGAGGCAAGCATATCTGAGATGCCTTTATAATTTAAAGTCTTGACTTATAGCTTGTCCACCATAGTAAAGGAGCAAGAATGAAGCTATTTGGTTCATAATTTCTCCAGGGCTTTGTTTTTGCCTCCAACACTCTCTCTCTCTCTTCGTTTTAGCTCTATTGAAAATTACTTTTTATGTATTATATTTCATTTTATTCAATTGGCTGAATGATTCTCTGTTTCTAAATCACTATCTTGAGCCATAAATTTATGTAGGAATTAGAAGCTCTTGATGAAGATTACCCTGCTATACTATAACCTGTCCAAGTTCCATCCCTATTCTAGACTCCATGCTATTTTCTCAGGATAGAACTTTTGTTTCCCTGGTTTCATGTGTCTTTTGAAACACCAAGTTTAGTGAGTGCTCTGCTTTATCTCTTGGTTTCTTCTTCATTTAGTGCTTCATGTGTGGTGCTGTCTCGCTCAGGGCCATGACTGAGGCAGGAGATAACCATGGTCTCAGATTTCTGTCACTCAACAAGCTATGTTGTAAAAACTTTTCCCTGCAAACAGATCCAGAGCTATTTCTTGGTAGCCTTCCTTTCCTATAATGTACCTTGGCAATATTAAACTTAGTATTTGTCCTTGAATATGCACCTTTTGTATCCATACTTACAACCCAAATACTTTTGTTTATCTGAATACCCGAGTCTCTAGTCATTCCCATGTACTGCATTACTTAAGTCAAGAGGAGTCTCTTCAATAAAAGATGAATTATTATCTCCCTATAATTCAGTGATTATCAGAAAACATGACTGTATGAGTGCTATTTTTTTCACATTTTTTAAATTTCATTTGTGTTTTGAATTATCAGCTTGACCCTTACATAATCTATTAGAAATTTTATTTTCCATAGTAAAATTCTTGGGTTAGGTTATGTTGCTCATTTCTTATTTCTAAAAAAAAATCTAGTTTAAGTGTTGATTTGCCCTGAATGTATAAAGCAATGTTAAGTTTCTGTTTCTTAAAAAGTTTTTGGAATAAGTATGAAACTGATTTCCCTCTGTCTGCTTAGGTTATTAAACCCTTGAGACATAATTAGGAAGACTAAGGGTCCAATGGGTAAAGGAACTGTTAAGACTTAGCTCACTAATAAGGGCTTTTCCAGAGAGTTTCAAGGAGAAAAATTCTCTGATTCTTACTATAAAGAAAGTCCTTGAAACATCCTAAGTTTCTTCTTTAAGACTGACTAAATACACTCACTGTAGTATTCCCTACTGCAGAATATTGTGTGGTATTTAAAAAGAATTATGTAAATTGGAATATAGGAGCATAAAATATTTCTAAGAGATAGTGTGCAAAAACAAGAGGTTGCAGAAAATTACGTAACAGTGATATAATATAAACATTATACATAGAAATCTATATCTACCTGCCTATCTATCATCTATCTATCACAAACCAAAATTTAAGACTGTATCTGTGGATGTATGAATATATGTGTCAGTGCAGAAACATTTCTGGAACAATACTCAACTAACTCATGTGGAGCAGGGCCAAGGGTAGAGGACTGGGGAGAAGTCTGGGATTCCAATGGGAGACAAAGAAAACATTTACTTCAAATACTCAAGTCCCGTCAGTAGAATGGTGAATAAAAAAGCTGTGGTACATTTATACAATGGAATACTACTGGGCAGTAAAAAAGAAGGAAATCTTACCCTTTGCGACAGTGTGGATGGATCTGGAAAGCATTATGCTAAGTGAAATAAGGCAGGCAGTGAAAGGCAAGTACCGTGTGACTTCACTCATATGTGGAATCTATTGAACAAAATGAACTAACAAGGGAAAGAGAGACAGACTCACAGATACAACAGTCTGACAACTGTTGCTGGAGGAGGGGTTGGGGGAATGGGTGTGTGATGGGGGTTCAGCAAAAAAGAAAAAAAGAGAGAAAAAAATGAATGGATACAGACAACAGTGTGGAGATTGCTGGGGAGAGTGGGGAGGGAGAGGCGGAGGGGGGCAGAGAAAAAAAGCTTTGAAAAAAAGCTTAAACTACTTATGCCTGAGACACATATAACTTCTGACTCAAATTTTTAAGAGATGCATGAGTTTGAGATTTCTACTTGAAATAGTAACACAAAACTCATCAAGGACCAAGAAATTCCTGGAAAAAGAAATTTTAATACATGAAGACATGGACCAATTTTTTTACTATGGTAAAATGCACAAACATAAAATTTAACATCTTACCCATTTAAAAAATAAATTAAAAAAATAATAATGTATTTATGTATTACTTTAGTATCTGAGAAATGATTTGAAAAAAAAGTGTTTGTATAAAAGGCTTATACTTTTAAATTTCTTTCCTCCCTCCAACCCCCATAGTCCCAAAGAGAGATTAATAAATATTTGGCTTAATCTGAGCACTAAATTTACAAGTTTAACTTAAAATGGACACTAAAATTATAAGATTCTGGACAGTGAAGAAAACATAGGAAGCATACATTTTGTATGATCAGTCATTCTAGTTGAAATCCTTTTTTTATCATTATTATCATCAAAATCATCCATTTTTGCTTAGTGATTATCATGTATACAAATGCATTATGCACACGTATATGTATATCTGTGTGTGTGTGTGTGTGTGTGTGTGTGTGTATCAAGAGACTAGAAATACAAAAAGCCCATAAAAGTTGATCATTTCTATTGTTTGGGGATGTTAGGACAGACACATTTAAATGTTAACTGACAATAAAAAGAGCATAAGGAGTGGCAACCGGCTGCGAGCATTAAGGGTGCTCTGAGCTACGTGAGACAGATACGGTTGCAGAGTGGAACCATGGGTGACATCTCAACAACAGGCACACGTTCATGGGCGGAGAGAGTGTAAATGTATTTTAGGTAAAGGGCATGGAAGGAATAAAGGGTGGATAGAAGGATGGCATGTAGTATGTTCAGAGGAATGTTAAATAAGCATTTCGATATAGCCTAGGTATTTAGACTCAAATAATTTCACTGTCTCACATCAATTAACTATTGAATGACAGTTGATAATATTTTTTATCTAAGATCAATGAATATGCTACCTCATAGGGGAAAGACAATTTTGAACCCAAGTGCCTTATAAATAGTACTATGTATCCCTTGGCCTCAGTTTCTCCCTCTCTAAAATGTAAAGATTTTAGCAGATGGTCACTGTGGTTGTTTCAAGGCATTCACTTTCAAATAGAGATTTTGTTCCAGGTTTTGCTTCCAGATTCTCAATCATTTAGACTGAGTATTAATCAAGTCCCAGTTCAATCTAACTTTGATGCAAAATATAAAATAAAAGGGAGGAGAATAATCCAGAAATCAGGAGATTTTGATTCTAGTTCTATCTTGGCCCTTAGCAGTTGTAAGAATTGAGGTAGGGTCCTTAAAATCTTTAGACTTTGGTTTCTTCCCTTATAATTCCGGGGTAATAATTTCCAATGCTATTGTAAGTATGTAGTGTGAATCGACAATATAATATTAAAAACGCTTGGTAAATTTTTGAATGTTCTTAGATATAAAGCATCATTACATTAAATTCTAAACTGGCAATAAAAAAATAAAACACTTTAGGCACACTGTCCTCTTATTATTCCTTGCAAATGAAACCAGTATCTAATTTTTTTTCCTTTGCTTGACTGTGCCAGCTGCGCCTGGAATGCTCTTTGACAGGATTATCCGCAGGGCTCATTCTCTTCCTTATTTTAACCTCTGCTGAAATGTCACCTTATCAGAGAGCCCTCCCTCCCCTGACATCCTATATCAATTAGCAACACTCACCCAGGTGCCACTATCTCCCTCACCAGGCCTTATTTTATATCAACAACTGAAACCTTATCAAGTTATTCACATATCTAATTTCTCTATCTGATACTTCCTTCCTCCAACACACCCGAGTGTAAAATCCATTAGAACAATGATTTGGGTTTGGTTGACTGTGGATCTGTAGTCCCTCAAAGAGTGCTTGACCCATGGTAGGCAAGCCATAAATATTTATGAAACAACTGAACAAACAAATTGTTTGAGGGAGATATTTGAATTTAAAAATATAAGCAAAATGAATTTTGTGATTTTTTTTTTTTTATCCTACAGTAGTTCACTTAGCAAGCCTTTACATTTATCAAGGAAATACTGAAAACTCATAAAATGAAAGCATCAGGTCAAAGTGCCAGCGTTCCTTTGACTTTTACTAATGTGATTTATTTTTAGAACTGTGTAACGATGTCTATTGCAAGGAAATGGATTGGTGTTTGTGTCATGTCAACACATGAAACAAATGAGCCAAATATATGGAACTTCATTTAAGTATCTGTAAGAATCAAGCGATCCTTAATTGTGTAAATATTCAATTATCTGAAAATAGATAAATCCTAACTATTTGTACAGCTAGTGTGGAAACATATGGAAAATAATGATTAATAATCACACTTATTTTATCCACTCATTAAGTGCCAGGCACACCATAGATGTACATATGTCAAAACCATATTAGATGACTTGAATTTTATATCTTTTACCTCTAGGTTCTTCAGGAGAGTGGAGAAATTAATAATGCTAGAAAGAGTTTACCCAGAAGGATGTGAAGCAAACCACAGAATATGCTGACAAGATAACAATTCTAATAAGTTGAAATTTGACTATAAATAACAATTTCTCTATTTTTGGGGGGTATACTTTTAGAAGACAGCAGCGGGGATCCACACATCTCTGATTAGATAGTATTCTTAAGAATAATGTATTATTTAGAAAGTCACAAAACCTTAAATCTATTACATGTTGAATTAAAAAACCAACCTTTCAGCAATTTGTAACAATGCCACCAGGAATTGATTATCTCTTCAATAAAAATGATTTTGACATTCCCAATTGAGTCCTGCCTCTTTATATGAATAAAATTCCAACATTTCTCAAAATACTAAATGGAAAATGCCAAAGTGTAAACTGATATATGTATCATACTGTTCTTTTATTTATCAAAATGCAGAAAATAAAATCCTTTCAATCTTTTTATAAGGAATTTACTAGTATGTGAAGGACTGAGTTAGCGCTTATTTTAACATGAGCTTTTGAAAGATGTAAAGACACTAACAATACTTATAATCTAGGTAAAATCATGGACTGCATAAAAAATATGACAGTATCCTGCTGGGAGTTAATGAAGGTTAAAGAGGCCATTAAATTAACTGATAAAAGTTAAGCCTCAAGTCCAAAGAGTTTTAAAGAAATTTTAAAAATCTAAGTAGTAATAGAAGTTCTCAAGTGAAATCAGAAGGAAGAGTGGATTTTGTAGTGTCGTCGGTGAGCTTCCCATAACCACAGCTTTCATTGTAAATTCATCTTGGTTTACAAATGCTAGTAAGGTGAGTGTGTATGTGGATGGACAGAGAGGCATGGATGAGATAAGCTTTATATATGGATATGTCAGCCTTGGATGTGTCCAAAAGAGGAGTTTTTAACCCAATTGCTAATATATATAGTAACTACATTGAGTAAGTAGATAAATAAATTGTCAAGACAAATTTTAAAGGAAAGAACTTAGAGTTTCAGAAGTGATGAACTTCCTGGAATCGTGTCATTTAATAACACTTTTTCTTCTCAAATTTTGGGGTTGATACAAATACGACATTCTAAAGAAACTCCGAGTAGATTGTTGTTTGTCCATAGAACAGATGAGACGAGAAATGTGTCCCAAAACAGTGTTTGACAAAAATACAGTATAGCTGTGTTGACAAACAGGTACTGGGACAGTGTGGCTCAAGTTTCTTGAACTTAAGTAGCTGAGGGGTAAGTGGATTCGAGCACTAGGAATCTGGGAACACAACATTATGTATGAATATTGCAATCTGGATGGTTCTGTCTGAAGTTTTTCATGAAAACCATATGATGTTTGTTTTAATATACAATATTTTAAGTTATCAATAAACAGTGGGAATGTTTCCTACTTAATAGTACATGGAAGATCAACTGTTACATTGAAAGTGTCAACTAAAAAAAATGGGCTGCGATTATAATAGGTGACATCATTATAGCAAGTTGTTTTCATTGTTATGTTCTCATAATATTTTGTTAATTCAGCCTTACATTAATACATAACTACAAGTAATAATAGTTTGTTTTTTTTTCCCCCATTCATTATGATTAGGTAATTACTAAAGAGTGTTGCTTAAGAAATTGACCAATGAACAAATCATTAGTGGAAATTTAATTTTGGGTGGTTGAGAATCGGGGAGGGAAAGGCAAAATTGTGTGTTATGTGTCTTGGATCCACTGGTCAGTCTTTCTGAGTGCTTCAAGGCAATGATCACCAAAATGTTTTGTTTCTTTTTTAATGAGGAAATTAATTGGTGATGCTTTCTTTACCTTCCCATTGGAGCTGTAATTTAAACTAACATATAAATGAATTAAGGATTCCATACAGACCACAGATCCTATAACCATTTTTCCTCACCCAGTTCTCACCCTGCATGGTTTTATAGCTTTGTTGCCTTATGGGTTTTTTGTGTTTTTTTATGCTATAAAATTATTTATAGTTTTTGCCTTGGAAATTGTTTTCTCAGAGTATTAAACCTTGGAAATAGCCACAAAACTACCCAACTTGGTGGGGCATTGCTCAAAAGGAGAAGACTGCATTTAATCCATTAATTGGGCTTTAAATTCCTTTGTGTGTCCCCCCCCTTCATAGGAAAGAAACAAATCAGCAACAAGAACTTAACTCTGGGTATAAGAACTGTCAGCACTTTCTATGTGCTGACAGGGTACAGCAAGGTGTCTTTGCAAATAACCTTTCCACTTCTTACAAATTTGTTTCAAACAGGAGTGTTAAAACCAGGAGTTTGTCTCTGCACAAAACTTCCAATGTTATTCCATTGACCACCTTGTGATGATTAAAAGACAATACTTTTGAGATCTCATTGGTGATTAATGCAGGTAATAATCTGGGTTTACAAAAAGCTTGTTTTCCTATGCCACTCACATTCTTTGGCTCCCTATAGATTTAGCTTCATCTGGGCATGGTTCCAGCATTTATTATTATTATTTTTAATGATCAATTTTGCTTGGAAAAAAATTCACCTATCTTGTTAAAATATCTTTCACATCTATTTTTTTTCATAAAGCAATTTGCAAAATAATTGTTCTGCACAGACTATCATTATAAATATAAACAAAAATATACATGCAATAGCTAATGTGAGGTAAGGAACTATTTTTCAATTAATAGCCCAAATATACCTTTTACAATCATTTAAATGCATCATCAACTTTTTAAAATAAGGCCATCTTTTTTCAGCTATGCTTTTTTTATGCAAAACTGATTAGTCTATAAAATACAAAATGCAAATTTTCTTCTCTTACGGAAGCTTTTCCTAGAAGATCATACAGCTGATAAATAAGAAAATTTGAGCCTTTAATAAATTTGCATGTTGAATTAAACTTGTAAATGTTTTACTTTTATGCAAGGCATCTTTTATTTTAATTGAATAAAATTCTTACTTTCATTCAACTTACCATTTTTAATAAAAGTGACTTTCAAATGCAGCTGCGAGGGCAATGATTTCATAAATGTGGTAGATTGTTTTCAAATAGAGCTGCAGTGATTTCTCCCACTTCCACATCTAACCCTACTCACATCGGGAGGTTCGGGCTATACCCTGTGGCCATGGTAACAAACTACCATAAATGTGGAGACTTAAAACAACAAAAAATTATTCTTCCATGGTTTTGGAGGCCAGAAGCCTGAGATTAAGGTGTCAACAAGGCCACACTCCTTCTGAAGGCTCTAGAGGAGACTGTTTCCTTGACTGTCCCAACTTCTGGAGGCCTCAGCATCCTTTGTGGCTGTCTACCTCCAATCTCTGCCTCTGTCCTCTCAGGGCCTCTCCTCTTCTCTGTCTGTGTCTTCTCTTCTGTCTGTTATAAGGATCCTTGTCTTGGATTTAGGGTTTGCCTGGGATATCCAGGGTGGTCTCATCACAAGACCTTAAAGTTAATTATATTTAATTTAATGACACTCACAGGGTCTAGTTGTTAGGACACCGATGTATTTTTTGGGAGGCCATCATACAGTCTACACCACCACCTTTAAATCTGGGCTGGCCTCATAATGAGCCTTGACCATTACTCTACGGCATAATCAGCGTGGCCCATGGCATCTAGCTTCTGATTTTACCCTCCGTCACTACAGCTCTGAGTGTGCTATGTAAAAAAAGTCTTATATAGCCTATTGGAGTGTGAAAAGCCACATGAAACAACATCAGGCATTTCCAGCAGAGGGCCCCTTGACCTACACACCAGCACCAGATTCCAGGTAGGCCAGGGAAGCTGTTATAGCCCATCCAACCTCAGTCAAATGTCAAATGGCTGGAGCTTGTGTGCGAACACAGGCAATGCCAGCACAACTCTCTATCTCAGTCTAGCCCAAATGGCTGACAGAACAGTGAGCAAATAAAATAGTATGTTTTAACTCATTAAGTTTGGAGTGGTTTATTAAGTATCAAGAGATAATGAATATAGAAATAAGAACCTAGGTGTTGGATTGTGCCAAAACAAGAAAATCCAAACAAGCAGGGTTGGCTTTGAGGCAGGATCTTGGGAATAAGCTAGAAATATTGCAAGGCTGGAGAAATGGACAACAAATTGATCGGCACTCAAAAAATAGTGAAAAAAAAGTGCTAATTGAGGCTGGAATGCTAATTGAGGAGACCCATGTTATGTAATACTGAAACAAAGAAAAAAACAGATGACAACTGTCACTCGTAATAAATCAGAAGATAGAAAATCCTTCTAATGAACATATGGATCTGACTAAAGAGATTTCCAAGCCAATTATTAATAGGTCAATTGATTTATTTTAGTGTGTGCTCATATGGTTTTGATGTCTCATAGAAGAGATCAAGGATTCAAAAGTACATTTGGTAATAAATATGTTGTACCAGTCAGTTATCTATTGCTGTGTAACAAAACAACCCCCAAACTTGGAACCTTAAAACAGTAACTGTTAGGTCAGGATTCTGAAGGTCAGCTTGGGTTGGGCTCAGAAAGACAGGGCTTCTGCTGGTTTTCCTTAGGAACATTCACTCAGCTGTGTTTTTGACAGCTTTACTGGGATTCCGTAATCTAAAATGGCCTCACTCATGTATCTTCAAATTGGTGTTTGCTGTCATCGATGGTTGCTCTGGAGAGCCTCAGGTGAGTCAACTTGCCTTGCTCCATGTACCTTCTTCTCCATTAAGCAAGTTAGGGCTTCTGTATGTGGTGATAACAAAGCAAATTTTTGAAAAAGGTAGAATAAAACCTGTACTACATCTTTTTTATTTTTAAAATATATCTTTATTGATTTCAAAGAGAGGAAGGGAGAAGGGGGGAGAGAGAGAGAGAGAGAGAGAGAGGAACATCAATAGTTCAGCTGCCTCCTGCATGCCCCCTATTGGGGATTGAGCCCACAACCCTGGCATGTCCCCTGATTGGGAATCGAACTTCCATCTCCTGGATCCTATGCCTACGCTCAACCTCTGAGCCAAGCCCAGTCAGGCTGTACTATGTCTTGATGGCAAGGCTCAGAAATTGCACAATATCCCTTTTGTTAAATTACACTGATTTGCATCCCATATATATATATATATATATATATATATATATATATATATATATATATATATATATATATGTATGTATGTATGTGTGATCATGAATAAAAATAACAACACGGGTACATAAAAAAGATAAAGTGAAAAAAAATCCGGTGCTGTTTGTCTCCCATTTTCAAGCTCATTTTATTGGGCTAGGATTAGCTATAGCAAACAGTAAAATAGACAATTCAAAATTCTAGCTGAATCAAGACTAGAGTACTAATGTCACTGATGCCATGTGATTCTTTGTGAGCATAAAAAACACCCAATCTTCTAATACCTGATGGCATATAAATATTGGTATGTTCATAAAAAAAAAAACAAAAAAAAACAACAAAAACAAAAACAAAAAGTAGGTTTCTGTAGTTTTGCTTGCCCAATTATAATTTAAAAAAAAAAATTCCCTTGAAGTCTTTCAGTAAAACTGATATTTCCTGAAGATTATACATAGAAATTGTATGGCCTTGCTTATGCCTAGGCCAGCCTCCAAACCTCTCTGTTTTTAGCATACTCTTTAGAAGATTAGCTGAACTGTGGTCTTCGTGGAATACATGGTCAAAGAGAAATTACAGCTTTTAGATTGGTTTTAGACTGTAGCATAAACATAGAATCATGAACCCAAACCTAGAATTGAGTAAAATGCACACATGAGTGTCTAAAGTCAGGCAGTGCACCGACAGTAACAATTGCAACAGTCACAAGCGCATCAGAAGCAGGATCTCCTTTTACAGCTGAATCTAGATGTTGAGGTTAAGTTAAGGTTAACCTATCTTTTGAACTATATATGAAATTGGCTCAATCCTCCCACTTCTATTCTCTGGACAATCTCATGCTCTTTCCTGGATTTCTTTGCATTCTTGAACTCTTACAGTCTCCTTGGTTAAATCTCTTACCCAATTTTAAGATGTCTGTATTAGTTTTCTATTGCTGCCATAACAAATTACCACAAACATAGTGACTTAAGACAACATAAATTTATTATCTCACAGTTCTGGTGGCTAAACGTATGGGCAAGGCTGCATTTCTTTCTAGAGGCTCTAAGAGTTTCCTTGTGCTTCCAGGTTCTAGAGGCTGACCACATGCCTTGGCTCCTGGGCCCTGTTCTCCACCCTCAAAGGCAGCAAGAGTGGGCTGAGACCTCTACATCAGACCACTCTGATGTCCTTTTTGGCCTTTCTCTTCCATTTGAAAAGGCCATTGTGGCTACATTGGGCCTGCCCAGATAATCTAGGATATTATCCCTACTTTAAGGTCCATCAATTTAGCAACCTTTATTCCATCTGCTACCTTAACTCCTCTAGGCTATGGAAGGTCACATTCTACTGGTTCTAGGGATTAGGATAAGAACAATTTCTGCCTACATATTTTCCACAGTTGGTTTCTTTTTCTTATGCTAGGTTTTGATATATCTGGACCTCAGCCACCTGTTCCTGATTTCCACAAAGCATTTATGAGTATAAAAGTCTATTATGAATGTTTGGGGTGACGGTTTATATTAATAAAACTGAACTATATAAAACATTAAATGTTTTGTTTCAAAGAATAACCTCATGCACACTAGAAAATAGCCATTTTTATTGTTATTTTTTTTATATATTTTTATTGATTTTTTAGAGAGTGAGAGAGAGAGAAATGTCCATGTGAAAGTAAAGCATCAATCGGACTGCCTTCTGCATGTCCCCCCTGGGGATCTAGCCCTAGCATGGTATCACTAATATGTGAAATCTACATTAAAAAGAAAAAGTTGAACTCAGAAACAGAGTAAGGGCTCTTCTTTTATAGAGAGAAATAAACAAGACTAGAAAGAATGGGGTAAAGAGCAGTGAGATGGCCAATGGTCATCAGATAGTTGACTGAGAAATGTTTTTCCTAAAGTGAGCTGATTTCTGGAGGGATGTTAGAGAGGGATTGTCCCATTTTCCAATGTTGCTCAAAGGGGTGTCAAGGTCTCAGGGCCTGCAGGGAGAAGAAGAGCCAGGCTGGTTGGGTTAAGTTAGTGAGGATTTTGTCCAGATTGTTTAGACTAAATTATTTCTTTTTATCTTAATCAAAGTAAAATGGAAATTCTATTACCCCTATACAGAAGAACAAAAACAAAAAACAAAACAAAACATTTTCTCATATATTTTACTTCTTAAATGCAATGACAAAATAAATGTAAAACAATTGTGATTTTACTCAGTACATACTATAAGCAAAATAGTTTATACCATATATGTGTGTATAGGCACATATAGTTTAGACAGATATATATATAAGTAAATAAAAAAATAAAATAACACTTAAAATCCTAAAAACAATGAGATATTTTGTTCTATTCTCTTTAATTTTAGTTTTGAAAATGCTGTCACAACACAAAATTATTTCAAGATCTTGTATTTAAAGGTATTCTGCAGTTTAAAATGTGCTGAATGAGATTGCTGTACTGTTTTCAGCGCTCTAAGAAATTTTAAATGTTAAAAATGTCTGGAGAGGGGTGGAAATAGGGTGGAGGGGTTAATGGCGGGGAGGGGGGAAGAGGTCATCTGAAAACTTTCAACAATAAAGATAAATTTTAAAAAATTTTTGAATGTCCGGAGACCTGAGCTGGCATTGCTCACTCTTGTTAGAAGGGGCTGGTGCTCGCCTTCTGCTGAGTCTCCACAGGAGATTTGGGTCGACCACTCTAACTAGTCTTCTCAGTTTATTGAGTTCCCTGGGGTACAGTGAGCATACAGATTGAGCTGATGCAGAATCTACTGACATCCTCCCTCCTCCTTAATAACATTTTCTAGGTAAATTCCCATTAAGCATTGCCCAGGGGAATTCTTGTGAAGTTTAAAGAAAATGATGGACCTTGTCCTAAATAGATTAGGTACCCACAGAAGGACTGCCAGGAAGCAAAGAAGACATTTAAGCGCGGCATCAGGATTCATTCTTGTGCAGGGCAAATTCACAGGCACCTTCAGCAGTGTAGTTATGACCTTTAGTTAGACCCATTAGGTTCTCAGGAAACCAAGTTAAACTGTCTCAATCAGCATCATTTTAAATGAATTAGAAAACACAAGAGAACATTACACATAGTACTGCGTCAGAAGGATTTTGGTCCGTTTGCGTGTGTATGTACATCACGCACAAGATCATGATGTAAAATGATGTTTAATTGTAGGCAATGATCATCCAAGTTTGAAGCTCTACCTTGTAGGATACGGTGCAGAAACTTTAAGTCCAACTTGCTCCAGAAAAATTTATTTACGATATTATTTTCCTCTACCTGTCAAATGGAAAAAATAATTACATGGTTAGAGGCGGAGGAATTCATATCTGCATTTTGGGCATTTCCCCCCCAAATCCTGTGTCTTATGTGACTTACATTTTTGCTAAAATATTATTTGTTTCCTTAGCTTTCTTCCCTAAATCTCGCAGCTAACCCTCCATTTCAGCCTGTATATTGTCAGCCAATCTTTCACCTCCAGCTTCATAAAGTGCACGTTTTGTTTAACTTCATGGGACTCTCTAAAGGGATGCTACTGAAATCTCCTCTCTCTCAAGTACTATGTTCCTTTCCTTCTATTCTGTTACCTCAGCTTTTTTTTTTTTTAATATTGATTTTCTCTTTTCTTTTCCCTCCTCCCCACCCCCTTGTAACCCATTCTTGAACATAATGAAATCTATCCCACTATTCCATTACCTGCCAAACACAAAAGTGAATTTCCCTTGATTCCTTTAAATATTTACCCGGATGCTGTTAGATCTTTCATATCAGATTAGAAACCGAGGAGCTAATGGATGTGGGTCAGTGTTAGCACCTTGGAGATCTGCAGCCTGAAGAGACTCAGAATAGAACTACGTAAAGGTCATTTTTTAAGGGAAATGTGTATGTAGATCTTACGTCTTTGTAGATCTGTTTCCCTCCTATACTTTATTAAGCAGACATTTACAAGAGATTTAAAAAACAGTGCTATAGTTTTCCTTAACATTTTTTTAAATGAAGGTCATTTTCAAATTTTAATTTCTGTTGTCATTGTCTTTTGGGGGTGGGGGATAACATAATGTTAAAACTTTACTATTTTCGTGGAAATAATTACGTAAGGTTACCTTCAGTGTGTATGTGTGTATGCTTGAGTAAAATGTATCACAATGCTCAAAATGTCCTATTCACGAGACATTCTGTTACCTAAGGTTTAATTAAAATAATTTTCCATTTTACTTTTTAGAATTTTAAACCTATAACAGCATCAGCTGAGTAAATGCAATGTGTGTCTGACATTCTGCTGAGTGTTTTATGTACAAGTGACAAGAATGGCCAACTATCCACAACACCCTTTTTCTGTTCTTGGGTGGTGGGTTGTATTCCCCAGAGTTTCTTGTAGGTGGGCACAACCCTGTGACTAAGATCTCTGTGTAAATAGAAACAATTTGCTCTGTAGGTTTACTCACAAACACCTGCTATGTGTACTCTCCTTTCCTCCTTTTTACTGACTCAACTGGGTTAGCCTAGCTCCCTGAGGTCCAGAGGATGGAGAGCCACTCACCTGACCTAAATACCTGTCCAAGAATCTTACATGAATTGTAAATAATATTCTAGTCTTGTAAGCCACCACAATGGGGCCTTATTATTTAAGCAGCATGGCCTATCTTCTCATCTCATTGCATTCTCATGATAATATTAATAAATAAGTGTTATTATACTAATTTTACCAATGAGAAATCAGAATTATTTAAGGCAAAATTCCATATATCAAGCCTAGTTTGCTAACTCCAACGCCTGTGCTCCAGCTTCCTCATTTTATAAGTGAGACAGCTGATTGTAACCAGCTCTTTGAGAATATCAACTTAGGAGAGAAGAGACATTAAATGGCTTTATTTTCCCCCTTAATTCTGATAGTTGTGCTCTGTTAAATCTTCATTTCTGTACAAAGTATTAGAAAGGCATCATAATATCTCATTTCGATTCCATATCTTTTAAACTAGTCAGTTATAAAACACAGACTTCTCGCCCGGCTGGGCATGGCTCAGCGGTTGAGCATCGACCTAGGATCCAGGCGATCGGGGTTTGATTCCCAGTCAGGGCACATGCCCGGGTTGTGGGCTCAATCAATGACTCTCTCATCATTAATGTTTCTGTCTCTCTCTCTCCCTCTCCTTTCCTCTCTCTGAAATCAATAAAGATATATTTGAAACACAGACTTCTCATTTTTGAAAATTTATTCAATTATTTTTAAAAATTCAAAATGAAATAAACTCCAAACATTTCTTCTATGTTCCCTTCACTTCAGTCTAGTTGTATGGATGGTTTTAAGTGAAGAGGGGGATTGGCTTTGCCTGGCACACTTCGACCATATTTCAGGAGAGAGACTGGGTTAGACCCCACCTCTGCCTTTTACTAGCAGTGTGACCATGGAGAAGTTATGTTGCTTCTCTGTGCCTCAGTTTTTTCCCTTGTAAAATACTGGTAATGATTCTACCTGTTTCAAAGGTTAATTTCTCCCTGAGAAGATTAAATGAATTAAGTAAGTTCAGAATCAAGCACATAATAAAGCCTTCGTAACTGTGAGGCTTTTAAAATTCATGGTTATTGCCTTGATTGGAGCAACGAGCCGCATTGCTCTGTGTCTTCCCTTGTGTGTTCAGAGAAGACAGAGTGTGGCCCCCCAATCACGTTATTCTCCGATGCCAACCCCTAGGCCTGTGACCTCAGGCAGGATTCAACTTCTACATCACGCAGGAACTGCTCCTTTACCGAGGAGTGCTGTGGTCCTGCCCACTGTCACTGTCCCTAACCCGAGTTCCAGGATGTTTTCCAACTCTGCTCAGCGTCAGATGGAATATTATCCCTTCTCTCCCACTGGTAGAGGGAAAATGTTCGTAACCCCTTCAATTTTATTTTCTTGAGTCCTTGATTCTGGACTTTGAAGAGTTAGAGGACCTCACCTCCTCTATAGGAAAGTAAGAAAACAATGGCCTCTCTGTACAAAATGAGCCTGCTCCCCCTCAAAATATGACCCCCTGTCCCCAAACATTTCTCTTACTTATATCCCAAGAGTGGCACAGTTAGGGGAATGCATAAACGCCAATAGCAGTTGCTCTCTGAGCAGCTGGTATGTGGGAAACTGAACGCCTTGTGTTCTTCACTGGAGCTCAATAGTCTGCTTCAAGGAAATAAGACGGAGGCTCAGCACTACTACCACCTCCTTACCTCTTAATTAAATGGCTTTGTCAAAATTAGCCTGTGATAGACCCAGGCCTAAAAACCAATCTCCAGGCTCTCCATACCATGTTCTTTCTGGAACGTTATGAGTGCTTCTATAATGTTTTTAAATAGAAACAAATAAAAACATATGTACATATGTCAATAAATAGACACACATATATTTTATATACATGTATTTTTTTTCCTTTGAGGAAACAAAAGGCATCTCTACGTTTAGTCCATTTTATTGGAAAAAGAAAGGATTGCTGCCGTAGGTGCTGGCTGTGGCGAAGCAAGGCTGTCCTGAGTGTGCCAGAGGAACGGCCAGAAGGCAAGAGAGGGCACATGTTGCGGAGGCCAGGATGTTCTCCATTAGCTCTGGAGCACATTTTTAATCTGGTAAATTTTAGGATCAGCTCATTTCTGTAATAGTGTTTAATATGGATTTCACATCAAATATTTGCATCCTAAACCTTTATTTATGGGGAAAGTTTCAAAGTATGGTCTTTTCAAGCCTCTCTGTGGTCTGCGTTAAATGTCAATTGGGGTGCTGCCATCATGGGGGCAAAGTGAACTCGGCCTTTAGAAACATGCTTCTAATTCACATTTTTTCACAACACAGCTGTAAGTAAAATGAAGATCTGAAGGTATAGTGGAAGACTTGGGATTTATTCTTCTGTATTGGAGAACTTGGCCCTGCCGGTCATGGCTCAGTGGTTGAGCGTCGACCTGGGATTCAGGAGATCGTGGTTTGATTCCCACTCAGGGCACATGCCCGGGTTGCGGGCTCGATCCCCAGCAAGGGGTGTGCAGGAGGCGGCCGATCAATGACTCTCAACATTGGTGTTTCTATCTCTTTCTCTCTTCCTTTCCTTTCCTCTCTCTGAGGACAATAAAGATGTATTTTGAAAAAAAAAAAAAAAAGAATTTGGAATCAACATAGTGTTTTTCTATCTCAAAAATAAAAATAAGGTAATAAAATGTTTCCTAGAGCAGACGTATTACTATATATCCACCAGGTTCTGTTTTTTACTCTAATCCCAAGCCCAGCGTCTGATAGACACTAGTGACTCTTTTGAAGGAAATTAATAGGTTAGGCTATATAACAACGTACTTCAGTATCTCTCCTCTCTGATTTATGGGTTGTTTAAGTGTTGTTTTGTGAAACAATTGTTCATCTAGAGTTGGGTACCATTCTACCTTCCAATCTTCTCTCCTTTGCCTGCCCTTTTCCTCAAATTTCCTTATAGAGATAAGCACACTTGGTAGAGTCTGATTTTACTGTCAGACTCTTCTTGTTTCACTTTTCCATTTTCTTTTGATTTTGATAAAACTGGTGTTTGTTCATATTAGTTGTGAAGAGTTCACATGAGGGTTGAGAGAATTAAAACCTATTTTGTGGAGAATTTGGGGGAAATCCCTCCTAAGGAAGCCAGAAAGAATAAACGTGATTTGCTAATGAAGTGAATTTTCCCCCACTGATTGTACACTTTGGTATTTAGAAAACACCTTGAGTAGGAAAACACAACCAGAGAACGATAAAGAAGACACCTTTAATACATCATCTCGTGATAATCATCAGTGAGCCAGTGATTATAAAGGCACAAAGCAAATACAGTTTTCTCAATCGAACACTGTTTGCTTTACTACAAATTGTGCTATTACTGTTTATGGGAGATGCAAAATAAATTCTTTAAATGATGTCTTCACAAATTTATGTATGCATAAAGTCTCATGCATTTTTAACTAAGAGATCCTATAAATATATGACTGGGCATAGTTACCATAAGCCAAACAATGTGTGTGTAATGAGTTACTATAAAAAAGAATGTTAGGTGCGTCTCATATTTAGTATTTGCTTCCACAGATTCGGGTGCCTAAAGCTCCTCAGTGACTTTCTATTGCTCGTAGAATAAAAATCCCCAATCTTGAACAGACCTGGAAGGCCTTACGCAGGCTAGCCCCTGTCTTCCTTTGTCTTGTCATATACGGTGTTCTTACTCTCCTCAATTTCTTCAGCTCCTGAAATGCAGTTTTGGCCTCAGGACCTTTATATGTGTTTCACAGATATTCTTTCCTCTACCTAGTAATGCCTCCTCCTTCACCATTCCCTCCACCACCCACCCCCCCATTCGCTCCTAATGCATCCTTCAATCTCAGTCAAAGATGATGCCTTTGGTGAGATCCTCTGTGAATTCAATCGTGAATTTAAATTTGATCTTCCTGGAAATATTCTTTCTTAACTTTCTATATTTTATACCACAGCACATAATTGTATATTTATGTGTAATATTATGTGCTTAAAATATTATTGGCTACTGGGGGGTCAATTTCTTGAAGGCAAAAGCCCTGTCTAATTTGCTCATCCATTTTTCACTTAGTACTTGCCTAGTGCAGAAAAGGAGTCTATGATCGTATTAACTAAGCGATAACTGAACCACACTTGAATTACTGAAGTGATCATTTTAAAACAACTAGAAACCATGAAATTTCTGAAATTTGAGATAACAAAGGGAACAGCGGGATCTCTAGATATGACAGAACTAAAGTCGTTTGGTCAGAAACCATGATGAGCTTGGAGGAGGAAGGCTCTCAGTGTGTGCATGGGACACCTCCTTCTGGAATTTCATCAGTCTGTAACACTTTGGGCAAAGGCGGCTCTATGCAAGTGTTGCCCTCGGTGGACTGCAGACTGAGACCTGCGAGAACACCCCAAAGAAGGAGATGCAGGTAGTTTCTTTTTCCAAGGTTAGCACATAATAGACATTCATAGTCACAAGATTGAGTGTTAAGACAAAACACTCTGTGGCTTTTCTTTTTAAAGATTAAAACAAAACAAAGCAAAAAGAAAACCAAGAAACAAAAACAGGGTCAGACCCTTTCCTGGCACAGAGATTTAGGCAAGTTTTGTGTTTCTATGTATCAGAGTAAAACACAGCACACAAAGGCAGGTACCATGTCTATCTATCCTCAATCATTACACACTAAGTGACACAAACTAAACTTGATGAATAAGTTAATGACTGTATCTTTAGCACTTAGAAACATTGTATGGTATTTAATACCTGGATGTTGAACAAATGTATAGGGAAGACTTCTCAAACTGAAGGAGTGAAGGAGGCCTGGGCTACTTTTATATTTTGAGTTTCTTAGTATAATATAAATAAATAAATGTCAAAATCATACAATTTTAACCTATTAAAACATTTACATTGAATCCATGAACGCTTACCAGTAAATTAAAAATGAAAGACAATGATGCAGTTGACATAATAAATAGAGAATTTGTAAGATCATTGATTCAACTCCAGGCAACATGATTCGCTGTTGAGACACAACATGAGTTGAAAGTGGTTGATGAACATCTATTTTTAAAAATCCTGACAGTTTATTTCTGAGCCTATGTGACATTTTTGGAAAAAATGTTCAAATTCGAGTTTGAGATCTTCCAAGAGTATGAGGCACCCTTCACCTGGTGGTTCCTTCCCAGGCTCCATTTGATACTTTTTACTTCTAACTTCTGGAAGAACCTTTCCAAATTAGGAACAGTTCGGAAAATTTTTCTGCTGAAATGCAAACAGCTAAACTGAAAGTTCTATCATGTGAAAAATGACACTAGCAAGTTGAGCTAATTAAGACAACTACTTTGAAAGGGAACTAAATTATCTTTGTTTCAGAAAGACAGCCCCAGCTAGGACCCAATGGCCTTTCTTGTAAGGCAGTACCAGGGTGCCAGACATCATGAAGGACCTGGTGATGACACCGATCTTTGGGAGAATCAAGAAACCTTCAGATCCAATTATTTCTGCATGCTCACTCTTTCAATATCCTTTGCCATTGTCTTCATTCATTAAATTGCTTCCTAACCAATCTCTTCGTCTACAGTCTGACTTTGCTACACTACCCCCATAATGAGCACTTGCAAATCCAAATCTGATTATGTCATTTTCCAGCTCAAAAGCTTTAACGAGTCTTCAAAGCTCTGAGAAAAAATAAATAATAATAAGCAAAGCCATAGAAGGATACATAAAGCCCTCCGAAGTCTGGCATCTGTTGACCTCTCCTTCCCATTCAACTTCCTCCAAAGCATCGTGAGTGTCATCAAAAAAACTGGGCTTTCCGTTCCCTGCATGTACTTTTTTTTTTTTTAATATATCTTTATTGATTTCAGAGAGAGGAAAAGAGAGGGAGAGAGAGATAGAAACAGCAATGATGAGAGAGTCATTGATCTAGCCCTCAACTCGGGCATGTGCCCTGACCGGGAATCGAACCCTGATCGCCTGGATCCTAGGTCGACACTCAACCGCTAAGCCACGCCCGGCCAGGCTGCATGTACTTTTTATTTGGAGTTTCTACCTGGTAAACTCTCCCTGCCTATGACTGCATTTCCAGTTCTTATTCACCCTTTAAAACGTTATTTCCCGCCCTGGCCAGGTGGCTCGGTTGGTTGGAGCACCGTCCTGTACACCAAAAGTTGCAGGTTCGATTCCCTGTCAGGGCACTCACCTAGGTTGCGGTTTGATGTCTGGTCAGGGCACATACAGGAGGCAACCAATTGGTGTTTCTCTCTCCCCCCCTCTCTCTCTTTCTCTCTCTCAGATTAGTAAGAACATATCCTTGGGTGAAGAGTCAAGAAACAAAACAAAAAAGCCCAACTTTATTTCCGTGTAACCTTCTTTGTGAAGTCTTCCCTGCCCTTGCCCCTGCCCAGGCCCCCTGCCCCCTGCCCCCTGCCCCCTGGCCCTGCAGCCATTGGACTCTCCCAAATAGACACCGGCTGGTAGAATGGGAGCAACTGCACAGATATCAATGAGAAGCAGCAGCCATTTGATTCCAACTTTGTTACTGGTGTAGCTGTGGAAACTTGAGCAAGTTACTTGACATCTGTAAATTTCAAATTTCTCTGTAAAATGGGAACATAAAGGCACAGCATTTTGATGTTTGTGGGGATGCTATGTACACAGGCTAAAGTGGATCCTTTGTCGCTCGTAGAAGCTGTATTTTCAATGGGGAGAAGATATTCACCTTCAAATCTTAAATTTCTTGGAACACGTACTTTGTCATCTTCTGCATCCTAGACCTGTTCTTTTCTTCACAGCAGTAGTGATGGTGATACAGCAACAAACCTTAGGTAGCGCTAAGTGCAGACCTTATTCTAAACGTGTTGCATGGAGTGCCTCCTGCAACCCTGTGCAATAGATTCCACTGTTATTTTCACCTATGGAACAGGAAACCGAGTCATAGAGATCTTAAGCACTTGTCCAAAGTCACCAATCTTGTGTGTGTGAGTTTGGGCCCTAACTAGTCCAGCCCCTGGGTTTGTGCTCTGAGTCACTAGTCTCTTCTGCCTTTGCTGATAATCCTGGACAGTAATCCCAGCTCTCTGAGACTCAGTTTCCTCTTCTGTGAAATGGGGGAAATAAAACTTTTTGAGGTTGTGGAGAGAATCAACACAGATAATGAATGATGAGCCCCTTAAAACATGGTAGAACATAGATACGAATTTAGGTCATTTCCTTTATATTTAAATGCCTCTTTCTGATCAGCTATAGCTAATGTGAAGTATATATTTATGTTGTTTCAAGCTAACTTTTTATCGAGCTCAGATTTCCCCAAACATATATTAATAGTTGAAGGCCAGGGTACTTTTGCATTTCCAGATTTATTTAAAACATGCCAACTCCCCCAGGCTTCTATACATTGTAACCACTTCTCACAATAATGGTTCGTAATTTTCCAAAATGTGCCCTGTAATACCATGCCTGTACCTCCATTCTGGGTATTGTCTCTGCTCGAACCCTCTCTGCCCCCTTACAATGTATTCGTCCTCTATAACCTGGACCACCTTCAAAGGAAAGCTCTCTGCTCTGCTCCCGAGCAGCTTAGCCCTCTCGGGGCACACGTTACCTTAGTTTAAGGGACATTGCTTTCTTACCTTAGATAAATAATCTTATTTTGGATGGCCATTTCTTATTCTTCACCCATGAATCCCATCTACCATCGAACACAGAGCCTGGCCCCTGACAAGTATTTAATGAATGGCAATTTGGTATTTGAATCTGGTCTTTTCACTGTGGGTATAGATTAATGAGAATAATTTCATAAATGGACCTGTCTTCTCTATAGTTTAATTTTGTTGTTTAACTAAAATGCCTAGAATTATTATTTCCGTTCTAAAAATGTATAACAGTTACCTGAGAAATGCAAATGGTTGCATGTGAACAAACGGAATGGTTAAAATGTATTATTTTATAAACTTGCTATCTGTATTAGTTCTAGAGCACTTTATCATTAAGACATATTTATGAGTGCTGGTCAGTTCCAGTTAGAATTAAATGAGCATGAAGAATGCTGGCTTTGGTGATTATTGATTCTCAGAATTAGAACTCACCTCCAAATCTGTATTGTACTTAGCATCTTATCATTCCCCTAAGACTATATTTTTTCTTGAAATCATCATATCTTCTCTTAAAACCAAACTTAAACTTCAAAGGGACTCTCATCTCAATTAACACTGAGAAGCCTTATATATTTGTCCCCCCAAAGTATTGTATGTTTGTTAAGATGGAGCAACTCTTAAATATACTGTTATACCACACACCCATAAATGATTTAGAAAGAAAAGTAAAAGTTGCTTGAGAAAGGTGACATCTAATTTGATTTTTATAAAATGATAAAAGGATAGTTACATTAAAAATGACATTTAAAAGCTATCTCTGAAAGTTTTTTTAAAGCCATTTTATCTGAGAATGAGAAGGCCTGACATTAAGCCTGACGCTGTCACTGTGGTGCGGAAATCCCGAGTCTGCTTGAACCTGGGCTGCAGTTTCCCGAGACGAGGTCCAGTTGCTGCACTGTAATGACGATTTGTCTTTATTTGTGCACCTACCCATTGTCTTCGAAGTCAGGTAATAGCTGCAAATCAAATGGCCTATTCGCATTCCCTGTCACATACCCTGCTCCTTACACATTAGGGTAAACAGATGTGGCTTCACTAAAGCCACTGTCAGCAATACATGACTTTCAGGGACAATAAATCTTTCCGTTAATGATGTGAGGGAGCAGAATTGGTCCTTTGCACTTTCTTCTCTGTCTGCTCTACTTTAAGGCAATGCCTCTGTAAACAAACACCAAAACAGTGCAAAGTATTACATGGTGTGAAATAAACTCCTTCCATTAGTATGTGGTGAGGCTGGGGCTTCGAAAAATCAAAGGGGAGAAGCGTGATCAGCACAGGAAACAAAAAGAAGGCTCGGTACGACACAGGCAGACGGACAAAAAGCAGAACGGCTCGGCCTTATTTCTCAAAGCCTTTCCGTGTTTCCACATTTATTAAAAAGTGACCCTCTTGAACTCACCCTGAATGGTATTAAAATGCTGACAGAGAGATGGGAAGGAAGAGTCTGCCAACACATCTTCCCATCAGTGCTGATGTTTTCCATTTATTGTACCCTAGATAAAAAGGAATAAAGGAACTGGAGAACTCGCCGGTTGTCATTTCAATAGCAAAGAAGCGCCTACCTAGTAACACCTCGGAGAGGGATGCTAGAAATTTATTTTTTATAGAATCTCATGCCATGAGGGGGAAAAAGTTGGTGTAGTTTGATAAATAGAATTTAAACCTCTTAATATCACTTCTAGGCAATAAAACGAGAAAAAAAAATACTGTTTCTTGAGATTTGATCTCAAATAAAAGTAATGAACTCTGACTCGCCTTGACCTGTGCGCATAGCTTCTCAGAGGCGCTCCAGGCGGGTTTTGTAATTTTATTCCCTTCCTTCCCCACCTCCTCCTTCCCCTCATTGCTTCTCATTTTTTCCCCAAAGACATTCATGTTTACAAAATATTCAGGAGTGAAGATTAGCCAAAGTTTTTAAAGGAAGTTGACCCAGTTCCCCTCCGTGGTGCTGCCAGGCCTTCCTTGCCTTTGGCCTTTCTAGCCCCTGGGCATCCCTCAGGGTCAGCTCCAGAACCCTCCAGAGGCTGGGGCAGGATTCTGCTGTGAGCACACGTGGCTCCCTGAGCTCACTCCCACGCACCTGACACGCAGGTTTTCCTACTGGTTCCTTCCCCGCAATGACCACAGGAGCGGTGTGGACAAAACTGTTAGGGACTCATTCACCTGGGCTGAGGAGGAACCTAGTAAGGAAGAAACACAGCGTTGACAGCAGAGAACCAGGGTCCCGTCACGTTGTAGGGGACCCAAGAACTAAAGACATGGAAGAAGGAAGGGTCTGTAGCAGCGGCAAATCCTACAGGGAGTGTGAAGAATGAAATCCACTGCTGAATACCACAGTCAGGAAACCTTTATCACCTTCGACAGAGCGATTTCCCTTCGATAAGGTATGGAGAAGACACTGCAAAATTTAAAAAGTAAGGGAAGAGCTCTGGCCGGGTAGCTCAGTTGGTTAGAGCTTCGACCCGACACTCCCAAGGTTGCAGGTTCCATCTCTGGCCAGGGCACATACAAGAAGCAACCAGTGAATGCATAAATAAGTGGAACAGCAAATCTCTCTCTCTTCCCCTTCCTCTCTCTCCAAAATCAATTTTTTAAAAAAGTAAGTGAAAGAAAAAGAAGTGAGGCACTGAGGGCAGGATATTTTAGGACAATATTGGGTGATGAAAAAAAATAGTGTGCTAGCTTCAGGGACACACATTTATAAGGAATGCCCTCCCCCCCCCCCCACACACACATTTCTTTAGGGTACAGAGAACTCAATATGTCTTGAAAGACAGTGAAGGGACCAGTAAACAGAACTGAGGCATCCATCAAAAGGAAAGGATAACCAAGGAAAAAGGTAGAAGAGCTGGCTTTGGCAAGAAGGAAATTTGTTTCTCAGATGTGAGTAAATGAAGGGTGTGAGCAAAGATGGTTTGGAAGTTCAAGCTCTCAGACAGTTCTGCTAGTTTCTGATTTTGTATAAGAACAGGAACATTAGGGATGGGCACGAAAGTTTGAGGGGAGGGTGGAGAACGTTGGGAGAGACATTTCTGGAGGATTGTGAGAGACAGCTAGCAGCACCACAAACGCACTAGCCAAGGTTAGAAAGCAACTATTTGCAATCAATTCAGCAAGCAGAATTTCTGCAAATTTCTAGCAATACCAGGTAACTTGAAAAGAGTATTAGAGACAGAAAATGGGGACTTTCCAGAGCTGTCTATTAGCGGAGTTCGGAATACAGTCTTTAAAAGGCGTCTTATTTGTATAATCTAGAGGCAGAGTGAGGCACAGTGCAGGTCATGGCCTGAAATGGCCTGAGGTTTTGAGTCCCTCAGTCTCTCCTTTCATTCCTGGTATGAATCTAACCTGAGGTTATTGGTAAATTTCCCTGGCCCCACCTTGGATCTGCAGCCAGGATTCTGCACTGTAATGAGTGCCCCGGGTCATTCTGACACAAATGCTCTGAATCAGGCGTTGGGAAATAATGGCCCAGGACAATAGGAAATAGATCAAGGGATTACAGGTCACAAGTCTAATGAACAAGTTGGGCTGTAATTAAAAAGTAACTAAGGAGAAGAAAAGAGTTGTAAAAAAGAGGTTAACCTCAAAGAATGAGCATTGGAAATGGAGCTGTTTATAAAAAGCTTATATTTTGGAGGAGAGGAGAGGAGAGGCTCGTCTCTGCCTGCCCACCCCTCTGTCTTGCTTGCAATAATCCAAGAGGGATCCATTTTCAGAATTTCAGGACAGAAAATTAGCCACGTTTAGTCATTGGAGCCCTGTTGCGTTAAACATAGAAACACAGGGGCATAGCATTGCTCTTCTGCTTTCTCCTTCCATGGGAAGTAAGAGACTTGGGGCCTATTAAAGGGTTTGTCAAAGAGATCCGCATGTGGAAAGAGGCACCAGCCTCATTAATAACAAAGCTGTACTTGTGTTTTCCATTTATCACTGCTATTTTTGGGTGCTGTTTTCCCCCAGAAAACTGCATTTATAAAGGAAATTTATGAATTTGAGGTTTCCATGATCTTGTAACAAAATTCCATTTATTAAAATTCCAAAGCACCAGATACCTGTATCAGAGGTCAAAGACTTGTAACACGAATATAAAATTGACGTCTTTTCATCCATATTCTTATTATTTTCTCTGAAAATAGTGCATTAGAAGAGATTAAGTGAGAGGAAACATGCTATGCACTAGAACAGGGTGTTCAGTCAGTAGTTAACCCTCAGAAAATGGTCCTGTAATACTGCGAGTTAGTGGGAACTTGTGTTGGCTTTCCTTATATCCATTCCACCAAAGAGAGGCCAAAACTGGTGACTGCGGGTAGAAGGTTGTCTGCTGATTTGGGACTCTATGACACACAGTCACTTACAGAGAGGATGACAAAAGCTCTGTCACTTCTGTCAGGTGGCTTCTGAGGTGTCTTGAGCGTCGACACTGTATAAGCATACGGGAAGCAAGAGGGTGGAAGGTCTCATGGGAGGTGTCAATGAGCCAAGACCAAAAGTAGTAAAAGTCACCTCCGTCCATTTTCACATTCCATTAACTTCTGAGGCTGTGTCGTCATTGGCACTTTGCAAACAGGAGAGGAGAAACGAGAGAATGGGTCACATGGGAGGTGTTCATGAGCCAAGACCAGAAGTGGTAAAAATTACTTTCATCTGCTTCCACATTCCATTAGCCAGGACCCAGGGACAGGGCCACACCTCACTTGGGTAGGCGAGGAAATATTTGGACTAGGAGGAAAAAGAAAATAATTCTGTAGAAAATATAATAGTCTCTGCAGAGGAATTACCTCAGTAATACCCATTCAGAGCTTACAGAGAATGGCGGAGAATCGGGGCCATTTTGTCATTAGTTTATCATGGCCTCCATGACCTTGCCTGTTAGCAAAAAACAGCAGCAACTGTTGAAAATCTAATATATAAAACACACACATATATAATACACATGTATATAAACACATATAGGTATATAAAAAGATACATACATACATATAACATACATACAGATGTTAGAGCCTCTTGAATTGGAATTAAGTGAGTCAAACTGTAATATCTGCCATAGGCAAGATTCAAGAATAGCTGATCCTATTGGCTTTACAATATTTGTCTATCATCAAGCTATTGACTTTATTTTCCACCTGGTAGTACAAATATATTCTAACATTTGGGGCATTCTCTCGATGTCACAACCTTGACTAAAAGGAGACTGAGTCTCTAATCTCGAGGATTGCAGTTGGAATTAGGGAAATCTTTTCCCAAAGGGATTTTAGCCAACTTTCTCTGAAACTACCTCCATCGTAGTTACCAAAAAGCTCCATCATACAAAATCCAGTGATCAATTTCCTGTCCATTTCTTTCCTTCTGAAATACTTTCTTCCCTTCACCTTTTCGTGAGGATTAAATAAGTTAATACCCCCCCTCCCCAAAATTGCAGAATAGTGTCTGACATATGGTAGGTACTATATAGACATAAAATAGTGATAATAATAATCATAACTATTACTATTACTATCATTGTTATCTAGTCAGTTGGCATTAAACATAGTCCTATTAATGCTTGTTTTGAAAATACAGATTTGTTCAATGCACTTCACGTATTAGGAAATAATTTGAGCACACTTCTTTGCGCACAAGTTCATCAGAGAGAAACACTAGGCAACTGTCTGTTGGAAATAGTTTATGTTCTCTTCCTAACATTGTGATTGAATTGGCAATAGGGTCTATGTCCTGACTTCAATTCTTTAGAGATACCATCCCAGACTAGAACATCTTACCCAGCTCCCAATCTCTCTGATATCCTTCACTCTGCTTATTTTCTTCATACCACTAACCAAAGCAGTCTTGCTTATTGCGCCATTTTACTTATTTCTGTCTCTTCCAACAGAATGTAAGCCCCTCAGTAGCAACAACTTTTTTTCTTGATTTTTGTTTTATTTCGCCGTCAAGAATAGTGCCCGGATCTGGGAGATACTTAATAAATATTCCCAGTGAAGAAATGAATATATGACCGCTTCCTTTGTGTAACTAGGATCAGGATTGTATCACAGTTTTCTTCCTTTAAAGTTTCACTTAAAGATTCCCCTCCCAAGACTTGAACATACTTTGTTCTTGGGATCCAGGGTGGGTCTGGAGGGTGGGCATGAGCTACTTCTCTGTTTCTGCATATGTATTTTTAATTCCTCCCTTCACCACTCATAGGGCTTTATTTTGTTCATCCATAGTTCAAGCTACAGAAAGAAGAAATAAAGATCTTTACTTTACCCATGATAATCTTGCATTAAGTCTGGGTGAGGCTGATTTAAAAGGCTGATTCATTATCTTTTGGGTTGTTTGGAAATCACCAGGAGACTTTCTTATAAAAAGTTCTGGAGACTTTCTTATGGAAAGTTCTACTGATGTAGTATATCTTGCTGCTGATCACTCAAGGTTTTTCTCCTCAGAAAACTTCTAATGAGTTATTTATCTTTTATGGTCATTTCCTTCCCTGGGTCTTTCTCTTGTCCTGTGGGCAGGGATCATCTCAGGTCATTCCATCTGTCTTCCTTTTGCAGAATCAACTTCTGACTCAGAAGAAATATACATGTCATTATCCTTCCAAACATTGGAAGCACAAGTCATACTTAAGGCTTCCTTTCTTTTCATTCATCCAGCAAAGTCTCTAGTTTTCAGACTTCTCAAGGTAGGTGAAAATCTAAAACCCAGCCTTGTGCTCCTCTTTCTTTAGGGGGACCTTGGAAAGCCCTCCAGATGATTTTCCTCCAGTCTCTATCTCTAGACTTGAACAGAGAAGAAAGTACCCTCTCCTCCTCCCTTAGGGCAGAAAGTTGGGAAAACACAGAGTACAGGAGCAAGTCTTTTCAAAGAAATTCCCACATCTGGCCTTTTCAAACTTCAAAGAATGTTTCCTCCTCTTGAATAGCCTTAGGGTAAGGGCAAGTGCAGACTGAATGAGTTAATGTATATTTCAGCAAGTATGCAAAGACAGGTGAGAACCTCACCTGAAGGTGTAGGACCTAAAGAATTGTTTTCTACCTCTGAGTTCTCTGCAAAAATCTGAGACAGCAAAAAAAGGTTCCTTTCAACATTCTCTTACATAAGCATTTAATGGTGCTATTGTTACTAAGGACTTTTTTTTAAATTTTATTTTTCAATTACAGTTTATGTTCAACATTATTTTTAGTTTCAGGTGTACAGCATAGTGGTTAGACAGTCACTGTTACAAGGTTTTAAATGAAGTTTACTGATTCTCATAATTGGGAAGTAGACAGGGAAGTCTGGCTTTGGTTCCGTTTGGATCCAGGAGTTCAAATGATGCCAACAACTTTCTCTTGCGTTCACTGTGTTTGAGCTCAATCTTTCCCTTTTCTCATTCATTGTTGTTGTCACTGTCTTTTTTATTTTTCTCTTACTAGAATCTGTTTCCTCATGAATATTGTCCCTATTATAATACAAAGTTTTTTTCCAGATGCTGTAGAAAATGGTTGCCAAGAGGTTTACATTCATTGTATTCTATCTTGGTAATCAGAAATTTTACACATATATTTTCCCCCTGCCATCTTATTTAACTCTTAAAAAGATTCTGCTGAATTCTATTTGAATTATGTATCCTTTTGAAGCCATCAATATTCCAAGAATGCTAAGACTGACCTAGATTGAGAAATACACCCAATTTTAGACCAGGGAGAATAGAGCAACATGACTGAAAAATTCACTTTTACTGAATAGTAGTGTGGGGAAATTTTTACAGAGTTACAAAAAGAACAAAATTGAAAAACGATTGTTGGCAGTGAGATTACAATAGATATTACATGCATGTAACATGTTTTCATAATATATTTGGGTCATACTTTTCTATTCATTTACATCTCCTTACCAAATGAATAATTAAAGAAAATAATACTGCCTGCTTGATGGCTAAACATTTCTTATGCTGAATGAATAAATGGAAAGTGATTGAATCAGTAAATAAATTATCTTATTTTTTTCCATAGAAAGGACAGATAATATCAAAGATAACTTATCTCAACTAAATTGTTTTAGATGTTTTATCCATCTTATACATTCTTTGGCAGACCCACATTTCTTATAAAAATGTTTAAATACCTTTTCTGGAAAGTCAAAAGGACAATAAAAGAAATAAATAATATTACATTAATAGGGTTTGGACAAGAAAAAAAATACGTCATGATGTTTTATTGTGTTAAGGCCTGAAGCACTACTTGATTACCAAGGGTTATCATTGTCTAAATTTTCTATTAACTAGAAGAATTAGGTTCATGTCAATTATTTCTTTCATTGTTTTTAATAAAAAAGATAATATAAATCCTTCACAATGTATTATAGTATGTTATAGGGTATATTTAGTGGTGGAAAGTACATCAGTACACTTTTATTATTGGAAAAATGTACTAAATATTCCTGCTGCTCTTTATGTAACTATTTTTACTGAGAGTCTCATATTATTATACACATATATTTGCCAAAACCTTTTAACCAAAAAATATATTATGTGACATACTAAATATATTATATTAAAATCCAGAAGTGGATTTTTCCCCAGTGAGGGTTCATTTAAATAATTTTGTTTTCACCATAGGGAGCTCCCCCGCCCCCAACCCCCCAATAGCCTGCAGTGTAGAAGCATCGGCAACCATAGTCCCTAAAGAGAGATACAATGTGTTAGAGAAGAAATGAACACCTGCTGGAGTTATTTTTGTTTTGACTAACGAGATACTTTGCTATGCAGCTAGAAGGAGGAATATGCAAGTGAAAGACTGTAGACAGTGATTAAAACCACTTCTCCTTGCCTGTGGGGTTTCTGTACAAGTTTTATAGCTGTTTCTGGAGGAAAAACAAGAAGGTGTGTGACCTTTGTGTCCCACTGCCACAGCAGTAGTCTCACCCGGAATGAAGACAGAAGGGCCCAGTGTGTGGTGCCCATAGAACAGATACATTTTAATAGTACAGAGCTTGATGCTGTCACAAACACTGGCATTTGCCAAGTTTAACTTGAAATGAAATCTAATCTTACAAATAACGGAAACAGGGCAAAATGCATAAAGCATCTGTTTTAAAATAATTTTAATGTCTATAAATTGAATGAGCCGCTTCCTAACTCATTCAACTTGTCCCTGTGAGTTAATGGTCTGTGGGTATGAATTTTTTATATTAAAATCCACTTAAGGTAGTTCTTACAGCCTTAGCCAGATGATGCTTCTTTAGAAAGGAGAGTTCATCTCCCAGAAATGTCCATTGTACTGGCTTGCCCAGAAATAGTGCATGTGGTTGGGCAAGTGTACCTAGTCTAGCATGCTTGGTAACTTGTTTGAAGAGGGTGTTAGTTATCATTTAGCACATATGTAGAGGAGGAAAAATATAATTTTTCCTACCCTTGTAGCTTCTTGGCTACCAAAGGCCATCAAAATGCGTCCTTTCTCCAGCTTCGTAGTCCCGTGTTTCATTTAATTGTTTCATTGCCTACCACTTTGGAGTCCAATATTTATTTTGTTTGGTGAGAATGCTCTTAGCTCTGTGTATGACACGTAGAAAGCAAAGTTCACTACAGTAGTCTCCCCTCATCCACAGTTTTGTTTTCCACAATTTCAGTTACCCATGGTCAACCATTGTCCAAAAATATTAAATGAAAAATTCCAGAAGTAATGCAAAAATTTAAAAATCTGTGCCATACTGAGTAGCATGGTACAATCCCGAGTCATTCCTCTTCATCTGCCCAGGGTCATGAGCCATCCCTTTGTCTGGTGTGTTCGGGCTGTACAGACTCCCCCATACTTTATTCATTTACTAGCTGTCTCTGTTGTTAGATTTGCTGTTGTGGTATCGCACTGTTTATGTTTAAGTAGCTCTTATTTTAATTAATATGTCCTAAAGGCATCCACATAATCTTTGTTATAGTATATTGGTATAAATCATTCTATTTTATTATTGTTGTTAGTTTCTTACTCTGACTAATTTATAAATTAAACTTTATCTTAGATATGTATGTACAGGAAAAACATAGTATGTATATAGGTTTTAATAGTATCTGCAGTTTCGGGCATCACCAGTGAGTAAGAGAGAAACTGCATAAGTATTTGTAGGTGTTGTTGAAGGCACCCCAGTGACCCTATCTGCATTAGTCAGGATAGAAACTGTTGCAGTTTCAAGTAGGGGTACTGATTCAGTCATTTCGTCTGGTGACTCAGATATCTAGCCTGCTATGATTGTGTTTTTTTCACCCAAAATCACGCCCTTCCTGATTACTGTGGCAAAGGAAGAAGACTCTGAAGCACTTCTGCTGTTCTCATTTCATTGTCTAGAACCATTACACAGTCTGAAGCAGCCGCAGCCAGATTGGGAAAGGTGGGAAAGTGCCTGGATGTTCAGTGAGTAGAAAATATTTTGGCTACTCCAGCCACGTAGCAGGGAAATATTTATTTGGTTAGGAGTGAAACTACTGGATCAACAGTAGTTGTAAGTTAATTTTCTATGCTTTAAATATCAGATTCATTGTTTTTAAAGTAATATTAGCTAAAACTCTGAGACAGAGGGTACTATAAATGAATAAATAAAATATTTGAGTATTTAAATAAATGGAAACAAGTATTGGAGTACTTAAAATATAATTTTCTCTCTTGTTTTTAGTTCCTGGAAGGATGGTATTTCAAAGGAGAAGCCACATTCTACACTAATCATTAAGATGGTTTACTTCACGTTTCAAAAATCTCTATTGTTACAAGCACACTGTAAGTTTTTAACAGACACTTGTGTTGCATGTAGTTCAGGACTGATTAATTAGATTATCTGTTCTATATTTTAATTCAGTTAAGTCACACATTTGAGTTTTCCAACAAATATTGACTAATAATTTTGTTATTTAATTATGCAGTGTGATTTTTTAACATACATTAATATTTTACTTAAATTTACATATACAAGCTTTCGAGTATTTTAGGAATAGGATTATTTTTTCCAAATAGTGTTAATAGTCATAGCTTCAGATAATGAATATTCTAAGATCATAAATTTCCTTCCAGTATAGTTTTCATATGGTGTATGAAGATAATGCAATAAAGATTTTATTTTCTGACTCTTGATTAACCTCATGATAGCTACTTGGAACACACAGTGGAAAGAGAAAGAGAAACAAGAAAAAGGAGAAAAATCAACCTGTGTTTTAGCTATTGTCTCAGATAATATAAAATATTTATTATATAAAAATAGTACTAATGCAAAAAAACACATAGATAAACTCCTGGAAGGTGATCAGATATATCTGTAATTAGTCTGCTTTAAACAAGACAGAACAAGTCACTAAAAATTGAAAAACAGTGTGTTGTTTTCATTATTCTGAGGGAATAACTTATTTTACCAATTCATGAGATTTTGTGTGTACTGAATGATTGTGGTGAAATTAATGTCTATATATAGATATATATTAAAATTTCACTGTATACATAATAATGATGATATTAGTGAAATACCATTTATTGCAAGCTTACCTTATGTCAATTATTTTTTAAACATAGGTTATGAGTTGCATTATTTAATCTTTAAAATAATTTCATGGGTCTTACTATGACCATCTTTTGCTTTTAAGGAAATGAAGACATGGAGATCAAATAATGGTGTTGTGATACTGGAAAATATTAATGTGCTCTATATTAACCTAAAAATAAAATACTAAAGTAAAAGGAAGCAAGCATTTATTTGAGATTAAAAAGAATTGCAATTCTGGGAAGCACTGATTCAGGCAGAAACCCAAATAGTGTTCTGCTTATGGAATAAAAAGCAATGAGTTTTTATGAGAAAGAGAAGGGAAATAATTAGATTAATAGATGAAGGGAATTTTTATTGGTTCTAATAAGCTAAGTTTTTCTTTAGCTATACATCATGGTGCTAATTCTAAAAAATGTCCTTAACTTTCAATCCTTATTGTCAGGATGTCTCCTTCCCCATTAGCTTTACAAATAGTTGTTTGGAATATAATGTTTGTTTGGCCCAGTCTGAAGGTTTTTCTGCCCATTTCAGATGGTCTAAAGGTTCAAAAAGGAAGATATACAAGGCCTTTCCTCTGAGATGGTGACTCCAACTCCATTTTGAAATTGCTCTGTTTATATCAATTTTCCTCTCCTTCTGAATGGTGGCCCCTCACCTAAGCCTCTGGATAGTGCCACACTGTGATGGACTTCACCTCTGATGCAACTTGGTCCAAGTGCCACCCAATAAAGCTTATGTGTTACTGCCTTTCATGGTTACAGCATTTTCCTCAATCAAGCCTGTTAAAAAATAAACTGAAGCCCAGGTGCCCATCAGTAGATGAGTGGATAAAAAAGCTGTGGGACATTTACACCATGGAATATTACGCAGCTGTAATGAAGGATCTCGTACCTTTTGGGACAGTATAGATGGACCTGGAGAAAATTATGCTAAGTGAAATAAGCCAGGCAGAGAAAGACAAACATCACATGATTTCGCTTATATGTGGAATCTAAAGAACTTAATAAACTGATGAACAAAGTAGATTCAATGACATGGAAGCATGGATCAGACTGACACATCTTAGAGGGATGGAGGAGGGTGGGTGGGCAGAAGGGGAGAGAGTAATTAAAGAATTTATATGCATATATGCACAACCCAAGGACTCGGACAATGGTGGGGAGGGGGTCCGGGGAGGGCTGTGGGACGGGGTGGAATGGGTCATTGGGGAGATAAAGGGACATTTGTAATATTTTAAATAAAAATTTTTTAAAAAGAACCAGTAAAAACAACAACAACAAATGAACAAACAAAAATAAAATAAAATAAAATGGGGATACAAAGAAAAAACAGATAAACTGAGGCATATTAAACATTTTTGAGAGTTTATTTGAGCAAAAATTGATTGGAATGGGGCAGCACCAAATCAGAAGTGGTTAGGTGTGTTCACGCAAAGAAGTCAGAGAAAGATTTAGAGTCTTTGCTGAAGCAAAGCAAGGAAATCTTTTGATTGACTATAGCTTAAAGCCTAGTGGATTGTTTTTGATGGGGAGGCGTTTTCAGGCTTAGGTTGGGCTCTGCTTATGTGGGCCACAAAAGCCTTGGAGCCACTTCAGTCTAATGCCCTCCTTGTTTAATTAACTTAAAAGACCCACATCCCTCAAACACCCTACAATTTTCTTTTTTAACAACTAGAAAGTTCAACACTTTATCTCTGTCAGCCGAACCTGGTAGGGAATTGGAACCAACTCTTTACATAAATATTTACATCATTGAGAGTTGTTAACATTTATGTATTTACAATATTGATATTTACCATTGAGTACCAGACAATGTACAAGGCAGTTTGCAAACATTATAATTTAATTTTCATGATAATAAAACAAGCAGGTGCTATCATTTCTATTTTATGTACAAGAAAAATGAGCTTTAAAAAGTTAAAGTTGCTCCAAACAAGATAAAGTACTAAACCAGGTTGATCCAATGATAAAATATGTTTAACATTTTTTCTTTTCTCTATCCTACCTTGCTTCTGTGTTGGTTTTTATTATTTTTGTAATCTTTTTGGGGGTTTGTACTGTTTAACTAATCTGAGATATGTCTTTCCATTTTGAATTATGCATTATTGTATCCAGTGTTTTCCCCTCCACTTATGGTAGTAAAGAAAGAAAACTCCTTGAGAATATTGCATTAACCATGCAGGAAAAACCACCAGTTTTGTTTTTTTGTCTTCATATTTTATTTAATATAGTCTTCACAACAAGACCCCTTAAATTAACTTTCAGTTAATCGAATTCTCAGTGAATTATAAATATAAATTATATACACATCTGGAATAAATAATAAATATGCTACAACAAATGATGGTATACAAATATCCTAATAAGACATACTTTGCTGATATTATACCAGGAATGTGCTGGAGACATTTTATTTAATATTTTTATTGATGTAACTAGATCACTTACTTGCTAGGCTAAGGTTAGCAATGCATTATGTCCTCTTGTAAATGATGTGGGTGAAAATCAGTAGAGCTAAATAACTAGAAACATAGGGGCTTGCTAATTGAGGAGGTCAGTGGAGAGTGCAGTGCACCTGTAAACAGCAGTCATTTGGTTCAAGGAAAGGCTGATGGAATGTGGTTCTTGAAAAGTCTAGACAAAATTTGGTCAGTATGCAGGACAAATTTGGCCCTAAGTAGATGAACCACACTTACTTAAAGACCTAGTGAGACTGACATAGACACCAGAATGAAAATGCTATCATATGGATCAGAATATTTGTGTAACCAAGTGGTAAGGGGCAAAACCCCATAATCAGGAAGAAGGAATGTTTTCCATTTTATTTAAAAACTCAACACCATAGAGATAGGAAATTTAAAAAAAAGAAAATGAGCACTGCTTAGAAAGTAATTAAAAACTATACATGGAGCAAAAACTCAAAAGAAGGGGAATTTGGTTGTGTTGAATGTTTAATGGCATCAGGTTAACCTAGCTGGCCATAGCCAACTGATGTTATGTACTGTCTTGTCAATAAGTGGGAAATAATATTACTGACTCCTGTGATTTATATTCAGCTCTGTCCTTGCAATAATCTGGGCATTAGAATGAGAAATATTCAAGTTCTCAAGGGTAATACATCTAAGATATCCACTCTTATAGTCAATGGCTAAATTAAGCAATGAACTCAAGTGGCTCTCACTTTCTCCACGATTTCTCCTTTTGATAAAATAAATTCTTCAGTTATGTATTAGCATTTTCAATGGGGTCCTACCTCCCAGGGAATTTCTTCCTCCCCTGAGTTGGTACTAAGATTTAATTCTCAAAGGGCAATGTTATCTTCCTCATTTCCTTGCTTTCAGAGCACCTTGTCAGGCTCCCTTCTCCAATGCTAACCAAACTCATACTTTGACCCAGTAAACAGTGACAAAGTGTTTCACCTACTTATTCACCTAGGAAGTGGTAGAGATGGGAATCTTTGACTCATAGACAATTTATATCACTTATTAAATTCTGCCTTGGTAGACTTACACGAATCATATGTGTCTATTTTTTATCTTTCTTCTTGGGCCGTAAGCTTCTTGCCATTATTCATTTTAGTATTTCCCAGAGTACCTAGCACCATGCTATGCCTTGAGTATACACTTCATGAATGGTTGCAAAAATAAATTGAAAATCAACTGAACCACTACTAGCTATTTCCAAAAAGCTGAATAGAGGGAAAGGGGTGTTCTTTTGCACATTTTGATATATCATAAAAGCATAGGAGAAATATTGTTCCAACTTCAATGCAGGTATGATGATTCAGAATTCAGACAAAATTGGATAAGGTATATGTTCTAATTTATCTTGCTACTAAAATGGGGAAATGTCTATTACTTGGAGTTTCAGGGTATATACATCTTTCAAACTTTAATCTATAAGATGTTTTAGAAATATATGTAATATTTTGAGAATATTTGTTTCAGGTTCCTTATGTTTGTATGAAATTGGTTTACAAATTACAGAAAACTGAATACATAAAAGATTGCAATGAATATACTCTTTCATAGAGATTTTTTGTGTGTTATTATTGAAGGTAACTTAGCAACAAAACATTGACAATCAAGAAGGGGACAAAGATTTAAGGTGAAAGCTTTTGATTATGTTAACCATTAGAAGATTTTCAAAGTGAGAAGTATGATAAATGACTGCTTTCCACAGTTGACATTTTTTATATGATGCAAGAAAACTTGAAAGAAGCTGACTCCCCAAAAGTACAGCTCACTGCTAGAAAATTTGAATTTCATTTCCTAAAGTGTCATCGAACAAAGCATATCTTCATCGTTAAAGGATTTCTCATTGTCACTGGACAAATGTGCAAGTGTGTGACATTCTGCAAAATAACCTCTGATGTTCCAGAGCTGGTCTCAGAAACCACTATATTCAACAACAGGAAAGGGAATTGTATCATCTCATCAACTTTGAGTTGCAAAGCCCCAGAGTCTTGTTCCACAGGGGAATCATGTCACAGAAGCTAACTACCATGGCCACAGAAAATTTAATAAAAGACGTAGCAATAGCAAGAGGTTCTCAAGGTGAGCTGGTGCTCTACTTTTATTAAGTGAACTGTGCCTGCATAATAAAACTATTACAGAGCCACGGTAAATACTGTAAATCATGTATTTTCACCTATAAAACTTTATAATGAACTGAATATAAATATCAATAAAGTATATGAATAACAATCCTACTCAAATATATGCTGCAAAGGCAATTCTTGACTTCTCTAGGGTGCAGCGTATAATGCTGTTGCTGGCGGGCAAATCCCAGTGATGAAAAGTAACAGAAAACGGAGGCTGGAATGCAGTGAAATCTCATTTTAGTAACCATGTCACTAACTTAGAGCAAATTCTTAAGTCAGTTATTTTTAGAATATGGGATTTATCAAATTTATTTTTGTTATTCTCTGTAGTCACTGAAGAGTCACTGAAGCAGATACAGAGTCTTGCCTACTCAATAGCCATCTCCTCTATTATTTCTCGTATATAAAACTCTGAGTTTTTTCGAGCATCTACCCCATTGGATTGAGACCCTGTCCTTTCCCTCGAAAATTCTGATGAATCTATTTGATTCATGTCGTCATATTTCTCTTGCCAGTGATTGGTTTAGGAGTGGGTAAGGAATCAGGTTTACACAGTGCCATGTGAGTGTACAGTTCTTCCGTGGATGACTTGTATAAATAGGAGGCCTGAGTCAAGTAGGACCATTGTCTGTTGTAACTATTACACAACCATGAATGGAACACATTTTTGGATGAAGTCAACATATGAAGTTGGCATAAAGACAAAGACAAATAAAAAGAACCCAAGTCCTTGAAAATATGGTAACTGATGAGTTAACTTCCCTTTGAAAGTCTTTTAAGGTGAGTTACATTTTCTGTTTTTAAATCAGCTAAGTCATGATTTTCTGTTACTTGCAACTGAAATAATCCTCATTAATAGATACAAGATTTTCAGAGGGAATTCACAGTCTATAGGAAGTGCTAATTTCAAAGGCAATTACTTTAGAATTGTCAATGGAATCTGTGATATTTTTATATTACAAAGTAAACAGAAGACAGTGATAGCAGCTCTGTATTGGTTATATGGACAAACAGATTGAAGTATATAAATCCCATATTATTTTCTATAGAAAGTGTATTTATAGCATATATGGTTCAAATTTTCATTAATTTTTAATAGCTTTTTAACTTGTAGAAAATCAGGAAAATTACATAGAATCTTGACACAATAAATACCAGGACCTTTTAAAATAGAATTTTGAGAAAACACAATTTAAAATTTTTTTCACATATCACTATTGGCATTATTCCCTAAATTCTTAATTTTAATGTGTTAAGTGACAGGAATATCTTGAGTTTCATAGAAGTTTTCCCAAATACGATAATTTGGATAGTGGTAGATTGTTTTCTCTTACCTACATTTTCAGAGCAAGAAACTTGTACAATTTTGACAAGTAAATTACCAACAGCTATGCCATAGTTATTTTTGTATTCATGTTTAGGGATCTCAATAACAATAGGCTCAATAGGCAGACATTGCCTAATTATGAAACTTCTCAGAATACTAACATGGAACTGTCAGTTGAAGTCATAGCCTTTGTAATCAGGAAATTACATAGGGTACAACCCGAGACAGATTCATTTTTCTTTTAGCCTATAATTTTCATCTGTCATCTTCAGTAATTGATGTGGGATTTGTGAACAACACATCCAAAGGCCTGAAGCTGGGAAAGACTTTGTCTATTTGAACATAAAGGAGTCCAATGCAGATGGTCATAGTTCTTATACCTCTATTAAATAAATCTCTCTCTCTTTTCCCTGCCTTTCTCTTTTATGCTCTCTTTTTTTTTATTATGGAAATAAATAAATGAAAGCCATACCAGTGTGATTTTTATAATAATTATATAGTGAGGTGTCATGTTTAAATGAGAAGAGTGAGTAGGGGCTGAACCAAGAGCATTTATCCCCTTACATTTCCAATCAAGTTCCAAATGCATGATCCTATTTTTATCTGAATCCTTTCCTTATGTTTCCCTTTCAATGAATCGTGCATCCATGTTTAAATTTATAACCTGAATTATGTTTTTTCTTACCAGGTTTGCTCAGGGTTTATCCAGTGCATGCCTTCAGGAAAGGTCTATTAATTGTGGTAAAAATTTGAATCCAAAAGGAGATGCAGACAAGATCTTGCCTTTACAGTTAAACAAATCATATTTAGCATGACTGTTTTTATTATTTCAAAGAAAGTGTTAAATGCACAGATTAGAGATGGGGAGATCAGCCATGCAGAGTAGAAGAGCTTCACAGGCAGAGGAGGTAACATTTGCAAAGGGTCTGAGGCAGGAAAAAGTTTAGCATATTTGAGGAAGTAAAAAACTATCTAGTGTAGCTGAAGGCAGAACAAAACTGAAATTGGAGAGAAAGGGGAAGCAATACAAAGAGCAGACTGTATGAATTCTCCTACCAGATAGTGGGAGGTCAGACTGAGCCTGGGATTTGACCTGCAACCACACACTTTTTTGGCTTTTCTCTATTCCCTATCTTGCTTCTCCCACACACTTACTAATTTTTCCTGGGGACCTTTTACTAATAAACCATTTATACCTGAATCTTTGACTCACAGTAAGTTCTGAGGAGATTAACAAGTCAAGCTCCCAGTTCACTGCATAAAGTGAACAGATAAAAGGTGAAGCAATATTGTTTTTGAGGTATTACTATTAAGTGTCAGAGTACATTACATGATTAATGAATCTTAGGCTTCTTAATAAGAAGTCCATAGTGATCTGGCTAAATAGAGTCAAACAATTTTACAGCTGATAGAAGCACCTTTGAAATCATCTAATGCAAGCTTCTCATTTTACCAATAAACTCAGGCTCGAGCAATTTGGGAATTCCTATCAAGGGCTTGTCAGAAAGGTCACATTTTATGACCCTGTAATCCCCTTTTTATGGAATATAGCCTAAGTAAGTAGTCATAAACCCAAAGATTTATGTATAGAGATTCTCATCTGACTATTATATATAATAGAAAAAATTTGGAAGCTGTCTAAATGTCCAAAATATGAGAAAGGATAAATACGTTGCACAATGTGTGTTGGCATATTTATTCATACAATAAAAAAGCATACTCTAAAAGAATATTTAAGAGATGTGAATGGCTCACAGGTTTAAGTGGAAGGAAAGGAAGTAAACAGGCACCTTCATTAGAAGAAGATGATGGAAGGATTACACCAAAATATGAATAGTGGTTATCTCTGGATTGGTGATTTATATTTTCTGTTTATGCCATTATTCATTTTCAAAACTTTCCAGAGAAAGCATACACTGCCTTTATCAGCATTTAAAAACAAAGAACACAGGAATATAAATGGAGTCTTATAGAACTAAAATGGCACGTTCCAAGGTCAAACAGACACATCGTTGCAGAGGCAGAAATCCAAGCATCTTGATTCTTGATATTGGTCTCTACTCGCTCATAATAAGTTGATTTTTAAAAGTGGACAAGAGTAGTTCAAAAGTGAATTATTTGGTTCACCCTCACATAGTAATTTCGGGAGATACGTGGGGTTAGTGCTAAGGATGTGATCACTGAGTTCCTTCCTCTCTGCCTTCCTCATCTCTTCTTTTGCTTTTGCCTCTGTCTTATTTTTTATTTCAGTCCCTTCCACCAGTTTTCTTTACTAAGCTTCTCTGTGCATCAGAACTTTTTTTTTTTTTTTTAAGGGAGATACCACTAGTAATTTTTCCACCTAAAATGGTTATTTGTGGTCATTTTGAAAATGAAGTAGAACTTCTTTTCTTCTCTAAATCTTAGCAGCAAGAGTAAGTCCCCCATTTTACTAAGCAAGTAAATGCCCATTGCTTGGAAGAAATGTCTAAGAGGAATGCTGTGGTTGCCTCTGCCAAAATATTTTTCAAAGTGCTCCCTGGGAAGGAAGTGGATATATTTCCACAGGGCTCAGGAAGGTAATGGAAATAAGGTAAGACTTTTTTGGTGTATGTATTATGGTGGTTTCAACCAAGTTTTCGCCTAACATTTGTGAGTCTCAGAGTAAAAGTACAAATGGAGGCCCCCTAGCACATGTCTTGATTCTTAAAGGTTATAAATCAAGATAATAAAACTTACACCTTGATAAATTTACCTTTGTAGTGAGTTGGAAGGACAGGTTTATATTTAGAATTTTTGTGACCATATGAGGAGATCTAACATACAGACTCACCTCGCTCCCTTCTCTAATTGCTGTTCCAATGCCCCCTTGGGGAGGAGCTCATACACACAGTAGAAACCTAAGCTATGTGGTTAAGTCCATCCATACACCCTCAAACAGCCTTTCTCTTGGCTAATGTTAGATCTATGGGTTTCACATGGATGGCATGATCTACATTTCAGAGGATGGCCTCAGGGAGGAGACCCATAAAAGTGTTGGATTGGGCTCTTTGGGGAAGGATATCTGGGATCCTAGGTATCTAGACCTTGGTCATGTCTTCTTGGCCCTGTGAACTCTTTGACCTACAGGAGAGATGTGGACAGAAGAAGGCCAGAATGAGTGGGATCCAGGGTAGGATGATTTTCCTCAGGCTTAACATTTACTATATCAGGAAAATTGTCATCATCATTTAATACCTCTGTTCAATTGATGCCCCCCTTTTTATTGTTTTTAAATTGAAATTTTTCCTGAAATAAGTGTAGATTTACATGTTAGAAGTAATAATAAAGATACTGTGCACCCTTGACTCAGTTTTTCCCAATGTTAAACTTTTTAAAAACTGTACTAAAATATTACAACAAGGATATTGACATTGGTACAATGAACTGATGTTAGGTAGAGTTTCTGTTTTAATTGTGTGCGTGTGTGTGTGTGTGTATTTTGTTTGATCTATTTGCTCATATGTAGGCTCATGTCTACATTCTACAACCTACCCACAACTGTAGTCAAGCTATTAAACAGGTCCATTACCATAAGTGTCACTTTTTTTTTTTACAAAACAGATGGTGCAGAGAATTGTCACAAAATACTGCATAAAGAAGTCCTTTTTGGTGAGTGACTATTAGAGGTTATGACCTATTTTCTTTTTGTTTTTAGACATATATTAATTACACATCAATTACTGAGTCTGAGGAAATTCATGGAGGGTATCATCATCGAAAGGCATACAGTCTAAAATTTCACTTATACAACCAATTTCACTATCTGTAGAGTCTAGTCTTAGTGTTATTTGTCTGTCTGAATTCATCTAAATATAGTGAAATGTCCTCTTCAGACAATTTTTCTTTTCTTTGCACTTAAAAGCAGAAAATAACAAATAGTGAATTTGAACTGTTCAACGAAAGCTGAGTAGCAGATCACGAATAAAGTGCTTTCAGTCTTTTTTTTATAATTTCTTGAGAACTGACACCATACTTCCTGTATGAGAACACCTAAGTCCGGCTGATGTGTTTCTGGGGTTGAGCATCGACCTAGGATCCAGGAGATTGCGGGTTGATTCCAGACAGGGCACATGCCCGGGCTGGGGGCTCGATCCCCAGTAGAAGGCATGTAGGAGGCAGCCGATCAATGACTCATCATTGATGTTTCTATCTCTCTCCTTCTCTCTTCCTCTCTCTGAAACCAATAAAGACATATTTTAAAAAAATAAGAACACCTAAAAACATTGAATTAATGACAATTTATTTCACTATCATGTCATTTTTTTGAGAGACTACATCATTGTGCTCTTCTATTCTTTTAGTCTATTTAGCACAATTGGGGATAACTTATAAGTAATGATTAAATAGTAACAATAATGATTAGTAGTAAATAAGGTTATAAAATAGAAAAATGTCTCAAATTATAGAAAATAATCACTAAGATATAATGACTGTACCATAGATGTATACAAGGTGTAACGAATCCTTGTGTTAATTACAAGGTAGAATGATTTAATTTTATTCTATTAAAAGCAAGTAATTATATTTCTTTCAAAAAACTTTAAGAAAAAATAAAATTCATAAACTATCTATCCTTACAAATAGTTAGAACTATTCGAAAAGGAAAAGTTAAAATCAGGTCTAATGAATCTTAAGGGTGTAAATGGAAATATGAATTCAGCCGATTTGCAGGTACAGAGGACTTCACCTGGAAACATTTAAGGGGGTGGATGTGTAACTAATGACTTGAATTTGAGTCTGAACTATGGTTTAGAATAATAGTGTTCAGAATTTTTTGGAAAAGTTTGAAAACCTTTGTAGCCTCCTTGAGTATTTTGAAATTTTATTCATATTTTTTATCATATGTTTATAAATTTTCAAATGATTTTTTTTGAATATTGTAAATATTGACATTTCTAATAAAATGTTACATTACTTTTTTACTCTAGCCAATAGAATATAAATGACATAATAATTTGACTCCTACTCTATTCTTCCAGAAATGTGAAAAACTTATCTCTTAGAATTTGAAATTGTTACCTCTTTGTCTTTTTTCCTTTAACTATTATTTTCCCTCCATTTTCTTACAAAATGTAGTCTTAATTTTATGCTTGAAGATCTTTTATTGATCTTCCTTTTATATTTCTCTATAGCTATATATATAGTTAAATTTATTTTAATAATAGTTACCATTATCTCCAAGTGTTATTTTATTTCCTTCTGAATAGAGTAAGTCTAAAAATAATATTACTATTAATTAATTAAAGCAGCATAAATATATTGCATATTTCCACAAACAAAAAATTAAATTAAATTTTTGTCATGGTGATTCTCTTAATGATTTGCATAGATTTGGGATTTACATTATCTTCATTAAAATTATAGTGAAGTATACCCGGGTGGGAAAAGATAGTTTGAATTCATGCACCTTTCAAAATATGCCCAGGGAATAATAAGTACTTTCATCTGTTTAGAACATAAAAGAAAGAGGGATAGTTTGTCAGCAAAGCCTCGATGTAATCAGAGATGTGCTTTCTAAGGCTTACTTAATAAATATATAATAAAGTGTCTGATGTTACCTCCTCAATATCAGCCACCTTCTGTAGAGAAACTAATATTTGTTTGTGGTTCTATTTATATTGTTGACATGGAAAACTATTTATTAAGCAGATACCATCATCTACTATGGTAGGCAGAATAAAGGACCTTGTCCCTGAAACATGTGGCTATGCTACTATACGTGGAAAAAGGGACTTTGTAGATGTGATTAAGATTACAGACCTTAAAATGGTGAAATTACTCTGGATTGTCTATGTAGGCCCATTCTAATTACATGAGTCATTAAAATCAGCAAACTTCCCCAGTTGTGGTCAGACGTGAGTGTGACGGCTGAAAATAGCTCAGGGAGAGGTGATGTGGAAATCACTGTGCCGGTACATTGCTAGCTTTGAAGACAGAAGAACAAGTGGGAAAGGGCAAGGAAATGGATTGTGCTGCTAACACCTCCAGGAAGGAACACATCTTACCAAGACCTTGATTTTTATCCTGTGAGACCCACGTTACGTTCTTGATCTCCAGAACAGCAAGAGAATAAAGTTGTGTTGTTTTAAGCCACTAAATTTGTGGTAATCTGTTTTAACAACAATAGAAAACTGTTACACTTGATATAGTGTTTTGATTGAATAATAAAATATATTTATTTCCTCTATTATTATTTAAAATTCATAAATTTTGGGGAATCCCAAAGGAAAATGTATAAGAGATACAATATTTTTTTTTAAAAAATTTTTTGGACAAATCTTTCATTTATTGGGGCCACATTTCTTGGTGTTCAATAGTTTCTTCATAAAAGTGTCTAATTTCTTATTAAGAGTGTTCTAGATTCTTTTTTGCCAAATAAAACATCATTGATATCATAATAGCATGTACTGAGTAATAATATAATTCCTTTAGCAATCATAACAATAAAATTAACAACCTAACTTTTCAGTATCTAAAAGAAACTGAAAAAATTTTAAAGAAACTTCAGTATCTCAGAAAAATCAAATCAAGTGATATATTAGAAAGTATAATATGCTCGCAGGTTATTTTAAATGCTTTGCATTTTTGGTGAAGCTTTGCAAATTTGTTTCTGAGCAAATCTCACTGGACAGAAGGGTTTGTGAAACCACAGACTAAAACTTTGTTAACATTTTAGAAACTTAGTCTTCTCTAACACATTTCTTACCCTCTGAATTATCATCACAAATTTTTTCTAAAACCCAAAATTTATGCAATGAATGATTTAAATATATCATCAAAAATGAGAAAAATGTTTAGTAACAATTATAGCTCTGTTATTTATATATTCTTGTATAACAAATCACCCTAAAGTTTAGCAGCCAAAATGACAACCATTTTAGTATCTCATAATCTGTGGGTTAGAAATAGGGGTCGTACTTCATGGAGTGCCTCTGTGTGTTCATCTCTCACAAGGTTGTCAAGCTGTTGGCCAGGGCTACAGTGCTATCTCAGGACTCGATGAGCTGAATTATCTGCTGCCAGACATGTGTTGTTGGCAGGATTCAATTCCTCACGGGCGACTGGACTAAGGTCTCAGTTCACCACCACCTATAGAGTTCTTCACAGCATGGCAGCTTCCCCCAGGGTGAGCATGACAAAGGGAGAGAGCAAGAGAGCACCAGAAATGGAAATCACAGTCGATAATCCAGAAGTTCCATCAAACCTGCCTTATTCTACTTTTGAGAGGCAAGTCATTGAATTCAACCCATGCTCAGGAGGAGATGGTTCCACAAAAGCATGAATACTTCGGGGCAGGAGTTGCTGGAAGCCATCTTCCAGGCTGCCTACTACAAGAGCTCTTCTGATTCATTGCTTTCTTTAACTGTTCATTGGCCAAAGAAGATATTCTTATTCAAATAGTATCTCTTCATTGTTTCCTTTATTGCTTTTTGATGAATGGGGAGATTTAAAAAAAAATATATATATATATATATTTAATATAAAAATATATATATAAAGTATATATATATATTTATATATAAAATATAAATTATATATATATATATGTGTGTGTGTGTGTTTATTGATTTTAGAGAGAGAGGGAGGAAGAGGAAGAGAGAAACATCCATGAGGAAGAGAAACATCAATCAGATGCCTTCTGCATGCCCCCTCCTGGGGATCCAGCCCACAACCCAGGAATGTGCCTTGACCAGGAATCAAAACAGTGACCTCTTGGTGAAGGGGAAGATGCTTAACCAATTGAGTCACACCAGACAGGGCAAGGAGTAGGGAGATTTTAAGAATTCATGAGGAAAGTCAATATTGAAATGTAGTCTTATTCAAAATCATGCATACTGAAGGGAACTATAGTGAAAGATCTTCAAAACTCAGTTGTTTCTGAAATGAAGTTCATGTGTCTTACAGTGAATTAAATGTAACCTGTGTATTAGTTTCCTGGCATTGCCATAATAAAGAACCACAAACTGGGTGACATAAACAACAGAAATCTGTCGTCTCACAGTTCTGGAGACTAGAAGTTTGAGATGAAGGAGTCAGCAGTGTTGGCATCTTCTGAGAACTCTGAGGGAGAATCTGTCCCAAGCCTCTCTCCTTCCTTTTGGTCGCTTCAGGCATTCACATTCCTAGGCTTGTAGATGGCATTTTCTCTGTGTCTTGCCATCATCTGCCTCATGTGTCTGTCCCTGTGCCCAAATTTACCTTTTTTAATAAGGACATCGGTCATGTTGAATTAGAGCCTTTCCTATTGACTTCACTTTAACTTGATGACTTTTGTAAAGAACTTGTTTCCTAATAAGGACATAGCCTGAGGTGTGGAAGGGGGTTAAAACATCAATAAACCTTTTTACTGGGACATAGTTCAACCCATAACAGTCTGTGTTACATATTTTTATTATTATCATTCCTATACTAGGAGATAAATCTGTTTTAAGCAGGCATATCATGCTTCACACTCTTCTCTGTGTGGACCCCAGATGGTCAAAATCTGTATTCTGTGGATGCTACAGAGAAACAAGAGCTGAAAAAAATAACAAACGATGAAAGTTTCTCCCAGAAATGCTAGAAAACCAAACTCATTGTTCAAGAATTGGCACACGAGCCTGCTCATTACCTTTGATTCAAAAAACAGTTTGTGTTCACCGCAGCCTTGCCAAAGTCCAGTAGACTGTGCTATAAAGAATCAAAAGAATCAGAAGTCGTGCTAGTATTCTTTTTATGCAATGGCACCAGAACTGGCTCTTCTATTAGAAACATGCTCAGTGTGTTATTATTTATTAATTCTATGTTGCTTTAATATAACTCTGACATAATCTCTTTATCAGGAAAATAACCACTTATATTCTCATTGTGAAATTAAAGTATGAAATGTGTAACCATACAGGGGGAAGTTATTATGTTTATTTATGGCAGGTCCAAGTAAAATCTAGATTTGTCTTTTAGAACTACTACAGAATTGCTTTAGTATTTTGTTGTTGTTGTTACATTTTAAGTTAAAGGTAGGATTTATTTTGTTTCTACAGGAAAACTGCACTGCTCCAAGTTTAGTTCCAGAAATCTTAAGTACACAATCCAACTCTAATTTAATTATGTCTAAATTCCTTAATCCTTTGAATAACCAATGAAATAGCAACAAAAATACCACTGAGAATAAAAAAGGCTAAGTGACCACTCATGCAATTTTGGAATTTTCTAAATTTTCATCCGCTTTGATATCCAGTTTAGATTCATTGTAGTAAGAATATTTATAAATGATTCTAATTATTTTAAAGGTATTAATATTGGGGCTTATTGTATAGCCTCACACATAGTTTATTTTTGAGAATATTCATTGTGATCTTGAGAAGAATATATATCTGCTGGTTCTGGATAGAGTGTTCTGTAAATGTCCATTAGTTCTGGTTTGTTTATGGTGTTCAACCTTTCTGTATCCTTGTTTAACTTCTGCTTAGTTGTTCTGTTATATAAAATATGGTATTGTAGTATCCAACTATCATTGTTAATTGTCTGTTTTTACCTTCAGTTCTGTCAGTTTTTGCCTATGAATTTTGGTGCTCTTTTGTTTGGTGCACATTCTTACAATTATGTCCTCTTGAAGGACTGGCCCTCTGTACAATGTAGTTGTTTTGTCTCCAGTAACCAATATTGTCTTATAGTCTATTTTGTCTGATGTTAGTATAATTACTTTTGTTCTTTCAGGTACTATCTTGCATGGTATATTCTTTTCTATTATTTTAATTTTTAATAATTTGTGTCTTTGAATTTAAAGATGTTTCTTATAGACAGGATATAGTTGTATCAAGGTTTTTATTGATATTCTGACAAACTGTGAAATTTGATTAGGTTGTACAATACATTTATATTTAATATAATTCATTAATTATATTAATACTAGTTAATCCTGGCAGCTATTTTAATATACAGCCTCTCTGCTCCATTACATTTTCCAGCTTTATTGATTTGAACCCATGTTTGATAGGTTTTTGGTTTGAGAGCTAAAGCAGGTCCTGAAATTACTCCATTTCTAGTTGTTAGCTATTGCACTTCTTGCAGCTGATTTTTTTTTTTTTTAATTGAAGATGTGAGTATCTGAGTAATTCAGCTTCATGGCTGCCATAGATCTCATGTGAGCTTTTCCTTTTTCCTTTCACTTCCCTTTTACTGCATTAACTTATTTCCATTGTCCAAGTTTTCATAATTACATCAAGGCCAAGGGCTCTAAACTTTTCTATCCTCTTACCAAATAATTGACTGGTACATATTTTAGAAATATTGCATGCTTAATCCTAGTCTAAAACTCAATTATTTATGTTTCATGATCAACTGGAGAGAAAAGTATTACCCTGCATTACTATTATACCATATTCCTGATGTACTCTAAGATCCCCTAGTGAACTCAAAATTTAAACTTTTATATTTCTCTGCAATGTGGTGTGGATCTCAATAATTGATATATTGCAATATTAATATAAACATTTTTAATATATGTGTGCTGCCTCCTCTTTTGCTTGAAAGCCCTGATTATCCTAGGGCTTTGACAATCTTGCCAAGACCTAAGTGTGGATACCCACCTCACTTTGTCTGTGTTCTCACAATCTGTGTCAAGCAACTCCACTTCAAAGAAGCTCTCCTCATCTTACTTGGACCCTGATAAACACACTGGCTTCCTTACCATGTAGATGTACTTTTTACTCAATTCAAACTCTGTTGCCCTCATCTGGGCACCCCACTCTACCTAAAAACTTTACTCAACCCCACTCAAGCTCTGATAGCTTAACTCTGACATCTCACACCAGGCTTCTAAATGGTTGTACCTAACTGGTTTCACGCTTCACCCTGCTCTGGTCCATCCTGGCTTTTCTTTTATCATCAACCCAGTGTAAAAAATTACTGATTTTATTAAGGGAGTTAGTGGATCAAGATCCAGAGAGTATCATCCACTTCTCAAATCAGAGTGATGATATTTAGATGAAATGGGAAGAAGGAGTATTGTGTGATCCTAAGAATATTTAATGTTTTAACATTGTATAATAGACTTAAATAATCTCAGTTAGATTTGGAAGGTGTATATACCTTATTCAACCATTATTGAGAATACAAATACCTTGACAATATTTCCACGACCTTTTTGAACAATTTTAGGGCTAGAAAAGTTACTCTTGTATATTTACTTATAGGGTCTAATTTTTTGCTCTATAACTAAAACTAAAGGAATAAATTTCATAACATAATCACTTACTTATTCCTTCTTTATTCCCCCAAAAAATATTTTTTTGAGAAACTATTAAATGAGAAGTATACTTCTATAGTTTAAAAATGAACAAAAATTCCTGATTTTATGGAGTTGTCTTTGTAAGGGGGTGAACAAAAATAAAACAAGATTACTAAGTAAAATCTATAGTATGTTTGAAAGCTATTAATTTCTTTGCCATAGACTACAGCAAAGAAGGGTCAGATGGAGTGTCAGCAAGCACAGGTGGTAATCCACATTGTACTTTTCAAAAATGTTGTAGTAGGCTAAATAATTATTCACATAGATATAAGTACTAATCATTGGAATTTGTAAATGTTATTCTACCTGGAAAAGACTTTACAGATGTGATTAAGGATTCTGAGATGGGAAGGCTGTCCTGATTATCTGGGTGGGCTCTAAACGCATTTGCAAATATCCTCATGAAAACAACGCAGCAGGAAATTGGACTCACACAGAGGAGAAGGCAATGTGAAGATGGAGTAGAGAGACTTTTGAAGATGTTGGCTTTCAAGATTGGAAGGATGAGGCTACAAGTTAAGGGATGCTGGCGTCCACCAGAAGGTGAAAGAAGCAGGGAACAAATTCCCCACTCAAGTCTTCAGTGGGAGTGTGACCCCACCCAAAATTTGATTTTGGCCTAGTGAAACCTATTTTGGAATTTTGTGGCCTCCAAAACTATGAGAGAATAAATTTCTATAGTTTTAATCCACCTGTGTTTATTAATTTGTTACAGCAGCCACAGGAATCTACTACTAATTGTGTCTGGGAGAAAGGTTCTCTGAAAAGGTGATATTTGTGTAAAGATCTGATAATGACCAACTTGGGTCACTTTTCCTCTTGTACAAATTAAAAACAGTCAAGTATACAATCAGAGGAGGTTGAAGAATAGAGCGCTCAGAAGTTGGAGTTAAGGGTAAATAATGCAATATTTTTTTCCAGAGATTTTTATCTTCACTCTTTAATTTGGACTAACATTCACAGGGAATTGGCATTTGAGCTGAGTCCTGAAAAAACAGTTAAAAATATTACAGGAGGAGGGAATAATATATGTAAAGGCTTGAAAGCATGAAAAATTTAAGAATACTCTAGGATATTAAAAGATTTAATACCTTTCTGCATGCACCTATCAATTAGAAAGAGTTAAGAGCAAAATATGTCCTTTGGTATATGATAATGTTAAGCCATAAAACATGTATACAGCAGTTCCTTTTTCAACTTGGATGTCTACTACTTACATGGAAGAAAAGTGATCTATAACCTGTACCCAGATGATTAAGTGGTATTCTTAAAAAGTTAAGGACTCTTCTTGGCAGGAAAACTAGGAGTTATTTCATCTGATTAGGAATCATACTGAGGCTGACATCTTACCACATGTTCAACTGCATTATGATTCATTTCTATGGGGTATCTGAAAAAAAAAAAGTAACAGCAGTTAAAGTTCTAAATTTAAGGTTCGTAGCAGTTCAACAGAAAGATATTCATCTACCTACTTACCTACCTACCCCTCTACCTACTTAGTGGTTACAATATCTTAGTCTCAGTGGATAAATTAAAGTTGAAGTTGGTTGTTGTTGATTTATTTTTTCTGACATATACACAAGTACTCATAGTTTGAGTTCCTTATGAATGATATACATATCAATAATAATAAAAATATTTGCAAAGGCTTAATCTATGTCAAGCATTCCTCTAAGAACATCAAGTGAATTATCTCACTTAATATCTGTAACAAAACACTATCTTCATTTCAAATATGAGGAAACTGTCTATATTTCATTTTCAAAATGGAAGCAGAATATTTAATATATTTATAACATGATTTGAAATGTCTTACTTATTAGTTTGTAATAGTACAAATAGAGTGAAACAGCACACGGCTAAAATAAGCCACAGGGGTGAGTTCTTATGAAGCAACATTAGAATGTCAAACATGTTGGGAAGCACAAGTACCAGCCAAGGAGATGGAATCACTCTGAATAGTAGATCTGTTTATGCCAAGAGCTAAATGGAGTGATTGTCCACTTCAGAGCTATAAGAACAAGGTAAGATCACACACCAGCAGAGTCAAAGAAGCTACCAAGACATTAAGAATCAGTGATCACATACAGATGATGTAATTGAATTCCATCTGACTACAACTTTTTGGTGCAAATTCTCCTCTTAATTGGTGACAAAGACATCTGAGCCCCCAGATATCGTTCCTGGCATGAACACTGTGGTAAGAAGAGTCAACACATAGATAAAATAAGTGTTAATTCCTGTAAGAACAAATCCCGTTTCCTCTGGAGTGTAAAATGTTTGATATAATCTACCTTTTACCAAGAGGCTGGCTATTTTTCTCAAGTTAGAGGGATTTGTGTTAGTCTCAGTTGCTGGAAAGTGAGAAAAATGAGCCCTTGCTGTCAGATTTATTGTATCAATGTCTAAGCATACACTCTTTTCATGGATCCATTGTGCCAGCAATGAGATGACCACCTCAGGTCACTTTTCCTCGTGTACAAATTAGATAATCAGGTACACAATTGGAAGCACTGACCACTGCATCGCCTATCACCACGGTGCTTTCAGTCTGTGATGCATCAGTTGCCCGTTTTTGGCTAGCACCAACCTTTAACCAAATGTAGTCTGTGAACCAGGCTCAAGTTCTTTCCCTATTATTTGGCTGGAAGGAACCCTTATCTCCACCAGCTTCAGGTATGAGTCGAAGAGGAGTCATCAGTGTAATAAAAATGTTTGACAAGTTGCCTGTCTTACTGCTTATGCAGTGTACTTTTGCCTTCCAGACCTGTTTTGACCCAATCCCAAATACATAATTTTATTGAACCATGAATCACCCATTTAATGGTTTTGTTTTGTGGATTTCAGAATTCCCTGCTCAGCATGGGCTCCTTCAGTCTCATTGTCACTTGGTTTTCCAAGATCACTGCCTTTTGTAGCTCTGACACTGTAGAGTAAGATCCTGATTTTTCTAAATAGTCAGCTACTGCAGGCAAAGATAGTTGCTTTAAAATTTGTAAAATATGCAAAACTGGTCTTTTATAATTTACCTAAATTGGCATTGAGATGCCTTTAGCTTATAATTTTCCTCTTACAAAGCTCCCATTGCAATTAAGATAAACCAGTCCATTTCAAACCCTTTAAATGATCCCTGCACACGGCTTTAAAGTGATACAACTTCAACATATCCCAATGCCTAACTTTTTTTCTTAATTTCATTCCCATCAACCATAGGTTGTGATGCCACAGTATTCCAAATGTTATGACAACCCCACTAATAGTGATGCCTTAATATCCATCAGAGCAAGGAGAAATCAATCCCAGTATCCTATTTCGAGGGTCTGTTTTTTTAATTTGATTCTCAAGAAAGTAGAGTGGCTTATATGTTATGTCTTTTTAAGGAAGTATAATTTCATAGAGTAAAAGTGACAAGTGGAATAAGCCTACACAACTTATAATGTCTCTATCTTCTCTCATTGCTTTTTTCAAATAATCTTAAAAGGATTATTTTATGTTTCCTTCTAGACTTGATTATAAGCCCCTTGAAGACTGGAGCCCTGTCTTAATCAGGACTATATCCCAAGCAACAAGTATAAAGCCCATGTTTTCTCCTTAGTAAATACTGTTAAGTGAATAAATATTGGGGCTGTGTTCAAAGTTTCGATTGAGTAGTATCATAAAGCAGAATATGTTGCCCTTTGTAAGGGAAGAGAACAGTGGGGAGAATATAAGAGGTCGAGAATAGATTCAGCCACAGGACAAAAAGCTGCGACGCAGCCAAATTCCTATAACAAAGGAGGCATGCAAAAATTGAGCCTTGGTGCTTACTAAACGCAAAGGAGTAAGAGTGAAAAACACCCCTTGTGTCTTATCTCTCTCATTTCTTCACCAAAAATAGAGAGTGGTGGGTGAGCTGTGGGCAGCAACTTGAAAGCTTGAGTATTCCTAGGGAAGGGTAAGTAAGCAAGGGAAAGAACTTGTAAATTACACTGGGAAGATGAGCTTCTGGAGCTGCTGGAGCCTTTTGTTGCTAATAAAAATGTGCCAGAGAAAGCTTGTGAGAGCTGTGTTGTCTTGCTGAGAACCAAACCACTCCGTTTACCTTGCCTTGCCAAGGGAGTGGATGCTGTTTGTAGTAGTCTCATTGGAGAAAAAAAACGTATTACCCTTTTTAATGTTCCCATGGCTAAGGACTGTGGCCACCAACCTCTCTGCAAAAAGCACAAGTCAACAGGACCTTCTGGGGAGACTTGTGCCATTGCTACTGCGTTAGTTAGTGCTGTTGAAGGACTTCAGCCTGTCATTTTCACACGGGATATTTCTTCTCTTCCTCAAATGTATCTCCTGGTTCACATGACAGCTCTTTGATGACACAAAGGTTGTAAAATATACGTTTGCCAGTATTTATTAAAGAGATACATTGCCTTGAAAGTCTAAGTAGAAAGAGTGATATTTATTGGGTAGGGTTTGAAGTGTTATAATTGTGATGTAAAGTAAGTTACTTTTTTCTGGTTTGCTGTAGATTAGGCTGGACACATAAAATGCTTAGAACTTTTTTTTGCTAAATTTCTAGGACCTGCCCCTTTTCTCTTCCACCCCACTTGAACTTCCACAAGTTAGAGTTTTCTGACCTCCTATTTTTCCTTCTGCTTAACCTTTCACACCATCATACTGTGTTCTTCTTCTTCAGCCACTAAATTCTTTCAGGCATGGACCTATATCTAATCCATCATTGCATTTCTCATACTTAATGTGGTGTTCAATTGAAAATAAAGGACTGAATCTCATACACATAGACTCCTGATCACTTTTGCAAATGCAGTCAAAATTAATTTTGTTTGCCTCATGTTCAGAAGTAGTTTTCTGCAGGTGTCCTCCAAGTACCCCCTAATCGGTTACCTGATAGAAGGTTTCACTCCTCTGGCTTTATGGTTTTGACCCTTGGGATCTCTGTTCAAATGTATATTCCATTATGACATACAATCTTTTAAGCTGCTTCTTTTCAAAAATTTTAATAGCAAAATCATTTTTCTTGCTCAAAAGACTTAAGCTTATACAACTCCAGCTTACTCATACTGCTTTATAACAAATTGTCTGTCCTACTAATATATAACCAGGAATTAAACTTAGGAAGGAGTATCACACAAAGGAAGGGTGAAGAATTCCATGTTGAGAACAAGGGCAAATAGAAGCAAAATTTTTAACTGGGGCATGTATTGCTTCTCTTCCCAAGAATCTCTACCACCAGGCAAAGCTTTTCCCAAAGATGGGCAAGCTTGAGCTTCAGAGGAACTCAGTAAACTTGTTGCTGTATTTCTTTGGAGGAATCAAAAACAGCACGATTTATAACCATAAACTGTTCCAAAAGTTTATAGGTAACTTAAGTCTTTGAAATTCAAAATGCATTTTGCCTGGAGGAATAGTTTATCTGTCTTGGTTATGTTCTTACACTCGCTCACAGAAACCAATTTATCTTCCTAAATGCCAGAAGTACAGCACAGTTCACATAACATTGTAGACCATGAGCACAAGGCAAACAGTTTATGCATTTCCAGAGAATCCAGGTCTCTCCCTGTGCCCCCATCTCTCTCCTCACTCACAGTCAGGGAGAATAACCATCCTGGTGTGAATGGTCTAATATCATGGGGCAGGGATATAGGAGGGTAGAAAAGGCTCTAAGGGAAACGGTGAACAATGAGGGATAGACTCCAGGAGCTGGGACTGGTAGAGAAGGAGCAGTAAGGAACAGAACCTCATCCCCAAAATTCTTCCAACTCTGCCAGGTCAGTTAATATTATTATTTTCTTCTTACTGAACACCACATGAAATACCTAACTTCACTTGTCTGTGAATTTTGGAAGTGTTTCTCATTGACAGACTCAAATTGCATCAAAGTAGAAACAAAGTAGCATAATCTCTCTCTCTCTCTCCCTCTCTCTCTTTCCCTCTCTCTGTTCATTTTCCTCTCCTTTGTTTTTCAGATAACGTTTTAGGTTATCTTAAATATATTTTTTCATAGGACATGGAGTAGGATTTGGAATTCTGGAGTACAGAGATAGGGCATAATAAATATTTGTCAAGTACCTATGAAGATAAACATTCAACATAAATTGGATGTCCTGAGGAGCTAGCATGGTGTTCTTGGGAGGCTGAGACCTCAGGTGGGGTTGAAGTAGTGGAAACTTAGTGGAGACGCAGTTTATCTGTTTTTTTTACTTTCTCTTGCCTCTAACAGCCGGCCCAACTCCATGTTCATGAGCCCTTCTTATAAGTCCGATGAAGAGGTAAGACTAGAAGTTCTAGGAAGAAGGCCTTGTTGGAAAAAAGGAGGTAGATTACTCCAGGCATTGCCTTGCAGAAAAAGTAAGCAGAAATAATGGAAAAGAAAGCTGTTGGGGGAGGGAAGCAGATTTTCCAGAAAGCGCTGGTCATTTTTGGTTGATTATTTGTGTGTGATGGACAGCTAAACCACCTAAGTCAAGGACTGCCTGAATACATCCTAAAGGCAGCAGTGCCTACTTCATTAAATGCAATATAATGTTCTTGGACTAGTGTGTCAAAATAGAAAAGTAATTGCCAGTCTTATTATCTTAAGTTGCATATGCCATGATCTGGAAGTCAGTATATAGCAAGAAATGTTTTCTTAAAGAAGTGAACATAATTTCCTGGAAAATTAACATAAGTAAAGTCAATAAATTAGCAGCCAGGTTAAAAACAAATGCTCTCCATTTTTGAACAATACATTTGCTAAAAAAAGATAAAATAATTCATATTTATTTTCATGAACTGGATTTATCTGTATTAAGATAAGCTTCTTATTTTTCTCTGAGTATTTTCTCTAAGCAAAAACTGTATGGGGAAATAATGTACAAAATCTTGAGAGGTCAATCTATTTAAAATTACTGCAGACTTATCTATAATTTTCTCAATTAAAACATTTATTGCACATAAAATACCTTGCTTGTTGAAAGTTGTACGCCATACTTTTAAAAAAATAGAGAAATTACAACAGAGTCTATGTTCACAGCTAGTTTAAATAATCAATGTTCTTGCAATCTTTATGCTTGTGGTAATAAAGTCAAATTACTTTTATAATCAATTGTTTGGCATTTTTATAAAATTAATCTTTTTTTTATAATAGGGTATTTTATGTAGTAAAAATCCATTCTACAAATATTTAGTCCTGATTCTCATGACTTTTATTCTTTGCAGTCTTAATGTTTTTATATATTATTAAGTAGTTAAAATATAAACTCATTAGACTGTTAACATTTTGGTAGAATTAGTAGGTCAGCTGCTAGTCATTGGTTGTTAAATACAAGAGGGGGTGCTGTTAGGACACATATTATGAGATGAGTATTGCCAATTTATAAATCAAAATTTCCCCCTCTTTCAATAGGGTTAAAATAAAAGGTGTGGGAGCAAATATATGACAGTTTACTGTTACAGATTTTAAGCAATGTCTTGACAATAACTCTAATTAAAGTTGCCACTGCTTTGACCTGATAAGACAGAAAACAATACTACTGCTACTCTTTGTCTACCTTAGGATGCTAAGCAGCTGATGCTACATAATATATTTTGACAGCCACGTTAATTATAACCTAGCTGAATGTATTTCTTTAGAGTAGATTTTTTTTAAACAAAAGAAGAGGAAATTGTAGTGAAAGCTGTCAGAATATTTCTGAATATTGCTAATGACCATATCTAATAGCTTAAAAATGTTAATTTTCTTGAGATTCCCCCTTTTTCTTTTACAGTGTGCTCAACATACTTTGCATTTCCACAGGAACATTTGCATAAGGACATCTGAGTTACCAAAGTAGGTCAAAGCAATGGTCAGTCTTTCCCTAAAGAAACATTTCAGGATGGATCACTTCTTGATTTGGCAAAGTGAAAACAAATACCATCATTCTAGAAGTTAATGAGTTTAGAATTCCTCCATTCTGGTTGTGTCATAATATTGCCATATTGGAATCCATGTACTTTGTAGCTTAATGAGTGAGGATTACACAGTGTGATTTCCATTGTAATACCAAACTATGTCATGGCTCTGTAATGCTGTTTGAACAAGAATTTTGAATATTATTTCCCTAGTTCCCAATGCCAACACATACATTAAGTACCATAAGTCATGTCTAAAAATAGCACTGTTCAGAATATAGAAACTTAAAGCCGCTGAGTATATTCCAGACACATTATGTATATAGCTATCTTGATCACTACTTTTCTTTCTGATGAATATTTTTTAACTGGAGATAATTAATATAAAACTGTTGAAGCATCTAGATTTTCAAGTTCTGAGTCAAATTTAAGCCTTTTTTGCCAAAATAAAAGTAAGCATTCTGTTTTTAATTATAAAAGTTTTATTTATAACTATAGGGAGTTTAAATAAAGTTTTAGTAGTATTTATTCTCTATTTGTTTTTCCATTAATCATTAAAATAAAGAGTGATTTGGACAGTATGAAGGTTGCCAGAGGGAAAGGGAAGGGGTAGGATGAAGAGGGTAAAGAGGGTTAAATATATGATGATGAAAGAAATCTTGTCTTTGGGTAGTGAATGCACAATGCACTCTGCAGATGATGCATTACAGAATAGTATACTTGAAACTTATATAATGTTACTAACCCATGTTACCCCAACAAGTGTAATTAAAAATTAAAGAGTGAGTTGGAGTATATATTATTTCACTTGATTCTCCATGGGTCTGGATTGAGTAGGTTTCCTTGATTGATTCAAAATGGAATATGTATTCCTAACTGTTGTGTGTATGTTCCAAGTTTGGACATGTGGTGCAATATCTCAGCCGTGTGAGGACACAGCTAGAAGGTGGCCGCCTGCAAGCCAGAAAGAGAGCTCTCACCAGAGTCCAACCATACTGGCACTCTGACCTCAAATTTTCAACTTGCAGAAATGTGAGAAAATAAATTTTTGTTGTTTACACCACGTAGGCTATGGCATTTCGTTATAATAGCCAACAATAATGAATACATGTGGGAAATAAACACATTGGCCCCTGCTCTCCAGTATAACATCAAAGAGAAGAAGTTATATGAAGTCATTTAAAAAATTCTAACTTTCTGTACTAATGTGATACTTGAGCATTAACATTTTATAAACAAGTAACATGCAATACAGTAATTGTAATAGATATACAAGCCAAATGTAGTTGCTTAAATATTTTGAATCTATTTTACTTACATATAAGATGATAATAATTCTTGCTACACCTAACCTATACTTCAATGAAACTAAATCTCAATGATTTAGTACTTGCAAAATTTCCTTTTTAATGTTAAGATCTTTGTCATTCATACAATTCTAATATGTTCCTCAAGATTCCTCACCCCTAATATACATTCTCTGAATAATCCTCAGGACTATGAGTACGATAGATTTTCTTCTTTGATTAGACTATGCTATGTGGTACAGCTGACTTTTTGAAGGGGAGATTATTCAAAGAGGCCTAACCTAGTCCTATGAGGCCTTTAAAAGCAGAGCTTTCTTCAGCTATTGGAAGAAGAGGAAGTCAGAGGTTTGAAGTACACAAAGTGTTCAATAGTCTGGAGGTGGAGGATTTCATATAGGAAGGAAACAGAACCTCAGTCCTACAACCATAGGAAATGAATTTTGGCAATAGCAAAATGAGGTAGGAAGTGAAAATTTCCCCAGAGCTTCAGGATAAGAGCTCAGTCTGAGTACATTTTAATTTCAATCTTGTGGTAAAATGAAGAGAGAACCCATGCTATACATGACTCTGACTTATAGAACTGTGATGTAATAAGTGGGTGTTGTTTTAAGAGTTTATGGCAACTTTTTATACAGCAATACAAGTCTGATACAACCCTTAAAAATTAAGACAGAGCCTATTATTACTAGAAATATTGTAGTATAGTTCATCTGTAGTAAATGCAAAAGTTAATTATAAATAAGGAAAGTATGGGAGGACCTCATGGAGAAGGTTATGTATAAGCCATTTACTTTTAAGTGTGGTTTATATCTATTTATCTAGCAAGCTTTGTAGAAACAAATTTCCAGTGTGGCAAATATTGTGACCATCTCAAAGAATCAATAAGATGATGCAAAATTGAGTTACAGAAAAATTAAGGTTGGGTTGTAGCTGAGAAGGCTGATAAAGACAATTTCTGACTAAATTTTGGAGAATATGTTGATATGCATAAATGTTCATTTTAAAAATGCAAACTTTATTAGGTAAAAAAACTAGAGATATGAGAGACAAAGAAGAAAAATATTGTAGTGGTAGAACTGACATTATCTTGGCAATTAATTAGATTGGGTGACTGGGAAAGAACCGATTATGAATACTTACTGCATCTACTCCTACTCTCAGTTTTTCTGTATCTGGTATGTTTTGTTGGTTATCACAGTGAAAGAACGGTCAGGTAGAATAAGAATATACAGTCAGGAAAGCCTAACTGCTGTCAAAAAGGAACAAAAGTCTCAGTGATTAATGTTACTGCATTTTATGTTGCAGTCATATAACAAAACAATGCAGGTGTTTTGTGGGTGACTGACTCTACATGTTATAATTCAAGGATACAGGCTCTTTTTGTCTTGCAGCTACCCCATTCCTCAGGGTCTTAGAGACCTCTGATGGATTCTCTGCTCTGGCTCATAGTGTGAGTGAGAGAGCTGAGGATTGGGTGGGAGTTTTTAAAAGTGCCAAACCTAGAAGTGATGTGTATTTTTTTTCACCCATATTCCGTTGGACAGGATTTAGCCACATGCCTTAACTGCAACTAACTGCAAATGAGGCTAGGAAAAGCAATCTTGCTGTTTCCAGGAAGAAAAGAAAACAATTTTGAGGAAGTAATAAAGATTCCACAAAAAGAAGAGTTAATAAAAATAATAGTTTCAGGTTGAAGATGTTGCTAATAAGTGGACAATTGTAGAATACCTAGAAGATGAAAGACATTGGAAATATGGTCCTGGAACTATGGGGATAGAAATCATAACTACATAGAACAGCTCTTCTTTTGTCATTGCACACTTTGTAAAATTATAATAAGTATTTGAAATCTTGTCTGATTTTTAAATAGTATAAAAATATGAAATAATTGGAAGCAAATCTAACAATTTCTGAAAAGGGCAACATGTTTTTTTCTTCAAGTGCTCTTATATTTAATGAAAGTTGAAGCTTCACTGAGTAATAATTTTAAAGGTATAGAGGTTAAAATCAATCTTTCACATGGTTGTTGCATGGTCAGATTCTCACAGGATAAACAACATAATCAATTTTGCATCTGGTCTGTCTTGTGTAATGATATTCTGTTTGCAGTTGACTTTTCTGTGCCTCTAATTATAGCTACATGTCAAGATATATAGTCACCAGTTGAAGCAATTTTATTAAGCATCCCTAATCAGCTAACCAAAACAATTAAACAAACAAAATTAAACACATATAGCACATTGCATTGTTTCATACAATAAAAATACAAAAAGTGTTAATTTTATATGAAATATTGGGGAACAACCTCATTTCTATATCTAGGATTTCTATAGGTTAGTGGGCAAGTTCCAAAAATTATATGAAACCACAAAAGACCCTGAATAGCCACAGCAATGTTGAGAAAGAAGAGCAAATTTAGAGGAATCATGCTACCTGATATCAAACTATGCTACAAGGCCATAGTAATCAAAAGAGCATGGTGCTGGCATAAAAACTGACATATAGGTCAATGGAGCAGAATAGGGAGCCCAGAAATAAACCTGTGGCTGTATGGTCAATTAATACTTGACAAAGGATGGAGAGACATACAATGGGGTAAAGACAGTCTATTCAATAAGTGGTGCTTGAAAATTTTGACATATACATTTATAAAAATAAAACTAGGCCACTTCTTATACCATTCAAAAGAATAAATACAAAATGGGTTAAAGACTTAAGTGTAAGATTTGAAACTCTAAAAATCCTAGAAGAGAACAGAGGCAGTAAAATGTCAGGCATTTCTCATAGCAATATTTTTTTTTTGATATATCACCTTGGGCAAGGGAAACAAAAGAAAAATTAAACAAATGAGACTTCATCCAACTAAAAAGTCTTTACTCAGCAAAGGAAACCATCAACAAAATGAAAAGGGAACCCACCAAATGGGAGAAGATATTCACCAGTGATACATCTGATAAAGGGTTAATATCCAAAATTTGTAAAGAACTTATAAAACTCAACACCAAAACAAATAATCCAATTAAAAATCAGCCATGGACATGAATAGAGACTTCTACAAAGAAGACAGACAGATGGCCCGTAGACATATGGTAAGATGATCAATGTCACATAATCATCAGAGAAGTGCAAATTAAAACCACAATGAGATATCCCCTCACACCTGAGCAATACGGGCTGGCGAGGATGGAGAAAAGGGAACCTTCAGGCACTGTGGGCGGGAATGCAGATTGTTGCAGCCACCGTGAAAAACAATATGGAGATACTGCAAAAAATTAAAAATGGAACTGCCTTATGACCCAGCGATTCCACCTCTGGGAATTTATCCAAGAAACCCGAAACACTAATTTGTAAGAATATCTGCACCCTTCTGTTCATTGCGGCATTATTTACAGTAGCTAAGGTTTGTAAGTGACCTTAGTGCCCATCAATAGATGAGTGGACAAAAAAGCTGTGGTACATTTACACCGTGGAATACTACTCGGCCATAAAAAAGAAAGAACTCTTACTTTTTGCAACAGCATGAGTAGACCTGGAGAGCATTATGCTAGATGAAATAAGTCAGTCAGAGACAGAGAAGAAATACCATGCGATTTCACTTATATGTGGAATTTAATGAACAAAATAAACTAACAAAGTAGAAACAGACTCGTAGATACAGAAAAACAGACTGACAGCTGTCAGAGAGGAGTGGGGTTTGTGGGGCTGGGTGAAAATGGTGAAGGCATTAAGCAAAAAAAAAAATCTCAGACACAGACAACGGTCTAGTGACTACCACAGGAAAAGAGGTGGGGGCAAGTAGTAGAGGTAAAAGGGGGAATAAATGGTGATGGAAGGAGACTGGACTTGTGAAATCACAATACAATATGCAGATTGTGTGTTATAGAATTCTACACTTGAAACCTATATAATTTTATTAACCAATGTCACTCCAGTAAATTCAATTAAAAAATAAAAAACAAAAGAAAAGAAAAAGAAAACCTGGCACATCCTGAACCTCCTTAGTGAGTGTTTCTTTTTCCTTTTTAACTCTCAAGTGGTGGCGTGTTTCTCTCCCACCATCTCAATTAGCCACTTCCAGGTCTTTGTCCAGCTCCCTCGCTACTCGTGGCATCAGAATATACTCACAATTGTATGTTCTTGGCATGATCATCCACACATCACAGTTTCCACATACCCCTTTTCCACCTTTCGATTCCTTGAACATCTAGTTACCGTCTATCGCCATAAATGTGTTACAATATTATTGACTATATATTACCAACTTCTTTTTTCTCCATAGTATTTAATATCATCTGACAAAGCATGTATTTACCTGTTAACTTATCTACTTCTATCGTTGTCCACTAGCATGTAAGCTTAGCAAGAGCTTACATGTTTTATTTACCGATATCTGTGTTAGTTTGTACTTGGTACAAAGTAGATACTCAATAGTATTATTTGAATGAAAAATTTAAAAATTAGGGAATAAAAATTTCTTTCAGCACATGAGACTTCCAGTCCTGCCATGCCTTTTAAAGTGAGTCACTATGGACATTTTTTTAGCTTGCTTTATAAAAATTAAGTAAACCTTTCATAGAGTAAGCAGTACTATTACATCTTAAAAAATGATAAAATGCTTTGCCCCTCCCACACTCCTGTTTTCCTTTATGTCTCTCTGCATTGTTGTATTAACATTTTTAATAATTAAAGAATTATAATTGATTTGCGCATGTTAATCTCTTCAAGCAGGCTTGTGTTATTGTTTCTCTGGGGGGATAAAAAAAGACCAATATGCTGGACCAGCACACACACACACACACACACACACCCCAGAGAGAACACAGATAATGTATAATGGTTTTTCATATAATTTTTTTCTGGGGAAGTAGGAAAATCTTTGCCAAGAAATCAATATTTGGAATGTGTTGAGATCATTATATTTGAGTGACTGTTACCTGCAAGTGCACAGAACAATAGGTCTGACAAATATAATCAAGAGAAGAAAACATATTTTTTTACTGACATTACAATAAAATTTAGTAGAGTGACAGATCAGTAGATATAAGAGCTCTGTCAAGCCTTAACATACTGTCCAAGTAATACACAAATGTATTTGTCCTAAGTAAGGCAATTGAAGCTGTAGGAAAATTTTTGATATGTATTTGCCTTGTTTTTAAAATTATCTATCCATCGGAAGCCACTGCACTCAGTCATACATGATGTAGGCAATGCCATTTTGTATCATATTTTTACTCCTGGCAAAGGAAATGATTGATTTGTGAATGTCTTAGTTTCTTTTCCACCTTTTAATAAATATGCTGCAAGTGTTGGAAAAACATAAATGAACGCTGCGATAGAAAATATGCAAGTCCTAGAAAATTCTCAAAAGTGTTTGCTCTTAACAAGCAACTCGTATATGGAAACAACTATAGGGAAAATCCAATTAACTTGGGTGGCTGCATTATCTCACCATCTTACAGTGTGAACTTCAGTGTCTATTGTTTATACATAATAAATGGGAAAAGAGTGTGAGGTTAAAGACAGTGCTTAGTGACAAAGTGCTCAGTGATTTGGATGGAAACACTGAATGTCCAAGTTCACAAAGACATTTAAGACATGATATCAGACTGAGATTACATATCAGTTTCTCTTGGCTTCTTGTGTCTGATTTTGAGGTAATTACTGAAAGGCAATGGCTCTTTTTTTTTTTCTTTTTTTTTTAATGATTATACATCCTGAACCATTCATTTACCAGGCTCGGTGCTGGGAAGCACATATTTTAGGATAAGTACAGTGTGACCTCTAACTTTGATCACTGTGATGTCATGCAGGGGAGATGAACATATAAACAGAAAATTGCACCAAAACCTCAAGAACCAATGAAATAATGATACTGTGATTTATTATATTCCTGGCATCACGAACGATTCCACTAATAGGAAAAAGCATCAGTGGGCACTGGATTGATTTTTGCATTACAGAATAATGAATTTACTTTTTAGGTATCTAAAAACAAAAAAAAAACATTGTGGATCAGAGAACTTCATTCCTTGCAAATCCATGTCAACTAATTGAGTAGCCATTTAATTAATTTGGTTCCTAAGGACTTTTGTAATCCTGCTGAATATATTTTGTAAAGCAATTTGGTAAATGGTTTGGGCTCCCATTTTTTTATTTCAAAATGAGGGCAGTAATAGCTCCATAGGTTTTTCTCGACTTCTCAAATGAGATAATAAATTTGTAGCTGGACACTGGTGATGGTAAAATGTTACCCTTGAACTCAGAAGAGCTCCCTTTGGGTCATGGCTGACTCATCCTGAGTAACTTATCTCTAAGGGCCTGTAAAACGAAGAATTTGGTTGATGATTGCTAAGGTGCCTTTTTAAAATTTATCACCTTATTAATTTAAGATATCATCACTATAAAATATAAGTAATTATGATAATGCAGGACATCTGTATTGTCGGCAACGGTTTTATTTTAAAAGTAAGTGTTTTACAGTGTGGCAGTCTCAGGCAAAGCGGAATGAATTGGTCTGCTGGTGGTTGTTAAGGGACTTTTTCTTTATAGGGTGCCTCAGGAGCTCCAGTCTTTGAGAACTCGAATCCTCATGTCTCCAGTTTCAAAAAATGTATTAGCAATTTCTCCAAACAACCACAAGCTTGCCTTTCCCTCCCACATACTATTAACCTGCAAGTTTTAAAAATCTACAGGACGCAGGAAGAACAGAAGTGAGTTGAGTTCAGTGTTTTTCCTGAAAGCCCCCTCTCCAGAAGGCAGTGTTTCCAGGAACGGCGACACACCGGCAGCTCATCTGTGTTTGCCGCCACCTCGTTCCCAGAAGAGCATCTGTGGGTTTGGAGAGAACGCTGCACTTCTGGGAAAGGCGCCCAGAACATGCGAGCTTCTGTGTCATTTAGACAGTCAGAGAGGGGACGAGACCATCTTCATTGGCTGCGATCTTGCATGTGCAGTCATCGGTCCCCAGGCTGACAGCTACAAGAGTCACATATTCTTATTTGTGGATTTTATTTTATTATATATATTTTTATTATTATTTTTTAATCATCACTCAAGAATATGCTTATATTGATCTTAGAGAGAGAGGAAGGGTGGCAGAGGGAGAAAGAGAGAAACATCAGTGTGAGAGAGGAACATGACTGGTTGCCTCTCATAGAGGCTCCCGTCAGGACTGAACCCACAGCCCAGGCCTGCACCCTGACCAGGCATCAAGCCTGCAGCCTTTTGAGACAATGGACAAGCAACTGAGCCACTGGGCCAGGAGGTATTTGTGGATTTTTTTTTCTTTTAAAAGACTTTTCCTGTGATGCAGTGGCGAATTTTCTGGATTTCCCCTCCTTCAAGCACAGGCCCAAACTGCCCTGTTTTTACTCACAAAGGGAGGACACCAGCATTAACAATGACCAAAGGCACAATTGACATGATTGACGTATGTAAGGGACGTGCATAAATCAAGTAAAATTATGTACTCTCAGCTCAAAGGAGAACCTACAATTAGAAGAATTTTACAGGTAACTTGTACGTTTTATAAAAGCTGCGGTCATCTATATGCAATAATTATTAATATTTGGGTATTTCTTGTAACGTTCATTAGAAAAATATAACCAACACACCCAGCATAAGGTTTAATAAATGCTTTGCTGCTTTATGGTGCAGCTAAAGTAAACAGTGACAAAGGAATCTGTATTATTATGAGCAGGCGAATTACAGATGCAGTGCTCAGAAAGCCCAGAAAGAATTAAGCCTTTAAAATGAAATGTTTTACCATTATTGTTTGCAAATATGGGCGGAAGGATGGTATAAGTCAGGGCATGGTTTTCATATGCTGAACTGACATGTCTGATGCTCAGTTTTTTCTTCAGGGTTTTGGGACTCCAATTCTAGAAGTTAATATGAAGCTTGCCAATTATGTATAAATAAAATAAGCATGAGTGGAAATTTGTTTTGTACTCTGTTTTTGTATATAAATATATATATGTGTATGCATTCATTTCTCCTCTATTGAACTTGTTTTGGGTAAGTAGTTTAAAGAAGAAGATGTTAGTGCATAAAGAGTGGAAGCTAAATATGATATGAAGAATCAGAAAGTGAACATAATTGAAGTGCTCTGAACAGTACCAGGCACACAGTATAAATATTAAATTATAGCTGTTACTACTAGCACTACTATTAATATTATTGTTTGATTTTGATGAAGTTTTCATGTATCGTCAGATAGACACGCTGATGAATAACCTTAATTTTCTGTTAGTGTTGTAGAAGTAATAGCTGTAAAATCAATATTGAAAATGTGAAAAATATTTGAAATTTAAATTTTCATGAAATTGTAAACAAGAACAAACTAATTTTTTTAGGCCTTGAAAGGCTTCCAGATTCTGATGTGACCCTATCTGACCTCAAGCATCATTGGGAAACTCCCAGATTGTAAAACAAAGTGGAAAGATGTACAAGCATCTTAGAAACCTGTTAACACTCTAATTGGAAAAAATGCTAAAACTTTAGAATACTCATTCATCACGTTTTATTTACTTTCAAAGCTTATGTCTGCTGGAAAAATGTTCAAATAAACTTATCACATCTGATGTCAACAAAGGTTTAAATAACAAGCGAGGACAATAGAAGCAAAAGAAGTGGGAGGATGCTTCATATAAAATAGTTCATTGTCAATCACAGAGAGAGCTAAAGCCTCAGGCAATAAATATTGTCACAACTGTAATAAATCTATTCTGGCCACTCTATTAGATAATCCTCTGATGTTGTGATTTTCATTGGTATTTGTTGTGTTATATATGCGCTAAATACTGTGACCATGGAGACCTTCTGTTCTGCCAGTCTTTGCCAACTAGTACAACTGGAGTAGAGATTTTTAAAATTAGTAAGTTCATGACATAGTCTGGAAGTGACATAGGGATAAGCACAAAGAGCACTGAAGTCGCAGTTGGTGCAAAATAAGGGTTGTTTCACATAGTCAGACTGTGCCATAGGAAGTAATGCGCCACATCCCACACCCGCTATTTCCTACCCAAGCCACTTCAGATGTGCAGAAGACATGGAGCTTTCATAAAATGTAAAAACCTATCCGTCATTGTGAGGAGGGGCCACTGAAGTCTTGAAATGTTTTTTTAATATTTGTCTAGAATCAGAAAATTACAACAAATAGAGATGGTTTTATACTGAAATGTGCTGTATGCTGAAAGCCTTCCTTTTTTGACTGAGGCAAAAGAACAGTTTTAGTAGTGTTGTTTTATGGTTAAAACTTTTAACATGTGATGTGGTGTGCATAACAGAGACTGCCTTTGCATAACAGAAAAATTTTCAGATCTGTCAGCCCCATGGACAGCCTTAATCTATCCTTATAAAATTCCACAAGCAAAACAGACAGAACTCATTGATGGCAAAATTGGAGTGTCAGCCATCAAGCCTTCATGACGGTGTGATAGATTATAAAGACATTGTTGAAGGACAACGAAAGTATAAGGTCTTCACATATAATTTTCAAAATTGGATACCACTTTTGTTTTGCTGAGACATGCTTTTGTCCCCTGTTAATGCAAACATTACCAGATTACTCGATACATTAGAATAGGATTGGGATGAACTCAGATGACCTTTTGGGACAAAAGTTTGTTATTCAAAGTCTTAACTTATTTTGATTAATAAGAAATTTTAAGCATAGAAATAATCACCAAAAAAAAATAATAAATATTTTTTCCAGGTCTAACTATGTGTATTTTTCAGTTGAGGTTCTCAGAATTGGATAATATAAAAAGCAGTGTGATTGTCCTATCAAATTAAGTTTTATCTTAATTTTTAATTAAGTTTTAAGGATCTAAATGATTATTGGCCAGTAAAAATATTTTCATTCTACTTCTTGAAAAATTAATTTTAAGCATGTAATTTTAATTTAAAACATGGATTAAATTAATGGCTACTTTTGTGGGTTAAATTTTTAAAAATATTTAATAATGTTTGGTATAATGGTATTACTAAAATGGTGATACTAAAAGCAAACTTAATGCATTTTAGGCAAAGAATACCAAGTAAATAACAGTAGAGCTGGTAAACAAATACAGCAAAACAACATAGAGGCTGTACGTAAATGATTTGATTTTGTGAGTGACTACCTTAACTAAAAAAAATCTTAATTAGATATAGAAGGATAAATTAGTCTTAACTTTCAATCCATTTGAAAGTTTGATTGAGTGTCCAGGGTGAAAAATCTAGTATAGTGTCTGTCAAGTAGACAAAGAATCTGGGTAACTAATATTATACAGGTTCACTCAAATGTTTGTCATCAAACAGACAAAATCTTTTGTGAGAAAGGTCAGTTTTCTAATTCAAGTTTTAAATTACATGAATCTTTGATTCTCACTTGTTAGAGGTTTTTTTTTAAAGTTAAAATATCTGCAAAGAAATTATTTATATTTCAGTTAATGTAATAAATCTACTACTATAGATAATTAAAATATTGCACTACTTTGCTTCAAAACAAGTTTTATTTATAATCCAAATGCCATTTGCAAAATATAGTTGTATTCCGGGGAAGGAAAAAAATAATGATTAAAAAACCTGACAAAACTTCCTTGAGGATTTAGAAATATCCCAAGTTCTTGGAAACAATTGTTTCAAGAATTTGAGATGAAGACAAGTGACTGTTGTCACATTCACTTACTGGACAGATTTCATTAGTCAACCTACGCACCCAGCCTACACACCATAGTCGGAATCAAATGTCAGGGCTGGCTGTGATAATACAAGTGACATCGGGACCATAGCTATTTCTTGGCACTGTAAGCCATAATCTTGGTGCTTCAATAAAAAGAAAACAGCTGAACAAATCTACTTTTTTAAGGAAGAGCACCTGACTCAGAGAAGCAGTTAACAGCTAAAAATGCATATGAAGAAATGTATTATCAACACGTGAAAGAAGAGAAATTATCTACAGAACCAGCTGGGTAATCTACTTTCAACAGTATCTAGGATTATCTGATTATTGGCCCTGGAAGATACTGACCCTGATCATTCAAGATTCTTTCACCTCTTTTCCCCTAAATAAACTCTCAGGCGGTATCTCGTATCTCATGCATTTGTCCCAAGGACAGATCATTGGCCCTGCAGACTTTACCAGAGTGCTCTGATTTTTAAGAGGCTAATTTTAAAAGCAGAAAAGAAAAAATGACTCTGGCTTTCTAGCTTAGCAAATTCAGACATCCAAGCAAGCACCTACATGACCCCCTCAAATCTGATACATTAATTTCTTTTTATTGATAGTATGATCCTAATTTAACTAAGTCTCATCACATTCATTGCTTGGATAGCAGTGATTTAACAGTATTTGCTATAATTCCTTTTTAAGATGTGCCCATATATGAATCACAGGCTGCAAACATTCACGATCCTGGAATATTAGAGCCAAAAGGCACCTCATGAATCATTTAATTCAAGTTGTTCATTATAAGACAGTAAAATTGCAGCTCAGAAAATTTAAGTACTTTTTCCAATATTGCCATAAATAATTGCTAGTATAGCGAGAGTGAAAACTCAGATCTTCCAATTCCCAAACCGGTGTTTCCCCACTCCTGATGTTTTTGTCTATATTCCTGAGTTTAGTTTTTATTTATGCTAGAAACCTGGCCATACATTTTGTGATGTGACTAGGTGGAGGTAATGGCATTATATCGAAGTCACTCCACTAAAGACTTTGAACATTAGCAAAAAAGGCACTTAACGGCTTGGTGGTTGACTGAAAAGATACAGATTTGTGTGTGCATTTTTAAAGCTGACTATCAATATTCAGTTTTTTTACTATGTACCAAACATGGTGATAATTGTCTGACATGTGATAGTTTAAACAGTAGTTGACAGAGGTGACACAGAGTTAAAGAGGGAGGGCCATGTATAGAATAGTTCCTGTGTGCCTGATGTTCTATATCTGTCAGACCATACTTGATAAGGTCAACACTGCTAATCATAAAGCTACCATATTAGGCAGTGAGTAGTATGTGACAGTCACTTTATAAATAAGCAAATTTGATTTCCATAAAAGAATTCTCTTTTCCCCCCAGAAACAAAATAAATTTAAGAAAAATAAGGCTCAGAAATTTTAACTGTGTTCTACTGTTCAACCTCAGTTTCTCAGCAATACCCTATCCATGCTTCATGTATTCTCAACATACATTTATTTCCATGATTGTTAAACTTATTTTCTTATTCTCTCCCAAATGTCTTCAGTACATGACATTGCCTCTGCCTGAAACATTGTTCCCACCATCCATGTGTCTCACTAGGCTAAGAACACCAGAGATTTCTAGTTATCCTTCACATCTGTATCAGAATTTAGCAGAGAACTGAACATAGATGAACTACACTCAACAACATATTTTTAAACACAAATAACATATTTTACTTCTGGAGTTGGTGAGTACGCTAGCACACAGTTACTAACAAATATTCATTGGAATGTTTTTAATTATTTTCAGCCGGCCCCAGTCATTTAGGAAGAATTGTTTCACAGAAAATTAACATTACTGTTGCTTGAGGAGCCCATCTATATTTTGGATGTCATATATCAGTTACCTCTGACCTCAGTTATGAAAGTAGACTTCCACCTTGGAACAGCTCTGTCTCAGTCAGGGTGCTCCAGGAGAACAGAACCAATGGAACACATGTATAACCATATAACAGATTTAAGGAATTGTCATGTGTGTTTTGGGAGGCTGGCAGGTTTGCCAGGTGGAAACCCAGGCAAGAGCTAACATTTGTCTTGAGTCAAAAATCCATAAGACAATATAGTAGACTTGGAAGCTCTGACAGGATTTCTGTTACAGTCTTGAAGTAAAATTTTGTCTTTTATGGGAAACCTCAACTTTTCTTTTAAAGTCTTCAACTCACACGTTATGGAGTATAATCTTCTTTACTTAAAGTTTACTGATTGTAGATGTTAATCACATCTACAGAAAAAAACTTCATAGAAACCTCTAGATTAGTGTTTGGCCAATAGTTGGACACCATGATCTAGCCAAGTTGACATTTAATATTTATTTATTTATTTATTTATTTATTTATTTATTTATTTATTTATTTATTTAAAATATATCTTTATTGATTTTAGAGAGAGGAAGGAAGAGAGAGACAGAAATATCAATGATGAGAGAGTCATTGATCAAGCCCACTACCCGGACATGTGCCCTGACTGAGAATCGAACCGCAATCTCCTGGATCCTAGGTCGATGCTCAACCACTGAGCCATGCCCAGCTGGGCAACATTTAATATTTAGCCATCACAAGCTCCATAGACACTAGCAAAAATGTAGGACAATGCAAACCTGAAACTTTCACGATATCTTTCCATGCATCATGTAAAGCCTCATTAAGTCAGCCTGGAGATGGTTGCAGAGGCTTTGAGATGTCATAGAAACCCCTGCCCACTACTAGTCCACCAGTATGGGTGACTTTGTATAATCATGGCACATTCTGAGATATAAGAAAACCTGGTAAATCTTGACATTAGTCCCTGTCAAAAGTTAGCTAGTGGGAATATGACATCAACACTATCAGAGCCTAAGTATTTGCATGAAAATATGAAGGGTCATGGAGAAATATTTGGTATTTTTATTTCAAAATAACTAACAAAATGTGTAATTGCTAAAGTTGATGTTTGAAATGAGAAAGGGGGAAATTCTCTGAAACTTTTTGAGTAAACCTAAGGACATTTAGAAAGTGTTTTCATGGAATTGCCATGTAAAAATAATATAGCTTCCAAAGTATTCTTGATCATTTGAAAAGTAGCTTCCATTGTTGAGTTATGCCCCAAAGCTAAAGGTCTAGTATATTTCTAATTCTGTTTCTAATTTTGAACACAGTGCTTAGGGCAGGAAGCATAGCACTTAAACAATGATTTCTTTGTGAACAAGTCCTGGGTGTGCCACTTAGAAGACATTCATGATGATGCATTATCTATTCTTAAGAAATGTAATCTGATTTACAAAAAAAAAGGGACACTATAGGCAGAAAATTCAGGTTGAATGTGCCCTGCAATTGACTACCCTCTGCATATCTACTTTAAAAACAAGCCAAAGTGACATGTCATAGTCACTCAAGTTGAAAAGCTTGTTTCACACAATACTTTTATTATCAAAACTTACAATGAATGTGCCATAATAGCTGAATTCTGCACCAGCATAAGTTGTAGACTTTTATGGAAGGATCCATTAAACAAAACTTCCCAGAAAAACATGGTATTTATGTTGATATAAATAAAAGTTAAGCATTAACATTGGATCATAAAAGAAGTGTATAAAGTAATTGGCATAAGGTAAAAGTATGGTTTTAAAGATAATCATAGAACTTTTTATCTCTCTTAACTAAGTTATTCTGACCTGAATTTAACTCTAATTTAGAAAACAAATGATATCTCAATTCAAACCAGTATTTTTTCCAACAAGAAAACCAATATTGTAAGGCAAAAGAAATAGTAACATGCAATATCAGTTTCTCTTCACTGCCCAGTGGAAATGATGACTTGAAAGTCAATAGCTGTTTGACATCCTCAGTAGCATCTTCATGTTGGCCTTTTTGAACTTACTGTGTGTCTTTTTTAGTAAGCTTGTGGAAGAACCCCTCCTCCCATTTTTTTAAGAGTGATCTGTTTTGTTTATTTTCAATATGAAATGAGAACAACATATGGGTTCTAGGGAAACAGTTGATGGGCATTTTTTTTCTCAACATGCTTTAAGTGAATTATTTTTACTCTCCCGGTCAGTTCATATTTCAGAAAAGAGATCATAATCAGATCTTAGACAGGAGCACAGTTTTCACACTTGACATACTTCTACCCCTATCATGATTTTCAAGGAGGTAGAAAAGAGCCTCTAGGTAGATTCATTAGAAGACCCTACCTGAGGAAGTCTCCACAATTTCCTTGCTGCAGTGATTTGAATAGGAAATTTAGGCCACAAATTTGCATGAATAAAAAAAAATCTCATTGCATGGCTAGTTATTACTTGGATTTTCATTTTAACACTACCCTTGGAAGTTGTTTGTGATGCTTTTAATTACCCAGCCACTTTATTTTCTCCTTAAAGGGTAGATTAGCAAGAAGAGTGGCCTCCTCTTCCAGTTTAGAATGAAATTTTTCTTTCTTTTTCTTGGAAGGCAGGACAATAGAGACTTAGTGTGCATGTTTCCTTTGAATTCCCTTTATGTACATTTTTAACCTTGCAGTGAAAATGAACCACACATACCAACTCTGCAGCCTGTCTTTTTTGAAATTTCAAATTACCAATTTGAATTACACATGTTGAGCTTGCTAGCATTGGCCACTTGCCTCAGGGAGTTATTGTTGAAGGAAAATTTAAATCATCAACTCCAAAGAGTCACAGTGTTTTAGGATAGCAAACATTTATACATCAAAATCTTACCTTTTTGAATTTTAGAGTAATATAGCAAATTCTAAGACCAAGTTTTCTAAAAACCATGCTGATGTTTTGACTTATGAAATGCAATTTGTTCTGTATGATCTGTATGGAGGAGAGAGTGTTCCTTTTTTTTTTTCATTTTTATTGTGTACTTGTTAATCTATTTCTAAAGGTATTATGCTAATTATAACACTACTCTTCACACTCAGAATCCAAATTGCTCATTTTCAAGTTTTTCTTTTTTTCAAATTGTAATCTGTTAATTACTTGTTTAATGGAGTGTGTAATTACGTACTTTAAGTTAGGAAACTGTTTCCATTTCAAAGAGAGAAACCTATTTTAGAAATGAAAGAATATAAATGCAATCCTTTCTGATACAGAATATAACTCTTTACTTCCCTTAATGGTTCTAAGTGAGAAAATGAGATTGGAAAACAACTCATTATATTTTCTCTTGATGTCTTTGTGTGTAGCACATCAAACACAGGTGAAATTTATGACAAAGGTAACAGGTTGCCATTTAGCTATATTTTGCAAAGTAATTTTACTCTCTATTCATGACATTTAAATGACTACTATTCAGAGTAGAAAGAAAATCAAGTTATTAACATGATACATTTTAATATGTGTTTTCTTTTTCAAATACCTGGCCAGAGGAGCAAACTGAATCATAAAAGTGATTAAGTGAGGGAACAAGATAGAAGAGAAGTGGCACAATTTAGGAAATACAATAATAATAAATAATGTTTGAGTTTTGAGCTTATAAATGGCTTATACAGTTTATATAAAAAGTTTAACTTTTTTCTAAGCAATATCAAATATAAGGAATAGCCAGGATGTTTTTATGTCACATATGAAGAAAGTGAGCCTTACAGATATTAAGCAAAACTGGCCCTTGTCACTCAACAATAGTACAGGCTTCACACTCCAAGCATTGACTCCAGACACACTACAAGCTACTATAACGGAAATAGTTAGATTTACATAATATTAAGAAATGAAGGAGAATAGACTCATTCATGATATTTTGGTGATGAACATTTATTCCCATGATGGTTTATGTAGAAAGTTGGAAACTGATCAGAAGAGCTCGTGATAACACCTCCATAGTGGATGGAAAGAGAAGCAATATAACAAGGCCCATCTTCTCATTGGAAGCGTTTGTAATATGAGGACAACTGGCTAGGACCTAAGAAAATGCCTTGAAAAACTAATGACTAGACAAAGTTATGTCAGCAAAAAAATAGTAAATTAAGGAACTCCAAAGTTTTTATTCCTATAAAAGCAAGAAAGAAACAGGAAAATTGGCTAAATAAAATTTTTCAGGCTGCTGGAAATTAACCAAAGGCATGCAGAAGTGTTGAGGAGGTATATATTCAAGAAAAAAGGCTAAATCTCAGTATAAACAACGGGGTTTAGCATTTTAAGTTCCTGTGTTCCTACCAATCCTCTCTCTAGCTCTGGTTAGACTTAAAAACCAGTAGCCCACAGACATGGTGAAATTCACTATACTTTCAGCAAGCAGCAGAAGAAAAGGATTTCATCCACAGAAAATTGTTAATCGCTGTCTGATGGTTCCCTGAAAGATTCTACTTATAAGTATGTCTTTATTTGACCTGAGTTGAAGCCTACCCAGTGTGAAAAGGCTTTTTTCTGGAGGTATATGGTGAAAACATTTCAAAGTCACTGTTTACCTTCCAGAGCTGTCGAAAGCAGTGGATCATAGTTAGGGCCAACAATGAGTTAACCAAAATTCTTAAAATAAAAAACTGGAAAATAAGATTGCCATAGGATATTTGAAAAACTCGAATACGTTATTGTTAATCTAGCAGGACATGCACGTGCATGGGGCTTTACACATGCTCAGAAAACTTTGAAAAGGCTTTAAACACTCAACTCTGGCTGATCTTGTGTCTCTGACAAAGCAGGAAGTGAAGGCTATGGTATTGCTGTGAATGCCTAGTGGAGGCATGCCCCAACATTGCCCCAACATGCAGAAGTATCTTTCAGCAAAGACTAGAGGACTTATTAAGAAAATATCTGTCCATTTGTCCAATAAATAGCAGACCATTAAGCTAACCAGGGACTTAAGTAGTCACACATAACAAAGAATACAGATTTTAAGAATTAGTTCAGAAACGTCTATAAATAAATAAATAAATAAATAAATAAATAAATAAATAAATAAATAAAGACTGCCACAAATAGCAACAACAACCAATTCTGGAAAAGGGAGAGAAACTAACTTTAAGAGTTGTCCTTATATTATTTAAAATGTCCAGTTTGGAAAAAAAGATTATGAGGCATTCAACGAAACAAGATAGTATGGCCCATGCACAGAAAAAAAATGATCAATTGAAACTATCCTTAAGGAAGTCCACATGTTAGACTTCCTAGAAAACGACTTAAATCAGCTTTTAAAGATACATCCGGAGAACTAAAGGGAACAAAACTCCTAAAACTCAGTATGTGCTCTCTCATCAATGTTTCTATCTCTCTCCCTTTCCCTTCCTCTTTCTCTTAAAAATCAATAGAGATATGTTTTAAAAAATAAATCAACAAAGGATAGGAATAGATATTTCTCCAAGGAAGATATATAAATGGCTCACAAACATATGAAAAACGCTTAACATTCTTAGACATTAGGAAAATGCCAATTAAAACCATAATGATATGTCACTTCTCACCTACTAGGATGGCTATAATGAAAACAACAGACAATAACCAGTGTTTATGAGGATATAGAAGAATTGGATCACTCATACATTGTTTGAGGGAATAAAAGTGGTACAACCACTTTGGAAAATGTTTTGGCAGTTCTTTGAAACGTTAAACATAGAGTTTCTATATTACCCAGCAATTCCTTTTCTAGGCATATACCTAGAGAAATGAAAACGCATGTTTTTGCAAAAACGTTTACATGAATGCTCATAGTGTCACCATATATAAGAAAAAAGTGAAAATGGCCCAGTACATATTAACTGGTGAATCAATTAACACAATGTGATACAGCAGGTCATTGAATAGTGTCATTTTTGTTCATCATTGTTTCATAATAATGTTGATAAGAAAAATGAAATTGAATCCATCTGAAGCCACTGTCTGTGTGGAGTTTACACGTCCTCCCCATGTGTGCGTGGGTTTTCTCAGGATACCCTGGTTTCCTCCCACATCCCAAAGATGTGCTGGGTCTGAGTGAGAGCGGGTGTATATGTGAGCGGTCACTCAATGGAAGGGTGTTCCGTCCAGGACTGGTTCCCACCTTGTGCCCTAAGCTGAGGGACAGACCACTCCAGACACTGAATGAGAATAAGCAGGTTGGAAAATAATGATCTTCCTTGTTTTTATTCATCTTTCTTTTTTTTTTTTAAATATATCTTTATTGATTTCAGAGAGAGGAAGGGAGAGGGAAAGAGAGAGAGAAACATCAATGATGAGAGAGTCATTGATCAGCTGCAGCCCACAACCCGGGCATGTGCCCTGACCGGGAATCGAACCCTGATGGCCTGGATCCTAGGTAAACACTCAACCACTGAGCCACGCCCGGCTGGGCTTCATCTTTCTTAAGTGTATGTATAGTTCACATTTATTTCAATGTTTAATATTAGTAAGTATTTGAGGTCTTTATTTAGAAGTTTGGTGATTTCTGAGACAAGAAATACAGCATAGGAACTTAACTCTGTTTCATATCAATTAGCCTGTGGTAAAGTTGGTTTTGTTATGTCACTTTACTTAAGTCACAGTTCCCAAGCAACTATCAGCAACACTGAGGATTTACTCTATATGTGTGAAAAGGAGTGAAGAGTCATTACATACTATAACTCAGATGAACCTTAAAAAGTGACGCTAAATGGAAGCAGTCAGACACAAAAGGCCATATAGATAGATAGATGATGATAGATAGATGATAGATGATAGATAGATGATAGATAGATAGATAGATAGATAGATAGATAGATAGATAGATGATAGATAGATAGATAGATAGATAGATGATAGATAGATAGATAGATAGATAGATAGATAGATAGATAGATAGATAGATATAGATTGATAGATGATAGATAGATAGATAGATAGATGATAGATAGATAGATAGATAGATAGATTGATAGATAGATAGATAGATAGATAGATAGATGATATAGATAGATGATAGATGATGATCGATAGATGATAGATGATGATCGATAGATGATATAGATAGATGATAGATGATAGATAGATGATAGATGATAGATAGATAGATAAATAGATGATAGATAGATAGAGATGATAGATAGGTAGATGATAGATAGATAGATGATAGATAGATGATAGATGATAGATGATAGATAGATAGATAGATAGATAGATAGATAGATAGATAGATAGATAGATGATAGATAGATGATAGATAGATAGATAGATAGATAGATAGATAGATAGATAGATAGATAGATGATAGATAGATGATAGATAGATAGATAGATAGATAGATAGATAGATAGATAGATAGATAGATAGATAGACAGATATTAATTTTAGGTATATGAAATGTTGAAATATTTGGAATAAGAAAATGCATAGAAATAGAAAGTTTGCCTGGGACTGGGAATAGGACAAACTGCTAATGGGTATGGGGTTCCTTTTGTAGTGATGGGAAGTTCTATAACCAGAGGTTATGGTTGGAAAACTTATGAATATACTAAAAACAACTGAGCTTTTCATTTGAAAAAGGTCAGTTTTAGGTATGTGGTTTATATGTCAATTAAAAACCCCAGTGAACTAACGGTAATTGCCTATTGCAGGAGGGGTATCTTTTGTACCCAGCCTCTAGGAAATTGGACACTACACACACTGGAATTTATGTTGTGCATTAACTGCCTTTATGAGAAAATTAAAAGATTTTTTCTACTTTATTCCCCCCTGATGAGGAATATATATTTCTTCTAGCTATATTGATTTGCTTTGCTGATTTGTTTGATCAGAATTTATTATTAGGATGATTCATCTCTCTTGCTTCTGCAGATAAGCTGAATAAAAAAGATGGAGAAGCCCATGGGCAAAGTTTTTATAATAAGTCAGGCTATTGCTTCTGATTTTAATATACTGAAGTAAAATGTATAAACGGTGGAAGAAATGATTTTGATTAATAATTAGTACTCACAAAGTCTTTCATAAGAAGAAAAGCATTTTTTGTTTTAATGAATTCCTTTTGTTGTAGCTAATCATATCTTCTGTTTTACTGTTTTACACATTCCGTTTTAGTTGAATATTTATAATGAATGTTGTGTTCATTGAGAATCCCAATAACTTTCCACATTGTGGTTTGATTTATGTCAGATTATTTGGCACAGACACAGGCTGTATTAAATAATTATGTTTTACCTAGATAATTTGTCCTGATACAATTCTATTATATCTTGTATTTATAAATGCCTTTATTAGGTACTTTCATAATTTGATCTCATCGTTTTGATTTCTTTTCTTTTTCACTTATTGATTTTTATTTTTTCCCTTCATTGTAGTATTTCACATAGAAAATTGTAGCATTCACTTCCCAAAACTTCATAAATAATTTAAAAAAATCGTTTTCTTCTTTTTTAAGTCAAGCAATTATAATTATATTTCTCTAACAGAAGTTTAAATATCTGTCATGGCTAGAAAAATAAAATCTTTGATCATATGCATTGATGTTTGACAATTATAAACAACATGTCACTTGATATTTTCTGATATTCAACTTGGCAGATAGCAAAGATGATGAATATGTTGCAGTGATATAGGTACTACTGACATAATACCAACAGAGTTTTTCTTTTATGTGTGAGGAGTAAACAAGGCAGGAAATAACTGAGTGGGGAAGTAGAACAAAAGGGCAAGGTGATCAGATGGTAGATCTGAGAATGTTCTGCGCTGAAACAAATCTATGGTCAGGAGGAGTTGTTGACGAAGGATTGTATGCTGGCTGAAGTTGTTCAAGGTTCTGAAGAAAGTAAGTAAATTTAATCAAGGTTTGGCTAACAAACATTTTCTTCTGATTGATCAGGGAAGACAGCAATTCAGCTAATTATTTATGAGGCAAATAATTGGAATTTGAAAAATCTCTGCCTGGCCTTGTCATAGATAAACTAGGAAAGCATCTGTGAGTCTTATTTAGTCATATGGAGAAGGGTGTCTCTTTGCAATAAGAACGATGGGGAATTTCTTAACCATACTGTTTTCCAAAAGCTCAGAGCTCAGGGAAAATTCAACATTGTCAGGCTACTATACAACAAGAATACATAATGTATTAAAATACCAATATGATAATTCTCCCCATGAATCCCTTGATATTATAAGTGTATTTTAGATTCCCAAGACTTTGCTTTCCTTGGTGACAGAAATTGCAATCATCTCTCATTTGCCAGTTTTAATGATGCTGGCCAAACTAATATCTTGCACCAAATTTTCCTGGGGTCTGCCTTTGTCTTGCATAGCTTAAATGCTTATTTGACTTATAGTGTTCTTTATCAAGAAGGCATTTTACCAAGGTCTTTTCAACTATATTTGTCTTTCATTTGAATTTTCCTGTTTAATCTCTATCAGTTTTTATTATTTCAAAAGTGGAAGCCACTTGGTAAAAGCAATTGGAGAGATGTGGTTTACAAGGAAATTATAAACATAGTACTATGTTTAAGTACATTTCTTTAGTTTTTGTAAAAAAAGGCCCCAAAGCCTTCAAAAATACTCAATATTTGATGATCCGCAAAATATTTCAACAATATGTCTTAGGTCTTATGTACAATTCCAACATGAATATTTCAGCTTGCTGGATAATTACATATTTTGTTGAAAATTAATCAGTTGACATTTAATATTGTATATCAGTCTACTAAATAAACTCAATTAATATGAGCTAGTCCTTGATAATATAGCTAAACTTTCAGTTTGTCTACAAAAAACAAATTAATAATTTTAAAAGATGGAGTACACAGATTTCTTGCTAAAATCACCAGAGTAATAAATTCCCTTGGGAGTAAAAACTGCTGGTATCAGTCAGTGTATACCCCTCAGCATCACCTTTGTTGAACAAGACTTTTATTGTTGTTATTTGCATTTCAATAGTCCACATCAGTGATTTTTAATCTTTTTTTATCTCACAGCACACATAAACTAATTACTAAAATTATTCGGCACACCAAAAAATATATTTTTTGCCGATCTGACAATAAAAATAGGTATAGTTTTTAGTCATTCACACTAGATGGCTATTGTGTTGGCTGTTGCTACCTTTTAATTTGAAAATCTAAGGGAAAAAGGTCAGTGCCCCTGACTAAAGAGTCAAGTATTGCATGTTGCAAAACCTCTTGTGGCACACAGGTAGAAAATCATTGGCCTACATCATTATAAAGATAAATTTGGCAAGTTTACTGTGGCATCAACAGTTTGCACAAGTAAGAAGAGCCATTGAGGGGAATGAACTTCAACTTCATGTCATAGGCGGGAATTATTAATTGCCAAAATATCACAATTAAATGCAGAAAGCTTAAGTTTCACAATTTGCTGCAACTACATGGTTAGGAAGAGACCAACATTTGCATGCACGATACGTACAGCATGTGCAATGGTTTTACTATATGGAACATTTACATAATTTTTTCACAAAGTAAATATTGTTGGTTTAAGATGCTTATATGATTTCTTTATAAACTGAAACATCTGTGTGCCTGAGCCATCACCATCCTACATTCAGAGAGTAATCAAACCTAGTTCCAGTGCTTTGAAGAGAGGATTTCTGACTCTATGGAAATTCATAATGCCTGCTATGTGAGGGAAATGATGTTTGGGTTAAATATTTTCCATTTATATAGATAGAGAATCAGTCTTCTGAGTTTAGAAATGGAACCATAATTTTTATCTTGATTTTAATTAGTAAGCAGAATTGTAGACTAGATCACATTCATATATATGTGTATATATACATATATATTTTATAGTTCATATATATGAACTATATATTTTCATATATAGTTCATATATGAAATATATTTGAATATACTGACTTTAGCTCACATATTTCATACATGATAGGGTTAATTTGCTATGGATGTGTGAGCATGTGAACAAACATCTATACTTTTAAATATATTTGTATTTAAAATTACTGAAATGATACACATAAAACTTTATGACAGAAAGTTGAAGGTGGGTTGGAATTATAAGGGAATGAACAACAATAATTACATTTATATCATAGTCTACTTCAAATAAAAAATTAATCCATAGAGCCTTTGTAGAATTATTTTACAGTATATGTGTAAATTAATCAATATATATGGATATATGTATAGATAGAGACATATATTTTTGAGCAAAAGTGCTCCAGAACATTAACAGAGATTAAATCTGGGTGATAAAAAGAATGTTGTTATGTTCTGAACGGTGTCCCCACAAGTTCATGTGTTGAAGTTCGAACTAGAGAGTGTGACTTTATTTGGAAAGAGGGCCTTTAAAGAGGTAATTAAGCTTAATGGAAGTCATAGGAGTGCTCCTAATCCGATCAGATTGGCGTCCTTGTAAGAGGAGAAGATTAGGACTAGGGGAGACACCTGGGATATCCACACAGAGAGAAAAAGTCCTGTGAGGACAGAACAAGAAAGCGGCCTTATGAAAGCCAAGGAGAAAGGCTTCAGGAGACACCAAACCTGCCCATCCCTCGCTCTTGGACTTCTAGCCTCCAGAACAGCAAGAAAATAAATTCCTGTTGTTTAAGCTACCCAGTCTGTGGTGTTTTGTTACGCAGCCCGACATACTGATGCAGATTTCTACTTACACGTCTGAATATTTCTGAAGGGACCCTGGAAGCCCCCTCAGGGGCTCTGTGGGAGGTCACAATGATCCTAAAGCAGCATTTGTTCTCCCCGCTTCTATTGACATTTGCCATAATGGTAAAAAAAAGCAACCATGATTAAAACTTCAGGTGCCTTAGCATCATTCAAAAGCAGCAGTGAAAGAGAGTAACATGGATGGGGGGTATTGTGCCCAGTGAAATAAGTCAGAGCGAGACAAATGTCATATAATTTCACTGTTATGTGGAGTCTAAAAAACAAAATAAACAGAACAGAAACAGACTTGTAGATACAGGGAGCAAACTGATGGCTGCCCAAGGGGAGAAGCATTAGGGTACTGGGTGAAAAAGGTGAAGGAATTATTAAGTACACATAGGCAGTTACAGAATAGGCACAGGATGTAAAGTGCAGCGTAGGTGGCACAGTCAATAACATTGTAGTAACTGTGTACGCAGCCAGTGGGTACCAGACTTATTGGGGGAATCACTCCATAAGTTATATAAAAGCCTAACCACTATGTTGTACACCTGAAAATTAATATAATATTAAATGTCAGCTGTAATTGAAAAAACCAACAACAGAGTGGCGCCAACTATACAAAGAGTCACGGGATTCTTCAGCTCCACATTCTCACAAGAAAAAGAAATATAAAAACAACTAAAACAAAACGAAGCATTTTATTCAAATATTAACTTTATTAAATATTGATTCTTGTTACATATCATTGTAACATTTGGTGTGACAATGTAGAAAATATGCGTACAGCGCTTTTGCTGCACACCCAGGTGTGATGATTACTCCCAAGAAAGTCACTGGCAATTGTTCGAATGCAAAAAGAAGTAGTAGCTTCTTTTTTAAGAAAAATTTAAATTATTATTATTATTTTAATTGAATTTATTGGGATGACATTGTAAATAATCAGTTATTTGATAAGGAGCGACAGGAAATGTGATTTAGATAGAGTGTAAAGAAAAGGCTGTCTTAGCGTGTGCCTGTCGAGCTGAGACTTGGAGCTTGAGACAGGCCTTACGATAGAAATGGGAGAAGATGGTTTCAGGCCAAGAGAATAAAGAGACTCAGGCCCTGGAGAGGTGAGAAAAGTTTTCACGAGGCCAAGAAACTGAATGGAAGTTCTTGTGGCTCTAAGTTGGAGAACAGAATGACACGATGTTAGCGAGGGACGCAAGAGTCAGGCCATGTACGGCCTTGGCATGTGTAGTAGGGCTGAAGGAAGGTCACTGTGGTTGTGAAGTTGACGCGTGAGGAGGATGACAGATTAGGACAGCAGCAGGCAAGGTGAGCTCAGGTAAGCACCTGCGGTTCTCAGAAAGCGTCGGGAAACTTTTTAAGACATATGAGAGGCCACTGACGGATTTTAAGTATTGGTATAGAGATTGGTATTACCCGATCGGAGAGCCATTTAGAGTTTGGAAGGGTCTATTTCTAAAATGAAAAAAACACACACACAAACTTGGTAGGCCCTGGCCAGTTTGGCTCAGTTGTTAGAATGTTGGCCTGTGGACTGAAAGGTCCTGGGTTCGATTTCAACCAAGGGCATGTACCTTGTTTGCAGGCTTGATCCCTGGTCCTGGTCAGGGTGCAAGTGGGAGGCAGCCAATCGATGCGTCTCTCTCACATCGATGTTCCTCTCCCTCCCTCTCTCATCCACGTTTCTCTCTCTCTCCCTTCCACTTTCTCTGAAAAGCAATGGAAAAAATATCCTCGGGTTAGGGTTAAAACAACAACAACAACAAAAATTTGGTAGATTTCATGGACAAGTTGGGGAGAAACATTAAACCTATCAGAAGATAAAAACAAAAAACCTCAGAAAATTTCCTCTTTTTTGAGAATTTAACTAAACTTATGAAATAAGGAAGATAACATTTAAATTCTCACTTGCCCTTTACTTACATTAAGGTGTCACTTAGGATGAATTACTTACCATTGTATTTGTATTTACTTTTAATGGTTTTAAACATTATATTATGTTTGCATATTTTTTATAAACGGTTGTATTCCTTTATGTAATCAGTTTTAAATTTATTTTAGTTATATTACATAATTTCATTGCTCTTTTTGTTCTTAACTTTGTTCAATGCTAAGGTGATTCTTTTTCCCTCTGTAGCATGTAAAAGAAAATAATAAGTTTAAAGTGTTGGAAATAAAAACTATAAGTGATAAAGTAGCCCGCATAAATTCTCTAAGAAAGGAATTAAGGGATTGCATTTTACATAGAAGAAAGATTAAGGTAAAAATTTAAAGAGAAAACCTTTAGCATATACTTAAAGACCAAACGGTGTGTTAGAACCACAAAGTAATTATTTCGTAAGACTTTGTAGTCCAATCAACTTTTTACATTATTCAGCCTTGTTATTATTAGTGATCACCACCACCTTAAATTATTGTATGACCTTCTTTCTGTAAGCCCGTGTGCCAGGCAGTGGAAAGAAAAGTGATATTTCTTCTGAAATCAGACTTGGAAGAAAACTTTCCTCTAGTGGCGTAAATTACATTTACTTCGCAGGATTTTAGCATCAAGGTTTTCAATCCAATATATAAAAGGTCCAATCTAAATTAAATATGGCTTGGGGACACACATAAGCAGATGTTAGGGGAGGCACAGTGTAAAGATAAATTTTGAGAATATATTAAATGTTAAAAGTTTGTATTTGTTTATACCACAGATGGAGTGGTTGAGGAATTCCTATTTTAAAAAGTAATCTCTTATGTTTGCACGATACTTTATCGTTTCAAAGACTTTATGTTTTATGATGATTGCAATATTTCATGTGAATATCAGAATAATCCTTGAGGTCAACAAAGCAGCCAGTTTCCCAATTGTGTGAGTGAAGTAGGAGCCAAGTAGAGGAGGGAGCTGCCTGTATCTTGTATGTGAAAGTGTGAGCTCAGACACTCACCTTCTATGCTTCTTGTCAAAGAGCTTTCTGCTATGCCATGCAGACGTCTTGGTATCGTCTGTCCAGAAAAATAGAGAAAAGTAAGTTCAACTATTTCGACTATTAAGAGAAATTAATTGTGATTCTTACACTTGTATGTTAAAGTAAAACCCACCAATGTTGTTTGGTGCTTTTGTAGTGATTGAGAAATGACACAGAATTTTGGTTTGTGAAAATGTTTAGAAAAGGTAAAATATTAGAAGCTATCCTTTTTTTAAGTGCCAACTATGAAGCAAATAGTTCCTCCGTGGATATTATTATTGCCATCTTAGAACTGAGGAAATCTCCTCATCTCTATCATGTCAACCAAGGATCTGAGTTTTAATCCACAGAAGCCACTCTGGCTAATTTAAGGACTTTATTTAAGAATATTAGTAATTCTCCAGCTCTCTGGGAGGTCAGGGGGTCAGGTTTAGAGTCTGGGCAGCCAGGACCTGTGCCTGCCCTAGGGCACACTTCAGAGACCCCACGGTATGTGATACAGGCATAGGCCATAATTTCACACGGGAAGCCACGTGGGGTGTTGCCACCTGTCTCTCAGGTGCGCTCTACATCTTCACCAGAAAATGAGTTGTTCATAGTACCTTCTCTTCTGTGAGTGAAGAAAAATCTCACAATAGTGCATCTGATTCAGTCAGTCTAGGTCACATGCTAGAGTCAGGTCACTCCATCGCATGAGTGAGTGGAAAGGAAGCTGGGAAAGCAAGTCCTGGCTCCCCCACCTTCATTTTACCCCTGAAAGTAGTGCTGATAAAATGTAAATTCTCTAAAGAAGAACTTCTCTTTAAAGCATTTGGCTACCAAAATCATGACATACAACCACTATCCCACCGTGGCAGATTTCAAAAATGGCCATAATTCTTTATATCAGCTCAGGCCTTTACAATGTGAGTATTGTACTCCTCCCATCAAAAGCTAGTGCCTCCTTCCCCAGACTTGAACCCCAGCGGGGCCTGTGACCTACCAGCACAAGGCAACGAGGTAGAAGTAGCACTGTGCTGGCTCCCAGCCTGGGCCTCAGCAACTGCTATGCTTTTGCTGTCCCTCTAAGAGCCCTGCTGCCACAATGGGGATGATTGCAAGTTAACATCCTAAGGAATGGAGAGTTAATGAAGCAGATGATGGCATCACAGACTTGGCCCTGACACAGGAGAGAGCCAAGGAAGAGACACCAGGCAGCCTGCACTTGACAGCAGATGCGTGTGTGAGCTCCACTGAGCATCCAACCTGGTCTACACGAGAACCATGCAGCCAACCTTCAAACCATGATCATTTATGCTTGACCTTGTATTCCAGCAAGACTTGGGGTGGTTTATATGCAAGAAAAGCTATCTGATAGACTTAAAAAAGTCATTCGTACAAGGCATTCCTGTGCATGATGAGCTCCACAAACTTGAAATCCTTTTGGAAGGTAGATGTAGGTGAGGTGAACTTTTTAGATCATACCACAGGCAATTTGCATGGCTCTTCAAGTTCACCTGTGGCACTCTGCACTTAGGTGTGGTGGTTCCACTGCGCACTTTTAAGGGACAGCCAAAAAGAGATTTTCTCCATAAGTTTTCAAATGACTCTAATGCCAATATCACAGCCATTTGATGTAAGTGGATATACACATTTTCCCATTTCCATTTAACTGCACATACTTTGTATTGCAGTGTTCTGTTTTTATCTGAATAACCCCTCACTAGCTGTTTATTGTAAGATTTGCAACATAGGCACCTCCTTCTGACAGCAGGGTAATGCAGCTTAATGAAATATTTGTAAAGCCCAGTGAACTGCACAGAAGAAATGTGCTTTTTAATTCTAAATTATGTTTCTTAATAACATATTTTTCCCACAGCTGTGTAGCTTGTGGCTTCATTCAACCAACCATACACCTCACAGTCACAGCAAATGAAATGTTAGGTCTGCGAATGACTCTCACAGAGACAAATTGTCAAGGTGTGATACTATGTAGGAGCTGTTCTCTGCCAGTTCTGGGCAAATAATGCAGATTGCTAAATTCTTTTTCACTCCTGTTCCTTGTCTTTATGATGATTGTGATTCTTTAAAACCTCTTTTCACCTGGCATTATTTAGACCTTATTACCTGCATCACATTTTTAACAACATCCATTATTGTATTTCTAAGTTCTCAGTTAGACTCTATCATATCTGAGACCATGCTGAGACCAATGAGTCCACATCGTTAAGGCTGAAAGGACCTTTTAAGTTAATATATATTATGTGCTTAACATGATGCCTTGAAAGTAGGAAGAGCCAATAAACATTAGTTGTTATTATTACTACTATTACTATCATTAAATCTTCTAACTTTAAAGATAAAAGAACTGAAGCTTCTACATAAATATTGCCCGAAATATAACTTCAGCAATTTTCTGTCTATTACCATTAAGAAAAACTTCATGGGCAACATAGTTCTATCAATGAACTTATACTTGGTATTAGTGTGCAGTGCACAAGAAACCCTCAATACCTATTCTCCTCCTGACTATTTTCCCAGAAGAGAGATACTAGCACAAGGTCATCTTGCTCCCTTAGTATTTTCTGAAGCACTTTATCATCACTATTTCTTCATATGAACCTAAAGCTTTAAAACTTCTCATCTCAAGAAAATATCTACTCCATTCCTTTTTTATGACTAATCATTCTTAATTTTTTTTCTTTCAAAGTTAATAGTATCCACAGCCACATAAGTTATGGAGCATCCTATGACACCCTGCCTGATTATGTTGGCTAAAGATGCTATTAAAAGCCTACAGAGCAATGTTGAATCAGTTTCTGTTAGCAAAAGTCATCAGTGTTGATTCACTGTTCTGCAACCCAGTTCTGAACTCTGGCTTTGCCATTGGCTTGTTCGGCCTATTTGAAACCCATCTATGTTCTGTCTCTTTAGAATCTGGCTACAGTTAGAGTGAGATCACTCCCCTTTATCTACTTCCAGAGAAAGAGACCTACTGTGTTTGAGACCAAGCAGACACAAAGCAATTTTGCAGGTACTCTTATTTTGAAAGTTATTTAAGGACATAACTGATCAATATCAAACAAAATTAAATATCTCTAAACATTTTTGTTATAAACCTCTTCTTGTAAGATTGATCATTATGTCTCCTTTTACAACGTACTAAGAACCTGAAAGGAGTATTATCAGGTATATTGTCCTAAAGTGGATGTGAAATGCTTCCCTTCATCTACCACTTGCACTGAGTTTACTTGCAATCACCTTGTCTGACCACTAGATGGTGGTAAAACTAGTACGGCATTCAGTGTGCATGGGGTAAAAAAACAGGAGCAGGGAGAAGTGAAGTTTAGGAATTCATTGAACATAGCATAATAAATAAAAAGTAACATATGAGAACAGGAAATTCCTGAACTCAAAATAATGAGATATTTTTTTCATTCTTGTTACTGTTTCTTAATTCATACCTAAACCATATACTTTCTTTATAAACATTCTCATTTTCAAACTTAGTTGCCGATTAATCTTTCAAAAATATACTAAAATGTTATTTAATTTTTATCTTCCCTTTGATTTATATAATTGTATTATTATATTTGAAAAACAGTTTCTAGAAGACAGGCTTCCCGGGTTATGTAATTTAACTGCCACACACACACATATATATAAAAGTATCTTATATATCCACAACTTAAAGATTTCAGAAATTAAATTACTTACTCTCTCTGGTGTCCCCCACTGCAACTATTACTCACATATAGCCAGGTATATTAGTCAGGATTCTTCAAAGAAACGAATAGGATATATATAGTTATATAGAAAACGATTTATAAGGATTGGCTTATATGATTATTGAGGCTGAGAAGTCCCATGCTCTGCTGCCTGCAAGCTGACGGCCTAGGGAAGCCAGCTCTATAGTTCCAGTCCAAACCTAAAGACTCAAGAATCAGGAGCACTTATGCCCAAGGGCAGGAGAAGATGGATGTCCTGGCTCAAGCAAAAAAACCCACAAATTTTCTCAGTAGGTTGGATGATGTTCACTTACATTGGTGAGGGCAATCTTCTTTAGTCTACTTATTCAAATGCTCATCTTTCCCAGAAACAATCTCACACACAGATCCAGAAATGAAATGATCTTTTACCAGGTATCTGGGCATTCCTTAGCCAGGTTATATTGACACACAAAATTCACCGTCACACCAGTGCTCCATAAGTTCTTGTCGAAAACATGATACTCTGACTCCTGTTCAAAGCTTCAGGTAGGGGATGTGATCTGTTTTCACAGATCATCTGACCTTAGAGCCTTTGGACCACTGTCCCCAGATATCTACAGGCAAGTGCCTCTAAGAAAATTATCAAGGCCAAATCTTGGAAGAGATGAGCTCATTATCACCCCAGTTTATTTATTTATTTTAATCCTCACCAAGGATATTATATATATATATTTCATTGATCTAGAGAGAGAAAGGGAGAGGGAGAGAGACAGAGAAACATCAATCGGTTCCTCCCATATGCACCCTGGGTATGCGCCCTGACCAGGAATCAAACCTGTGGCCATTTGGTGCAGGGGAGGGTGCTCTAACTACTTAGGCACATGGCCAGGGCTCATTTTCTCCCCGGTTTAGACTCTCCAGGCAGGGTGTGCTGTAACATCATCAGTCTTCCTTTATCAAGTACTCTTCTCTCTTACTGTTACTCCACCTCTAGGCCCCATTGTTGGTTGCTCTGTTCTGCAGCTTTGTTACTTTTTAAAAGTTTGTTTTGCTTCTCTGTGGTGGGTGTCCTTAGCTGAGAATAAATACGGACTCTTCCACACATCCTTTCATGTCTTCTGATATGTCTCTACCATAAGCTGTTAAAGAAAGTAGGAGGTGTGTGAGTTCTTCATGAGTATCATCAGCAGTCCCACATGTTCCAGAGTGATATGCAAAGGACAGATCTTTTGAGCAACCAAATATTTAACAAAATAGCAACCTGTATTATGATAAGCCACTCTTAACCCAGGACACATGAGAGAAAGCTTGTTCATTTTCTCTCTTTGGCCCAAACTTCCTCTTTACAATTCCATAAAACAGCAGTTAAAACAATGACATACAAACATACATTTCCTTCATAATACTCTACATATATAAAGGTAGGAATTTTTAAATCTTTATCCCTGTGACCTAGACCAGGAATCCAAACTAAAGCCCCTTCAGGCTTACTTTGGCATGCTCTCTGTTTTTGAATAAAAGCACAAGCTTTTATATTTGGGTGGGCCATTTTATACATGGCCAATCCATTCATATTTTGTTGGTGACTGCTTTTTGCACGAGCAGGGCAGAACTGAGTTGTGACAGAGACCATGTAGTATGCAACTAATAAAATATTTACTCTTTTTCCCTCAACAGAAAAAGTTTGCCAACACAGATTGGCAGCCTAAAAAGAAAGTTCGTTAAAAAAGTGAATTAATAGGGTGTATTACCTATATTGATGAATATCTTGACTTTAAAGAGTAATGCTTATTAAAATTTCACTTTTGCTCAAAATATAATTCAAGAGGTAATTCATGATTTATCTACTGAGAATTGAAGATGAAATGCTTTACTTGATTTAATCATTTTACCAAAATCACTGGCTATGGTAGTTTTTGTTTCTTTGTGGTTTATTTTGGAAATTTAAATTTTAAAGTGTTTTAATTACTTTACCAAATGCTGATCCATTTTTGTATCACATGAATGAAGTGTTCCTGGAATGTGTTATTCAGGTTATTAGCTCCATGAAAAAATTATCATAATTCCTTGACATACAGGTTGCACAATCAAGTGACATAAAATATTTTTTTTAAATAGATTTTATTTTGGACAGCAGCTTTAAGTTCACAGAAAAACTGAGCAGACCAGCCTGAGACTCTCCATATACCCCCTTCCCCACACAAGCACAGCCTCCTCCACTATCAATCAACACATCCCACCAGAGTGGGACATTTGCTAAAACTGATGAACCTACAATGAATGACACATTACCCAGAATTCATAGTTAACATCAAGGTTCACTCTTGGTATTGTACATGCTGTAGGTTTTGACAAATGTATAATGGCATGTGTCCAGCATTATAGTATCTTAAAAAATAGTTTCATTAAAAATCCCCATGTGCTCTGCTGCTTTATCCCTTCCTTCCCCTCGGCCCTGGGAAACACTTATGCTTTTACTGTCTCCATAGTTCTGCCTTTTCCAGAAAGTCATGTAATTTCAATCCTATAATATGTAACCTTTTCAGATTGGTTTCTTTCACTTAATAATATGCATTTAAGAGTCCTCCATGTCTTTTCATGGCCTGATAGCTCATTTCTTTTTAGTGTTGAATAATATTCTATCGTCTGGATGGACCACAGCTTATTTATCCATTCACCTGCTGAAGAACATCTTGGTTGCTCCCAAGTTTTGGCAATTATGAATAAAGCTGCTATAAACATGTGTGTGCAGTTTTTTGTGTGGACAAACATTTTTAACTCATTTGGATAAATATCAAGGAGTGTGCTTGCTGGATTGTATTGTAAGACTATATTTAATTTTGGAAGAAACTGCCGAACGGTCTTCTAAAATGGCTGTACCCCTTTGCATTTCCACCTGCAAAGAGTGATAGTCCAGCATTTGGTGTTGTCAATGTTTTGGATTTTCACCATTCTTATAGGGGTGGTTTTGTTTTAACTATAAGAGTTTGCAATGCTTTCAAAATTTTAAAAATTGGCTCTGGACATTTGGGGTGTGATAAAATATACAACACTTCTCAAAATAAATTGACAATCTTGATGTTGTACTTGGGATAGTTTATAAAGTGAGTGTTGCTGGGCAACTGCTGTTAGCATTGTATCTCTGGTGTCTAGCATAATACCCGACACATAGCAGCTGTCTGTGGATATTTGCTGAATAAATGAATACTTGAGATTGGAGCACACAGGGAGATCTGGGTTGGCTGAAGTCTGAATAAATTCAGATATAATGCCATAATCTTGGGTGTACTTATGGAAAAAGAAGCCAACACTCATAGGCAAGAAAATTTCAACTCTTAAGCTGAAGCTATTATATGAAAAGAGGTTAATTAAATAGTTAATTCTAGCATTACAGTAGAAATAGACATATGAGACCAATTAATTGCTTTTTTTGTGAGTCCATATATTTGGCCAATACTTCACAATAATGCAATATTTTTTGGCAGCCGGTAGTTGATAGCAATTTTCTTTGTCAGAGCTGTTATCAAACTGTGCTATTAAAAGAGATTTATTTGGTTGGATCTGGGTGGATCTGTAACAAATAAGCAGGGAGTCCAAGCTGTTGTCTAACAGGAATTTGAAGAGGGTTTTCTCTATCCTCTTGGCTTAAGCCATGCTTTATTATATTTTGAATATAATCTGAGCAAGCTTCCTTTCCCCGGTGCATCTCATACAATTATATATTTAAACTAACATTTTATTTCAAAAAGACTTTATATAACTTTGTATTTGGCTTCATTTAATATAGGATTTTGTTGACTGAAACAGTCTTATTCTAAATAATAAAGGTATGTTATTCTATTTTATAAATGGGGAGCTAAATTCTGGGGTAGGTTTCCGTGGTATTTTAACATTAGAGTATGAAATAGACTGGTGTTTTAGAATTCAAATATTGATTTTCTTTTTAAGCCAGATTAATTTGAGGATTTAATTTTATCGTTTTTAATTTGTATATAGTTTTTTTATTATTTGTGATAATAAACATATTATGATTATTTTCCCTGTTTGTGTCCAAAAATTCTAAAATGACTTAGCGTTTTTTTTCTTGCTGAAGTTGTAAGAGGGTTGTGGAATTACTTATTTCTACTTTGAAAATTTTTACAAATACACCAAGCATGATAAAAAGTAATCAAATGTTTGAAATTTTACAATTCCTCGTGGAATTTAAATTTCCATGAATGCAATTTTAAATATCATAATTTTTATCATATTAATACATAATGTTAAGGTATTTTCAAAATTTGTTTATTGATCTGGAAAAAACTTATGATTATGTACATGGAAGTCATAAAAAAAAGTCAAGTTTCTTAAATATACAGTATACAGTGGACTATTAAAGTTTAAAAAGTAGTTCTTCAAATAAAATTTAGTAAAAGTAATTTTTAAATCACTTTTTTAGAAAATTTGATCAGTTTTCTTAAGGAAATAATGCTACAATGATTGTTTTGGATCAAACTAGTCCCACAGGCTTATACAATCCATAATAAATAACAAATTGCCAGGAGGAACCTGCTTAAGGGGATAAAGCCAAAGAGGTAGATATCAGGCCACTGGTGGGGGGTGCTTTATGTGCCATGATCAAATTTGCAAAATAGGTTGTGTAAAATGAGAATCACTAAAGGTTTTAGGAGAAATGAACTAGTTTGACTTTGGTTTAAAAAATGTATTAAGGCCCGGCCGGGCGTGGCTCAGCGGTTGGGCGTCGACCTAGGATCCAGGGGATCGGGGTTCGATTTCCGGTCAGGGCACAATGCCCGGGCTTCGGGCTCGATCTATGACTCTCTCATCATTGATGTTTCTGTCTCTCTCTCTCCCTCTCCTTTCCTCTCTCTGAAATCAATAAAGATGTATATATTTTTTTTTAAATGTATTAAGAGTATTGAATGTAGGTAAGACTGAAGTTAAGGATAACAAATTAGAAATCTATTTGAAAGTTTTAGAAATTTTATGAAAGCCTAAACTCTATCATAATTCGAGGTACAGACAATGCTGAGGGCGTCCCCAAATGTTTAGTGAGGAAAAAACCAATAGAGGAGGAAGCATAAGTTTCACAGGAGAGGGTAGTAGAAAAATGCAAGAAGAGCTGATAGTCAAAGACGCTGGACTGTAGGCAGCCAGGACTGGGGCATGGATATGGGAAGGACATTATAAAGCAGAACTTTCCTATGAGGAAGAAAAGAGAAAGACGTTATAGAGAAGAGACACTGAATCAGGAAGTTCTCCCATTAAAGGACTACACCAAATTGATTTTTACACAAATGAAAAGTTATCTGCAAATTTTGATAGACAGCTGCTATCTCTATGATTGCAAGCCAGGTTTTGAGCTTTCAAGGAGTGGATATATGCTCTATCACTAAGGAGAATTGAAAGTGATTCAGGAGAATTTAAAGTGATTCAGATATTTGTTGATTTCATATCCAACACCTCATGTAAATAAAATTGGGGGGGGGGAATCTAGTTCTATATGTACAAGTTCTTTTGGTTTTGGCTCTATGACCTTGCTTACTTATGTAATAGTATGGTTTTCATATGTGAAAACTTTATTAAATTGGTGAATTCAGCAAGATGACTATTAAAGTCTCAGAAATAGGGCACCATGCTTAATTTAAGACCCCATGTTGAACCATGGCCTGTGTAATAAGATGCCTCAAGGCGGGTTTTGGATTGTCTCACATTTAGGTAAATTTATATATATACATATATATGCTGATATGCTGAGTTGAAGATAATCATTAATATTCCCATCTACTTTTCTTATTAAAAAGAATGAAGCAAAGAAAGATATGTTGCTTTCTATTAATGTATTCATTTTTGGATCTTTTTCAGTAACTTTTATTTATCTGGGTTCCTGTGCATCTACTGGAGAAATCTGGGAAAATAATTGAAGATGACATATACAATGACTCACATATTGAGTATCTTATGTGACCTAGACATAAATCTGTTTGAAACTATGTGTGTAATGTACTTTCTGATTCATAAACTCAACTGAACAGTAAAAGAGACACAGCCCTTGATAATATACTCTTAAATGAGTTGATTGTGTACTTTTGTTGGCAACTGTTCACACACTGGCTCAGCTAAAGTTAGTTTACATACTCAAATGTCAGGCTAACTGGGACTCTACGTCTACTGGATTTCCAGCATACCTAAGTATGGTTGGTGTAGGACATGATTGGATTGGGGGGACTAGTAACAATATAAAATCAAATGCAATTATAATAGTCACATGGGTAATTTATATCTTGTGGAGTACCATTAAATCTTTTTTATACAGTAATTAGCCCTTCATGGTTTTTACTTCCTGTGGTTTCAGTTACTCATAGTCAACTGCTGTTGGAAAATGTTAAATGGAAAATTCCAGAATTAAACAATTCATAAGTTTTAAATTGTGTTCTGTTTTGAATATCATGATGTAATCTTACACCATCCTGCCCAGGACATGAATCATCCCTTTGTCTGGTGTATCTACACGGTAACTGTTACCACCTATTAATCAGTAGCCATCTTAGTTATTAGATTGGTTATCAGAAAGACAGAGAGAGACCATATTTATATAACTTTTATTACAGTATACTATTGTATTTTATTTATTAGTTATTGCTGTTAATCTCTTACTGTGCTTAATTTATAAATTAAACTTTATCATAGGTATGTATGTATACAAGAAAACATAATATATAGGGGGTTTAGTACTATCCATGGTTTCAGGCATCCACCTGGGGTCTTAGAGCATATCCACTGAGGATAAGGGTGGGCTACTGCACTATTCCAAATTTTTCTTCTGGCTTTTCTAAATTAGTTTCATATTATTAAAGCATTTCCTCCTCATTTTGTTTGGCAGTTGTTTTAATGATCTTTACAGCACTATACTACTAATGTTTACTCTGAAAGACAGGCATGTACTACTACATATGAAATTTTGACAATAAAATCAAAATAGATGAAAGAGGTTCCTAGTTTAAAAAAAAAATGTTTTGGAGAAGTAAAATACAAACCCTAGGATATAATGAAAATAATAAAGTTCAGCAGAGCAGAAGAGGTTCATTTTGTTTTGATATATGAATATATGTGTAGATATGTACTTTTCAAATGAAGATATTGATTATAAATATGTGATAGGTGTAAAATGAAATATTTCAGAATTAAAGAAGAAGTTTTAAGAGAAGATACTTCACATTAACAAATTAGGTAGGGAAGAAATAAATATGGATAGGGATTTTTGAATATATAATTGACAGAAGTGTGTGTGTGTGTGTGTGTGTGTGTGTGTGTGTGTGTAGTACGTTGGAGGTTGGTGAGCGTGTAGATGTGTAGCCCCAGGACCCTCAATTTTCTGGATAAGATCAATTTTACTCTTGCTTCCAAGTTTCCTTAGTAGAGACGAGAGCTCCAGTGGTCAGGGGGTTGCTCCAGAACTCCACAGGCTCTGATAGTAAAAGGGGCATCTCTGAGGTCCTTTGGTCTGAGTATAATTCCCCACTATAACCCAAGCCTCCTGTGCAGAAGTCAGGAGGTGGAAAGTGGTAAAGTTCTGAATACTGTGAATCAGACACTCTTTCCCAGGAAGGAAGAAAGAGCTCATGGGATTTTCATATTTCAGCCAAGACTGACAAACCTACTCACAGCCTCTCACTATAATCTGCCTTTGAATCTACGAGGATTAACCCAAACATGCTGTTTATTCCAATGTATTTTATTAACCTCTAGAAGCCCCAAATCTGAGCAAAAGTTTGAAGTGTTGGCTGAAGTAGTACAGATAATCTTGTTTGGACAGTTTGGGTATATTTAACATGTTTTGAAAACCAACACCTTAAACAAATTGGACTTATAAGAAACAGCTTAAAGAAGTTCTAGCCTACAAATGCTAATCTTTAGGGAACGGCTTAGCATGATATACAACTCTTTGAAGCAGTATTTGTTTTGAAAGTGCTAAATTGTTTTCTTATTTCTACTGCAGAGGTGGGGACCAGAACTTTAGTCTCACATTTTCAGAAATCAAAAAACTGTGTAGAGAATAGGCCCTCCTGGATATTAAAACTACAACTAGATCAATTATAATATATGAAACTCAAACCAAACCAAAACAAAATCATTCTGCATGATTGTTAAAATTTTAACTGTAAACTCCTACCTTTGGAGAACTTGGAGCCCAGAGTACTTAGAATATTGATTTGTAAGCATGTTAAAGAATTTGTAAAATTCCTATTCCAAGGGGGAAAAAACACAACAATCCATCCCTTCTGAAGCATTCTCCAAGCAAGCAATAATTTAGAAGTCCAAAATAGTATCTACCTGAGAGCAGAAAGTCAAGATGTGTAATTGGGCCTTCCAATGGAATCAGGAGAATCATACCCAAAGCATTCCCTGGAGCCATGCAGATTGCACGGTTCACAATATGATGGACTGAACACAGCAAGAGTCCACTTTTGTTCTGCAAAACAGCCTGCCCAGGTGTTCAACATAGGCAAGAGGGTTATTTTATCAGTGACATTATCTTACAGGAATAATCAGTGTGCTCTTACATGAGCTGAAAGCCTCATAAGCCTTCCTGGGGAATGCGAAGTTTAGCCAATTGAGAGGTTGACATTCACTCCAGCCGGATAGAGGGTTGATAGATGACTCAGACCAGTGCCTTCAGCAAATTCCAGCTACCTGTTCAGTTATAATTAGTATTTTGGAACTGCTGTCCATGTTTGACTCTGAAGGAGAGGATTTGATGTGTTTTTGCTTTATAAAAAAAAAAAAGACTATCTTTTGTCGTAGTTGTAAAGTGTGTGCAAAAATCCTGTCACTCACAGAATCTCAGAATCTGACTGTCAAAGGAACTTCAGGCATTTTCTGGCTGTTAATGAACAGTCATCCGTGCCTGCATCTTGCACCTGAAGTCAGATGTCACAGTCAATGTGCACTGAGTATTATATGTTTCAACAGAACATACAAGACACTCCAACAGCAGCACCCTCACGGTCCCTTCAGAACCAATGAGTGTCAAGAGCCTGAGGTGGTTTCCTATGATTCCAGCTCAACTGGCTAAGAAGTGAATGATTCATTCCGCACAGTTTTACATGACATTTGTCTCACAATTGCATAGATAATACCTTAAACTAAAAATTGGGATATATTGCTCAGCTATTATAGTTACTCAACTATTTTAATTTCTTAATCAATTTTCTATTATTTTTGCATAAGTAAGATTTTGCTTCTGTCATTGAGCTAAGAAGCTGTTATATAGAATAGTAATTTGACAAGTTTACCTCTATAATCAGTAACAACATTTATGAGAGGGAGAAATAGTCCTTACACAACAGTATACCACTTTGCCTATAGATGGGATGGGCCTGTGATGGTTAGTTTAATGTGTCAATTTGGTTGGGTGACTCTTCAATTATTTGGTCAAACATTATTCTAGATGTTTCTGTGAAGATGTTTTTGGCAGAGATTAGCATTTAACTAGGTGAACTTTCAGTCAACAAGATTCTCTCAAGGTTCATCCATATTGTCCATCACATGGGCAGGGCTGAACTTCCCTCCTGAAGGAGTTCTGCCAAGCAGGCTATCTTTGGACTTTACAACCCTTTCCTCCACCTCAAGCTTGCCAGTGTATCCTGGGGAGTTTGAATTTGCCTCCAAATACATGTGGGATGATTCTTTAAATCAAGTCTCTCTTTCTCATCTACCTCTTTATCTACCTTTGACGCACACGTGCACGCACGCACACACACACGATAATTGGTTCTGTTTCTGTGGAGAAGATCAATTAGAACATATAGTTCCTGAATATTTGAATAATATGGCTCTGTTTGTGAATTTTTAATACAATATCACCAGTGTTCACACCACTATAGATAGACTTAAGCTAGCAATAAAAGTGCATTCAATGACAATGGCTCTAAAAGTTGCAGAAATTAGCAAAGGCTGGATGATCAACTTGTCCTTAGTATTGCTTCTTTTGAAAATAAAAATTATTCAAATATGCAAATAATCAATTTACTTTGTACTTTTAAAAAATCAGCTTTATTGAAGTATGATTGTCATTTAAAATTATAAAATATTTAGAGTGTATATTGATGTGATTTGATACCTTGTGAAAGGATTTGCCTAGTCAACACATCCATCACCTCACACACATACATTTCTCTCTCTCTTTTTAGTGGGAACATTTTATTTCTCTCAGTACATTTCAATTATACAATACAATGTTATCAAGTATTTTATTATGCTTTACATTAGATTGCTAGAATTTTTCATCTTCTAATTTATACCCTTTGATCAACATCTCCCCCAATCTCGCACACCATCCCCTGGTAACCACCATTCTACTCTCTGTTTCTATGAGTTTGTATTTTTTTTAGGTACTACATGTAAATGATGTCATACAGTATTTGTCTTTCTCTGTTAGGCTTATCTCAGTTCAACAAGATACTCTCAAGGTTCATCCATATTGTCACAAATGGCATAATTTCCTTCTTTCTCATGACTGAATAATAATCTATTTTGTATGTATATATTCATATATATGTGTGTGTACATATATATAATTTATCCCTTCTTACCAACATATATATCAAATTTTTTCATCACCTAGTTCATTGATGGACTTGTTATTTTCACTTGACAAGAATAAATAAATAATAAACATTCACTGGTTATGATGTTTGCATAAATTTGCAGTGTAATTAATTTATGTAATTTACTCCTGCATTGATTGATGCCCAAAAATGTATTTATAACCTACAATAATATTTATGTATTTATGACAATAAGTAGGGATTGCTGATGCATGTTATTAATTTTATCTTAAAAATATGAAATAAAAACTTCCTTTGGTCTGATATTTTAAGAAAAATAAAGCAAAAAATGGAAAAGAAAGAAAAGAAGAAAATAAACTAACCACCCAAGAAATATAAGAGATGCATAAACAAGTAAATGGATGACTATGAGGAGAATTTTGTCCTGGCTGGTTTCCTAAAATGTAATATGTACATAGATCCAAAAATAACATAAATACACAGTTTGAAAGCTATTACCGGATGAAATACTACATGGATATTTGTATTATTGCCAATACAGTCCCTTCAACTTCTCTGACTATTTTGTGTCTTGCCAAGCCTCTCTTCTAAATATATATAATCACATTGCAACCAGAAGAATGAGAATATTTCTATGGCTTGTAAGAAACTAGAACATTGGCCCAAAGAAAAACTGGGAAAAGATTCTAAAATAAAATTGTTGTAAATCTCCATTAAGGAAAAATATCACCTAACACAGAGCCTTACATGTAGTCACTCAAAATATGCCTGTTCAATTGAATTAAATTGGATTGAATTGAAGAAAAACACTTTTATTTTGCTATCTTTCAGTTGGGTTCCATTGAAAGAACTCCTGCTGGGGCTAACAGAGTTTTGTTTAACTATTTGCCATTTACCAATTCCTTTTCTTCTTTTATGTTTTAGCACTTAATTTTTTTTTTTAGACAAAGACAGATTGTTAGCTTAATTTCATCTGCTTGTTTATTTGTTCTTTTATCACATGTTTTACAAAATACAAAGATTCTTTGAAGAGCTTTTATTTGTTAAACAGTCTCTGCTGTTAATATCATGTATTTTAAAAAATATTATTTACCTGGAAACATTTTATTTTACTCTTAAAACAGTTTATTTTACTTTTTGATTTGTTTAAGTAATAATTAACTGAATAAGTTATATAACTACTCTTGCTAGGATGAAAAATCAGACCTAAAGACGCAATTTTATAGCATGGCTCTAGTTCCCCTAAAAAGGACTCACAACCTTTTTTATAACCAATAAAATTTTTTATTTGTAGTATAGACACACAAAATAAAATTACACACTCTATGAATTGCCATTTTAAAAACCTACAGTTTATTTTTAACATAGACACTCAATTTACCAAGCATTCTTTATTGGGAAGACAGACTTTGCACTGCAGTGCCACTTTCGTTATCAATTAAATTCACTTTCCTGTTTAACTTGTTCTATTTGCCTATCTTTGTGCCAATGCCACTGTCTGACTTTTTAACAGATTTCTTCTCACTCTTCTTCAAAAGTGCCTTGACATTCTTGGCCACCTGTAACTCCATATAAAACTCTACATCAGCTTATCAATTTCTAAATATTGTTGTACAGCGAATTTGTTTGGGGCTGACTGAACTCAGATACATTTGAGGGAGAATGGACATCTCTTCCATATCCACTTATCCAACTCATCCAGTCCAGGAAAAACTGTCTTTTCTTCTTTTGTGTGGGTCATTAATCATTCTCGTAAATTTTTTTTGGTAAATTTCCAGTTTTATATATCATCATTACAGATATTTCTAAATAGTAATTTTATGCTACTATAAATATTATCTTTTTATGTATTTTTTAACAATCATGGCTGGTGTATATAGAGACACTTTAATATTTCATATTGATATTGTATCTAGCACATTTGCTAAACAACAAAAACAAAAAACACTTTTTCACAAATACCACACAGGCTAATATTCTGATATTTAAAGGAGATTCATGTAACCCAGGGACCAAGAGAGGATGGTGACTGAAGTATTTCATGCAAATGAAATGAAGTAGGTATAACTTAAGGGGAGCATGGGCCTGCACAGTGAAGGGAAACAGGTTCAATTCTCAGTCAAGGGCACATACTTGGGTTGCAGGTTCCATCCCTGGCCTGGTTGGAGGCAACCAATGTATGTGTCTCTCTCACATCAATGTTTCTCTCTCTTCCCCTCCTTCCCTCCTTTCCATTCTCTTTGAAAAGCAATGGAAAAAATATCCTTGGGTGAAGATTAACAAAAATTAAAACTCTCCCTCTTTCTCTCTCTCTTCTGATTTTATAGTTGTAAATTAGAGGATTGCTTTGAATTTCCTTTCCTGAAATTATTAAAAATAACAATCCTATATTTAGTTAAAGATTATGTTTGCCTTTAGGGTATGGATTTATATATCTTGGTATTTTCAGGTTTATATCAGTAAACAAATTTGCTTAAACTGAACAATTAAATAAAATTCATTGATTGCAATAATAACAATAGTCAATATTTCTTGTGCATTTACTTGTGAAAAGCACTGTTGTAAGTTGTTTTTTTAAAATATATTTTTATTGGTTTCAGAGAGAGAGGAAGGGAGAGGGAGAGAGAGAGAAACATCAATGATGAGAGCCATTGATGGGCTGCCTCCTGTATGCCCCCTGCTGGGGACCGAGCCCAACACCAGGCATGTGCCCTGACTGCACATGGAACGGGCGAGCTCCTGGATCACAGGTCAACCACTGAGCCATGCTGGCCGGGCTGTTGTAAGTTCTTGACAAAAAATAAATTCTTTAATATTCCTACCTGCCTTGTTAGCTATATTCTGTTATTATTCTCGTTTTACTGATGAAAACGATAGCCCAGAGAAGCATAACTAGCATTTAAACGCAGCATTTTGGTCCCCAAGCTGACACACATCTGGGGTGCACTGGCGATTCCTAAAAACTATTGACATAAACATGGGTACACCGGCACATACGCTGCACACAGGCAACGTGCAAACAGCTCTCACTAACCTTCCTGAAAGGCAGGCCGTGCACAATCGCGCAGGCCTCCTCTGGGAAGGCCGAAACCCCTTGCTCCAGCTGACCCGCTGGGGAGGGCGCCCTGAGCTCACGGCCCTGAGCTCGGGCCCCCAGCGAGGCCTTCTGCAGTTGCATTGGCACTAACCCGCTGCGGGCACCGCCCTCCCTTGGCCCCGGGGCTACGCGGCTCTCCTTTCAAAGTATCCGAATATCCGCCTGCGCGGTGTTTGTGAAACACTGTTATTTTTTTGTGCTCATAGCCCATTAGAGGCGAGTTTGCGTTTTCCAAAAGGAATCTTTCTAAATACGTAGTGAGAACAAAGAGGGATGAACACCGTGCCCGCGGCCTTCAAGCTCCGAGGCTCGGGGAAAACAAGGCTCTGCGCCCCCTGCGCTGAAGCCGCTCGCGGGCCAAGGGCTGTCCCCTCCCCAGGAAGGTGACACGGCGACCGGCTTGGGCCAGGCAGCCGCAGGAGGCTTAGCCCTCCGGCTTTCCAGGTGGGGTGGGGGTGGGATGGGGGTGGGGGTGGCCCCACTAGGCAGGTGACTCAATCTATGTCTCAGCTTCCCAGTTACGGGAGAGCGAAATTTTCTGACTCACTAGGAACAAGCAGGTCCTGGGGCATGGATATAACCAAATTAATTTCATGAGAGCCTCGTCTATGCGCTTTAATGGCAACTACATCATTTCAGCGGAGAAAAATAGCTGCGCCGTCACAGGGCCCAGGCCGCTGGCACCAGCAGCATGTTCAAAAGGATCCTAAGAACCCTGAAACATTCATCAGAAAGAATATATGCCCCCGATGTTCATAGCAGCACAGTTCACAATAGCTGAGATCTGGAAACGGCCCAAGTGCCCATCAGTAGGTGAGTGGATAAAAAGCTGTGGGAAGTTCACACCATGGAATACTACACAGCTGTGAAGAAGAAGGATCTCGTACCCTTTGGGACAGTATGGAGGGACCTGGAGAATATTATGCTGAGTGAAATAAGCCAGGCAGAGAAAGACAAACATCACATGATCTCGCTTATACGTGGAATCCAAAGAACTTAATAAACTGATGAACAGAATAGATTCAATGACATGGAAGCATGGATGAGACTGACGAATGTCAGGGGATGGAGGAGGGCGGGTGGGTGGAGGGGGAGAGAGTAACCAAAGAATTTATATGCAGATATGCACAAGCCAAGGACAGGGACAATGGTGGGGAGAGGGACTGGGGAGGGGGAAGGGATGGAGAGGAACGGGTCATTGAGGAGAAAAAGGGACATCTGTAATATTTTAAACAAAAATAAAATAAAATAAAAAAAAACTTAAAAAAAAAAAAAGTCCCCAGAAAGAGGCACCTTCCTCACAGCACCCCGGGTTCTCAGGATACACAGTTTGAAGCATCTGTCCTTCGTGTACAGACACAATCAATATACTCTTAGAACTATATAGACCTTAGATAGAAGTAGCGATTAAAATGTGTGATTGGGCCCGGTGGGCGTGGCTCAGCGGTTGAGCGTGGACCTAGGATCCAGGCGATGGAGGTTCGATTCCCGGTCAGGGCACATGCCCGGGTTGCGGACTGCAGCCGATCAATGACTCTCTCATCATTCATGTTTCTATCGCTCTCTCCCTCTCCTTTCCTCTCTCTGAAATCAATAACGTTATATTTTAAAAAAAAATGCGTGATCAGATTTACACTATTTCTATTTCCTTTCTAGGCCATAAAAAACATTATGAGGTCTCCTAATTATTTTATTTATTTATTTTTTTTAAGGAAAATATAGATATATACCTGATTTTCTTACTAACTAGCAGTGTCGCAGAAAGTAAATCCACTGATTCCACTATTTCAAATCTATTTCAGGCTGCTGGCTGGTATAGAAGAATAGAGAAATTTGTCAACTATCCAACTAATTATCTCAGTGTATTCCAGACAGACCAGATAATCGCAGTCCTCGGTGAACATTCTGAACTGAATTGTCTAGATAACAACCATGCAGATTCAATAAAAAATTTGAGGATATAAAATTTCTGTATTTGTTTCATTAACTCATCAATGCAAATACCTCCAACACATTCATGCTGGGCATCCAGAATAATGATCACAATAAAAAATTACAAGAACTAGCATTTATTGATGCTTAATATGAGCAGACAGTGTGATAAGTGCTTTCAGTGCATTCTCATTTAAATTTACAAGCCCATGAGGGAGGTGCTAGATACCTGGCATAAAATTGAGCCTGCAGTTCCCAAATATCTCTTTAACTTTATCTCTGTAAACAGCTTTGCACATATATTACTCAAATAAAATTTCCTATGTGTGATATGTGGGTTCTTTCTAACTCAGTGTTTTTCCTTTCTCTCAAAAGCAAATGAATTTCCTTTGAGTCATATGTGGCATTTTTCTGATTCTCATATCCTTTCCTTTCCTCTGATTGCTATCTTGAGTACAATGCCTGTCCCTGATGTTGAATGATGCTGAGAATCAGGAATTTATATGTGATATTCAGAATGTTGCATAAATTTTTATTCTTTTATATTTCATGGAAATTGCTACTTCTTTTAACATTTAAGAAAGCAAACAAGAAGTTATATATAATAATGTCAAATTGTGACGGACTCTGCACACCTGGACAGATAAGGACATGGGGTACGCAGAATGCATGTCGTGCAGATGGTTACGTAAGTGGTATTCAGCGATGGCCAGGAATGAACCACTGAGGAGTACACTACTTTTATAAGTTAAAAAACACTTAGGCACTGAGCATCCCAATTTATTAAAATTAATGAGTAACAGATGGCTTTTAAGTGCCCAAACAAGTTGTTAATAGGACACTTTTAAAAATGATGCCTTGAAAGTTGTCTGCCTTCTTCAGCCTGCTGTAAAGTGGTTATCTTTAAGGTGTTCTCAAGTTTAATGGAAAGTCATAAAATATGGGAAAACAAATAGAGATGGAAGTAAGAGAGTCTTGCATTCAAATCAAGATGTGAATGACTATTGGCTCTGTGACCTTGGGAAAAGTATTTAATATTTCCCATTGTGAAAGTAAGGTAATAAATAGTGCACCTATCCTCTGCTTAACATCTTTAATCTGTTTCAGAGAAACAGGGCTTGGCTGTTATATCTTCATGGAAAACATTTTTTCTTCTTCTCTAGACACTGCATTCCTTGATCTTTCTAGCAAAAAGTCCATCCTAAAAGTAAATGTTTTTACAGGGACAAGTACAAGTAAATCGTTTAACAGAAACAAGATGTCTTAGATTTTCACCTTAATTGGGGAAGCAGAGAAAAGAGTGGGGCTGGAGGAAGTTCAACAGTAAAAATGTTCATTTAGGGCCTCACCTTCTTGGGACCCTTAACTTTTGCTTCTGTTTAGTGTCACCATTGCTGAGTTGAATCGGTAGAAGCCTTGGTACAAGAACTAAAATCTATAAATTCTTAGCTCAGTCTGTGAGTAAGAGAACAAATCAAGGGAGGAAAGACCTAAAAATTGAAAAACGTCAAGGTGTCTAAGCTATCCAAAAAATGTACACCAAAGATAACCGTTATAGGATCTTGGATCAAATGAGTAACATAAGGTAGAGCCTGAAAATATGCTCAAGTACACAAACTCACTTTCTTTTCAGTGAAGGATCAGTCAATGTAAATCCAGTTATGTAATAGCTAGACTATTTTATGCTCTTAGCGTTGATTTAACTATCGGAGATTGTGGATGTTACTATGTCATATCCCAATATTTACATCTCAAACTCATTTTGAACTATGACTAGATAGTATCTTTGAGCTTGTTTTTTCACTTGACAGGAAAAGGGACAGAGGGGATTAAGGGATTTTTCATTCTCAGAATATATATCCAGGGAGCAATGAGGAGTCAAGAGTTTGTTGTGGAACAAAAGAGTAGAAATTTGAAGACAGAAAAAAAATCATTCAGGTATCAAGAAGAAAAGGGCAGAGTGAATGCAACTGTGGTATGATGGATTTTTACCATTTATAAATAAGGGTGGCTCACAGTTAAATAAGTGGATGGAAATGATATTCTGACCATTTACAAATCTTGGTAAAAATATTCTTATGAAATCTATCTCCATATTCTGTGTTTTTATAACTTATTTCTCTCCTCAGGAAGATTTCTGTGGATCTACCATGAAAGCATTTTATTTTCTGAGGGAATGTGATAGCATTGCTGGTAATGCCATGGCACCCAAGTCTTGCAATGGAAAGAGGCCACTTAAAACTACCCAATATAGACTTTTAGGTAAAACATGAAACCAAGGGCAGTAACTAGAATTCTTAGAGACTATGATATTTTCCAGGGTGTTAGTATTTTTCCTAATTTTTTTCTTATTTTTAAACATCTGGGTCTAAATTTATCTCATTCAGACTAAAATCATTCAAAGTTCAATGCAAGGATATATTTTCACAATAAATTAAGAGCTAATAAATAATTAAAAGAATAAATCCATATCTCCTTTAGCCTCTTTCTAGAACATGTTTAAGTGTTGCCTAGCTGGACAGTCATTCTCAGATTATGAAACCTGGAAGTTTATGATATATTGGTCTCTACACACTCAATTTTTGGAAGATAGACAAAAAAGGTAACCATATTATTGCTTATTCCTATTCATGTACTATGAAAACATTTGTCAAGGATTTAAAATACACCAGGTTTTGTGTTAGGTGAGCAGTAGGGATTAAACAGAAAACAAAACAGTTACTGTCCTCGTATTATAAATTTTGTGTGTGATCAAAATATAAAGATCAAGGCACAGAGAAAATAAATCATAAAGTATTAAGGAAGTGGGGGAGCAAGCATGCAGAATTTCTTCCAACAATGAAAAAAAAGAAAAAGAGAGAGAGAGCGAGAGAGAGGAAAGAAAAAGAAAGAGAAAGAAAGAAAGAAAGAAAGAAAGAAAGAAAGAAAGAAAGAAAGAAAGAAAGAAAGAAAGAAAGAAAGAAAGAAAGAGAGAAAGAAAGAGAGAAAGAAAGAGAGAAGAAAGAAAGAGAGAAAGAAAGAGAGAAAGAGAGAGAGAAAGAGAGAGAGAAAGAGAGAGAGAAAGAGAGAGAGAAAGAAAGAGAGAAAGAAAGAGAGAAAGAAAGAGAGAAAGAAAGAGAGAAAGAAAGAGAGAAAGAAAGAGAGAGAAGGAAAGAAGAAAGGAAGGAGAAAGAAAGAAAGGCAACCAAAATTCTGGGAAAAACAGAAGTAATAGAGATAGCATTTGTCACATAGTAAGTACACCCAATAACTATTTAATGAAAAATTAATTTATACAAAAAAGAAAAATGACCTACACTTTACGGTCATTCTTTTTGAGTAACACAAGAATTGTAAAATTAGAACCATAAAAACAATATGTACCCAAACATATTACTGAATCTGCAGTAACAATATTTACATAGTAAAAACAATATAATGTTCAATGTAAACAACTTTTGAATGAATCTTCACAAGCAGTATGGATAATTATAAGCCAGTTATTACAGAGAATGCACATGTGATCTCTCTTGGAAATATACTTTTTATCAAAGACTCAAATAATTTCTGTCCCAACTACTTATTATATGTATATGCATAAGTGACAGATATTTAGAATTGGAAGTAGGAAATGTGAAGAACTGTAAGAAATAAACAAACGTTGAAATATTTAGCTTACAGAGTTCTTATTGATTATTGCTCAATATTCATAGACATAAGAAACTGAGTAGATTATTTAATTTATAAAAGTAAATTTTAAAAGTAATAAAATATATAGCCCAGCTGAGCATGGCTCAGCGGTTGAGCATCAGCCTAGGATCCAGGAGACTGCAGTTCGATTCCCAGTCAGGGCACATGCCCAGGTTGCTGGCTCGATCCCCAGGTGGGGGCGTGCAGGAGGCAGCCGATCAATGATAACTCTCTCATCGTTGATGTTTCTCTCTCTCTCTCCCTCTCCCTTCCTCTCTCTGAAATCAATAAAGATATATTAAAAAAAATATATACGTATACATAAAGAATTTTTTAAAATTTACTCTCTATTTGATGATTATTGAACCCAGGAGCTGTATTGACTTTAAATATATATTTAAATAAATATAATACAATAAAGGTCATTGTAGAAATTTCAGAAAATATAGAAAATGCACAGAAAAATATATTAAACATCACTTTGTAATCATCTAAGTCAAAGATTACAATTACTAACTTTTGAGTTTGTTTTCTTATATTTAAATATATAAATATATTTTGGTTTCCCAAACTTGTGATTGTGCTTGCATAGAATTTTTCTAATGTCAAAATCACATCAAATATTATCTCAAAATATTTTGCCCTTTTACCGATATTTTGCTTTTTAATGGTAATTTAGTATTATTTTATGGTATGGATAAGTCTCTGTAACTATTACTCTTTGCAACATTGAGATTTTGGAGCAATATACATTTTAGCATTCACTTTACAGAAGGTCAGCTTACTGGTGTCCATGATTATTGTCTTCACGTAAAATTATACAAAATTATCTCTGACATAAACTGTAATTTATATCAGGGTAAATCTTCCTGATGTAATGGAAAAAGCATGGCTTGAATTCTTGTCAAAATGTCCTGTATCTATATGAAGGCTTTTTTTTTCTTTAAATATATATCATTCAACACACACACACACACACACACACACACACATTTGGGATATCACCTCTTCACAAAATAAATTATTTTAGGTAGTTATTGAATAGTTAAACTATTCTTTCAATGCTCTAGATGATTATATGTGTAAAAGTTCAATATCGTGGTGACACAGGAATGCCATGCATCGCATTGATGGGCAATGGCATTCTCCACATTCTACCCTAAACCATCAATGTCCGTTTTGAAAACTGCAAAATATTAATTCCACTCATGTTAGATTACACAATTACAATTTATCATCAGATATTGTTTTGTTTCTGATATAAAGTCATAGCCCTCATACACAATATTAAGTCTTATATAATTTGCACTTCTCATGGATTTCCCCTCACTCACCCCATGTCTATCTTAATCTGAAGTACAAAGGAAGTAATTCAAAAGCACTGGTGTCTTCAACAGGAGGAGTTTTGCAATAAACAAGAAGCAGTTTCACAGCTGAGCTAGCAAATGCACAGCTCTTTCACCCATTCCGTTATTTCCTAAATATTTAAGTGGTATAAGTGTTTGGTTTAAAAATTGTAGAAATGGAGTAAAATTCTGCAGATATTAGAAGTACCCTCATTCACAGTTAATCAAAGGTCAGGGGGCTTTTTTGTACTAAACAAGTCTCATCAGGATAGTTTATTAACACAATTAGTCTAAGTGCACTCTCAGTGTCAGCTATCCATTCATTTTAAGGTACTTTTGGCCTTGCTTAATCAAATTTAACTTTGGAGACTTTTCCTAGCTACATAATCAACATGTAAATTAAATTAGAATTTTATTCTTTGGGTCTCCAAAGAATAAAAAAAGTTAATTATTTAATCATTTTACCATCTATGTATTGGGTTGAGAATGTTTAATTAAAAAGAGAAAAAGAAAAGAAATATATCGTTAACACGTTTATTTCTCTTGTATGAAATGTGACCATAATTAATATAAAAATGACAACATGGGATATTGAATTTACTGCCCAGTTTTAATAATAAGATCTTTGACAAATAAAAAATTATCATTTAATTAGACAACTTAATTGATAGTAACAAAATATGTTTTCGTAGAATATGGATGACAGTTTTAAAAGATATTTTCTTTTTATATATAAATGGCCATATATTAATCAAGTAGTTTACCTTTATGAAAACTGAAAATATTGCTGAAGATCAAAGAGAAAAACTGATAATTATTTGACATTTTATTAAGAAATTTCTGGAATAGTTTATTTGACTTTAATTTGCCATCCAGTACAGTTTATGAGGAGTGGGCATAAGTTGTGACTATTGATCCTCTTTCTATGCAGTTTCTACCTACACAAGATGATTGTGAATAAATTCACTTTCTAGCCTGGTTTTTCTGACTTCTTTATATTTTATTGCCTAGTCTCAAAATGTTAAAACGCTGAGTTCAGACAAATGCTAGTACTCCCTGAATTCCCTTTTTGGTTTGCACAATTCTGCATAATTTTTTTTTTCTTCACATGAGAAGCTCTTAGGCCTCTTATTTTCCTTTTGAATGTAGTTGCTGTGATTTAAATCAGTAAAAAGTAAGTAATATTGCATTCAGTTATTCATTTAGTGATGCGTTCAGTTATCTCTCACTCATAGAGAGAATGTGGTTACCTCAGAGAGGTCAACCAGTGAGAATAACCCACTAACAATTTAACCCAACTTTTTTTTAGAGTATACTTTTATTGATTTTAGAGAGAGGAAGAGAAAGGGGGAGAGAGAGAGAGAAACATCAATGATGAGTCATTGATCGGCTGCCTCCTGCTGAGGATTGAGCCTGCAACCTGGGCATGTGCCCTGACAGGACTGAACCCTAACCTCCTGGTTCATAGGTAGATACTCAACCCCTGAGACATGCTGACCAGGATTTAATCCAACTTAAAAAAAAAAAAATCCAATATCAATGATTCAGAAATGTTTTCAAAGATCTCTAGAGTTTGTATTATACCAATGCCTTTACACACTACTTCTCAGAAAAGTAATATATGTATAATGTATTTACATGTGGAGAGTGTACTTCTCTCATATTTATTTTGAAATTTTGCAAGTGCTCTTCATTACTAGCCAATCAGGACTCCAAGAAACGCTCATTCAATGAACATTCAAAAAAAGTATGTGACTTGCTATTCTGGGCAAAGGGTAAGTAAAGATCAATAAGACCTGATCTTGCCCTTGCATAACTTAAGATTAAGACAGAAAAACAAAATCCTGCTGCCATAAGAGGATGCTTTTGGGGATGGTGGGGTCTGAAAAAAACCTCAGGCCTTTTTGAAATTCAGTAATACTGATTATGGAGGGAAAATATTAACATAATTACATGCAAATTTTAGGTCATGGTGTTCCTAAAAGATAAAATAACTCAACTGCAAGGTTAAAATGTGTACATGGGTTTGTATTTATATATATGCATATGTATATATAAATATAGATAGTAAATATATACATATTTATCTATACTTATCTTTATTTATATTTAATTCACATAAGGAAAACAAATCTTAGTTGTGGATATTTTTGAAAGGTAACATAGCACCACTATGTAACAAAATGTATACATATTTAACTTACCAAATACTTATATGCTTATATGTTATTTATTCCCAAATAGCCCTATGATTTACATATGATTTTCATCTCCACTATACAAATAATAAAGCAAAAGTAGAGAGAATTTCAATAAGTTAAGTTACTTGCACAGGGTCATACAGATAATAAACAGGGGAAATGAGATTTGAACCCATTACTCTGGCTCCACGGTTTACGTCTTAGACCCCTGACATTACTGTTGTTATTATCACCCAAGCTGGGACTTGTTTTTGGGAATTCTGGGAAGAATAGGTGCAAAGAAACTAGTTGGAGGGAAGCTTTACTATAAGTGAAAATGGGATGATCATGCAATCAGAAGAAATGATATTTACCGAGCAGTTATTTTGCATCTTTTATACATTAGGCAGTTAATTTGTACCTAATTTAGACTTAAAGTATATGTGTACATTTTTATTTTATATTGATATTGATCCTTTTGAATTTAATTGTTTTACTAATATTAACTGATGAGATCTAAGCTTTCATTTGCACAGGAAGCTATGCTTTTAACTTCTTCTCCGGACCAGTCAGACTACCTCTTAAGTCACTTCCACCAAGCTTGTTCAAGAAGCTTAGGATTCTGGGAAGGTACAACATTGTGACTTTAACCCCCAGAATACATTTAGACATGTCAAAGTACAGTAATAGTTAAGAAAGGAGAAGCTGCAGACAGGATCATGAGCCCTGATTCTGCTTGCCAGGCTACCATGAATAAAGGATTGACATTTCTGTCCAACAACTGACTTATCTGTAAAATGGGGACTATGAAAGCCTTTATCAGTTTAGCTTAGTGGTTCTCAACTGGGGGTGATTTGCTGTCCAGAAGACATTCGGCAACAACTGGAGACACTTTGGTTGTCTCAAGCGAGAAGCTACAACTGGCATTTAGTGAGTTGATGTTGCTAAACTCCTACAGTGCACAGGATAGTGCTTCACAGCAAAGGATTAACTTACCCAAGATTTCTAAAGTGCTGAGGTTGAGCAACCATGCTTAGTTATTGTAAGCATAAATGAGCTAATACATAAAAATTAGAATGAGGTCTGGTATAAAGTTCTCGATAACTGTTAGCCACTATTTTTATTATTATAGAGGGAACTATCAAGACACAAGATTTATGTAGTTGGGGACAAGTGGAGGAAAGTCATATGTGACAGACTAGGGCCACAAAATTCTATCTTGCAGGAGAGGGGAATCATCACCTGCTTCCAAGCACAGCAGTGATAAGCATCGGTGGGTAGTTCAGAACTTAAGGGCCGTGTGCTATGGAAAGATGCGATTCTTCAGTGCTGTAATATATCATATAGTCACGGTGGCCTTATTTAAATATAATAAAATTATTTTTACTTAGGGAGTGGGTTTTAGAGTAAGAAAACTTTTACTGAAAAACATTTAAAAAACAAAGACTAAACAGTAAAGAGCCTCAAATGATGTTTGGTTTTTGCAGACTAAGGAGTGCCATTGTGAATATTTCTGAGGGGAAAAAGTAAGCAGACAAGTAAGTGCCCGAGGAAATATTGCAAAATGTCACATGAACGTTTAAGTACTGTGGCTTTTTTGTTATTGTTCATCATTTGTACTTATAAATAAATATTCATGAATTTCTCCAATTACACATGGAACTAGCAGGCCCCATGAAAAAAATACTTTGTACTTGTTGGTGACACAGACCAAGTTGAGAAGGGGTAAAGTGGAGCAGACATTTCCTAAAGGGGCATATATGCAGTCCGTGCTAACAAATATCTATATAATATATTGACTGACAGACACTTCTCTTTTTTACATTTCATTTTTAACAATTAGTTTTGGAGAAGGAAAGGTGCGGTCAGGTGGTAATCGGGCTTTCAGATCCACGGGTGAAGGCGTTAATTACCGAAGCTTTCCAATTACACAAGGATCATATAAAAGCCACATCTTTGTATTACTTACCCAAAATAAACAGTATTTTTTAGAAGAAAATAGTCTGCTTTGCCAATGAAAAATGTAAATTCCAGCTTCATGCATTATTCATGAGCGCTCTGATCCCACACGTGTTGTTTTCCAGTGTTTAGCTACAGTGAAAAGCATCTTTGGCGATGGTGTTGGATGTTGACTGCAAATGTCAGAAATAATGACCTAGTTGCACTGTAATCTTGGCTGAAGGAGCTCTATCTGTGTCCTATTTAGAAGAATATTTGTGCTGTTGAATGATTTTTGAACTAATTATCTAGTATGGGGTGTATTTCATTAAATATAATAATCACACAAAAAAGTTTATATTAATACTGCTAAGTGTAATTTTATACATCATATTTGAGAAGTCAACTAAAGTAGAGAGAGTTATCAAATCCACAGATATTGTTATTGGAATAGGAGAACCACATATAAATGTTTTCCTTGCTTTCAGAAGAACTGAATTCAGATTCCCAAGTAATGTCATTTTATTTCATACTGTTACAATGGCCATGTTGTTTTGATATGAGAAACTTGAGTGTAAACGATATAAAGTAGCAAGGGTTCCTTTATAACATGCTGGCTATCCTACTGCGTTTCCCTGTTAGGTAAGCCGGTTTATTTAGATAGTGGTCCACTCAGGGACACCTGAGCAGCAAATAAGCTGATCAGCTAAATCTAAGTCTTTATAAAAACATCCTTTTATTTGCTTAACATTGTTTATCATGTCGGAGCACATGTATTCAAATACATTTTTCTATCTTTCTGTTAAAACTAAACCATTTGCATTGTCCTCATATTTTTTGAGATCTCTAAACTTAATGAATATTTACTGTTTTCTTGTTTGTTTGCCTTTTTAAAAGGGTAAAACAATGAAGGAAGAAAATGAAGTGTTGGGACATGCTTTCCTTGAAAAGCGTACACACTTGGGCATGAGAATTTTCTTTTCCGTTGACCTCACCAAGCTAGCTTGTGGTATCGTTGGAGGAAACGTGATTGCCGCTCACGGGGGGAAACGGTGTTACAGTTGTACTTGAGGACTGGAGAGATGGAACGTGAGAGGGATGTGAATGTTTTGCCCTGGACTTACCCAAAATGAAATTGTAAAGTGATGGTGATAAACATAAGAATGTTCTGTGCGAGGAGCATTGCCTGCGCTCCAGGAAACATTCTGGGATGCAATGGACGGTGACCCACTGGTTTTCTCTCACTGGAGCCCACGTTGCCTCTTTGGAAAATGCCTTTCAATGACTTTTGAGAATCCAAACGTTATATAGTTTAAGTAATCACAAGTCAAAACAGTGCTACCCCATTCCTTCTTTCCATTTAAGGAACTCGCTGCCAAAGTTCGCTCTCCACGACCACACTGGAAGAAACCTCAGTGCTGACTCTGACAAAAGGAGAAAGGCCAAGTGCAGGACCAGGGCTCCATCTCGGACATGTGCCAATCCTCCCAGCGAGACTGGAATGTCAAGGATGGGCAGTGACACACATCACATAGACACAGGCCTGGGGAAAGGAACATATACGCTGCGATATCACCTGCACAGCGTGGCAGCTCTACTTGTGTTAACAGATTCACAGATGTACTTTTTCATGATGAGGTTCATTTTATTCCTCAAAATCATATACAGATTTAAATGGATACTGATGAGTACAAATCTATATATCATAAAAAAAATATTCTTTAAGTTAACCTAATTTACCAATTAAGTTGTTTCCCACCAATTAGCAGCAGGAACAGAAAAAATTTAGGTGAAAAAAATTCTGTTCCAATTAGGTGGAATAGAAAAAATTTCAGTTGACTAGATTGTTACCTTGGTCTTTATTTGGTAATAATTTAGTAATTAGTGGTAATAGTTAATTTTTATTTGACATTATCTAAAATAAAACTCTGAATTTTTTCAAACCATTTATGAGTATGAGTTTTGCATATGTACAATAATTAACAGCATCAGAAATATGTGTTTAAGCTGATAAACTGCTATAGGTTTGAAAAGCAACTAGAAACAAAATATTGTTGGGTTGTGGTCTTTATCTTCATGCTTATTAATTTCACTTCAGTCTGTCAGAATGTTAGATCATGCAAAAACACGATCCGTTAATAGTGATATAAAAACTTAATTGTATATTTTTGCAAAAACCTCTGTTTTTTCTTAATTTCTCCAAAACTACATTGGAAATCACCATATTTAATTTACTGCATTGCTCAAGTGTAGTCACTTTATTTAATATGCTATATATCAGACATTCTGTGAAAGTAGCAAAAGAAAGAGACCACTGATTTAAAAATATATATATTCTAAAAATCACATTGATGGCACCACAGGAACAGATTCAAGTCAATATTTATGTCTTATTGAGTTGCCTGGAGTTCATAATAATGTGCAGAGGTGAAAGGAAGAGCATTCTTTTTACTTTGGCTTTGCAAATATTTCATGTCATTATTTCACCCTTCTTTATTTTTTCTTTTTTTGATCTATCTTGCCAGACTTTGTCATTTTTAAAAAATATATGTCTTTATTAATTTCAGAGAGAGAAAGGGAGAGGGAGAACGAGAGAGAGAAACATCAATGATGAGAATTGTTGATCAGCTGCCCCCTGCCCCCTGATCAGCCGCCTCCTGGGGACCAAGTCCACAACCTGGGCACATGCCCTGACCAAGAACTGGACCTCGATCTCCTGGATCATAGGTTGATGCTCAACCACTGAGCCACGCTGACCAGGCTTTATGTTATTATTTATGAAAAAAATAGATCACATAACATTAAAACTGTTTTGTCTTGGCCTGACCCATTGGTAGTAGCAGTTATGCATAGTTTATTATGTGTATTGCCACTTGAGAAAAGACGGTATGCTTTAGGAAAATCTAATTACATGTGTAATTAGTTTTTTTAAGGAAAAGGCACAATTTGTCAACGTTTAATATGTGGCCAGGGTAAATGTAGTTTAACCACAGCAAGATCAGTGGTGAATGTGCGCACATTAGAATGACTGGTTATTGGTGGAGTACCAAATGCTTTATGTAAGCAATGGAAAAAAAACCTCACAATTCAGCCAAAGTCAAAGCCACAAGTATGTTATAAAAGGTCTTTGCTCTCAAGTGAAATCAATTATAACGTAGTTACAAATGCTTGTCAAGTATTTAGTTTATTCCAGAAAAAAGGCAAAATGGTTTCCTTTTCCTTCATACTGGCCAGTGGAAAACTGTTTGTTTTTCTGGTTTCATTGGTTATTAGCTATCGGTAATCTTTCAATTAACCTGGTAATTGCTATGGAAACTCTCTCCACTACTCCTTCTATCTTTTGAGTTAATATTTAAGTTTGAAAACAGTATACAATTCTACACATCATTATTTTTGCCCAACCTTGGGTTAATTTACAGTTTTAAAGAGTCCAATGTTCAGTAGATTTTATGAAGTAGTTATATTTGTTTTCAGTGAATTAATCCATGTAGCTTCCTTGATACTTGACTCAAAATGTGAAAGCAAGACAAACAAAAGACAAAAAGCACAAAAGAACCTCTAAAAATAATTGTCCAAGTGAAATATTTACTTATCTTAAAGACTCATCAAAATATTATAAAGGTAACCAAAATATAAACTCCTTTAAAGACAGGAATTCAGTTTGTTTTATTCACTACTGTTTCATGAGGGCCTAGAGCAGTGCCCAGTACCTCTTAGATAATACTCATTTTAAAAAGACTGAATAAGTTACCAAATCATGTGCATAAATTAGTTTTCAAATTAAATGGGACTGTGAATTCTCTTTCTTTCTTTCTTTCTCTTTCTTTCTTTCTTTCTTTCTTTCTTTCTTTCTTTCTTTCTTTCTTTCTTTCTTTCTTTCTTTCTTTCTTTCTTTCTTTCTTTCTTTCTCTTTCTTTCTTTCTTTCTTTCTTTCTTTCTTTCTTTCTTTCTTTCTTTCTTTCTTTCTTTCTTTCTCTCTCTCTCTCTCTCTCTCTCTCTCTCTCTCTCTCTCTTTCTTTCTTTCTTTCTTTCTTTCTTTCTTTCTTTCTTTTGTAACATGTACTTAATGTTAAGAATTACCAGCCTGATAACATTCCTCAAAAGGGTAAAAATCTGGGCAGAAAAAACAAAAACACCTAGAGTATATATGATAGTTTAAAATTCTCTTTGATTTATAGAGTCCTTGAGAATTTACCAGAGATTAAAGAAAATCCTTCCGACTTATAAATAATATGAATAAAAAATATTGGAACTGTTTTTCAAGTTCTTGATTAACCTGAATATTTAGTACAATCAAGAAAATCCAGGTCTAACTGTGACTATGGGAAGACAATCATCAAAAAGTGGTGAGAAACTCTGAACTGTATTTACCTAGTTCATAGAGGTCTTAGAACTAGAAACAGACAGGAAGTTAGAGGTCACTTACTGTAATCCAATATCCGAGGAAAGGGCTCTTTCTTAGCTAACAGTACACGGTATGCAATACATTTTTGTTTATAGGAATTCTGAGTAACGCGAAAGCTCAACTCACTAATTTATTTTCCCACTTGACTTTTATGAGAAAGAAAGAAATTGCAAATAATAGGAAAGAGAATTAATACATTTAAAGATGACTCTGGGGTACTGCAATACCCTAAAGTATGTTTTTATTCATCAGGAAAAATACAGTTATCTTCAGTACCATTTTAGTGCTAACTCTTTGACTTTAATGCCCAGGCATGGAAATCTTACCGTATAGCGATGCTCCATGCCAAGGGATTTGCCATGGAATGTGTATTAGATAAAGAGGGAAAGACAAGAGAAGACCACGGAGAAGACAGTAAGCAGAAGCAGTGTAAACAGAGGCATACAAGAGAAACAAAAAATCAAAGTTGAGGAAGCAGCTATCTCAGGAGGCAAAAGAAGGGAGCAGAAAATTCCTGACCCAGGGCTACAATATAAACACATCCTTACTCTTATCTCAGACTCTCTTCCCATTCTCTGAGAGACTGTTACACAACCACAGACAGGCCTTCCTTGTTTCCTAACAATACACAATTCAAAAAGTAACCTTACAAGGGTCTCTGGTCCTCGAAATCTAACTTACCTAATAAAAGCATGCTGACCAACAGTTAGTTAAGACGGAATTCCTAGAGAATACCTCCAGGTCTGATAATCACAACATTCCTGACATGTGAAATGACAGAGTTTGCATTAGTTACTTTCAGGAATCGGAGCGCCTCCAGGACCTAAAAACTCTCTTAGAAAATGCTCATAAATGTTTTGATCTCTCAAGTATTAAGAGGCTTAGGTCCTCCCCCACTTGTCTTTTCCTCGCTTCTCCCCTTTCTTTTTCCCGGTGCCTACCCTACCCACCTCCCAACCTTTCCCCATGCTTTCCTTTCGACTTTTTCTCCTTGCCCTCCTCCCCCTCTCCTGCTTTCTCAGTTTATCATTGGTTAAATACAGTATTAAAGTACATAGTAGGATGGGTTGCACCAATGTGTTAAATGTTGGTTGTAGAGTGTGTCACAATAATCATTCGGTACATGTAGTTAATGCATTCTTAAACAGAAAGCATTGCTTCTTTCTAAGAACAGGTAAAGCTGCTAAGAGGATCTCAACACAGAATAACCTATAACACATCCGAGCAATAAAAGAGTTTGTAGTACAATTTATGAGGTTTCAACTCCCAAATCCTCATTTTGAGAAAAGAGCCTTCTGGGTGGTATTTTCTACCCTCAAAGGAAAGACTATTACAACTTCTATATTTCACTATAATTTGAATGGCTGCTATAAAATGGTTACTTCAAATGAATTGGAGTAGCATAGACAATATTTTCTCTAAATTTTCCTGACTTAAATCATGCTTACGAGCCAAAGTACTTCCTAGAAGTTATTTATAAACATAATGTATTAGAAACAGTGTAGGCTTTGATTTAGCCCAGACTCTGATTTAGTTTAGCGTTCAATGTTGCCACGTACTAACCTGTGACCTTGACTTCATATCTTCGACGATAATTTCCTCACCTGTAAAATTGGAACATTAAAAAGTGACTTTGCAGGGTTATGGGTAGAATAAGTTGAGATATTTAAAAAATATCTCTCAAATAATTTAACCTACTTATATATATTATATAGTATATAGCAGTGTGTAGTATATATTCATATATTATGTAATATATAGTAGTATATTATGCAGTTTATAGCAGTATATATGAAGTATATAGTAGTATATAGTATATGTTGTATATAGTATATATCACATATTTATATATTTGTAGTAGTATATATTTAAATATGTAGTATACAATAGTATGCAGTATATAGTAGTATATAGTAACATATGCTTATTTATTAATATACATTAATAATATAGTGATCATATTTATAAACACACACACACACACACATACACACAGCCAGGTGTCACTGTTAACTTTGTATTAAAATATACTTCTTTTTTCTTCTTATTGCCTGAAACTTGGTTTATTTGTATTCTCAATTGCATTTCTAAATTTCTCAATTTGAAACTATTAAAGGCTTCCAAGAAATATTAAAATTATTTTAATTATCTAAACAATGCAAAATGCATATTGATTTACAATTTGTCCATTATGGATCTCTTCAACCTCTCCTTCCTCAGAACCAACCAATTCCATGAGTCAAGTGCACTAGGAAGAATTTTCCCTGACATCACAGATCTTATTTATCTCTTCAAACACTGGTCCAATTTGACATTGAATGCCATTATATTTGTGTATGTGTGTTATATTGTTGCAAGACAATTATTCTGGGTCCAATACAGCATGCATATAAACACAAAAAATATTAGATAGCAAGATTTCTTTATTTGTTAAGGTTTTTCATCCGTTCAGTTGCCTCTGACTTACTGTTTGTAATAAGAACTTACGGGGAAATACAGAGAAGAAGAAATAGTTCCTACTACCCAAAAGCTCAAAATTAAATTACCTGAGCCTATTTCACAATGGACTGAATTTAATAAAAGCTGTTTAAGGACTAATGTGTACAAGGAAATATATTGAGTATTGTAGAAGATACAAAGATTAAGACAATAGAATGTTTCCTTCTTAGAGCTTTGTATAATTGACAAGTACACTATATATAAGTAATCAGTACATCCAAGACTGTAAGTTCTGTTAACACTGATGGTATTTCTAACAATATAGAGAACTTTGATTGTGTCAAACAGGTCTCTAGATGCCTAAGAATATAATCTCAATTTGATCACCTTAAAAATCCTCTGTGTTAGGCACTATTATTCTAATTGTACAGATGAGGAAACTGAAGGGCAGAGGTTACATAATTTGCTCAAGGTCACATGGCTATTAAGTTTAGTAGCCCAGATTTGAGTGCAGGTAAATGGACTCCATACCCTACCTCAAGCATTATGCTACATTGTCTCTTTTAACTAATATATATGTGTGTGTATATATATAATGCATACCATATCTAATTAACTTAGAATTAGTTGTAGGTCCTGACAGTTCTTTTAAGGTGGCATATAGGTTGTGCTTGGAATAAACACGATTTGAGAGCTGAGACTGGAAAGAGTTTCTGGGAAATAATATGAACAGTGGTGTCACAGTAAGACCCAGCATGGGATGGTCTCTAAACAGTGATGAATTCTGTTTGAATGAAGAAAAGGCTGTATATAGGGGAGAAGTGAAATTAAAGCTGGGAGAGTAAAGAAATTCTGCAGCAATGAGAACACTTTAAATCTTTTAAAAGGCTAGGGCTCTGAAAGCAACGGCCACCTGACAAGGTGTGACAGCCGAATCTTTGTGAAGCATTTGAAGAGGTCACCGGAGCTGTCTGAACCCGCAGAACTGTGACTCGCCAGGCCCTGAAACAATCCTGCTGCGTTGCAGGCAGCCCGGGAAGGTTCTGCTCAAGTGCCCGCATGAAGCCCCTCCTAGCGTGTGGGGCTCTGCAGCAAGGCCGGTGTTGTCAGCTACGCCCGTTAGAGCTGCCTCGGGAGCAAAGGCACGAGCCTTGACTGCACCACACGTCACGGCTCCTCTCCAGCCCTGTCACCGCCAAGACCCATCACAGGAGCTACTGAACGAAGGGGTTGACTTCGGTCCCCTCGTCCTTGAGGAGAAGCGGACAATGAAAATCACATTTTCATGTCTGGCAGAGGAAGGCAAGGGTAACTTTTGCGTTTGCACGTCCACAAGCCAGCCTCGCGGCCTTCCGAGAGAGCAGCCGTCAAACGGTTGTATGAAAACTGACACACATTTCCTAGCGAAAGAGTAAAGTGACACTTTTTTAAGAAGAGAAAGACTTTCAGCAGCTTGGTGGAATTATGCCCTTGGCCTTCAGAAAGCCGCCGGAGCCGGGACGCAGCGCCATGTGCTCGGGCTGCCTTCCTGTGCCCTGGGCTGTTCCTTGCTAAGCCAGTTGCAGCTGCTCACCCGGCCGGCGCCTTTAAGCCCTTCCCTGGAGCCTGCACAGCGTCCTCGGAGAGCTTCGCCGTAGCTCCTTGCCAATTCCCTGAGCTGTCTTGACTTCTCTACCAGAAAATTGTTATTATATTTACAACAGCACTTGGAGAATATTTCACCGAGCTGCTAACGCCACTCTGTTGAATACAACAGATGAATTGTGCCTTCGATGTCTTTTTCTCTCCGCATGAAGTGCTAGATTAATGCACTATATGTTTGTAAATACAACCGTGCTTCTTCTTTAAAAGTCATTAAGTGGGTTTTAATAAACATTGAAATGATCAATGTGTTAATTGGTTCCAGATAATGTTTATCAAATATTTAGGAAGAGAAAATAAAGTACTGTATGGCAAATAATCCAATTCAAGGAAGTAGTTTTATTGGAAGAGATATGCTTCAATAGGGATAGAATGTCAACACTAAGAGCTTTTTAAAACACATTTGGGGGAAAAAGAGGTAAGAATTAGGTTAAGTAAAATTTAATGGAACATTAGGTTTGCAAATTTAATTGAGCAAAGTTAGAAAAGTTGAAGTTTACGTTACAAGAATAAATCCAAATTATGTTCTTCGGTTATGTGCAACAGACCTCACAGATTTTACCTTTATTAATATTACTTGTTGGCAATAATGTTCTGCATTGCAAAACTGATGATCTAAAAAATTATTTCTCTTAATTCTGAATCTGAGGGACTGTCTGGTCATAGGCAGGACAGTTATACAACACAGGTCAGATTCAGTATTTACCTTAACTACTCCCGCGTTCACGTCTTTAAATGAAGAAATACAGATACAGGTATGGAGAGAGGTAAAGGTCGTCTATCCATCGACCTGTGTGCAAGTACGTATGTCTCTGTCCTTTTTGCACTTTGCAGCAGAGGTATTTCAAACTGTATGAGAAATTTTAATTTCCAGCAATAGTAAAAATTAATGGGTAAAATCAGGCACCTTTGATTTTCCCCTTGAATTTCACCCTACGAACAGAGCAAAGGACAAGTTCTGTTGAAAGATGACAGGGGTGCAGCTGTTGTTTGTGCTAAAACTCTACAGAGGAAGCAAGGAAAACGCTCCAGAGCACGGGAATAATAAGAGGTCCAAGATCACCGTTTACTGTCTAAAAGTGATGTAGCATTTCTATTGTTAATAAAAATGCCTGTGCTCCCAGGAGAGCAGCAAAGCCTTTCGGGCTCTGTAGGCTTCCTGGCAAACAGCTATCCCAGTTTATTAGGAAAACTTCAGTTAATTCCTATTGAACAGTCATTTCCAACTTTGTGTCCATTTGTTTCCCTTCTAGTCTAATGGAGGCAAAGAAGACTGCAATTTGTCCCTTGCACTCACATTTTATTTTCACATATTTTTGCAAGACAGTTAAACTGGCACCGAACACTGAAGTTGCACACAGCTTCAAGAGGAATGGGAGATGTCCTTCAGCAAGTGCTTTTGTTACTCAGGCTTAGAGGGCACATGGAGAGCAGAATTTGCAAAGGAACAAAATATGATTTACATGAGGAAAGTCATGGATTTTTAAAAATGTGAATTTAGTAGAAAAATAACATAAAGGGGAATTCTACATTTTAAGATGAAGTTTCATGGAATTTTAATGAAATAAATGTTCTCAGTGATACAGGGAGAGGAAAAATGAGCAAAACTTAGTAAATCAGATTTAGATGTGACAGAAATCCTATATTTTATTATATACATCAGTACTGAATTTTCTTGTTAGAAAAACGTGCTATGGGAGAAGATATAGCTGAAAATATATGTAATATTTAAGTCACATAAGTTGTGATTATTTTAAGTGAAAAATCACTATTCAAGATATATTTATTTTCAATATCATTATACATTTAAAATATAACTCAGTTATATGATGCAAATTAAAGCTGTTGGCATATTTATTCTTTGAGCCATGGGCAATCTAAGTCTAATGGCCACAAATATTTATTTGGGTTATTATTTGTGCATAGCTGTTTATGTTGTACTAGAAACATTCCTAAGCAACACTCTCTAATATTATTTGTGCTGCATAACATTGAACAGCTTCCACAAGATGAGTAAAGAATTTAAGAAACTTTCACCTTTGCTAGAGAGCTACATATGCATACAGTTATGTAGGTTGAATATAATTCTGAAAATATGATGCCATTATGTAGCTTTTGCACCATAAAATGAGGTGCAGTATGATTTATTATTTCCTCCCTCGATGAAGGAAATGAGCAAGTTTTCTGTGCCTCCTACTTTTCAATGTCTCCTACTTTTCAATCAATAGAGTGTAGGAAGTTCAAAAGCACTTTGAACTATATCACTATTTCTGCCTCATGAAAGCCAAGACCACATGCAACAATTAAAAAAGCAATAGACAAGCAAAACAAATATTTTGTTGAAAGGTAGAGCTGAAAAGAAGAGTAAAGTTTTCCAAAAATCAAGACAGAATCCTTACTTGAATAAGGGCTTTGGGCAAGTTTTTTATACATTTTGAGCCTGAGTGTCTTCATTTTAAAAATGCGGTTAATAATATTTATTTGTAAAATTTCAGGGGACAATCCATCTCAGAGGTTATTTCAGTGTCTGAAACGTAGTATATACTCAATAAATACTACATTTTAGTTTGTATGAATAGAAACGGTATGTTATTCCTTATGGAGTGTGTGTGTGTATATTTTTAGTATGTATACTTAAGATACACACACATATTTTATCTTATTTAAGAGAACACAAACTGACTGTAGGGTTTAGCTTTATTATTTGTGTTTATACAGGCCAATAAGAGCACAACTTGACTAATAGGTCCTTCAGGGTTTGTTAAAATTTAATTTAACCACAACCAAAAGGGTTTTCTTTTTAGGCAGCTTGCTAAACAAAAGTATTGTATCACTGATAACTGCAAGCAACTTCAAAGTTCACAAGAGATGAACTTTCATATTTCCTGTAGAAATTAACATTTAAAAACTGCTATTTTTACAGTACATCATTGGATCTTCATGATAGTCAGTGAATAATTGGTCAAAGTCCAACAGAACTGGCAGAGTGAGGACTGGCACCCAAGTTCCAAGTGCCTGTTTTACTCCTAATTAATTATTCCTCCCTGCTCCATATTGTGGTTCCTGCTACCATTTATGTCTTGTGGAAAGGCAGTGAAAGTGATATGACAGTCTCCGTGATGCTTTTATGTTGTAGGTAGAAATGACTGACTCACCCATAGTATGAGAAACCACTTGGTCTTAAAGCTAAGACTGGCTGACAGACTAGCATACAAGGGGTATTATGGCACAGGTGATGTGTTCAACTGCACCATTCAAGGCCATGGAAGGAAAAGCAGTGAACTTGGAATACACAGGAAGTAATCCTGACTTTGTGTCTTAGAGATTTGCATTCCTTTGGAATTTTCTTAGATGTTATCAGTGCACAAAGCCTACTGATATACCCGCACATTGTGGTTGAAGACTAATCATTACTTCTCATTGTTTGCAACCTAAAAGTGAAGGCAATAATCTGTTGGTCAAATATAGAGTGAGATTTTCCCCAGAATCTACAAAGGAAAAAACATTAGAGTTATTATTATTGAAAGTTTTGGGGAGAAGTTGATAATTAAAAAAACATTTAGACAACTTTTTAATATTAGCTATTTTTTGTAAATATCACCATACAGAAATGTATTAAAAAGCCTTTGGAATGTTTTCAATAGTTACTTATATAAAATGGAAAGAAAATACGAACAACAGCAACAAAATTCCATCTACTACCAAGCTGTGATATAATTCCTATTTTTTAAGACACACAAACATATATATTCATACTATTCTTTTATTTTACTTTTTACAAATCATATACAGGAATTTTAGCAATCAGGGAGAATAAATTTTTCTAAACACACTCATGTGATCCCCAAGCATAAAATACTGATGCAAAAGTTAAAAGCTTCACCAGCTGCCAACATACTCTCTCCCATCACCAGCCAGTTTCCCAGCTAGTGTGTAAAATTATCCTTTGAAAGCCTGGTGATAACTAATTATTTTTTAATTATTAAATACTCTTTTTTAAGAGAAAAAGAATTATGTAAAGTGCAAATTTAGATGGTTGCTAATCACGAATGTCAATTTCGTTAAGCAAATAAAATCACTACGGGAATTTTGGTTGTATTTGTAATTTCCCACTTCCACACAGTAGAATGCAAGATGCAATTTGTTTTCTTGATTTTTGTATTAGTCTTTTGGTTATTTCAAAATAAAGAGGCTAGGTATTTGTTTAGCAACAACTGAATTTTTTTGTAATTAGTAGGTGCATTTACCTTGAATAATTGCAACATCGACACCAAGAGATTTCCTTTGTTCCCTGCTTTGAATCTTAAGAAACGTATTTTGCCTCAGACCTTCCACCAGGCCATCCAACATATTTATTTACTTTATCAACTTATACTTTTAGGCTCTGTTAACAGGCAACATAAAATATGGTAGAAAACTTTCTAGTTTAATTAGTTGATTTAAATTAATCTGGATTTTCACAATTATTTCTTTTATATATTTTTAAAGATATACTTTATCTTTTAGAGCAGCTTTAGCTTTACAGCAAAATTGAGCAGAAGGTACAGGTTCCCCTATATCCCCTCTCCCACACATGCATAGTCTCCCCAAATATCAACATCCTCCAACTATCAACAGCCCCATCAGCATGGCACATTTTTTACAGTCTTGTGATTTTTGCCGTGCATAATCTGTAACCTACATGCCATTGGAGAGTTGGGTCTTTTTGAGCAGGAGCTTGCCTGTGCTCCAGACTGGCCAATTCTACAATAAACCTAATAAATCTCCTTTCTCTACTGAGGACTCCTGCTTTGGAATTTCAGCCAGTGCACGTCGGCAGATGGGCTCAAACAATGGGGCCCAATAACAATGTGAGTGCAACACAAAAGTTACTAAAATGTCAAAAATACTTAATTATATTTGTTGAACATATATGTTCAACTCAACTGTCCTTGCTACTCTCAAATCAAAAGAAACTATAAAATACCTGGTTTGCAAGAAGTCTTCAAGCAAATGGACTATTTTAAATTGCTTTCTCTTTCTATGCCTTGTCTCTTGGGCCTCTGTCATCATGTTATATTACTTTTGCGTTGTTGATGTTTATTTTATGCATTCTGAAACCCTCCCTCTCCATTTCTTTTGCTTCCTCTTTATTCTGTAAATTGTAATTTAATTCTCTTTTTTACTTCTTATATGTCATCTTTCTTTTTTCATTCTTTGTTTGGAAACTGCAAACACTTAAGGGTTAGACTCACATCTATTTAAGTGGAGCATCTTGCATAAAATGTCTCCCCCAGAGTGACCAAAAAGTTTTAGGACAGGCATCCGCAGGAAGCTCTCAGTACCCACCAGCCGGCTTCTCTCCGGCCTCCTTTGCTGTTGCAACGCGAATTCTGCATCAGGGCGCAGCCCAAGGCTGTGCGCTCACAAGCGAAATGTATTTCTCTTGAGATGAAACACTGTAATGTGTGTGCTGATTTTAATTAACATTCCAAATAAGGGTACTTCAGAATGCCATGAAAATATGTTTTCTTAATGCTTTTTCCAAATCTTTCATCTGATTTGTGGGGCGGGAACACTGTAAACGATTAAGGCTTTTGCCTTCTCTATAGATGTAACGTAGATGATTCTGTGTTTGTTAAACTATATCGAAGTGAAACAGTTTTCTAAATGCAAGTTAGTGTAGACATTTTTGCTACATTCCATTTAAGCCATGTCACATAATTTTCTGAAAAATGGAAAATAAAAATTACATCAAAGCTACCCATTCTTTACTCATTTTTTTCTTCATCTGTTATGTTAAATAAGATAGGAGGAAAGATCTCAGTCATGTCTATTAAAACTAATAAGCTATTTATACCTATAAAAGAGAAATGTGAAAGGAGGCAAAGAAACAAAAACCTAGAATCAGATGGATCAGCTAGAAAGTGGAAGGGAATGTGGAGTGTTGACTGCATTTCCATAGGACAGTCCAATCAGGTAAGCGTCTTATTTTCGGGTGTTTCAGCTCTCTTTAAGAGATGTGAGACATCCTACCACCTGGTGATTGAGCTTTCCGTTCTTTTGAACTTACCGTCTGATCTGGAGAGTTCACCTATCACATCTCATCTGTTGCACCCCTTGTGTAGGACGTGGACATCTTTACCTCAAGAATACTAATCAAGGGTAAACCAACTACAGCCCTACGGCCAAATCTGGCCCTTATATGCTCCACCTCCAGCTAACACAATTTTTTTCAATATTTAAGGTTGTTTTTAAAAAAAATAGTATGAGGCAGAGATCAGAACTGGCCTGCAAAGCCTACATTATTATACTATCTGCCTATCTCTGATTTATGGGGAAAAAAATCCTCCTAAATTGTCAATATTATTTTGGGGTACAGTGTATTGTGCCCAGTCGTCTTAGCAAATGTGCTGTTTGATCACGAATTTGGTGGAAGAAAAGAGGGTGTGTACCAACTCGGTGGCTGACAGTAGCCTCACGGGACCACTTGATCACAAATTCCTATTTGGTCAGGTCATGATGGGCAATCACGCTTCAAGCCTCTGACAGCTTTAATTTAAAGCCCTGGCCATTGTTCTTGTACACCCAGGTTAACACACCTTTGAAATGCCAGAGGAACCCTCTTTTTCAGACCGCTTGGAGCCGTAAGCACCCTCAAGGGAGCTCATCATCTCGTTAACCATCTGCCCCTTGCTTTCTCCCACCTTCATGTAATTTTTCTTACATCCCTCCCTAAAAAGAAACTGCAAAATCAAGACCGGGCTTCTTGGCACGTTGTCAGGTTGACTCAAATAAACGCTTGCAAATTTGGACATTCTTACGCTGACAATTTCTAACATTTTTTATTTTGTTTAAAAAAGCTGTTTTATTTATTCTTTATTCTCTTACCCTCGCCAACTTCCTGTGTATTTGCAGGTAGTACGATCATGTTGTTCGTCACTTTTCAAAAAGCTCATGCTCTTTACTCCAGTGAAACCCATGTCTGTCAATATTCCAGGGAACTTCCTACTTATTAAATCTGCCATACTAATATGTATTTGCTCAGACAGCATTACTGTTTGTATACTGTCCCTGAGAATATAATTGCAGTTATGTCTGCCTCAGCATTTCTGTTTGGCCATTTTCCCTTCAGTGTTTAAAGTGTTACTTTCATTTTTCGAACTGTCACTTTAAAAGCACCAGTTATCAAAGAAGGGAATCTTGCCTTTAACTACTCCTTAATCAAAGTGTAGATAAGCTCTGATACTTTAAAATAAGCCAATTTGTTCCCAAGTGTTAACTTATCCTCTTAATGTACAGAGTCCATTATGTACTTATCACTGACCTGAATTACCATCTGATCTTTAAGAAAGTCACATTATAAGAAATGGCAGCCCTGACCTCCACACCTCTCTTTGGTCCTGAGTGTAATATTGTTTTTAAACAAGAATGTATACTAAACATGAAATGTTTAATATGTCTCATACTTAACATTCATGACTAAAATTTTACAATAATTAAATTCATGTTTTTCATTAAATAGAAAAGTTCTATATATATTAAAGTTTATTTTAATATGAAATAAAATGCAACCTTATTATTTCTTTCACATAGCAGTCAGTGTTGCAGATCAACATTTCTGTCTCCACTATATTTAAACCTCATGAAGATTCTGAATTGTCATATGTTTATTTTCCTTTATTTAAGGCAGGTTACATGAGGATTAAACAACTTGAGGATGCACCACTGATTACCCCAAATGATCTCGCCTAGAATGGAGCTACTTAGAAATAAGGACCTCATTCCTATAATCCTTCACATGCAAGCCAAAACACTGTTAAAATTTAAATTTCAAAAGTTCAATTTCCACAGGTCTGTGGGGGAGCTAATGATGATTTTTACATGAGAATATAATTTTTTTCCATTAAAAAGCGAGACATACTGAAATCTGTGAGAGTAAATCAGTACTTTCAGCTACTCAAGTTTTTCTGAAAATCTTCAGCTCTATAGAGGTAATTCCAGGAGAGCTTGTCAGCAATGTCAATCTTTCTTCTTCTCTATTCAAATTGACATTTCCCCAGTCCCAGAGAGAAACATAAAAATTCCATTTCAATGCTCATTTCTTCAAGTGTTAAAAATGAATTCCCTGAAGACATCTGATTCTTCATTCATTACTTTTAAAGTTACCACTGAATAGATGTTAGCTGTATGTCAGAATCCTCCCCATACAATAACTTACACGAGATAATTATTGATATTTTTATCTTAGAAACAGAAAACTAAGGCTTGAAATGATAGTCTAAAATCATATAACTCTGCAGAATTGGTATTTCATTCCAAATGCTTCCAACTTAATTAGCCATGAAATTGTTCACTATTTTATACTAAAATTCATCAACGGGCATGATACTTGGAAAAGAGACCATGTATTTTATATTCCTGTGTCAGTTGAGGTCTTCCAAGAAGCAAATGTCAAACTGGATTAGATATGGATAAGAAAGATTGGGTGAAATGACTGTGAAGAAAAATGGGGAGAAGCCAAGTACACCTTCTGGTATGAGGCAAGTCTGACATCTCTCAAGAAGAGGGGGAAAGAAGGCAGATTGGGTATTAAGTCTCAGATGACAGCGTAGTTCCAAGAAAGGCTCATTGAGGCAGATGGATGAGTGTTTGCTTGAGCCAAAGTTGCCTCACCTTGCAAGAATGGGCTTGCCAAGCTCAAGTTCCTGACTGAGAGCAGCTTGAAGGAACAAGGCCTCAGCTTGAAAATGTTGGGGACATCAATTACACTGATTGCAGCAGGAGAGGTAGGTGATGCTTTTTGATGGCTGACAAAAATCCTCAAAGAATGAAAGATCGTGTTTCTCAAGTGAAAATTCAGGAAAATGTGGCATTCTATGAACATGTCTGTGGATTATGTACTGTTCATTTCCTTAAATGGTACGTGTAGATGTGTGGGTGGCAGGGTAGGAGGCAAAGAATGGAGACTGAGAAGGGAATGCTGAGGAAGGTATCTCAGGATGGAGGCTACAAAAACAAATGCCTCTTGGTCAGCACTGTAGGTATTAGTCCAGACAATGGAGTTAGTTAGAAAAAAGTTTAGAACTCAAGGAAGTGGGAGTAATTGAAAGGATATCTTAGTTCAGGAAGTTACTGTAGAGTTCAAAATGTTTTCTTAAACCACAAGAGGCCTGAGCCAGAAGCAAGTATCGAGACACAGTATGAAACAAGATGATTCTCACACTTAGGAACAAGAGGTCACTGGGCAAGTGGAAAAACACTGGTGAGCCTGGGACGGTTGAGCATAAAACACATCTGGTTTTACAGGTCAATTGCCTGTAAAGGGGCAGGAAAATAATGGAAAGGGAAACTCAGAGAGAATAGTATGTAAATTCAGGTTTGCTTTGGAAAAATCTGGTATGACTAGTGTATATAACGCCATTAATGTTTGTAAGTCAAACTAACCCTTGATGACAGATGTTGAAAATTTGAGGTTCCTTTCAACATATTTAATAACATCTAAGTATGATCTCATGATGTAAATATATGTATATATTGGTTAGATATTAACTCCTCTCATTCTCGTACGAACCTCTTCTCCATCTCAGCTTTGGGTCTTCCTGCTGTCACTGATCCTTGCAAGATCTCTAATCCCCTAATCTAACCCTTTACCAAGTGTTCTTTGACAGGGTTTTCCTATTAACTAAGGTTGGAGAGATGAACCCTGGTTTTGTTGATATTCTTCCCAGGGGTCTGCATTATATTAGGCTGTTTTTGAAGCCTCAGAAATCCTCTTTTAAGATCCAAAGGAAAGAGTCTTAAAAGCAAATGAGCTGTGATCATTTATCCAATGTGAATAATGTTAAGGTAAGTCGTGACTCTAGAAAAGGCTGCTTATCTGTGCTGTTATCCTGCCTTAACTGTTTTAGGAGGGAAAAGCTCGCTTGTAAATGAAATTTGCAGCCACATGGAGTTATACAAAAGTAAACATACTAAAATTCAATATTAAAACTTAATGCAGATCATGAAATGCTGCTGCTAACGCCCCATGCTTCGTCTGACTTTTGACGGAGTTTTGCGCATGAAAGTCACTCGGTCTGCGTATTTGTCTCCGCTGTGTTTTGCTGTGGCCTGTTCTACAATCGCATACTCCCGTTTGCATTCCTCTCTGTCCAGCATGCAGGCCAGCTGATCTTTTACTGCTACGGTTATTTTCTTCTCTTAAACAATTGTCTAAATGTCAGGTATCATAAAAGTGTTTTTGAAAAAATTAAAAGCACAAGTTCTAAATCCCAGGGGAAAAATATTAAAAGGCTTTAGGATGTGATTTATCTTCATTATCCTCTAGGTTCCTTTCCATTTCCAACTGCTGGCTACAGTTTAGAGGGGTAAGGAGGCATATTAAGTCTTTTTTCCCTTTTTATAGCTTTCCCTTCCCCAGCCCAATCTATTATTTAAGTTAACAGGCCAGGGCTTTCCCCAGAAAACTTCCCCTTTTCAATTTCAATTTGGAAAAGAAGGGGAGGGGGGATCAAGCTTCACAACATGTATTTCTTAAATGTGACCTTTACATAGCAACAAGAATATGTGCCATTTTTTCATACTGTAAATCAAATGTAAATGTGAGAAAAGGGACCAAATGACATTAAAAATTAGGGTTTTTGTGGCATTTGAGTAATTTATAAAACTTCCCTGCCACCGAACGTGAAGTAAGGTGTATTTCACTGACTGATCGATCGAAATTCCACTTCTGCATCAGATTCTCAGAAATATACTGCTTTTGTGGATATAAGATTATAAATTTTAGCCTAAATTTGCATTAGTGCTTTGTTTAAGCAATCTTCAGGTCTTATTTTATAACTCTATCTTCTTTCCTCTATTAGCTGTTCATTTTCCACCAGTTATACCATTTTAAAATACACAAGTTTTCAGTAATCAACTCAGTCCATTAATGCATTCTATCCTGATTTTTTTCTTCTCTAACATAATAACAAGTATTAGCTAAACTTTAATATCTTAGTACAATATCAAGTCATATTATGCCAAAAGATGTATCATGTTGTCATAAAGGGATGTCCCTTTCAAAACTTTAATGTGGACTTATACAGGACAGACAGGACACAGCTGCATTAACCAGCCAGCTGAGAATAAATATGTCACCCTGGATTCCACACAGTGTGCATTTTTCAGTTGCATGCTCATCTGCCAAAACATATGACTCTGAATTACGTTAACAATTTTGGTTTAGGTCAGTCACACAATTTAAACACCTGCACATAGCCTATATTTTCATTCCCCTATTGAAAGTCTCTATTCAGCAGCATCGATACATTTAGAAAGCTCAAAAGAGAAGGAAGTAGGCTTCCTTAGTTATTTTCATTTGAGCTCACATACTGTCTGACCTATTTTACTTGTGTTGCAGAAACATTATAAGATCCTTTTAATCCCTTAAAGAGTTGTTGCAAAAAAAGTATTGTACACACACATATAAAGTGGACAAATGGATGAAGTGCCAAGTATCATACATATTTTTTTGCTAATTTCTAAAGTAGAAGCACAGGCACATAAAAACTATTGGCAATCTTAAAAATATCAAGGACTCCTTAGCTGTAAAAAATAATGTATGGTATATGTAATGCACTGAGTCGATTCATTGCCTTTCAGGGGGAACATTTCTATTTTGACCCCTGAATAAATCAGCTAATGGCCAAAAAGCTAAAATTGAACTGTTCTTTCCTTAGCCTAAGTATAAATTTAATTACTATAGAAATTATTAGACTCAATATTCCCTAGTTGTAGGGACTTCTACAGGCTGATGCTGTAAGAATAAATGATGTATTTACATACACTGAAATAAACTTAATTATTAAAAAAATGTATCCTTTCTTTAAAGCAAATATCAAAAATGTGCTTTTTTGCAGAAATCCTCATCTTACCTTCTTATCTTCATAAGAGGTATTTTTTATTAAATTTTTAGTCCTATGTGTTACATTTTACCTGGTTCAGGAAATAATCTGTTCTTATGTTTTTGATCCCACAAATAATGTGGAATAAGTGGCCACAAAAAGTTTATAAGATTTTATATTTAAAAACTAATCATTTTGCCATTTTAAGCTCCAACATGTGAAGAGCTTGGAAGTTGTCATTCCTATCGTTAAACAGCAACAAACTAGTTGGACAGATAATCAATAATTTTTTTTGTACCCATTAGAGAGCTGAGGTTGCAGGACAAACTGCTACCCTGAAAGCTGGAGAGACAGACCCATCCATGAGAGGTAGGCCTAGATCTGCCAACCTGGAGCAAGGCCACTGGAGACCTAAACTGACAGAAATACTTGAATGGTAATTTTGCCTAATTACTGGAGGCTGAGTGTGGACTGGCTGAGTTTGAACAAATGCTATGAGGAGCAATCTTACCTGTATATGTTTTACTTCCGGGAACCACATTATGTTTTTATAATGAATATCTGAAAAAGATTCCCTTGTGGCTTTAGCAGACAGAAGGGGAAGAGTAATCATTGTGAAATGTACTCAAAGCTTTCTCAGTAACACCTAAATTATCTTTGAAGGAAAGGACTAGGCCTAGGTCTTATTCCAGCTAGGGAAAGGAAGTTCCTTCTACTCCATTCACCTTCAGCTTTCTTGTCCCACCAAAAGAAAAAATCAACAAACAAAAACAGACATAAACATAGTCAACAGGGGTTAGAGTTTCAAAGAAATAGACTGGGAATACTTGGAAATTTTATACCCAGGGAAGAGAACAGGGAACAGAAGAAAAAGCTATACTGCTAAAAAAACAGTTGTAGAGGTCACAGCCCAAGGAGACTGGCCAAGGAAAAGAGTAAGATTTTATCAGATTATAGAAAGCAGCCACTTCCCCATACCTCATCACCACATCAATAGGACTTGGGTTACATCTGAAAGGACTGGAAAGTCAAGGTTCTGTCTGAGGAGTACCCAGGGAAAGCCAACATCAGCAGGGTCAACAAAAACAGGAACATTAAACCTCTGTCACCTACAGCTACATCAAACACCAAACATATTCTAGCCCATTGACATTAAATCTCAAAATAAAAGTCTAAATACCACAGTTCCTATAACCAAATACAGAGATGTCCAGCTTTTAACAAAATAATTACAAGGCATATCAAAAGGCAATAAAATCCAACATCTGTAAAATAAAAGGAATTATCATAATCACACCCAAATATCACACACATGTAGATTTAAAATAGCTATAATTAATACGTTAAGGGCACTATTGGGAAAACTAAATCAATAAAAAATAAATGAGTATTATAAGAAGAGGTATTGCCATTCTAAGAAAGAATGAAAAGGAAATAGTAGAAACCAAAAACATTGTAAGAAAAAATAATTCCTTTGATGGATTCATCAGTACATGACACGACTGAGGAAAGAATCAGTAAGCCTCAAGATTGGTTCATTGAAATAGAAAAATAAAACTTAAAAAAAAATCAGAGCAAGAAAGAACTGTGAAAAAATTTTGAAATCTAAAATGCACAAAATTGGAATAGTAAACAGAACAGAGAGCAAAGTGGAATAATTATATGAAGCAATTAATAGCTGAAAAATTTTCATAATTAATGATAGACACCAAACCACAGATTCAGGATGCTAAAAGAGTGACAAGCAGGATAAATACCAAAACAGATAACAACACACCTAGGCATATCATATTCAAACTGTAGAAAACTAAAGAAAGAAAATCTTGAAAGAAAGCAGGGAAAAAAACACACCTTACTTTTGGAAGAACAGGAATAAGAATAATAGATGATTTTGTTATCAGTGAAAGTGAGGTGTCCCTTTCCCCAGTGGGTGATGGGGTGGGGTCCTTCTGATATCTAGAGAAAATAATTTTCTGAGACTTGCAAGGGAGGATTAGTGATTTTTATTTGCATGGAATTATGTCCTTCGGTTTCCAAAGTCCCATTTCCCTTAATCCAGCCCTGGAAGCTGTGCAGCTGGATATTCAACAGAGCAAGAAGCAAGCCAGCATCCAGTTTCCATTCCATATTGCAGCCTGTCCAGTCTAGCACTGAGCTAGTTATAGTCCATCAGTCCCTTGTGTGTGGGGACATGGCTGTGGGCCATGTAGGGGGATGCAGGGGCGTGAGAGCCCAACAAGCCCGAAGTGAAGGGCAAGCGAGCAAGAGCAACAAGAGCGCAGAACTCCCTTGTTTAGGAGATTAAATGTTTCAGATCTTCCCACGCTTGCGGTGGCCACGCCTCCTCTGGCCACTGACCTGTTCCCGGGCGTGACTGACCAGCACACACCTTCCCTGTGTCACCCAGACTTTACTGGGCATGTGTCTAAACTACAGCTTCCTGGCAACACTGCACAAATAACTAAATCTGGCCTTCCCATTGCTCCTTTCCGGTTATTCTTCACTAGTTTAAATTACGTTATCAATTTCTTTTCAGATGCCATGCAAGCAAGGGGAGAATATAATAAATATTTAAAATTCCGGAAAAAACAACAACAAAACAACAACCATAAAGTCTATAGCCAGTAAATTTTATTTCAAATGTAGAGAAATAAAACCACTCCAAAAAGCTAAAAACAAAATAAACGCTAGGGAATTCACTGCCCACAGACCTGCCTCCAGGAATGTTAAAAGAAGAATGACTGAAGAAATGGCCAGAAACTTAGATCTACATAAAGAAAGAAAGAACATCAAGTAAAGAGTAAATGAAGGTAAAATGAAGACTTTTATTTTTTCATTCTTAATTGACATAAAAAATAACTTTGTTTAAAGCAATATTGGTTATAGTAGCAATGTATTAGTTGATTATAAGGTATAAATATGTGAAATGAAAGACATCAATGTCACAAGGGACAGGAGGGAGGAATTGGGAATAACCTCTTACAAGGTACCTAGACTACACGTGAAGTACTATAGTGCTATTTCAAGGTGGATTCAGATTCGTTAAAAGCGTATATTGTAAACATACCAGGAATGCCTGAGAAACTCTCACAGCCTAGAAGAGCCCAAGTAATGAGGTAAGGTTAAAAAAACACCACCACCAAAGTCTGTGACATTTCTTAGGCTCCACACAGATCTGTGGTGAAGTGGGACTACATTCATTTTGTCTTCCTTCACATACTTAAACAATCTTCTTGTCTTATGTGCAGCTAACTTGGTTAAAGTGGTAAAATTTGAGTGAAGCCTATCCGAAAGCCTCTCATCTGATTGATTTAAAAATATATTCCAGTGGGTCATTTTCCCCTTTAGATTAATTTTTAATGTTCTGTGACTTGTTAGAACATTTGAAAAATGTCCACTAAAATGGCCAATTTGGGGTTGATTTTTGATAGCTGAAAAGAATCTTTAGAGTTAGTAGATCTGATGCAGCCTTAAAATCCTTAGTTTTAAAAATGCCTAATTGACAGGTCACTTCAGATGTCTCTAGATAAAAATGGAAAACCACATACAATAAAAAACACACATATTTATGACTAGGACCACATAGGAGAAATTCTATTTTTTGTTTTATTTGTTTTAATATGAATTATTCTTGACAGAGGAGTCGGGAGTTTTGGACACATAACCAGAGCTTTACCTTGAGCTTATTATATGCGTGTTACTAATTTTTCCTTTACTCTTATTACTCTTTAACTTAAAAAAAAAGGGGGGGGGGTTGTTCCTGGTGTTTAAACTCAATGACCCAGGGAGAGCCGGAGTTGAAAATCATCTCCTGATAAAAGCAGCAAAATCCTATAAATCCTTAGGGTCACAGATATATAAAATTAAGTTACTTAGCTTTTTAAAATGGTTATACACTAGTCTAAGCATGTTTGTATAATTTCCTTTGAGAAAATTGAACAATCTCCTATATATAGGGAATTTAAAGAAAGTCAGAACTGGTGGTATTTATGATAGAAGTAGGTTCATATATGTGCTTTTTTGGGCTCACATAAGTGTTTGTTTCAGTCGCTGAAATTTAAAAATCAGAATGCTTCCCATAAAACTCTGAATTTTAGTTTCTTTGGAAGAACAAACACACTGATTAACGGGACTCTCTGAAATAGAGTGTTGGAGCTTCATGATTCTAGTCCCCTTTTATAAGGCTGTTTGGGCCATTCGGAAACCAGCTCCTAGTGAGGATTCTGTGATATTAATGACCAATATTAATTTTCTGTAATATTTAAGTGAATAAAGTCCATAGCTTGCATGTCTATAGCTCTAGAGAAGAATGGCACTGCTATAAATCATTTGCTCAGGTTAGAAATCAAGTACATTTACATAGACACATTCATTTTATCTCTTCATTCCTTTTTGTCCCCATAGCTCTTGATTCCAAAAAAGCTCCTTCAGAAAATAGATAAACATTTATAAGGCTTGACTTACAAAATTGTTAATCTGCCCTTAATTTTTCTCCTGCCACACAGAAAAAAATAATTTAATCTAACATTTAATGAGTTTTCTTATATTGACTTTCTCTTTGGTTTGAACTATGATGGTATCATCACTTTTATACTAGAAGCATCTCATGGTTTTAAGAACCACAGGTCACCTAGTCTTTGTAATGTGTGACTTTTAAAATAACGTTAAAAAGAATTAGTAAAGCATCAAAAGACACAAATATAAGTGATCCTTTAGTTCACAGGCATGAAATATATAGTTTTAAAAAATTTAGTTATAAACAAAAATATAGTTTTTAGATAAGGTCACAACAATTAATCTGTATTCCATGTTTTACTTCTTATTATTGCCTAGCATTTTCCCCGCATTTCATTTGTGCAATTTGAAGTTTGTGTATCAGTTTCAGCTTTCTATCTGCCTCATGAAAAATACAGAGATGTTTCCCTGTCAGTAGAGGTCCTAATTTAACAAACTGTCAGTGAGAATTTGTCAAAAAAAAGTTTATTCATGAAAATTTTGGCTTCATATTGAATAAACCCATTGACTCATGTTCCAGTTGGCATTGGAATTTTTAAAAATTTGATCAGAAATCTAGTGTAGACATTTCCAAAATAGATGTTCCTAAATTTAGTGTAAAATTGCTCAAATTAACTCTAGAATATGCTATTTAGTTGCAATGATTTAACATGTATAATATAATAAAACAATATTATAATTGATGTGTGTGTTCCAATTACCTCAAGCTTCTAATTTAATTTGACTATGGAAAACAATATGTGAAGGATATCGTATGTAAAAGTCTATTTTAAAAAGTAGACAAAACAGGACTGTAACTAAATATTAGAACACAAAATGATCATCATTACTCAGCCTCTTACCCTCCACACGTCCCCCTCACTCAGGGCCCCAAGCAAGTTCTATACAGCCCATAGAACATGAGGACTTAATTTAAAAACAACACACAAAACATTGAGGTAAATGTTAGTGTTTCCTTGGCAAAAAAGAGACTATTTTATTAATGAATGTGTAATAAATAGGTCATTAATTTCGATATTGCTTATTAATAATAAATAAGTTTTACATTATAGGGACATTGACAGCACTTGAGAAAATGCCTCAATCATAATAAAATTAACAATAGCTTCTGTTTTGTTTTTAATAGATTTTCATTATTTGCCAATCATTTTTCTAACATCTATTTAATTCCCACAAAAACTAAGTTTTATATATATATATATATATATATATATATATATATATATATATACACACACACATATATATATATATTTCTCTAACTATTGAGAATTGAAGCTATATTTAACTGGTTATGTCATGTGCCTAATGTCTCATTAGAGATGTTAGAAAAAAAACCTAGATTTAAAAAAAATTTTGTATGTTTGTTTTGAATCTAAACAGTTATTTATTGATCACCTGCCATTTGCCAAACAGTTTTCCTGAGTTCCACAAGGTAGAAAATGAACTAAGACAATGACTTTGCCTCAGTGAGGTCACAGCTTCTTAGAAGGGACTGATTTTTTTAAACTATGGGAATAGAATATGTACCATATAAAGTTATGCACAAAGCAATGGTGTGCTGGGAAATCAACTCCAGAGGTGTGGTGATGGTGTGGCAGGAGAGCCCTCAGATGCCAATTTCTGTGGTGTAAATATTCCCTCCATGGCTGATTTCAAGCTCCTAGCAGTTTAAAAATCAGCTTGAAAGTTTCTGAATATTGAATAATCAGCTCTCACAAGTGGATATAAGATGACTTTAATTCATCCCTGGAAGTGTGGTGGGAGCATAAGGAAGGCAGCAGTGAATTCTGGCTGGAATAGGGGTGGGAAAGTATTAGGAACAGGGAGAGTTTGAACTAATTCTTGAGGATGAGCAAGACTGTACGGCAGAGAACAGAAAGAAGAATGGTCAGTGTAGAGGGGATATTATCTGCAAACTAAGAATGCTAATTCATGGTGTGCTGGGTCTCTGGAAGCTGAGTGTTACACTGGAACCAGATTGTTAAAAACCTTAAGTGCTGCACAAGGAATTTTGATTCCTTAGATAGTAAATGGGAATCTCTGAAGTAGCTCACAAAACCTATTTGAGGAACAACTAACGAAACAGCCCAAACACAGATGGATTCTGCCGAATGCCAAGATCTTCTACAAACATGGCAACCTACTTGTTTTGAATAGAAGTTTAATACTCTGGCCACCATCAATCTCATCCTTTCTCTTATGTCCTCCAATGTACTTATCTGATAATGAACATGATGGATAAAATATATAGTGTAAGATTTGGGAGAATAGAACCAGTTCTTATAAAGCCCGTTAAAATAGAAAGTTAAGCAATGAATGCAAAATTTAACCAATTTAGAAGTGTTTTCTTTTTTTTTTTTAGATTTCTTGTTATAAAATATTTTTTTAGACTGCATCACCTAAGTGGTTTTTCAATTGCTGCAGTTATCTATGTAGATGATATTAACTATTCCAAATTTTTTCATATTTGCAAATAATACAGAGTTCTTAGATTAAATATTCACATTATCTTAGTAAGTCAGTCTTCTTTGCTTGATCTTCTCTCTTTATGCCACATTTAAAAACCATGTGAACAAAAAGTATTAGTCCTTCCTGAGGCAAAATTGTAAGGAAGGAGAGAAAATATTCAGATCTGGACTCAAAGTGAATTTTTTAGCTGGTTTCATAGTTAGACATACATTAAAAGTTCAAACTTAGTGATTTTATATATTTTTCCATCTGGAAAAAGGATAGCCTTATAACCCATTATAACAGAACCATCTACATTTTAGTAACAATTTCATTGGTCAAATGTTTTTCTTTTTCTTATTAATCTGTTGATGGAAAATAAAAACACATTGCTATAATGGCTTATAAATAAAACTTCCATGTAGGAAAAAAATTTACTCTTGACAAAGCTTAAATTTCTATTAAAGAGTTTATAAAGCAGGGTCAGGCACTCAGAATTTTTACCCCTGGCGAGTAATCTCTGTGGTTGAGTGTTTTATGGACTTCCACTAACAATATTTTGCCTGGTTTCTTTTAAGCAAGATTCTAGGAAGTTGATTTTTTTAATAGAAGTAAAAAAGTTTCACAAAGAAAGGTATAATTATGATAAAATAAAGACCATTTGTCAAGAATTATTTTCCTTTCAATACTGTGGTCCCTCCAAATACTGTTTTCCCAATGACCCAATATCCCTCTTCTAACCTTGCTGGTTGGCAAGCCGAAAGATTTATAATCCATCTCTAAATCTATATCCTATATGTTTGGAGAATTGTTATTTTCTATCATTTTATTTTGCTTTTATCTTGTCTATTTGGAACTAGTTTGAAGTTTAATAGTCGTAATTGTGAAGACAGCAGAGTTGTTAAATTGTTTTAGGGTAAATATAATTATGAAACTACAAACATATAATTCTCATAGAAGTAATAATAAGGGCTCACTCATTAAGCCATCCTTTAGTTCCTTCTAATGTCAATAAACACAAATGAATCAAAGATTACTGAACTCACAAATGAATGATTAGAAAGTTCTACATAAGCCAATCATGTAACTTCTTAAAACACCGGATCTTAGACACGTTTCCTTAACAAATTATTGATGAAATGTTTTTAATGTTGTCAAAATCTAAAACAAATTTTATGACATAATTGCAAGATGATATATACAACTTATCTTCAACTAAGGGATTCAGTTCAAGAACTTTACACTATTACATTTATGAGTTAAACAGGAAGCACATTTGCTCCTATTTTACCTGTATTGGAGTGTTATACTAGGAGATATCTTCCAAATGACTCTTAGATTCTCCCTCCCTAAGTAATCATCACTGTCTAATTTTACCTGTTTATTATTTAAAGGCCAAAATATTTGTTTCTAGATACCCTGTGTGAACATTTATCTCTGAAGATAGTCTCTTTGTTTAAAGTGTATAAGTCCTTTTGAGCAGAGAGCTAAGTGTTTAAAATGGATTATTTTTTGAGGATGGAGTTAGGCTCAGTCTTTTATTCGCATTTCAACTTTAAATTTGGCAGCTGACAACCATTTTATTTAACTAAACACCTTAATCAAAGAAATGCACGAAAGATAATGTTGGCAGAAAAATGCTTCTACATCTGTTGAATTTCAAGTTCTAATCTAACTACCTGTTATTTTTTTAAAAGTCATGACTGCTTTTATGTTAAAAGTATCAACTTATAAACTGAACTTTTTCAATTTTTTTTACTAGTTATTTCCTGCCATTTCAATAAAAACCTACACAAATTACTTTTCCATCTCCTCCCCCTGGTTTGGTAAAACTTATCAAATACTAACTTGCAAACATTCACTTACATAATTTCTATAACTTTTCCCAATAATTACAATATATATCAAAATTGTAAAGTTATTTTTTAGCTATGTATGTGTGTGTGTATGTGTGTGTGTTTGCAAGAGAGGGAAAGAGAGATAAAGACATAGACATTAAGAAAGACTGGAATGAGCAAGAAATGTATTATTTTAAAAAATAAGATCAGAGTTGGAAATATTTCATACAGATGTTTATCAGATCAGGCAAAGGAATGTATTTATTTCAAAGAATGTGCCTGTATTAAGAATACGTCTCGAAGTCTGCCATTTTAGACCGTGTCTACATAGGGCACTTCATGAGGAAGGTTAGCTATTGCATTAGGGTACCAGAAGGGCAGCATTTTGTAAGCTGCTGCTGGGGAATGAGAATGCCTGCTATAGAGAAGGGGACATTTCTCTTACAGTGTTGACTCTCCTTTCTGCCTCTACCCTTTCTCTTGTCACCTCCCATTACTAGTATCATTACTTGGAAAACTGTTACTCGTCCGGTGTTGAGAAGTTTGTATGCACACAAATACTGAAAATCTTTCCATATGATAAATGGTTTGGTGCTGTCAAAATATCAGTGGCATTTGCAGCACCAAGAAGGTGATTTGGTGCTGTGGCTCACGTAGGCTCGTATTCAGATTTAAGCTTTGCTATTCTTCATTAATCCAAGCTTTACCAAGTAAACAAATGCTTTATTCTTATATAATTTATATACATATAGTTGATTCACATATAATGTATATGCAACAAATCTCACCCATCTGAAGTATTCAGTTCAGTGCAACCACCACCACTGTGTAAGTTTAGAACATTTTTATCACCTCACAGAGAAAACCCACGCACACTTGCTGTCGATCTCCGTTCTCCGCCCCCATCGTGTGATTGGGGGTTGTGGTTTCCCCTTGGAAATCACACATCTATTTTCTGATTTTGCCCATGCTTAACATTTCATATGAATGGGATCAGACAATCTGTGAGCCTTTGTAACTGGCTCCATTCACTTAGCATGCCATCTTCAAGGTGGATTCATGCGTAGCGTGAACCAATACTTCTTTCCTTATGGAACAATAATATTTCATTATGTTTTCATTTCTATTTACCTTAAAGTATTTTCTAATGTGTCTTTTGATTTCATCTATCACACGCTGGTAATTAAGGAATGTGCTGTTTATTTTCTACCTATTGTGAATTCACCAAATTTCATTTTAATTTAATTTAATATAATTTAGTTTAATTCTATTGTTATCCAAGAACAAACTTTTAAATGATTTAATCCTTTAAAATGTATTGAGATATGTTTAATGGTCTAATATGTAATCTTGACTTAGGCATCAAGTGACTTAAAATCTGGTCTTTCCTCCATCACTATTACAGTGTGGAGTGTGTAAAACTTTTAATGTTTCTTAGCCTCAGTTTTCCCAGCTGTTGTAGTTTGAATTTGACATCGAAGTTTCTATAATTAAGAACAAATATATGTTTTCTTGTTTTCTAGAAACCTTTTGTTTAGCTTTTAGTAGAACAGGAAAAGATCTTTCCCAAAATTGTCAAAACCGTGCTTTCTTATGAGGAAACATAATTTCCTCTTCTTACATTTTTATTATATTTCATCTTGAAGTGCCCCCACATTCATTATATTTATGTCTATTTGATGGCATCCTCTGTGGCTAAGTATACCAAACCTCACGAAAAGTGTAGCAGTGTATTTTTAACCAAAGCATATAGATGTGTCTCCAGGAATCTATAAATATATTTAGCATGTTTTATTTTAATTACAATCAATTTAGAATTGATTGTGGTCCTTTCTTCCCTCAAAAGTGGCTTTGGCATATGCTGGGTAAAGGAGACATTTTCCTAAATATCATATTTTTATCAAATGAATATATCATTTAGAGCTCTGCAAACCCCAAAATGTTTATATATTCTGCTTTTAGTTTCTCCTGATGATACTGAGGCTGAAAATAAAACTGTAAAATCTGATGCTATTTCTAGAAAGGTCACCTTTAAATAAAAGTATTGTTTGCATATATCTATTTTGTGTGCTATTTATCTGCTTATTTCTCTTTTATACTCAAGTTTAATTTTTGAAATAAATGTTTTCTTTCTTGTCTTTTCAGCTTTAGTTTCAATTTCTTTTCTGTCTTTTTTTTTTTGTTACTTAAATTTTAGAGATGGGAAGCTTCAGCCGTTTTCATATAGAAGTGATATAAATTGATTATTGCTCTCCTGAATTTTCAGAAATATAAAATGAGAAAAAGTGAGGAGAGAGTAATGTATTATTTTATATAGTATAAAATAATATTCATCTCTAATATTCTTTGCTAAGCTTGAAAAGTTTGATGATACTGATGTTAAGAGCTAACTTTTCTATAAACTTAAAATGCAGCCAGGCACCATTCTAAACGCTTTACATATATTAATCCAGAAAATAACCGCATATGCTTGTTTTAATCTTCACAACAACCCAGTGAGGCAGGTAAAGTTATTATACTAATTTTACAATTGAGGAAGCAGAAGCCCATGGAGGTGAAGTATTTGTCCTAGGGTCACACCGTAGACTCCAGAGATGGTGCTCAGAGCCGCTGCAGTCTAACAAGCCATAGCAATAGGGGAAACTAGACAAGGACACCGACGCAGAGGCCATTGTCCTTCCCTGGCTTCCACAGCCTTTTCCTCCTTGCTGCTAGGTCTTCAGGAAAATTAATTCTCTAACGTAGCAAGTGTAATATCAGGCTGATCCTCATGCCCTGGCTGCAGTGTCAAGCTCCTGTCCTCCTTACTCTCTATCGCAGCCGAGTTTTAAAGCAAATATGTTAAGTGGAAAAATCTGGCTGAGCTTTCCCATCAGTTTCAAACATTTCCAGTTTTCCAATTCAACATCCATTTAGGTATTACTTGAGGCACATTTAAATTTTTGGATTGTAATGTATTCCATAGATTTTTTTTTTTAAATATAACTTTGAGTTCATTTGGGAAAAAAACACCCACAGAAAACAAAAATAAAAAAACAATACAGAACGAATTTCTCCCTAAATGTCTTATACTGGTCCCGTACAGTGCTCCATTCTTCCTCCAGGTGAAGTATTTACTGCCTATTTTAGGCATACAACTCTATATCACTTCTATTGGCTGAGAAAAGGAAAAGTATGAAAATAGTTCACACAGATACTAGAATTAGTTTGACAGGAAGGGGCAGGCCATTGACCAGGACATGATGATCGTTATATGTCTTTTTTTTTTCTCCCCAGGGGATAAAAACACGGTAGAAACTTGCAAGAGGACTCCTCCTCAAGAAATCATTGCTTATCAAAATAAATAAGGGAAGAAGCATTTCATGTCTTTATTGTTTAGTTATTAAATAAAACAATCTGTAAGCTGCTTTATTGACATTATTTTGCTAGTTAGTTTAATTAGGCACCTTTTGAAGTGGGATAGGTTTCTAGCTACAAATTAAAAATAATAAATCAGACAGGACTAAACATAATACTTCTTTTTCTTATAACTAGAACACATTCCAACATACACACATATACCCATAAACCACACATATGTGCGCATTTTTGTTGTTGTTAGGACTTCTAGGCCACTCTAAAATCTTTCATTCTTCTTGATTTTTCCACCCCAGTTTGAGCAGGAAATGCAGGTTTTGTGACTGCTTTCTAAATGTAAACTATCCCATATCATCTGGACATATTTAGCCATTAATTATTTTATTAGAAACATGTTGAGTATGCATTTTATGTCAGGCATTATACTGGGGGGAAAATCAGTGAGGGTCACATCTTCATGGAACTTACATGAAGAAAATAAAGCAAATCTTAATCAGATAAAATTGTAAATTAATGTAAAAATTTCAACTGTGATTAAGGGTGCTAAGGAAGAGGCAAGTATAGTGCTTTTAGAATCTATATAAGATTTAATGTAGCCAGAAGGTTATATTCGGGCAATCTGAAACAGGATGGAAGGGCAGAGGGTGAGAGCCAACAGTGTGGACAACGAAGCAGCCCACTTGAGAAGTGGAAAACTAAGCAGAGATTTGAGTACGAGTGGAGATAAGCCCTGGGGTTGGCTGTGAGAGAGTATTCCAGATGGGAGAAAGAAGAAATTCTCTCTTGAAGAATCTTCTGCAAAGCGGTGGGCTTGGCATGTTTAAGGAACTGCAGGAAGCCAGTGCGGGTGGGACAAGATAAGTAAGTGCAGTGACAAAGATTATGTCCCTCACTAACCTCTAGCCAGGCTCCGCTGAGCCATCCTCCCTACCCGACCTCTGCTTTGAACAGACATTGATATAGTTTACAATGGCTCAAAGTAGCATCCCTAGGATGGCCCTAGCTCCCTCAAAGCGCCCGCAGGAGAAGTCTCTAGGCTGCCAAAGAATTCGCTGACTGTTGTAGCCAACATCTGCCCATAGGTGGGAGGGCAGGAGGCTGACTGCTCTGAGCGGCAGTTAGCAGGCCCAGGCGGGTTTCACATGCACCTCCTTCCTACTTGTTGTAATCTTTTGCTTCCTGACCCTGCTTAAGCCCTGCCAACCCTTCTCACTTCTCTCTTTAAATACCCACTCACTTCTGCACAGATTGGAATGAAGCTCCGCTCTTTGCTTATTGTCAATAGTTATCTGAATAAAATCAGTTTTGCCACTTTAACTGGCCTGGCTGTGTTTATCTTTGAGAGAGGTAGGGCACAAAATCAGATAGACATATTAGAGCAGAGTCTGGTCACACTGAAGCTTGTAATCTATGATTAAAAACTCTGGCTTTTACTTAGAATAAGGTAGGAATCCACTATAAGCTTTGAGCTGAGGACAGGGATAAGAGTTATGTTTTCAAAGAAACCATCTAACTGCTGTTTGGAGAAACACCTCCAGGTGAGCCAGGGCAGAGCCAGAGAGACCAGTTAGGAAGCTGTTTCAGTGATCCCAGCAAGAGACAGTGGTGGGTAGGTCTAAGAGTGTCGTGGTGGAGAAAAATGTGAAATGATAAATTTCCGATAGAACTGAAGATAGTGCTAGATGGATTTGCTAATGCATTGTGGGAGTCGGAATTTAATATGTGAGGGACATTTATTCATATAAGGAAAAGTAAAATACAATTTTACATTCTGCTGAAGCATCTGTGTCAAACTTATAAATGGTGATGTCTCTCCAAAAAAAATATTCCACAGAAGAAAAGCTATCAGTATTAGTAGGTATTTTCCACTTGAATTTTTCTGATTATTCAAAAGTGGTAACTAATGTCAAAAGACAAACTCAGTAGACATATTAGCAGATGACAATGAAAAGAGCTCTCTTATATAAGATGGCTTATTCTGTTCCCAAAGAAATACTTGTTTTTTCAAGACATTAAGAAAAATAAGAATATGGTGAAAAGACAACTTTTGTTTTCAGAAAATACCTTTATATGAAAAACAAATTCAATAAGCCAGTTGTATCATAAGCTGGAAAATAAGTTTCTAGTTTGGTAATCATAGCTTTGGAAAGCAAAACAAAAAACTAGAATGCCTGAGAACTTTTAAAGAGGCGATTCATGCCAAAAAACTTAGCTTGCTTTAATTATTTGTAGTGAGCATCATCAACGTCATCCAAAATTTTATTAAGTAGCACATATCTATGATCTATTCCCAGGTACTGAGAATAATTATACATTTCTTTCATCCATTGACCCATCCAATATTATCCAATGACCATGGAGATTTTCTTGATGTATTTCTTATCTTTGCAGCGGAAAAAGCATATATCTAAAACTTAAGTAAGGAATGGTTTGAAATAACATGTTCTATTTATAGTTGAATAATTGAAAAACTGTATTATTTTTATAATTCAAAATACAGAAAGGAAATGTCAAAGAATGTGTTTCAAATGCTTAATTGAAAGTCTGTGAATTCAAACTAACCAAGAAGTTTCTTCAAGAAAGTTAAAGTGTAGGAGTGTGCCATTTTTATTCTTATCCAAAAAAGCAGATTTCTAAGGATTTCATATACTTGTCAGCAGATGGACCTAAGCTGAAATCCTGCTTCTATCATCTATAAGTTGTCACATTAAACTTGATATGTAATTTCTCTGAACCTAGGTTTTCTCAACTCAAAAATGGGGTGCATAATATTAATTACATGAGATTTTTTTAGAATTTAGGATATATAATTGAGTGCTTTCTAAATTTATTTGAAATATTGCAGCTCAGTAAATATAAGTATTATTTTTTGAAGGGAGGACTTAAACACTGTCCAGCATTTTTCAAAATAAAATAAATAATATATTACAGTTTTTCTAATAGCTGTATCACTGCTGGTACTGTTCCCTTACTTTAAAATCAGCTCTATGTTCACATTTCATGAAAGGCACAAAGCTCAGTGAAATGACAAAAATTAGTGAATTTGTTTACCAAAGTTTAGTCTTCTGTTGGGTTTCAGTCACTGGGCTTGTTGCTAGAGAGACAATGAAGTACAGACATTAAAACATACTTGCTCTGTGCCTGTCAAGAACCATTTGGAAAGAACATTTTGACAGCACAGTCTCTTTTTATGACTTGTGCTTTCTTATATGTTTCTTTAAAGTGCTACCCTGAAAAAAAAAACAAAAAAAAACCCAGCATTTTAAGGACATACCAGTGTTCCTAAATCACATTTACTGGTCTTATATAAGATTGATTTTCCTCACCCCAAACCTACTCATGGCTTAATGGAATTATAGATACATAGAGAAATTCCACTTCCCTCAGATTGTGGACAGACACTATGACATCTAAGTTCCACTGGAGGGGATGCACTGTATTTGTCTGAGCAATCCCAACTGGACGAAAGTGCATGCAATGAAAAGCTTTTTCTTCAATGACACTCCAAGTTAAATCTTTTCCTAAAGTTTTTAAATTTCCAGGTTAATTTCTAACATTAACTGTTCATGCAGTTAAAATTCTCAAATTCTGTCTGGTTAATTCTCCTGCCTTCTACCAGACTTGAGGCTCAGCAACTAAGAACCTCCTCCCTCCTCTATTTTCTCATCTGAGCCTTGACTCTTTCAGAGTGATGAGACAGGACACTGGGAGAGGGAACACAATGAAGCTCTAGGAATACAGATTAGTATCGAAATCCTGTTCATTGTTGTTTTTTCTCTCAGTTTACACTGCTGTGCTCATATATATAACAGCCAGTAACGCCCTCAGTCAAAAGGGCTCCGTAGGGAGCCTCTCTAGTGGCCACTTCCCTAGATTTTTTTCTCTATTTTCTTTAAAGGAGTGAAACTAGGGCATCTCCTGAAATTCAAAGAAGAGGTAGCAACTAAACTTCTGGAAGCCAAGAAGGAATCTAAGATGCAAATCTTCCCTTGCCTCTTATCTTTATTTTCTTTGGAAGTTGGTTTATGCTTTTTTTCAAGTCATAAAATATAGTTGCTGACATCTCCTGAATATTGCACCTTAAAATTTCTGTGGTGATAAAGAGAATGTCGTGACTCTGTTTGGAGTTTAAAAACCCCTAGGAAAATTTTTATTGAACAGGTAGGCTCAGGTGCTTACTCCAGGACAAATCAACTGTGGTCAAAGGGTGAGGTGATGTACTAAATAGAAGCTCCCATGAGAGTCCTGTGAAATTACTAGCAGAGGGTGGATATTACTATGAACAAAAAACATGAATTCCAACCAATACAGACTTTTTGCTAGTTCTGTCCCCTAGGCTAAATGATTTGGTATAATTAATCTACACAAAAATCTGAAGCCACTTTTTCTATTACCTAAGAGTGTCCTTAGATTAACAACCTTAAAGGAGGTAGCTATCATATTGCCAGGCTAACATGTAAAGCTATGCTTTTTGCTCTTAAATTAGATTTCTTCGACTTTATTTTCTCCTGGCCTATGACTGGAATGAAAGACAATTCTTTACATTTATGGACTACAGGGTGGCCCTCTTTAAAACCAACATCTCCCTTCTGCACACTTTAGTCTTGCTTATCCTGAAGAGCCACACAATACAGTCCCATAGTTCATAAATCCATAAACTGTATCTTTTTTTTTTAAACTTTCACGAATGTCATAAACCCTAGCAGGAAACTGATTTGAAAAATGTGTTTCCAGAGGCTTTTACCTACTGATAGGTATTATTAATAACAAACATTTGCAATATCGGAAGTCCTCTACAAAGGATATTTTTAAACTTAAATGTGCATATAGTATGGCTTCTCTACAGTATAAACAATTCTTATTTGGATTGGAGGATTCGTCTTTTATGAAGAGCTCAGAGTTCAATGAAAGAGTAGGGTAAGTTGTGTGTGCAGGTATTAAATTTAAAAAACATAATAAAAAGAGGTAAGAAAGTCAAGCTAAATAAAGCTCTCCCTCTTGTCAAGGAGTTAGAGGTGCATATGGCTAAAATATCAAGTCAAGCTTCTCCTGCGTGTGCAGCAGCTTATTAAATGCCAGTGAACCTGAAAAAGCCTGAACTTGCACTGCTCGTTTTTTCTCTTTCCTGAGGCTCTGTTGCAGTAAGTGGGAAGTGATGCCAGAATATGGAGACAAGTCCCAGAGTCAAAAATGTGTTTTATTTCTTGTACCTTCTGCTAAGGGTCTTCAGAAATACAAAAATGTAAAGATCTAAAGATTTATATAGTGTTAACTGTATGCTAGGCATTTACATTGAACCTCCTCAACAACCTACAATGCAAGTATTACTTTTATTCCCATTTTACAATTAATGAAACTGATATACAGACAATTAAATAACTAGTACAGTGTCAAAGTCACATAGTTAGTATGTCAGAGCTCAAATTCACACCCAGACCTTCTCTGGAGTCTCTTCTTTAACCACTTTATATGCTACCTTTATATATATGTAAGGTCATGTATTTATCTGTATATGTACACTTGCAACCAATGAAATAATTTATATTTTCTTTTCTCAGCATTCAGAAATTATTAGCTGGGTATTTTTTTTTTTTTAACTTATGGTATGCACATTGGGTTGGTTCATAATTATTTTAAACATGTATGCATTTTTCTCCTGCTGAGGCATCATTTTCCAAGCCCGTACTAGGTGTTAATAATAGAGTCCCCTCTACAGAGGTGAGTGTCACTCAAATACTTCCTCCCATGATAAATTGGTTGAGTCATCTTTTTTAACCGTCTTTCATTGTGTTTCACTAAGAAAAAAATAATTGTGTTTCTCTCTCACTTCCCCCAGCATAACAGATCTATAACTCAATTTTTTTCTAAGGTAGTTAACATCAGACCTTGCAGAACAGGGAAGAAACTGTTTAACTCCATTCTCATTTGCGTTTACCCTCGTGTTAGGATGGAAATTCTCAACTGTGTTTTCACCAAGATCTCTTATCTAAACCTTGCTCTAGCTCTCCCTTCAACGTCTATTTTTAAAACAGCTTTTAGAGTGATTTTCATATCATGTCGCTTTTATGTAACAAATGGCACAATTTCTTTGACAATTTGGCACTCTCGAAGTTCATATTTTTCATTTTGTTAAGACTGAAGCAAAAAAAGCTTGGAAGTATGACATATGCATGTGTGTGTGTGTGTGTGTAGTGATAACTATTTAATTCAAGGAAAAGATACTTTAAAAAATTTATCTAACTACTTGCTCAGGCCAAAGAGTTATATGGCAGAATTTTTTCAAATATCAATAACTTGGTAAAGCTGAGTGTATATGTTTCCATTTGCTTATTTTTCTCATAAGATAAAAATGTATCACTGATCAATGATGCCACAGATATTTTGGGCACAAAGTGACTCTTGAACATGTAGCCCTACTAGCAAATTATAAATTATTCTTGTAGGCTGTCAAGTGTGACAGACATTTTAACCCAACTTTGTGTTTTGAGTAAAAATGTTCTAACTCGTATTCAAAGTTTTAAGGGAACTTTCAACTAGAATTTTAAGTACTTATGTGCTTAGTCCATAGTGATAACATCAATATTTATTTAACAATTGTCTTCCCTTAGCTTCAGTGACACTGCTGAGATTCTGAGTGAGTGTGAAGTCTGAGCCCACCACAGTCTCAAACAGAGCCAAACTCGGTATGTGTCATGTCCACGCCTGGTTTTGGCAGTGCTCTCCTTGTCACTGCCTGAGGAACTACTACAACTCACCCAATTCTCTTATTTCTATGTTTTCTCGCATTTATTACATAACATTGAATCATTAACATATCTTATAAAAATAAATTTTGTGTCATTCATTCTATTAGGTTTCTATATTATGATATCTTTCTTGCCCATATTTACCCATATCTCTTTGAACATCCCATGTCCATGGGATGTCTCTGAACTTATTTAGAACTATAATTTTTCTCAGCAGTGTTCTGTAATTTTCATTTGTAAGTTTTTCCCTGCTTTTATTAAATTTATTCCTAAGTATTTCATTCTTTTTCATCGTCTCATGAACAGAGTCGGATGCTTAATTTTCTTTTTGGATTACTCAAGTCTAGTTTACATATACAATTAATTTTTTTATGTTGCTATTTGTCTTAATTTCCTGAAACTGCTGGAACAAATAACTACAAACTCAGTGGCTTAAAACAACAGAAATTAATTTTTTCACATTCTGAGTGCCAAAATTCTGAAATCAAGGTCTTGGCAGACCCTCCCTCTGCAGGCTCTCGGGAGAGAACCTATTTCTTGCATCTTGAAGCTTCTGGTGGCTGTCCCAGAATCCTTGATATCCGTTGGTTTGAGGCACTGGTCACTCCAGTCACCACCTTCGTCCTCACATCACCTCCTCCTCTGTGTGTCTCCCCTCTTCCGTCTCACTGCCCCGTGCATTTCTCTTACAAGGATGCACAGCATCACACTTACGACTCACCCAGATAAACTAGGATAAATTCCTCTTCGCAAAATCCTTAAATTAATCACATCTTTTGTGATATAAAATAACAACTCTTTTGCCATATAAGGTAACATTTACGGGTTCCAGGGATTAGAATGTGAGTTTATTAGGGAGCTACAATTTGGCCTACTAAAATATTGTAGCTGCAATCTATCTAAAATCTGTTATTAGTTCTTCTAGTTTTTTGTGTGGATGCCTTATAATTTCCTACATGCTGGATCAGGTATCTTGTAAATTAAGAGTTTTACTTCTTCCATTCTAATATGGGTTAATATACACACAGGGAACCAAGGGTCCCTATTGTTATTGAGAAGTTGGGATGTCCCTTTTCCCCACCAGGTGCTGGGAGTGGGGTCCTCACGATATATCAGGAGAAAGAATTTTCTGAGACTCTCATGGGAGGATGAGTGTTTTTTATTTGTGTGGAATTAAATCTCTGTGTTTCTAAAGCCCCATTCCAGCCATAGAAGGGTAGCTGGGGTTTCAGTAGAGCTAAAAGCAAAGCTAGTGTCCATCGTTTCCGTTCCATGTTACAGTGGGGTCCAGCTCAACATTACGCTAGTGGCAGGCCATTAGTCCATTTTGTGTGGCCCCCATGGCCATGAACAGAGGGATGCGGGAGTGAGAAAGCTCTGTAAGCCAGGAGTCAGGCACAACACGCCAAGAACACCAATAGAGCAAATTTCTTTGTTTTGAGGATTAAATACCTCAAATTTCATGCCTTCGCAGTGGCCATGCTCATTCTGGCCAATGACCTTCCTCGGTGTGACTGACAGGCAAATACTTTCCCCACATCACCCCAGCTTTCCTGGGCATGCCTCTATTCTCCTCCCTGTCCAGAACCTTCCCCCAGTGGTCTGCGGGGAAGGGACAGGCGGCTCCCTGGGAAGTGTAGAGCTTTAGCTTCCTGGTGAAGCTGCCCAAATGACATGCCTACAGTATCTGTCCTTCCCTTGGTCCTTTCCTTTTATTAATAACTAGTTTAATTACAACAATATCACTATGACATTGATTCAACTTAGTTTTAAATTCCAGCTGTAGAAAGCATATCCGTCTCTCTCTGTCTATACCTCCGTAGGCCTAGCCTTTCCCCAGGGATAAAGCATATCCCTCTCTCTCTGTCTATACCTCCATAGGCCTAGCCTTTCCCCAGGGATAATTCGCAATGCCTGAGGCAGCAGAAGACAGTAGCCCAGGCCTAACTAATGGTCACAGGATCTAGATGGACCTCTGGCAGACTAAAGATAGCATCCTGACCTAAGTTATGTTCAGCTCCTGAGCCCTAAGGTGGAATAACACCCCCCCCCCACTACTCTCCCATGAAATCAGACAGAGGGAACCGGAAAAGACGTTAGAACTCTCCTGAAGACCTGAAAAACTGATTTGTTACACTTGCTTCACCTCCAACCAATCAGCTCCCAACACCACCCTATATCCCCTAATTCACAGTGTCTTGTGATTTTGCCCTATATAATCTGTATCCTACACACCATTGAGGAGTCAATTTTTAGTCATAAGCTGCAACTTTTTATTTCTATACTGCAAACTCCTGCTCATACATTCCTTTGGGTCAGTGCACACAGGCAGACAGACTCAAGGAAAAAAAATATTGGGGTTCTGGTAACACAGACACACATTCCTTATTCGTTGGCTAGGACACCCAGTCCAATATTGAGCAGATGTGGCAACAGCTGATAACCAACCTGAACCACAGCCTTAGCCTAGCGGAGCCGCTGCCCTCCCCATGCTCTTGCTACGGTGACTGCTGCTTTTGCTTACAAGGAATTTGCTGTGGCATATTTTGCTCTTTGCCCAAGTCCAGTGAGCTGTCTCTAAGGGAAACTTGTGGTTTTCACAGCTTGTCCTTCCCTGGTAGAGTTAAAGCTCTGACCAAGCAAGTGAGATGAGATTCACTAGTTAAGAGCACAGACTCTCACTGTTCTTACCTGAAGTTCAGCAAATTTTCAAATAAAAACATTTGACGGTTTGTTATATGCTTTTTGTCCATTTCCAGAGCCCTGAAATTGTTGTTTCTGACAATTGTGTCCAGTTTTATTGCTGCTTTATAGGGAAAGGATTTGCCAAATGTTTCAACATACTGAAAGTGTCCATCCAATTTATAATATTTTAAAGTAAGGTAAGTAGGAGAAGACTAAGTTTTAAAAGTCATAGTCCAAAACCAAATGTCTTCTCAATTATCGAAATGGTACTTTTCCTAAGAGATAGTATTTTGTGTTGGGAAAGCCGGAAACTAATGGACGTAGATTTCAATGCAATGCCGTATTAGCTGTGCAATTTAGAAAAGTTTACTTATAAACTCTCTGACCTAAGTTTTCTCCTCAATCATAATAGAAAATGAGAATAAGGATATTTATACTGTACATTAAGTTTGTTGAAGTATTAAATAAGATATTCAAATACACAGTGGTAATCAAAAATGTATACATGGGCATGCACATACATATATGCATATACACATGTATATATGTAAAACCACTTCTTATAAATACATTAAAAATGTATAACACTAAAAATTCTTTACTTTTTTGTGCAAAAGAAAGTTAAGCATCTATTAGCCCCTCACTGTCTCGATCTTATGTTATTTACTCTGTGTTCCTTTAAAGTGAAGCTGCATTAAACTGAACGTAGCAATCCTTAGGGCTGGTTCCAAGCACCCCCTCTTTCCTTCCCAACACATAGTAAAACTCTACTTCCCCAACCACCTTGCAGTTACCTGCTGCCTCCATGACTTGCTTTGCCTAAGGAAATGAGAAGGAGATGAAATGTGATATTTTGAGACTAAAGTTTAAAAGCCAGGCATGATTGCCCCCATCCCATGCCCTCTGTCTTGGTGACCTAGAAGTACAGGTCTATGTGAAACACAGTCCTACCAACTTCCGAAGGACATGAGCAATGAGTGAGAAATCAGCTTCTGTTACAAAAAACCACTGACAACTTAGTGCATGCTAGTTAGTGTGGCACAGCTTAGCCTGGCCCGACTAACAGTTCTCCAAAAGGTAAGATTGACTGGTTCACACCCTTTAATATAAATAATATCCAGTTATATGCATTATTGGATTCATGTACTTTGAATAGGGTTTTAGCTAAAATCTAAAAGAATGCAAAAGTTTTATAAAAACATTTTTGGAAGCCCAGTTAAAGAGCTTATGTTACACTGCAAATGAATTCTACAGTTACAAAATGATGGTAAACATAAACTGGTAGCTTAAAATATCCAAGGTGAAAAAAGCCATTAAACTAGAATAAGCTCGTGAAAGTGAATATAGACTCAGGTAAATGCATATATTTAATCAAACATTTCTGAAGGTACGTTTTCTAACTGGGAAATTCAGAAGCACAGAAATAAATGCAAGTGATTTGACTGCTCTGCCCTGGCATTCCAATACAAGAGAAAAAATGCTAATAGGATGAGTACCAGAAAGGATTAGGTGACTCTAAACACCAAAGAGGATTAGTTATTATCCTGCCTTTACAGGCACCCGGGTTTCATGTGGCCAAGCAGATAGGAAACGAGAAGCCAAAGCTGCAAAATGGGACTGTTTTTCCTTTTGCAATAAGCGTATATTAAAATCAGGTTTATTAACTAAACAACTAAACAAGGAACATAATACTTAACCTTTCCTTTGGATGGTCTAAAATGTAGAATACTTTTCAATGTATTTAAGGTAAATTTTGAATTATTTTCTCAACCAAATAGAGGTTTTCAAATAAACACATGAATTTGCAATTAAACCATAGACATTCTACTTTCGAAACCAAATCATTCATGCTTATACGCTGATTTAGAGGTTTCTCCATAATTCATAACAATAGAAACAGCAGGGATTTACTGTATTTTGTTTCATTTCCTGTCCATATTTTTATTTTAATAAGGAGATATGTGAAACATGTACATACATATATAATAGTCATACACACACATACACACACACTTTTGACATTTTTAACATTTAAGTGTCCCTGAATTTGAGATGCCTTCCACTGGTGAAGACTCATTACTGCAGTTGTTCAATTAGCTTTGGTCATTTCCTTTGCATATAATTGGTTGTCATTCTTGGTGGTGTGACTGGACGATTGCAATCTCATATTATTATTTCAGTCAACAAACCATTTAAAGATTACTTGAGAAAGGAATGAAAACACTGGTTGTTGTATGAGAACCTTCACTTGATATCTTAAGTAGACTAAAAATTCACCAGCATTAAAAATTTATAGAAAAGGTATCAGTGACTTGGAAGAAAATAATGGAGACAATAGAACACTCTTAGTAAAGACTGCATCATTGACACCCTTGAGACACGTGACCAATGTTGTATGTTGTGATTCAGTAACAAATAACCTACAACAGGAGTTTAAGTAAATATATATCTTTACATTTAATAGTAGGTTCTCAATAGAACTAGACTGGACAGATCACATTTCCTTGTGTATTCAGTTAGTTTCTTAGTCTCTGTACATCCTGTGATATTCCTAACAACTTGGTCAATTTATATCACTAGCCCCATGTTCTAGCCACATAAAACCTGCCAGGCTAGTCATTCAGTAAACAGGAAAACAGTGTTACCTCTTTCCTTGTAAGTAAAGAAACTGGATATTTGCTGATGTGTCCTAAGTACTTCTGTGCCCTTGGTAATGTAACAAAGCCTTCTGGGGCCCCAGTTTCATCACCTGTGAAATAAACAAATTAAATTTAGGAATACATAAACATTTTTTTCCAGTTCTACACTTCTACAACTGTGCTTCAAATATTACTTTTAAGATATTGTTTATAATTTAAAATTCTTGTCCTTGCTTGCTTCATCCATAACAAGATAGAACAAATACAGTTGATTGATCTGCATTTATTTATATAACTGAGATCTAGTTTCTTTTAAACAACAATGATTCCTTGTAAAAATATGTAGGGTTTTATCCTTTCTGAGGCAAGCTTATTTTGGCTTTTCTAGATTTATTTCCTGATGGGAAAAGTAAAGCCCTTATTGAAAGTTATCTTAAAATAATAATCTCCCTTAGGAGATATCATTTCCTCTTTCATCATTTCTTTTTCCCCAGCAAAATTCATTCTTTGATTTACATGCCTGATTCAGATTCTATAGTTTTGCATGTTTTTGAGTCTGATAATTTTGACTGTTCTCATCAATGGCGTATATATTTTTCATGCACAGATTTTGAATTCTAGTTTTACTTCTGGCTACAGACAGTGATGCTTATTCAATGAAAAAGTATGAAAAGCATAGCCAGGTGAGCATGAATTAGGCATGTATTTAATCAGATTTTATTTTCAACTTTTCTTCCTACATCTCTATTAATCCCATCATGATTTTTTTCTCCATAGCATTGCTTTTCCTGTTGCTCTGTCTCTTTTATAGAAAAACCACCCCTCTCAATTCTCACCTACCAAATTCTCCTGGCTGGGTTAGAAGGTACATATTGAGTCAATTTGCCCAAATATCTTTCTCTGATGGTTTATCTCTTCTTCCCATGTTCTTAGACATTTATTATTAGTCCTAAAAAGGTCAGCACTTAGGTTTGTTGGCTTTTTTTTTTTTGATATTGGAAAATGCACTAGATTTACAGTTGGAATGTGTGGATTGAATCTTATCACTTGTTCATATAAGACAGTCAAAATGAGAGTCCTTTTCTGCAAAATGGTGATGATATTGCCCCTCTAAATAGCTTTATGAGTACCTTTTAATTGAAAAGTACTAGTAAAACATAAATTATATCATAATTACTACATTCAGGGCACCTATGTTATATTGTGACCTGGAGAGTGACAACCTATCTCATATTTCTGAATCTGTGTCACATTTTTAACAACCTCAGTACACTGGTAAATCTTTTAGTTTTGTAAAAAATTACAACATATAGAAAAATAAAATACAGAAAGAATAATTTTCTCTGATATTCTTAGGCAGAGATAAGTATTGATTTTTTGATGCTTATTGTATATACATATGTGTATGAATACATACATATGCTTTTAAAAATAAAATGATAATACATCTAATGAATTGCATGTTAAATAGTTAATGTTTAACACAAAAGAAACTAGGTTGGAGATTAAGAATAAATGAATAGATATCATTGTCAAGGGGGTGTGTTGTAAAACTCCCACAAACTGTGCAGCACTGCTAATGGCTCCGATGTCCCATCTCAATATAGTCCTGAGAGCACGTTATTAATGAGTCCTGAAACGGTGTCAGGGCAAATGAAATTTTCAGATTGAATCCATGAAATTAGTCAGGGTATGTGCATGCAAGCAGCACTCCACAAATTAATTATATGTTTAAAAGTGCTGTGACTTTATGGCATAAATTTCTTTAGCAGACACAAAATGTCAATCATATGGTTGGAACTGAACTCATGGGTTCAACATTTCAGAAGAGAGATCCTTTATTATCTGTAAGATAAACATAGCTGAATGGAATTTGTACCCCTTCTATAGAGAGGAAAGGCTGTATTTAATTAGGGATGAACCAATGCACAACCACTGTCACCATATGATAATAGGGCTCTGATTATACTCAATAAGGATTTCCTTTAATTCGATATATTAGAGTAAGTAATTGTATTCTGGTGCAGGAATTCCTGCTAGTGTTTTAATGCCATTTCTAAAGGATATTTATTAAAGTGTAAATTCAGGTAATTGATATAGTAGAGAAAACCAGACAAGTTGGAATCTAGAGAAAGTGTAGCTAGGAGACAGGCTAATGGACCCTGGTTATAGGAATTTAAGGAAATAGGCAGACTGCCATGAGGTAACCTGAACAATATTTCAGTTTACTGCTATTACAAACAGTAAGAAAGTAAATAAATAAAAGGATTTAAATCCTAGACATCTAAACAAGGATAAAAAAAACCTATATTTATAATGGACATAAATGTTCTCAAGTATATGTACATATATTCTTACAATTTTTTACTATCTATTTTTGAAATCAGGGTCTCTGTCTTATTCTAGCACTCAATTTAGTTTTGAATAAAAATATGCTTTTGTAGATTCTACATATAAGTGAGATCATGTAGTTATTTATTTTTAGTTTTTCATTTTTGGTCTGGTTTATTTTACTTAGCCTAATATCTTCCAGGTTCATTCATGTTGTTGCAAATGGCAGAATCTCCTTGAATGCACAGAAGCAGAAGGTGGGACTGGGGTGGGGATGCAGGGAAAAATGGGAAGTTTTGGCCAAAGGGTATAAAGTTGCAGTTATGCAGGATGAATTAGTCTAGAGATCAAATGTACAGAATGATGACTATTGGTAATACTGTATTAAATACTGGAAATTTGTTAAGAAAGTAGATTTCTGGTGCTCTCATCACACACGCACACACACACACACACACACAATGGTAAATATGTGAAGATATATTATGATAATTATTTTGACTGTAGTAATCATATGTATATCAAATCAACATGTGCATCTTATATAGTTTCTATTAAAAAATAAAAGAAAATACACAAATATTTTAATAAATTAATAATGAGTAATCAATTCACTGGATCTTTTCATCTTAGAAAGAGCAAGAACTTACCTCTGTGATTCCTAGATATTATTTTAAAATATGTTAAATTTTAAAAGAGAGAAAGTGGAGTTGACTGATATTTGCAACATACACACACTTACTATAAAACTGCAGGATAAGCACAATACCGTTTTTAAGATTCTTCACTTCTTCTACCATTAAAAAAAACTTTTCCAGGACTTAAAACTGAATGATGATAGTCCTTACCAAATTTCTTTTTTTAAGTAAAGCAATTATACTTTAAACATATTTTCAAAGATGAGAAAAATCTACTGGAAAGTGCATTGGATGTGAAGTTAAGATAGTGTTTTGTTTGTTTCCTAATCTTGGTTCCACTACCTGATAGTGATCAGACTCTGGAAGAATAATTTGATTGTCTTATATAGTAAAATGAAGGGAGGGTGGAGAAAAGGTAAATACTTGGTTTATGCTTCATTCCAGCCATGTGAGGCGGCACTATGAGAGGCAGTAATCACAGTCCAGGCTCTGATGTCAGAATGCCCAGTACCACCAATGCTTGAGAATCATGAGGGTCAGTACTTCCTGATGGAAAGCCCATGTCTGACCCACTCCGACCTTCTGTGCCCTCATAAAAGGATGCCTACGGAACTAGTGAGACAGCATTGGAGAAAAAAAAACAATATCCACTTTTTAAAGCTGGCGATATTTCTAATTATCAACAATACTGATACTGTGAATGTTGTTTTCCCCAAAACTGCCTTGTGTTGAATTCAGGATTTGTTTACACACCTTTTTGGTGCATGATACTGGAATGCTGTCTATGAAAAATAAATATTTCCAGTAAAAAGTATGTTTTTATCACATCCATTCAATTTAGACTTATCAGAAAAAGTCAGATCAAAGGGACTATTCAATGATGGGAAACATGTGTAACTTACTGTCACACAAATATAAGCTGCTTCTGGATGATTCACAGAAATGGAAAGATCAATGTTTTAAATCAGATATGGCAGCTTGAAAATGATAAAGAAAAATGTGCTTTCCCCTAAAAAATAATTTAGAGTTTTTAAAGTTATCTTATAGATAAATAACTGTATATACACACACACACATATATATATACAAACACACATATATATTTATTTATATGCATTTAAAAGAATATATCATTGTGTTCTTGTCACTTTTCCTCTTTGGAATAAATGTGTTTCTTTTTGAGAGGAAAGTTAATGGGATATTCGCCATCTATTTTTTCCAGTAAAAAACAGCTCCAGTATTACATGGAAGTGTGAACAATGGGCTAACAAGCACAAAACATTCTTTATCCTCACATGGCACCAAATGCTTCTGGTTGTGTTTTTCCCAGCTTGGGTAGACTTTTGCACAAAGTTTCTATATAAATATCTCACTATTAGCTAATCCAACACACATCTGATCCCTGTTAACTTTCACCATTTTGAGATGCTAAACCAGGTTAGCATTCTCTTCTCTTTAAAATAGTACCCAGTATTCCTCTGAGTCATACTCCCACTCTGCCCTCTCTGGAAAATCTGTACTTTTTCATCTGATAACTGCTCCACTGCAAATCAACTACAATGAATATTGTCTCTCCATTCCTTCCTTTCCTTATACAAACTTCTGCCTTGAATAATCACTCAGGACTTCTGTTTTTCCCCCTGTGGTAAAAGGAGAACATATTCCCTCCTCGACTTAATCCAAGAGAAATTAGGTTTAAGTAGAAAAACAAATAGTCTGATACCAATGTGTACACTCTATAACACTACAGATGTAAGATTTACAATTTATTATTTTTCTGAAATTATATTTCCTTTTATAATATGGTTAAGTAAATTTTCTGCAATAGAATTAAGCATCTTTTAATATTTACCTTGCATTTAATTTAACAACAAAATAGTGAGCATAATACTTAAAAATAATAGTAGCAACTATTATTTATGGAGTATTTACTAGGTATTAAGCCTTGTGCTGAATGTTTCATATATCAGTATGTTATTTAAACTTTAAACAACCCTATGAGCTAGATATTATTATTTAATTTTACAGAAAAAAATAAGTTTCAGGAAGGGTAAAATGGCAGGTGCTCTGTGTCAGAGCCAGGTCAGTTCCATATTTCACACCAAAATCTGTTTGGCACATCTCAGTAAAAAATCAGTGAAAGAATCCCAAAGCATCAATCAGAAAGAATATGTGCACACCTATCTTCCTAGTGGTGTTATTTACAATAGCCAAAATCTGGAAACAGCCCAAGTGCCCATCAGTAGATGAGTGGATAAAAAAGCTGTGGCACATTTACACCATGGAATACTACATGGCTGTAAAGAAGAAGGATCTCGTACCATTTGGGACAGCATGGATGGACCTGGAGAATATCATGCTAAGTGAAATAAGCCAGGCAGAGAAAGACAAGTACCATGTGATCTCACTTATATGTGGAATCTAATGCATAGATACATGGAACACACTGACAGAGGTCAGAGGGGAGGAGGGTGCAGGGACTGGATAAAAGAAGGTGAAAAGAGTAAGCAGAGAACATATATACATAGCCCATGGACACAGAGAGCAGTGTGGTGATGGCCAGAGGGAGTGGGGGAGGGGGTGGGGGGAGGGGGTAAGGGGGGGAATGGGGACACCTGCAATAGCGTCAACAATTAAAAAACAAAATCAGTGAAATGCATTGTGACATGGTTAGTAATTCAGTTTCTAGTGTGGAGTTTGAATCTTCCCCTAATTGTAGGAGTGTGACCTTGGGCAAGTTCCTTTTGTGTGTGTTTCTTCATTGACACATGAGAATAAAAATGGAACCCCCTTCTTGGAGAAACATAATATTAGGCTTAGATGAGACAACATATATGCATAAAACAATTGTTATAGTATCTGTAACAATACATATACAATAAATGTTTGTTTCTTATTATTTAATAGTCTTAATTGCAAATTTCTCATTTTTAATAGTAGGGATGAAAATAGCACCTCCATCAGAAGGTTGTTGCAAGGATGAAATGAGATCATCTGTTAAAAAAATGTACTGGGCATGTAAGTGCCCAATAAATGGTAGTTATTTTTATCATCATTATCATCATCATGCCAAAGATTTATTTTTACTTTTATTTTTTGGCAGAGTAGCTCGCTAACACTTATAGGTAATTTAGGCAAGAAGAAATCTTGGCATGTTGGAGTCATCTTATTCCTGCTTGTTCTTGCTGCCAGTGCAATACAGAGTTCATCCAAGTGTTTTGAAGTATGATCTATCCAGTCTAGTTCTGTTGAGAATCTACCATTAAGTGCAAAGATATATATTTGCTTAAATTCTTGTTGGTTGTGGATATTTGTCACTTCTCAAACTGCACTGAGAAAGGCCCCATGGCTCCGATGAATTGCCTAGCATTTTCTTAGAGCCAATCAAATCTTAATAGTATGAGAGAACATTATTATGTTCTTGTCTATGCCCAAAAGAGACCACCAACAAAAGAAAAGTCAACGTTTGAGACCAGGGACTTTACCTATATTACTTTATACAACGTTCAACATTAAGTGAGCATCCTTAAAACAGACAGAACAATTCTTTATGTAGCTATAATGGAGAAATAGGCCTGGAATGTATGATAGTGTGAGATAAAGGAATAGAGACCAAACTGTGCAGGCTATATTTTCAATATTTAGCCTATTTTGGGATTAATTATTCTCTTTAGTTTAAAATTTGACATATTTTAACATAAGGCTGGAGTTAAATTAGGAAACATCTAGGATGCCATGCTCAAGAGTATAAATTTCTTTATCAGCAGCTTAATAAAATGGACCACACTTTCTTGATTGCTCATTTATAATGGTATAACCATAAAGTGCATGAAGATAAAATTGTCAGGGGGACAGGGTAGGTGTAGGCAAAATGTAGAATTAAGAAAAGTAATATTATTAAAATTACACGGGAATTTCAAAGACATAGTGTGAACTACATTATCGTTTACATAATATAAAGTAAGAAAAAGCTTAAATTTTTCATTTTAGTCTCCAAATCCCATCAAACAAACTTTTACTTTTTATATTTGAAACATGAAAGTAAACCATATCTTCTTTAGGTTAGGGGTGTGTATGTAACACATATGCACACACACACATAAACACGCTTTTCTCTTCTTTAATATTTGTTATGGTTCTACCCTCAATGTATTAATTTACTCAACAATATTTTGCTTTTGAGTGCCTGCTATGTGCAGGTATTGTTGTTGGCATTTGGCAGACATAGGTAAAAACAAAACAAAACATAAAAGATACCTTCCTGCACTCTAGCAAGGGAAGGCAAAAATAACTGCTATCATAAAACTAATAATCGTCATAATAAATAAATATTGCTAGGGTTATAAATAATTAACACCTTTCTAGAATTACATATGGCTTCAACACCATAAGGGCTCTCCAACTCTCACTACATTTGATTTCTTACCTTTAAAAAATGTAAGAAATGGCTACATGGCCAACATCTAGGAAAGCACAACATCACAGTATTTTGTTTGCTGCAAGATACAGATTTTTGCTATTTCCAGTCCCCTCTAAATTTCCAATTTTCTATGCATTAAAAGTAATAAGAATATGGTAATAAATCTGCACTTATACAGCCTGTCTCTGGCATGTGAAAATGTAAGAGACATAACATGCTATTCAGGCCATTTGGAGGCCAGCAGCCTTCAGGATTTAGGTCCATACAGGTACTCAAGTGCTTTGTATGAACACTACATATTTTTTATCTTATTTTAGTGGAATTTATCAATATGCCTGTTCCTACCTACGCCTGTGAATTCCTCACTGACAGGAAGCCTGCGATTCATCATTAAACAGCCTAACCGCCAGCACCAGGATAGAGTGGCTCTGAGATATAAGAGATGAACTTCTTATGGGAATAAACTATAATGATGGTGCAGCTTTAAAACGACTATTTTCTGTCTTTCCTGTATCTGTTTATTCCATTCATTAACAATTTAACACTGGCTTTTATTTATTTATTTAGCCTATTGTTTTGGTTTCCTCCCTGCCTCTCTCCCATTTCACTCCGGGATCTTCCTCCTACTGTTCACAGCAGTCTTTATTTTCCCTAATGAACTGGCTCATAGAGAAGTCCTCAATCTCTTCCATTTTAATCTCTAGTGTAAATGTTGCCTTTGCAACACGGGCACCTGAAGTTTACCTCCTGTGGCAAGCTTGCCTCAGGATAAGGAAAGGGATAATTTCCTTTTCCTTATAAAGTAAGATGGCCCAGCACTCTGGTCTTAGCATGCTTGGTCTTGTGGGCTCTCTTGGGAAAGCTGTCATTGAGGACACCTGGCCAATCCCCACATTGAATCCCTATGCTTGTTGCTATTCCACTGAATGCTAGGATTGGGACCAGTTTGTAACTTTATTTTACTGAGGCTTGATCGTTTCTGTTTAAGGTAATAAAATTGTAGATTTCAATTTCAGACCAACATTTCACCATATAAAGATAATAAGTCTTAAGAAGACCTGGTTTCCATTTTTCTTTCCTTTCCTCTTTTTAAAGCCGTATCTACATGCTCTTTCACACTGCATTTCTATAATTGAATTTCTCAATCAAATCAGAGAAAAGGGATTTATTTCAAAAGCTATTCACAATCATGCACTTGAAATAATTTAGGTGTGGGAAAATGCTCTTTGAAACATTTCTGGGCATATGAACAGCTGACTGGTAGGGTTTCTGACATCGGTTCAGGCAACTGTCAAAAGCCCAGACTTTAACATCAATAAGCTCAGACTCTAGAAGAGATCTCAAAGGTGGAGGGTAGTGCCAGTATTGGCTTTTGGTGGAAAGTCCAAGTTGATAACTAAAGTTATATGAATCAGTAGAATGCCCTGCTACGTTCCTTAGGTAGATAGTCAATAACAAGTGTCAAAATAAGGTGGCCAGGTATCCCAATAAGCAGTGAGTCTTGTTAAAGTAATTAATTTCAAAGTGTGACTGGTATCTGACAACTAATTATATCACATAATAATAGTGTGGCATTGGGCAAACAACATAGTTATTCTGATCCTTGAGGTTTCACTTCTACACAATGGGGACTGAGTGGAAGCTACACCGACACTCTCCCTGGAACAACTGGAATTACAACTAAAACATAGAAAAGCCATCCTGAAAAACAACTGAAGACGAGCTGGAGAGCACCCTCATGACCAAGCAGGAAAAGTGGAGACCTCATGGAGACTGGTAGCAACTGTGGACACGAGAGGGCTGGCTGGGTTCCCACAGGCAGCAGCCGGAGGTCCGGAGGGAGATCTCAGCTGTGGGGGGTTCCCACTGAGGACTCTGGGCCTAAAACCCAGGCTGGGCTTCCCAGCCAAGACCACAGAACTGAGAAAGGTGCCACATAACATCTGGTTGTGAGAAGCATCAGGGTTTCTGTCTGCCAGGGAGAGACAGCTAGAACTGCAGGCACCCTCTTACAGAGCCAAAGTACAAAGTATTCTGTGCAGCCACTCACCTTGGACTCCAGCAGAGGGAAGGCAGAGTGGACTGGAGCTGTGTGGGGAGAGTCTGAGGTTGTGGGGTCTGGAGAGTGAGATCAGAGGACACCCGTCTGGATTCCTGTGCTGAGTCATTCCCCTGGACTGTGGGGAATATTTTTCTCTGGTGGTGAATTTTTGGCTTTTGCCTGAGAAGGGAAGCAATTTCCTCACCCTGCTGGAAAGCCTCTCACCCTGGCCAGAGGAATTTCTACAGCCTGAGGCTTGTTAAGAGAATCAGATTAATCAGTCTGCAGACTGAAGCAGACCTCAGAGTTCTTTAAGATTTTGCCTGATCTGCTTTGAGACAGGGCCTTAGAAAAGAAGGCTTTGGTGTGTATGTTGATCCTGTCCAAACACACCCAGCCTCAGCAGTGGAAACCTCAAGCCTAGGGTTGTTGATAACTCCAAACAGGTACTCAGGGCCAGTCACACTGTATCTGATATTGGCCCATACCAGAGATACTCCAAAAAGACTGAGAGCCCTGGTAGATCTACCTAACACTTAAAAACAAACCCAAAGAAGTAGCCCAAATGGGGAGACCAATAAACAAGCCCCAAATGAAAGAACAAGAGAAGTCTCCAGAAAAAAGCTAAATGAAATGGAGATAAGCAATCTCTAAGATATGGAGTTCAGAATAATGATTGTAAGGATGCTCTACAGCATGAAAAAAGATATGGAAACTATGAAAAATGATCAGTGAGAAATGAAGAATGACATAGCAGAAATACAGAATACATTGGAAGGAATAAACAGCAGATTAGAGGCAGCTGAGGATCAGATCAGTGAATTAGAAGACAAGATAGAAAAAAATCAATCAATCAGAGACCCAAAACAAAAAAACAATTAAAAAACAGGAGGACAGTCTAAGGGAACTGTGGGACAGAATAAAACGTAACAATATTCATATTATAGGAGTGCCATTGGTGCTTGAAAGTAAGCAGGGGTTAGAGAACCTGTTTGATGAAATAATGGCAGAAAACTTCCCTAACTTGGTCAAGGAAAAAGTCACACAAGTTCAGGAGGCACAGAGAGTACCAAGCAAGAAGAATCCAAAGAGGCCCACGCCCAGACACATCATAATTAAAATGCCAAGAATCCAAGACAAAGAGAGAATCTTAAAGGAAGCTAGAGAAAAGCAATCTGTTACCTACAAAGAAGCCTGTCAGCTGACTTCTCATCAGAAACCCTACAGGCCAAAAGGGAATGGCATGGAGTATTCAGGGTAATGCAAAAGGATCTGAAACCAAGACTACTCTCCAGCAACATTATCAATCAAGCTGGATGGTGAAATAAAGAGCTTCCCAGACAAAAAAACAAACAAACAAACAAAAAAAACAGACAAAAATAAAAGACTTTATCACTACAAAACCAGCATTACAGGAAATGTTAAAGGGACAGCTATAATTAGAAACAGGTATAAAGAGAATGAGAAACATAGGCATAAAGAAATAAAATGGCAGTAGATAAGTATCTTTCAATAATAACCTTAAATGTAAATGGATTAAATGCCCTAATAGAAAGATATAGGGTGGCTGAATGGATAAGAAAACATGACTTAAATATATGCTGTCTATAAGTGACCCACCTCAGAACAAAAGACTCACACAGGATGAGACTGAAGGGATGGAAAAAAAATTTCCATGCAAATGGAAATGAAAAAAAAGCTGGGGTGGTAATACTCATATCAGACAAAATAGACTTCAAAATGAAGACCATAATGAGAGACAAGAAAGGTCACTAGGTAATACTAAAGGGATAGATCCAACAAGAGAATATAACCCTGATAAACATATATGCACCCAATATAGGAGCATCTAAATTTACAAGAAAACTTCTAGAGGTCTTTAAGGGAGAGATCTACAGCAATACAGTCATATTAAGGAACTTTAACACCCCAATGACTTCACTGGATAGGTCTTCGGTACAAAAAATCAACAAGGAAACAGTGATCCTAAATGACACTAGATCAGATGGATTTAATTGACATTTACAGAACATTCTGCGCTAGAAGTGTGGAATATACATCCTTCTCAAGTGCACATGGGACATTTTCAAAGGTAGACTGCATGTTAGGACACGAAACAAGCCTCTACAAGTTCAAGAAGATTGAAACCATATCAAGCATCTCCTCAGACCACAGTGGCATGAAATTAGAAATCAACTACAATAAAAACACTAAAAAACATTCAAACACATGGAGGCTGAAAAGCATGTTTTTAAACAATGAATGAGTTACAAAAAAGAGAACAAGAAAGCAGTAAAAAACTTCCTAAAAACAAATTAAAATGAACAAACAACTCCAAATCCATGGAACACAATGAAAGCAGTCCTGACAGAGAAGGTCATAGCACTACAAGCCTACCTCAAAGAACAAGAAAAACTTCTAATAGACTCTCTAACCCTACAACTTAAAAACTTAGAAAGAGAACAAGAAGAAAAGCCCAGAGTAAGTAAAAGGAAGGAAATAATAAAGATCAGAGCAGAAATAAATGCCATAGAGACTAAAAAAATAATATAAAAGATCAATGAAACCAAGAGCTGGTTCTTTGAAACGATATCCAAGATTGATGAACTTTTAGCCAGAATCATCAAGAAATAAAGAGAGAGGACCCAAATAAACAAAATCAGAAACAAAAGAGGTGAAATAACAACTGACCCAAGAGAAATACAAAGGATTGTAAGAAAATACTATGAACAACTATATGCCACCAAGATGGACAACCTGGATGAAATGGATAAATTCCTAGAAAAATACAACCAAAACTCAATAAGGAAGAGTCAGAAAGTGTAAATAGGCCCATAACTGCTGATGAAGTTGAAGCAGTAATCAAAGGGCTCCCAGCACATAGAAGCTCTGTCCCCGATGGCTTCACAGGTGATTTTTAACAAACATTCAAAGAATAATTAACACCTATCCTCCTCAAGCTATTTCAAAAAGTCCAAGAGGAAGGAACGCTTCCAAACTCTTTTTATGAGGCTAACATTAGCCTAATTCAAAAACCAGATAAAGAGACTACAAAGAAAGAGAATTATAGGCCAATATACCTGCTGAACACAGATGCTAAAATCATCAACAAAATATTAGGAAATCAGATCCATCAGTATATTAAAAAGATAATACACCATGACCAAGTGGGATTTATCCCAGAGATACAAGGCTGGTACAATATTCGCCAATCAATAAACATGATACATCAAATAAACAAATTAAAAGACAAAAATCACATGATCATATCAATAGATGCAGAAAAAGCATTTGATAAAATCCAACACCCATTTTTGATAAAAACTCTCAGCAAAGTGGGAATAGAGGGATCATATCTCAACATAATAAAGGCCATATACGACAAACCTACAGCCAACATCAATGGGCAAAAACTAAAACCATTTCCCTTAAGAACAGGAACAAGAGAGCAGTGTCCACTTTCCCCACTCTTATTCAACATAGCACTGGAAGTCCTAGCCACAGTGATCAGACTAGAAGAAAACATAAAAGGCATCCAAATTGGAAAGGAGGAAACAAAACTGTCATTATTTGCAGATGACATGATATTGTACACAGAGAATCCTAAAGACTCCACCAAAAAACTGCTAGATTTAATAAATGAATTCAGCAAGGTAGCAGGATACAAAATTAACACCCAGAAATCGATGGCATTTTTATACACCAGTAATGAACTCTCCGAAAGAGAAACTAAAAAACCAATCTCATTTACCACTGCAACTAAACAAATAAGATGCCTAGAAATAAACTTAACCAAAGATGTAAAAGATCTTTACTCAGAAAACTATGGGACACTGAAAAAAGAAATAGAGGAAGATATAAACAAATGGAAAAAATATGCCATGTTCATGGTTTGGAAGAATTAACATCGTTAAAATGTCCATACTCCCCAAATCAATCTATAAATCCAATGCAGTCCCTATTAAAATACCAACAGCATATTTCACAGATCTAGAGCAAACATTTCAAAAATTCATATGGAACCAAAAAACACCCCGAATAGCCACAGCACTCCTGAGAAAGAAGAACAAAGTAGGAGGGATCACAATACCAGATATCAAGTTATACTGCAAAGCCACTGTAATCAAAACAGCCTGGAACTGGCACAAGAACAGACATCTAGATAAATGGAACAGAACAGAGAACCCAGAAATTGACCCATGCCATCATGGCCAGCTATTATTTGACAAAGGAGGCAAGAACATGCAATGGAGTAAAGACAGTCTCTTCAATAAATGGTGTCAGGAAAACTGGACAGGTACATGCAAAATATGAAACTAGACCACCAACTTATACCATACACAAAAGTAAATTCAAAATGGATAAAAGACTTAAATGTAGAGCATGAAACTAAAAATCCTAGAGGAAAACATAGGCGGCAAAATCTCAGACATCTCTCATAGCAATATGTTTGCTGATCCATCTCCTAGGGCAAGAGAAGCTAAGGAAAAAATAAACAAATGGGACTGCATCAAAATAAAAAGCTTCTGCACAGCAAAAGAAACCATCAAAAAAATGAAAAGGGAGCCCACTGTATGGGAGAACATATTTGTCAACTGCACATCGGATAAAGAGTTGATATCCAAAATATACAAGGAACCCATACAACTTAACAAAAGGAAGACAAACAATCCAATTTAGAAATGGGCAAAGGACCTAAATAGATACTTCTCCAAAGAGGACATGCAGATGGCTAAGAGACATATCAGAAAATGCTCAATGTTGCTAATCATCAGAGAGATGCAAATTAAAACCACAATGAGGTGTCACTTCACACCTGTCAGAATGGCTCCATCAAGTCAACAAAATGCAAGTGATGGCGAGGGTGTGGAGAAGAGGGCACCCAGTACACTGCTGGTGGGAATGCAGACTGGTGCAGCTACTGTGGAAAGCAGTATGGAGTTTCCTCAAAACATTAAAAATTGACCTGCCATTTGACCCAGTGATCCCTCTTCTAGGAATATATCCTAAGGAACCCAAAACACCAATCACAAAGAACTTATGCGCCCCTATGTTCCTAGCAGCACAGTTCACAATAGCTAACATCTGGAAATAGCCCAAGTGGTAGATGAGTGGATAAAAAAGCTGTGGGACCTTCACACCATGGAGTACTATGCAGCTGTAAAGAAGAAGGATCTCGTACCCTTTGGGACAGCATGGAGGAAACTAGTGAGTATTATACTAAGTGAAATAAGATATTCAGAGAAAGACAAATACCACATGATCTCACTGATATGTGGAATATAATGAACAAAATAAACTGATGAACAAAATGGATCCAGAGACATAGAAGCATGGAACAGACTGAGGGATCTCAGAGGGAAGGTGGGGAGGGGTGAGTAGATGGGGAGAGATTAATCAAAGAACTTATATGTTTATATGCATCACCCATGGACGCAGACATTGGTATGGGGCAGGCCTGCGGGTGGGATGGATGCGAGGTGGAGGGGATCAATGGGGATAAAAAGGGAACATCTGTAATATTTTCAACAATAAAGATAAAGAAACTTAATAAAATAAATAAATTAAAATAATGATGTAAAGTAATAAACAAACAATCAAAAAGATATCATAATTTATAAGAACCTTTCATGCCAGGGAGACTTATAAATGTTTGAATACAGAGGAAATTCTGCCTATAATCTAAAACTCTAGTAATAGAAGCAGATAAATAATCCTAACGGTAAACATTTATCTAACATTACATTAGCTATACTTTATTTTTCTATAGTACTCTACCATATATAAAACAAATTTACAAACACTTTCTCAAATCTTTTCACCGTAAACAGGACATGGTTTATTATTTAATTTAAAGTTGAGGATTAAAAAATCTGAAAATTTAAATAACCTCATTATGAATCTTTAATTTGAAAGAGAAATAATTTACAACCTAACATATCTTGAGTTAAGAGGTATTATTGGCTTATATAATAACAGACTATGACACCGTGGGGGCCGTTTAGGCATAATTGAATTTAGGGCTAATAATAAAATAGTTTTACACCATTTGTATATAACATTATTACTTCTTATGTTTGCTTCATTCCCAGGCACTGAGTGGTGTCCCCAAGGGTCTCTAAACATATATTCTGTGGTAGGAGTCAGATGGCTGTCACCTCTCCAAACAGAAAGTTATTATAAAAATAGATCTATTTTTTCAATAATATCTGCAAAATTTCTGAGAGTAATTCTGATTTGACAGGTTTATATTACATGTCTAACCCTCAACCACAAGCTGGGTACAAAGAAATATGATTCGTTGTCAGTCAAGGGCTCAATGCATGGAACAGAGTACAGGGAGGTGGAACCCTCTCACTCGGACCTCATGATCAAATTGTTGTGGATAAAAGGAAAACCAAATAAAAATTAGAGCCGCGGCTCAGGGAGAAAAAGATGCTAGGATGCCAACTGAAACGTCTGCCTCTGTAGACACACGGCTAAAGGTGTACGGTGTAGGCAGCAATAGATCGCAGGTACTATGCACGCACACTAAAGAAGAATGCTTTTTTTTCAAATTAAATAAGAGACTAGGAAAAAGATAAAACATATGTGCAAACATGAAGCGATTGAAAAGTCAAAAGAGCCAGGCCAGTGTGGCTCAGCAGTCGAGCACTGACTTATAATCCAGGAGACCTCAGTTCGATTCCCAGTCAGGGCACAGGCCCAGGTTGCGGGCTCGATCCCCAGCAGGGGGTGTGCAGGAGGCAGCTGGTCAATGACTCTTTTATCATTTATGTTTCTCTCTCTCTCTCTGTCTCCCTTCCTCTCTCTGAAATCAATAAAGATATATTTAATTTAAAAAATAAAAAGAAAAGTTGAAAGAAAAAAATGGTTGCTCTTACTAGAGTAACTAAAGTTTCTTGAAGCACATTAAACACTTGTAATATTAAAAGTTTCATGGAAGGCAATCCCCTGGGAGAATTACACAGGCTTCCTTTGGATTGTCCATCTGATACATAAAATTCTAACTGAAGTTTTGACCAAATAAATTCCCTAGATTATATTTCTGGAACAGACATATCCAGGGGAACTATTTTTCTACTCAACGTATTTCTGGCTGCTTCATTTCACCGGACTACATGCATTAACGGGCTTAAACACTATTAAACAGGGATAGAGATACGCATTCATCTTTGAAACATGAGCATAGCTAGTGATATTTCCTGCTGAGAAGCTATCAGCTCTATAACTCTACTAAAGTTACAGCCCATAAATGTAGGACTGACTCCTCAGTAATTACTCTTTCCTTTCAGATCATCACAAGGAAAAGAACCTCATGTATTTATAGCCAACTCCATTAGGTATTCAATGATTATTTGTTGATTCATGCATTGATTTCTCATACAGGATGTTGTTTATTTGAAAAAAATGTTCTCATGGGAAAATATATAATTGAATTGATTTTTAGAGGCAGCAGGGTCTTCATAAATAGCTATTTGTTGGCATTTGCAAATGCAGATTAGAGAGGAGAGGAGAGGAGAGAGAGGGAGAGAGAAAGGAGTAGAGAAAGACAAAGGCAGAAACAGGGAGAAAAGACTGATAATACATTTTAGCTTAGTTTATTAATAACCTGTAGTTTTGTCCAAAGTTGAGATCAGTACATAAATTCATTCTTTTTTAAAACAATGTGTTGACATGACAGATATATATACATGTATGTGTTCATAATGGTGTACATTTTGTGCTTTGGATCACTTTGAAAGTGTCTCAGAAAACCTGGAGAGTCCTATCTTCACAAGAATTTTATATGTATTAATGAAGATAATTCTTTAGTATATCTTTTGGGGCATGGACAAATTTGTATCTCTTAGTCATATTCTGCAAGATCTGTATATTGTGCACCAGACTTAGAGGTGTGGCCTTAACTTTAACTTTTAAAAAATAAAGTCAATAAAATTTAAAATGCTTAAAAACTAAAAAAAAACTTACTATTTTAACATATCTGAGATATATAAATATGGAGCTAATTTGGTTACTATTGCATAAATATTGATTAAGCATAGAGTTTAAAATACAAAGGTAACTGTGCAAAGGTGAATTTGGTGGCCCTATAACTACTCTGGAAAAGTTTTTGCTATATTGGAAATATAAAACAATAGTAAGTGACTTAGCATGACCCTGACACAATTTAGTAATATAATAGTAAGATTTTTAAAATTAAAATTGGCCTAAAAACTTTATGGGGTTATTTTGCAAATATGATACTAAATCCTGGTGGTCTTATTAACCTCATTTAGAGCTAAGTATGTTTCTTAAATTGTAGAAACATAAAAGCATTTTAAAATATAGGCCGAGTCACTTGAATGCATATCCCATCATCACTTCTTTTGGCCCTAGGATAAGTTAGAAAATGTTTTTCAAGCTTCTTATAGTCATTTACATGTAAATAGATTATTTTAATTTTTGATAGGATAAAATATTGAATTGTATTAATCGATAAGGGCCAGTGGCAATGTGAATATGCAATGCAGGGCATGTGGAAGCTCTAGGCAAAAAGGAGCTTTGGAATGTAGCACTTTAGAAGAGGTCAGAAGACGAATTCAACAGTATTTATTTTCTGCCTAATTCTACGAGGAATCTGGTGTTACCAGGGGGATTAACAACAAGCCGTTGAGAGATATCAAACCATTTTTTTTTAATCTTCCCCAGAAGATATTTTTTCCCATTGATTTTTTTTTTTTTTTAGAGTGGAGGGGAGAGAGGAGGGAGGGAGAGGGGGAGAGAGAAAGAGAGAGAGAAACATTGATGTGACAAAGACATATGGAGGGGTTGCCTCCCACACAGGCCCAACCAGGGCCGGGGATCGAGCCTGCAACTGAAGTACGTGCCCTTGACTGGGCTTTCAAACAGTTTTTATTTATAGCTAAATGAGAGATATTTTAAAATAACAAAATGTCAGTTGTGTGAAATCTTAAGAAAACAAAAGTGAGGATGAGAAACAAAAAGTGGAGGGAGGCATTACAAATACAGGGCTGGAGATAGATAAAAGTGGGAGAGGGAAAGCACAGGATATGAGAAATTTTAAAAGGTGAGAGCCAGGCCCGAGCGTTTCTGGGGCACCACTGACTTTTTTCAGGTGTCTCTCAGAGTGTCTAGGTCTTTGGGTTTCCTAGTCTTGATCAGTGTTTTCAAACTCTGCCCATTTATTGAAATGTGTGGTCAATATCTTCAAGAGAGAGAATAGGGAAGCCATTAAGAACAAGCCTCTGCAACCAACCAACTGAATCTCTGGTTTGGAGTTAAAAGGGAGATTCACTTTTTTTTTTTGAGTGGGTCTACTTACTCAAATTGAAAGTCTTAAAAAGAAGGACAGGATCATTTCTGAAGAGATAAATTATCTCACTGGCCTTGATGTAAGCTGCTATGCCGTGTAAAGGTCTGTGAGAGTATGTCCAGCTGAGAGTCAGAAAGAAGACAGGGGTGTCAGTACCACAACCACAAGCGAATGAATTCTTCTAACGACTACCGGGGCTTAGAAGAGGATCATTAGTTTGAGGAAGAAACAGCCTAATTAACACCCACATTTCAGCCTTCAGAATCCTGAGCAGAGGACCCGGTTAGCTTTGGCCAAATTCCTGACCCACAGACATTAGGAGATAATAAATGGGTGTTGTTTTAAGCCATAAAGTATTTGTTCATGTATTAATGAACCATAGGAAACTCATATAGTGATCTTGAATTCTTATGAAGGTGTCTTAGTTTGTTCAGGCTGCTATAACACAGCACCTTAAACTGGGTGGCTTATTAATTATTTCTCACAGTTCACAAGGCTGGGAAGTTCAAGGTCAAAGCACTGAAGGATTCGGTGTCCGGTGAGGGCCTGCTCTCTGGTTTATGCACGGCTGCCTTTTGTCTGTGTCCTTACACAGTGAAAGTGGCAAGAGAGATCTCTGGGGTCTTTTTTATAAGGGCGCCAATCACCTTGTAAAGGACCATCTCCAAGTGCCAGCACACTGAGGGAACAGGCTTCAGCATGTGAATTCTGAAGGGAGAAACATATATTCAGTCTATAGCAGAAGGGTTGTAAACATAAAATGCAGAGGAAATTTTAGCATCATATAACATTTATGGGCCTCAGAGAGGTTAAATAACTTGCTCCAAGAATATAGTTTATTACTGAGGAATCCAGAATCATCAGAGTTCAAAGTTAGACTCTCTTACTCCAGCATTACCCATGTTTGTAACAATTTACACAGTAAATTCTGCTCATTTCAATCTCCTCAATGATCCTATAAAATTGGTATTGGTATATTTATTTTACAAAGGAGGATGTTGCCCCAGGGATAGTAAATAACTTGTCCAAAGCCACACTAGTACATTGTGGAAATGGGATTTAAACGTAGGATTAAACTGGCCACAAACTTTATCCTCAAAACCAACATATTATACATGAGAGCTACTCTCCTGGTTAAAGGGTGGGATGGAGGCAATTTAAGAAACCATGCTTCTATCCACTTTCAGCTTCTATTTTCTGCTCTGTGATGAGCCACAGACTGCCATTTGGCATCCAAAGATTTTTGTCTCCCTGCTGTCTTAAAAGTTGATATTTCTACAATCCCCACTCTTTTCATTATTAAACACTCAATTTTCTTCCACAAAGCAGGAATGTCATGTGGTAATCTGATAAATCACATATCAAGGTTAAATATCAGAAAAAAATCTTATTATAAAGCTCTTGCTTTACGGGACTAGATAAAGCACCCTTACAATGTGATTGACCGCATGACTCTAGGTCTCTCATTCTACCTCACAATCACCTGAAAGGTATATAAAAAATGGAGTTCCGTACTGTTATATCAATAAACTTCCTTTGATATAATGATCAATAAAAACTTTGAAAAAATAAAATCAAATAATAAAGTTTTCTATTTAGGCCTTCATAAGTTTTTTTGTTTTTTAATAATGTGTTGCATTTTGCCAATATTAAGAGAGCCATGTGACTGCGTTAAAAACTATAGTCACAGAGCCACTATTACCAATACAAAACATGCCTTATTTATTTCTAAACTGCTTTGCATTAGAGTTTGCTTCTTTGCTGTTATCATTACCATTAGTACTTAATAAAGATAAATGTTGAAGAACACAGAGGTTATGTTGCTGTGAAATCTAAACAATGAAAATGTGGGAACAAGTCAAGAAAGAAATAAAAAATAAATAAAATGAGAAAAAATAAAATTTACTATATTTAGTGTTATACAAAGCAAATGACACATCTCCGCTAAAATTGCCCAAATTCAAGACTAAGGTACTAGACTTCCAGAAATCCAAAGAGTTACTAATTAGAAGCCTTTTAGGTTAACAGGAAGTACGTTGCTAAAAAGTATAGCTTAGCTAACTTGTTGCTAAAAGTGTCAACAGAATTTTGCAATTCTGGTGCCTATATTTCATTAGGAGGCCTATTTTATTTTATGGTTTATATCTCTCATTCACAGTCTCTGAAACAATTACTGCTCTCTGCCAAAATGTCTAGGATTGTAACCTCCTCTCTAAGGCACACCTGATACCATCAGTATTCACAATTTGTCTTTAATACAGAAGAATCTTTTAGACAAAAGTGTCTTGTTCAATATTTTATCTTTGTAGGTAAAAGAGACTATTTTTCCAAAATAATGAATTATTTACATTTAAAACAACATATACAAATGACATATTTCTCTATACATAATGACCTGGAAGAAGTACCATAATAGATTACTAATAATTTTAAAGAGTTTTTAGTTTCTTCAATTTTCCATATCAATTTTCTTTTCAAAATATGATGGGGTCATTATGAGAGGCCACAATGGAACTGTTGAGATTTACATGTAGAGGTAAAATAATTGTTGATAAATATATATCCTGGAATATATTAGTCCAGCCTTCTAACATCTCAGTTTTTTGCCTTTTACATTTATCCTTTAACTTTTAAAGAAGGAGTATTTCACAGAAAAAGGTAATAAATGAAAAGAACTCATATTCTTGCTATTTAGGCAGTAAGGTGATGTAAGAATAACAAAGATGATTAAAAAGTTTGAGAGCCACTGAACAAAATGAAGCAAACAACATTTAAGTATACCACTTCCACACACTCAATTCCTGCAGCACCATGAATTTTTAACTAATCACGGGGCTTATATAATGGCAAGTTCTTTTTACAAAAATTACATTCTCCATACAAAAAAAAAAAAAATCCTGTTTCAATCGCTTAGAAATTTGTTTAGCATAGTGGTTCCTAGTTTCTAAAAGCAAAAGTTTCAATGGGAAAAATGACTGGCTATACTCCCCAGAAAATGGTAATAGTAATAAATGAAATACAATCTGACAGTTTAAATTTAATTAGTATGCCACTGTTTTGTCTTAATAGAGCAAATAACCTTAGGTTGAGTACTTAATTTACTCTCAGCAGCAAGAGGTGGGTAATGAAAGCAAGAGTCACTCACTACTTGGGTAGAAAAGGTAGTGCAATCAGGGCTGCTCATAACAATTCAAATTAGATCTGAATCATGGACAGGGTTGCTAATGTAGACAGGATACGTCTGGAAGGCTCCATGGCTTCAGCATATCAAGTATGCATGGCAGGCATTTCTTGATTCCCTGACATTTCAAGGCAATGGTTTTAAGATGTTGGTAATGTTTTCAAAGCACAAATGTTTGCAATAAAAGTCCTCATTGCATGTTTGTACAAATATGCTTTGCTTCTTTTCTGCCTAATGATTACATTTCCAAGCACTGAAAAGGGCAATAGGAAAGCAACCAATTAACAGATAGTTCTAAGTAAAATTATCCATTTTGTTTGGCTATCAAGGGAATAGAATTAGACTAAAAGATTAGGCAAGCAACCTGAGATTATTTAGATTCTATTATGAGATTTACTGCACAATGAAATGTTCATAAGGAAGTTACTTTAGTTTGTGATTCATTTGCCCTTTGTAGAATCATTAGAAAATTTACATTTTATTATATGATGAGATAAAATTTGTTCATGCCAGCACTCAGTGGTAAATCTGCATTAAAAAAATGCCTCTTAGAACATTAAATGTTAACAAAAGCAAGGTACCTCATTTCACATGGCTTTCTCTGGCAATATTGTACAACTTAGAAGTAAATAAGGTTACATTAAAATAATTAATGAGTTGGTTTAAAATTTCTAAAAAGCACTATAATTTTCAGAGGTTCCTAATTATTGAGAGACAGAGAATAAAACTTATTTGTTTGGGAAGGTTGGTAAACATTACAATAAACCGGAGGAAGCCAATTGTTCAAACTCTAATGCAGATTTAAATGTACAAAATGGAAAATGTATAATTTTTTATGCCAACTCCTAGCTATTGACATATGGAGTTATGGATTTTTATAGCAAGGTAAAGAATTTTTTTCTATTCATTAAGGCTTTAACCCAGAAGAATAAATGGTTATTGGAACCCTCCTATAATAGCATAAAAATTAGGTAAAGCATAGAATGCTAGTTTGCAAAACAAGACTCTTGGTAAGGTACAATCCGAGCACAGCATGTCGTCCTGAGGGAAAATTAATGAGAGAGACAAGGCCAAGTACCAGTCCTGAAGGTGTTTCAAAATAAAGATGGAGATGCTCGGTTTCATCGGAGAGGCACAATAGTATACTGAACATTTTATTTTATTTTTTTATGTTTAGCCTTACATACACTTAAAGCTTAAGATATAATATCTAAATCTTTCTCCATTTTAGTGGTGCTTATACCTTTCTTTCTTTTTGTACCTACGCTAATGTAGGCAGTTAAATTTTGACTGTTTTGGCTAATAATAAGTAATACACATCGTTTTTATTACTTAGTAAATGACTGTTATGCAGAGCACTCAAAATTAAATCATTCAACACGTATTTATTAAATATCTTTGTGTTGAATGAAGTGAATCAGTCATATTCAACAGATATGGCTTAAAAACCGACCATGCCCATACCATGCTCTTGGGTCACATAAATGACAAAAAAAAAAAAAAAAAGACATAAATCCCTACCTCCTTGAGCTTATATATTAACACAGGAAAAATAACAACCAACAGAAATAATATGTAAATACTTTTATGCTATAGAAGGAGTTAAGTGATGTAGATAATAAAAAAGAGGGCCGTATCAGGAGATGTGCATATATATGTCTGTGGGGATATGTGGGTACGATTTTAAACAGGATGGACAAGGTAGACCTCATGGAGAAGGTCACAAGTGAACACTGACTTGGAGGAGAAAGAGCTGGTTATTTAGATATCTTGGGGGAATATTGCTTCTAGAAGAAATAATGATAGCATAAGCGTCCTAAGGCAGGAGCAGGCCTTGTATCTCAGATGTAGTGTGATTGGAACAGAGTGAGTGAAAAGAGAAAGAGATAAGAGAGTGTGGGTGGGGAGCAGGGGGACTGTGCAGGCAATGCCTTGGGGACAGATCTGAAGACTTCTTTTTCATCTTATAGAGCTTTATATAGAGAGGGTATTCTGTCGGCCAGCATTATATAAGCCAGAGTTTCTGAACCTTGGCCCTATTACATTTTGGGTTGGATGCTTTGTTGTGCAGAGCTGTCTTGCTCATTGTAGTATGGTCAAGCAGGATACCTGACCTGGACAGTTAGATGAAAGTAACACCCACAAATAAAATTAGCCCAGACCTAGCTAAATGTACTCTGGAGGAAAGGATAGACTAAAATGCCTGTGGAGACCATTGATATAAATAGAGGGCACTGGTGCACAAAATGTTAAATAACTGATACAGGACCATACAGCTAATAAATGAACCTGATTCCAGATGCTGTATGTTTAATGACAAGATGCATTTACCCCACTGCTTGACTGAACCATTGATGTCTTTTCTGCTTCATTTGAATCAAAGATAGTTGACTAGAGCCATAATGTAAACTCTTGAGCAAATTTTATCAGTATCGCATAAAGTAAACATTAGCTTTAAGGAGTCAGACAGGTTTAACTGCAATGAGGTCCAGGAATGTAGTCAGTACGTTAACTCAGAATCAGTTTTTAGAGCTCTCAGAGGAGCATGTTACATGGTAACCTGGAATGGGGTAAGAGAAGAGCAAGGCTTTGATACATGGAAGTGCAATTTCCAGTCAAGCAGTAGGGCTGTGGCTAGCTGGGAATCCACAGTACAGAGTGACCAAGCTGGGATGTTACAATGGTAAAAGCACAAATAATTATACCTTTATAAGATAGGCTTATAGTATTTAACTGAACTCATGGGGACTTAAATCAAATCCGGATTTTCAAACTTCAGTTCAGGGAGCCTTGTCTCCAAATGAAACTGAAAGTGCCATGTCTAAACCCCATCACATAGTGTAATTATATGACAAATTTCAATAATGAGTCCTGGAGAACTACAATGCCTCTTGCTTCCATTCTCCATAAGGTGTCCTGACCAGTTGCTACTTCACATTACCACAAGTTGAAGCAGCTAATCCCATGTACTGAAATTTGTTCACATTCCATGCAATAGGGAACAGGACACTTTACTGAAGCTATAACCAGTGTTGCCTTGTCTGCTGAAATAGCAAAGTTGTTGACTTGGGACTCCTTAATTCTGATTCTGGTACACCTATCAGAATGACAAGAGAGGACAAGAGCTCAGAAAAAAATATATTGAGGGAGAAAAGGGAATATAAGGTATTCAGACAGAAAAATGGAGAAAGGAGTAGAGAGAAAAATATAACTTAATACCCTGTGGACACTGTATATCACCTTCATTTTCATTTTGTGAAATTGGCACATACGATGTATGCCTGCAGCAGCTATGCCTTTTGTTCCTAGACTCTCTGACAGCAGGAACAGTGACTCCCTGCTCAGAGTAAGTAGCTGATGTGACTAGGGGAGTTGTGAAGCTAAGATTGGGAAAGACACCTGGCATCAAATCTAAGGGACTGTTTTGATCCCCAAAGATTGCTCTGTTTATTGCAAACTTTGAAGGTTCTTTTTTGTTCTTTCTGGCTAAAGTGTGAAAATATCCATTACTGACCTTCCTGCCTACACAGAAATCCTCAATCAGGCAGAGTTTTCAGAAGACGGAGCGCTATTCATGGTGATAAAAGAAAGAATTAGGGTGAGAACAGCAGTAAAAACATCAAGAGAAACGAGTTCTCAAATGTGCTAAAAATGTTCATCAAATTATTTTCTCAGCCTCCTTTAGTGTTTTTAAATTTTGTTTTCATATTTACCATGGAATTTCTCTTTGCATGTCTTATAAATGCATTGCTATATAACAAAAGTTTTATTTTGACTGAAAATTATAGTCACAACTATAAATTTTAGGAGCTTGCCTTAGTTTTTTATAGCTATCTCAAAGTTGATACCTCATAAAGGAAAAAATAGAGAACTGGGTCTTCTTTGGGCATGACATGGATTTCAAGTGTGGTCCATCTACATGGTTTTGATAAAGAAAAAATAATTGATATCCAATTTATTGCTTCAGTTTTCCTACTTTCAAAATTAAAGAAGGACTATGATGAGCTGTCCCTTACCTATGCATAGAGGTAGGGGATTTATGGACAGAACTGAGTCCTACCAAACTTTCTATATTGAAACCCTAACCCCCAATGTGACATAATAGGCCCTGTATTTGGAGATATGGTCTATAAGGAGGTGATTACGGTCAAATGAGGTCATAGGAGTGGGGCCCTGATTCAGTAGGATTGGCGTCATTGTAAGAAAAAGAGAGACTAGAGCGCACACCTCTCTCTCCAAGCAAAACAGAGGAAAGTTCATGTGAGGACATAGTGACAAGGTGGCTCTCAAGCCAGAAAGAGCTCTCTCAGCACGATCGTAGACTTCCAGCCTCCAAAATGTGAGAAAATAAGTGTCTGTGCTTAAGCTGCTCAGTCTGTGATATTTTGTTATTGCAGCCAAGAAACTAAGACAATCAAGAAATTGATGACTTTTGTTTCAAATGAAAAAATTAACTACGGTTTATGTGGGATGAGAAAGGAAAAAAGTGTAGAGTCAACAAAATACCCTTAACTTAAGCTATCGGGTCGGCACTGGTATACATTTTAAAAACATAAGAACTGAGTAGCATAAGAAATACAGATTCATTTTCTCATAGTTCTGCAGGCCGGGAAGTCCAACATGAAGGTACTAGTGGACTCGGTGTTGAGTGAAAGCTCTTTTCCTTCTGATGGAGCATTCGCTGCCATCTCACTGTGTCTCCACATTGAAGGACGAAAGAGCCCTCGAGTCTCTTCTTCTTATAAGGGACCCGCCTGTCAGATAAGGGCCCCATTCTATGACCTCATTTAACCCTTACCACCTTGTCACAGGCTATGTCCCCATAGGATTAGGTGGCCTCAACATATGAATTTTGGGGCAACACAAACATTCAATCCACACCAATTAGTTAAGTGAAAGGTATTGTACAGATCAAATGAGAAATCAGAATATTTTCAAAATTGTGTTCCTGTTTTTAAGGAATACATGAAGTGGTGGGAAAGGAGATAGGGGAAATAAAAATAATCACAGGTGATTAAACTGGTTGCACTGTGATCTTATGTAGGTCATGATTATGTCTGAACTTTCTTATAAAAGTCGGTATTTTTAATTTGGTTATTTAAAAATACAGCAGTCTAGCCCTGGCTGTTTTGGTTCAGTGGTTAGGGTGTCAGCCTGAAGGCTGGAGGGTCCCTGGTTCAGTTCTGGTCCAGGACAAGTACCTCTGTTGCAGGCGCGATCCCTGGCCCTGGTCGGGGCCCTGCAGGAGGCGGCCAATCGATGTGTCTCTGTCGCATGGAAGTTTCTCTCTCTTTATTTTTTTTTTCTCTCTCTCTCTTAAAAAGCAATGGAAAAAATATTCTTGGGTGAGGGTTAAAAAAAAAATACAGCATTCTAAACAATGACAAAAAACAGAAACTATCGAATGATTGTTAATTAATTTGAATAGTTCACTTCAGGATAAAAAAGGAAGGATAAAATAGTGGAAAACTCATTACCATGCAACGCAAAAAACTGGGCAGATTTCCTAAAGATTCTCATAGCCTCTTCAATTAAAAATGGAAATCAAAATATTTGCTCTATCTACCAAATGCTGTGACCAAAAAAAATGCTTCAGGTGGAAATTAAAAAAAAAACACCTACCATATAAATAAGTGATATATTAAAATGCCTAAATGGTAAGCCTGTGCTGAAGGAATTTTTACTAAAACCATTGTAAAGTACCTTAAAGGTTTTCCATCTGATTCTAAAAGTTTCTGCATATCTGTCAAAAGAAAAACTTGAGAGGAAATTCTGTGAGTCCTCAGCAGTGCTGTGCAATGAGATAAGGAAATTGGAACAGACTAAATAGACCTGCCACATGCAAGGAGTCATTCCATAGATACAGTAGTCGAGGTAATGGGGGCAGAAGAGATTTCCAGGAAGATAATCTAGGGGGAGAGAGAGGAGAATGAGAGGGGGAGAGAGAGAGAGAGACATTTGACACCCAAAGTCTTAGGGAAGATTCTCATTCACCTGGATTTGGACAACAGGTCTACTACCAACCATCACTGTAATCATCCAAGATAAACAACAAGGCCCTGATGTAGTCAATTATGTTTAACTGTGATTACAAATAAAATATTATACTATTATTTGGTTTAGTGTAAAAGAAATCTTGCACTTTTTCCTTGCAAATATTTATGCTTGATTTTGTAAAAGAGCAACAACAAAAGTTTAATCTCACTTTAGTTTTGTCTCAAATACAAAATTAACAGCGAAAGTTGGTGGCCAGTTAAAATACTAACTAACCCCGTTTCACTAGAAAACATGGGTTCCCTCTACTTTTTCAGGTGAGTGGTTCTCAAAATTCGCTGCCTACTGAGATCATTTAAGGAACTTTAGCCTCCTGCTTCCTAGATTCCAGACCCAGATTTTCTTATTTAATGGATTTGGAGTTTGGACCTGGATCAGACTTATAGGTAATAGAACAAACTGATGGAGGCCAAAGAAGACAGGTATTAAGGGATGAAGTAAAAAAAAAGTGATGGGATTAAGAAGCACTAATTGGTAGTTACAAAATAGGTGCATGTAAGGTAAAGCATAGGAAATATAGTCAGCAACACTGTAATAACTATTTATGGTGCTTGGGGCACCTAAATTACCAGAGAGAACACTTTGTAACCCATATGAATGTCTATCTGCTGTGCCATACACCTTAGATTAATTTTAAAAAAAGCATTGAAGAGAAACTGTAATCAAAACATAAAATTTAAATAAATAAATATATATATAAATAAATATTTGTTGAACACAAAACTAAATAAAAATCTCCAAATGATTCTAAAGCACAAATTTAAGAACTCCGATTGCTGTTCTGTTTTTTTTTCCCATCAGAAATCTTTTAAAAATATTTCAATATTGACATATTTTATACACCAAAAACACAATTTCTCTTAACTAGGATAGCATGCATGAAGATAAAGTCATTTTTCTGTCTTTCTACAGAACATACCATATTTCAATGAGTTCCTTGTTTTTCTCTCCCTTACATCTAACCGGTAGCACTTGGAAGTTTTGCTCTGTGCTTTTTATGTTTGTAACTTTAGTCTCTGCTACAGCATGATTTAGAAGGTGCTTTATGAATTTTTGATCCACAAGTTGTTAAGAGCAGCTGAGCTTTGTATTCTTGCAATTGAGTGTATATCAAATAAGTTATTACTTCTGTCGGTTATGTTAAAGGAAGGCAAACTCACTTTCCCCTGTTCCCAACAGAAAATATTTTATTTAGAGTAATTCAAACTGTTCCCAATCACATGTTGAAGACCTTATAATGCATGCTGCAAAATAAAATATATGGGAAAATTAACGTTGTTACACGAACACAATTGGTTGTTAGAGGGTGTTACATGCACAGAATTTAAGTCCAGTAAAGTGTTTAGCAGGCAACTGACTAACACGTACTGAATGTTTTATGTTATCCTTGCCAACGTGGAATTGCTTTATTATTTTGAACAGGATATAAATATATAGGTGACTTTCTTCTCATTGATGTTTAGGGTTCTATGGTACATAAAATACTGGCTGCGCTGAAATACTGTTCTTACCAACATCTTAAACCAAAGGGGGAAAAACCCTGTTTTCCTCTTTTCCTTACCTCCCTGTGTTTTTATTTCTCTGAAACAATATTTTTGGAATGTACGTTTAGGAATGAACTAATATATATTGAGTTTTATATATTTCTAGGCTCTTGAGAGTCACATTAATCCGCATTTATTCAGTTCCTTGATAAATGTTTATTGAACATATATTATGTTCAAGGAGTTATGCTAGATAATTTTTCTTTTTAAATTTAGTTCTTTCAATAATCCTATAAACTATTATCATGCTTATTTTACTAATAAAAAATAAATGTTGGAAGCCTAAAAACTAAACAAACCAAAATGTGTCCTGTTATTACAGACCTAGTAAGTGCTCGGAAGAATTAACCCAAATGTTCCTTACTCTGAAATCCATGTTTTCTGTATGTCAGCAGATACTAAAAAAATTCTTAGCATGACTCGAATAGCTGTTAAATGTTGCCTTTTCATTCTTAATTCTGCAAGATTCCTTTCATATCTTAAACAAAATTTGTATTTCTCATTTGTGTTGAGGGCAAAGTAAAACACAGTGGGGAATCCAGTGTAGATGAGGCTTCCCATTTGGCTCAGTCTCGCCTCAGGGCAGCAGTTCTCCTGGCGCGTATGCCGGGGGCAGGTTTGGTACCACAGCGGTGTGTCACAGGTAAGGACAAACAGAGAGATTTGTGATGGGATGACTTGCTTAAAAATGACACTACAAGATTTCTTTCTATGCTTTTAACCATGTACTTAGTTATAAAATCAACCTTTTATGACTGGTATCTGCACAGAGATTTAATAAGTTGATTCCTGATTATGAATTTATATCTTTAAGCAGAATAATTAGCTTTAATTATGACATACACATATTTTTGAGTGACATGATAAAATATTTTTTAAATGCTCAGTATACTAATTATTGTGGATAAAATTATCTCTTATTAAATTATTTTTCTAGTTGAATGTTTTTCACTAGAGGATATATTGCCCCTTAGGAGACATTGGGCAATGTTTAGAGACAATTTTGGTTGTCACAAGAGGGGAGGGTGCTACTGTAATCTCGTAAACAACAACAAAAACACCTAGTGGGCAGATTAAGGTAGCCAGGAGTGCTGCAAAACGTTCTACAATACACGGAACAATCTCTCACAACAAAAACATTGACAGTCCAAAATGCCAATGGTTCCAAGTTGGGAAACCTCACTCTAGATATATTTGTATCATTAAAATGAATGCTATATTACAAATTTATTGCTGTCTTTTCTTATTTCCTGTACATAGTGAACTAAAAAGAATAAACTTTGTCAAGTTCACAAGTCTTGATAGACAACCATGTTTTAAAATATTGAAGACAGATAAGAGCTGGATAATTTTTTTCTTAAATGTTGAACACAGAGAATTGTATATTAAAAAGAGGCAACCAAATTCTGTCTAGGAGTGTGCTAATGGGGAATCCTAGAAGTTTGCTCAAGATAAAAGATTGCTTTACCATCATCCTTCCATGAAAGTCTCCTGGAAGCTGACTTAACGAAGGAAGAATTGTGATGTACATATTTCTTTTGATAGCTAGTCAGAAGTCAAAGCCCAGGAATTGACTTAATCCCAATGAGAACAATTGTTTCTAGTTACAGATGACCACCGCCCCACAAAAAAACAACAGCAGAACTTAAACTTTTCTAACTTGTAACTCTTATAACCCAGATAGATAAGTACTACATGTTTGCTCTTTTAATCACCATTTCACTCTGAAGTGACAGGCTTTCATGTTCCTTTTTCACAGTGGGCACTCCCCATTTATGTGAACTTAGCATGTTTCTGCCCTGGTAGTTAAAAAAAAAGGAAAAGGCATACCTGTAGAAATCAAAGATCATTTGCTGTTGTTTATCACCCTGGGGGCAGGGGGACAACTTATTTTTATTACCTAAAGTAAAAAACAAACAAACATAAGTGCTTTAAACTTAGACCTTAACATTTGACCAACTAACCATGTCTTAAGAACACACCAAGTATTTCTGCTACACCAGAAGGTACGAGTTGAAAGCAACAGCCTTCATGCAGAAGTAGTAAGCTCCTGTCTGTAAAATTCTGTCTCAAATCCCTGTTTCTATATTCAAATCCAAATCTTCTCTTTTAAAACATTTATCTATAAGGCAATTTCAATGAGCTACAGAGACTTTTCATGTTTTACCACCATTTCTTTTAATCCTCTCTCCTAATAACTTATTCAAGTAACACATTATCAAAGTAGAAAACAGTCTAAAATGTAGAAGCTCAAAAAGAGAAAAAAATTGAAATTACCTGAAGACTAATAACATCAAAGGTCACCACTGTAAACACTTCAGTGCATGCATATCTTTCTGGAATGTGACATATGAACTATTCAGAGTTATTCATCACCCAATTTCACTTACATATATTTCCATCGAATAGCTGTCAATCAATTGAAATGCACCACACCATTTTAATGGTATCTAGTACTTTTCATAACTATATATTATACTAATCTCACATTTTTAAATGTTTAAATTATTTCTAATATTATAAATTATGTTTTAATGAATGCCCCATTTTATACATCTTTGTGTATATTTCCTGAAAACAATTCCCAACAAAATGGAAATGCTGGGTAAGGTATACATTTTTATTGATTTTCACCAATTACCTACTAGAAAATGTACATAATAGTTCTACTCCTTCCATTGAAGAATTTCAATACCTACTTATCAAAACATACCACTTGGTATTATTTAAATGTTTGACTTTTATTATTGAAAGTCTAGTTTAAATTTAAATTTGTTGAGTAATTATGTTGCTAAATTTAAAAAAGTGATTCTAATTTCTATTTTTTCATGATTACCAGCTTGAACTATATTTTCCTACTAATTGACTCTTCTTATTGAATTGTATGATTTCTCTGGAATATTTAAAATGTTAATTTTGTTGCAATACATTTCATAAATATTTATTTATTTATTTATTTATTTATTTATTTATTTATTTATTACTTATTTACTCCACAAGCACATATTGGCATCCAAATGACACAAAATGATAGGTACAAAAAAGCTAGGAAGATTCCACTCTCACTGAGCTTCCAGTCTGGAGAGGGAGAAGTGATTATTAATTAATTCATCTCAGAAAATAAATGCAAAGTTGTGAATAAGAACACTTTGATGGAAAATATTTTTGCCTTTTGAGAATACAATTTAAAACAGTACTTAGACGGAGTAAAACAAAAACGTCCTTTCAGAGAAATGATGCTCAGGAGGAGCTGACAGATGAATTGGTAAGCAGAGAGAGTGTTGGGGGAGGCCGGCCCTAACAAAATGAAGGCAGTTCCCTCCCCTTAGCTTTCTAAGACTGATTCAAGTTGCTCTGACAGATACACATGGCAGATACAGAGCAAAGTTCCTATCTAGGAAACTCCAGTCTTCATCAACAGCTTTGGTGTTGCTTTCCCCTAGAAACCACTATGACAAGCTAGTAATTGATGCCAATATGTAAGCCACTTTGGCAGCAGTCTGTAAATGGGACTTTGAGAGATCTTGCTGAAGGCACTAACAGCATTGATCTCTTTGGAAGCACGGACTTCAGTACAATGGGCAACAAGCCATGCATTAACCATCGGCAAGGCTGCATTTAACCATCCGGATGGTTAATGTGACATGTTTAAAACAGAAGTACCTCTAACGCAGAAATCTTTCTTAGCAGGGGAAACAGAGACATGAGTAATTAGTTAAATAGCAATAGGGTATCATATTTTCCCAGATCTAATAGTTGAATGAATAAATATCATCGTGATATGCTAAATTTTAACCTAATAGATATTGTTTTTACAACTGTATTGTCTAAATTAACTGACAAAAAACAAAACAATGTTCTTACTTTTCTTTATAGTTAAAAAATATTGAGCTCTTAGCAATCTTTTTTGCAGAGTTGGAAACCGTTTTTCTCTATTTAAGGTGGTGTGTGGTTTGTGCTCCCTCTATTTTCTTTCTTTTCAGGGCAATTTAAATATACAGTAGGTTTACATATCATCTGTGGTGTGTTGGTAAATGTTAAAAACAAGCTACCTGGTAGGGAGTGGGGGAAACACCACAATTTATAGGGTTTCCAAGTTCATGGAATAAAATCTCTCATAGTGGCCAGTTTTGAGGTTCCAACCTGACACCATTGAATTAGAGTTGGGAAGAGATACCCACACTTGGCTCTAAGGAGCTGGTTTGAGCCAACTTCTGTACGCCACTCTGTATAGTCCTGGAATTGAAGATGCTTGTGGTTTGAGTACTTTCTTCTGTTCTCACTAACCTCTGCTAAGGTCTATTTTTTCTGCTTGGTATTGGGAATTGACTTTTGTCTTCAGCATGAACATCACTGGATAGTGTCTTTTTCTGATCTTATAATCCCCAAAACATTTTCGCTGCAGCTGGGTTAGTATTTATTTCTCTCAGAGACTTGGATCTTAAAAAATTTTGGATATTATCCATGTGCCATACAAACTGAGGGAGATTTGAAATGCAGGGAGTCTATCTAAGACTCTCATCTACTAGACAGACCACATTGCCATTTCTACTCTACGGCAGCAATGCTGGCCTAGGGACACTCTGCATTTATGTATCCATCTTCAGTGTTCCAGATCATCGGTAGCCCAAAAGTTTCCTATTCTTCTAGATATAAACTCTAGCTCTTGAGTTTCCCAGGTATAGCCCATAAGGAAATCCTGATATTTAGAATTCTATTTAGAACAAAATGTTCTTCCTTCTCAATTGCCTGGCTCTTGAGACTCAAATGCACATAGTATTCCACATTACTGTTTTACAATAATTTAAAATATATAAATTTGTAAATCAGTGCTGAATTATGCTTTTTTTTTTTCTTTCTTTCTTGAGGCAATGAATGCTATTATGTCATTGAGATGTAAGGGCTTTAACGAAGAAATTCCCCTATGCCATGCTAAAATACATGTTCCCAAGGTAGTTAAGTACTGAGGATACAGTGATGAACAAGGCATACATGCCCTTTACCTTTATAGAAGTTGAAGTCAAATAGGGATACAGACCAGATTCTTAAAAAAATACAGTATGCTATGCTAAGTGCAAAGATGAGAGTAGTGACAGATGCCTTCCAAGTTCACAAGAAGCACTTCTAACTTAAGCTTGTACAGTTAGCAAAAATGTCTCCTGAAAACTGTGACAGAGGACTCAGACTAATAAACCATCTCAGGTGAGTGTACATCAGATGTCCAAATTTTTGAAACATGTGACATACAAAAAGGAACAACTGACTTCTCTGTGGTAAGAATAGGTCTTGACTACTGTGGAAAATAGAGATAAATAAAATAAAACAAAACCCAGAAGCTCCATTTGTTGTGAAATTAAACAAGAACTATAACTATTACCAAACGTTGAAAACATGAAATCTAAAATATTGTTCACTTCTAGTTGTCTTTTGAACCATGTCCAAAACTATATTAATGGCTTCCTTGGCAAGATGAAATGCTAACATCTTCCTTGCTAATGATGCTCAAGATCAAGTGTAAGCAGGAGATACAAATTTCAATTGTATTAAAAATTGGCTTCAGGGTTTCAAATACAGTCCTCCAGACCATTGTGAAGACTTTTTCCCCTATAAATGTTTTGTCTCTTGGTATCTGAAAAAAAAAAGCTACATTAACCATTAAAGTACATGTTGCCAATTCCTGAGCTGGCCAATGGGCAAGACATTTCTTCATATAAAGCAATTATTGATTAACACTGAGTAACTCCTGGTCAATGGAGAAATAAACAAAGCATAAGAAAGATCACACAGGTTATGAGATTATAGAGAACATATTTTGCATAGGACACCTTTATTAATAATTCTGGAGAATCCAAAAAAGCTTTTGTGTATTTCAATAAAATCTCTGTACTATACTAGATAAAAATTGATACATTTTAAAGATATTTATTAATTTATTTAAAATAGCAATAACAAACTTCTTAAATATAACATAAACACCACATTATGACAAATAACTGTTTTCTCAAAGAAATATATTGAGAAGATTGGCACTTTTAAATAGTTTTGTAAATATTTTAAATGTCTGGTTTAAAAATAATGGCAAGATTCTCATATCTGCTTCTGTATTCACTCTGTTGTGCTATTTTGTTCGGTTGAGAAATATGCAGAAAATCTGGTCGAGACAGATATCACTGCATGGAAAAGGGGGAGACATTTTAATATTTGATTCTTGTGAATATTTGCCTTTGATACTATACCAGAGCCTATCAAGTGGTAGTTACTTATAGGTATGGAATTGTGGTGTAGAATTTGGACCATGTCAATGAAAATTTGTGCTCTGTTACATTAAAGTTAATTGATATTTTGAAAATGTCAAATGCAGGATTTTTTTAACATCATGCAGTGTTAAATAATGGTTCCTTTATTTATGCATATCTTGCAGAATATTCACACATTACATCATGCATTATCAAAATGTCACATTCATTAACACCACAACTGATATCAAAAGAATCTTTATTACAAACCAGTCATGGTCATGGTAGCTAATACAAGTTCTAAAACATGCAAATTTTTTCTTGAAAACCCCAATTTTACCATATCAAATACTGTCTGTCGCTTTTGCTGAAGCTAAAGGCTTATTTTTTTAGAAATTATCGTCCCCAATGTCTGAATAAACATAGTTCATCTGTCAGTTTCTCTTTTACATAAAGTGGCATTTCATGATAAAAGCAGCGAGTTCAGCTCAGAACTCAAAAAAATCTTGCAAGTGCTTTTCCTCCTATATGTTCATGCACAACAGAAGTGCTCTGTGCACGTTTTCCATTTTGTCACACATAATATGAAAAAGATGTCTGAAAACTGTTATATGAAAAGGACTGAGATTTAGTCAAATTAATAATTTTTACTGCTTCGTCAAGGATGGCCTTAAGTAAAACTGGCATTTTTTTTCTAGTTTAATTTGGGGCAGCACACAAAACTCCATTGTGCTAAGACATCAGCAGTGTTACCATCACTTTAAAGGATCTTGGCTGCCTCTGAAGGTCTCTGGAAAACACTATGAACATTGCTGATCTACAGAATCCTGTCTTACGTGCCTGCTGCTTTCTCTTCACTGCCATCTATTCTCACTCCACTTCAGCCACATTGACCTGACTGCTAGTCTACAAACACTTCAGGCTTACTCTTGCTTTTAGAAGTTGTACTGGTCGACCCCTCTGCCTAGATCAGTCTTCAAAGACATACAAAATGTTAACTCCGCCATGGCTAACAGGTAACAGCCAGCGCTCAAACCTTACCTCGCCATGGGTCCCTCCAGGACCGTTGTATTTAAGACTGCAGCTCTAAGAACTCCTGAGTTGACTTATCCTGTTCCACAGTGTCTTCATAGCATTTAATTCATCCTATTGTCACCTTTATTGTGTTTTTAGAGTCTCTCTCCTGTTATTAAAATAGCAGCTCTGTGAAGGCAGGAGTTTTTACATTTTTATTTTATTTTTATTTATTGCTCTATCTCAAGCACCTGAACTGAGTTTTGCCCAAGGCAGGTGTCAACAAACATTTTTCGAATAAAAGGATGAATGACACCACTTGTATATCATCTTCTTGTTTCATGAGTGTATTTCAGAGGACATTGATAAAATAAATATTAATAATATCTAATAACAACATAGTTTAAAATTTTTGCTCACTTCTTATCTTTTCACCTCAAAGTTTCTTATTCTTGTATTCTTTGTCTTTCATGTTAGAGATGTCTCAAATATCTGCTGAGCTTTTTCTCTCCATTAATACTTAAGAGTGAGATTCTAAAAAGCTTACTAGCGGCTCTATGTGTATGTCTTCCTGGTAGGATTTCACTTCAGATAGATCAGGTGGCAATGGGATGGTTTTTTGGGGGGTCTCCCAAGCAGCAGAATAAGCTGTTCTTCTTCCTTGGGTAGTCAGCAACTCTGGTTAATGTACATTTGGTTACCATGTTGGGAAAGATTGCTAGTAATCTTGCTCTTAAATGTGTAAACTTTAATCCAAAGGTCAGTCAACTACTGTCTGTGGACCAAGTCTAGCCTTTCATAAATAAAATTTTGTTAAAACACAGTAACATCCATTAACTTGCATATTGTATATGACTTCCTTCATGCCACAACTGTACGATTAACTTTTTGCAACATAAACTATATAAACTGCAAAGTCTAATGTATGAACTGGCTCTTTACAGATAATATTTGCTGACCTCTAATCCCTGTTTCTGGTATAATTGCTCTCAGCCATTATCCCTGTTGCCTTGTGGCTTGGTGGACAGTGGACTCTGGTTTAATTTCACAGAGGGAACATGCATTCTTCTGGGGGCCGTGTGGGAGGTAGATTTTTATCCTTACTGGGTGGGAGAGGATTTGTGGGTTTACGAGCTCAAATAATCTTTCCTTTCAGCCTCAGCCCTCATGTTTGACTTCTCAGGCAACTGAGTTATCTCTCCCTACATCTTTCTAGGATAAAGTGGCACAGCTACTCTTACTTTTTATGCCATTGCTTGCATAAGGCATTTTGGTATCATCTTTTATGTTTTGCTAAAACACTTACTGTCATTCAGTTTAATTGTGTTATCCCAAGAATATGTGTTAACACCACTGGTTGTTTTATTTTTCCATTTTTTGTTGTCCCCATGAATTTAAAATTTTATAAAAATTTTTTTTTGGTTGTTTTATTTTCTGGAGAAAGGACAGATTAAAATGGTATCTAATCCATTGTGTTTATTTTGGTCATCAGACTATTTTGAATATTCTGTGTTTAAGATATAATTGAATTTTTATTTATAACCTAATTAATAGTGATTTGAACAATTTTTTAGGAAATGCTAGTGTTTTATCTTTAAAATTTTTTCGAGGTTTGACCTGTGAGTATTGTGCATATGTTAAAGTCTGAGAAGGGTACACAAATTTCCTTAATGTTTGTACCAGGTGTTGTTTTATATGTCTCAATGGTGTACAATTTAGTGAATAAAAATTCATTACATTTTTAACTGGACTGCATTTCAATAATAAAAACTGATTCCTGGGACCCATTTGATGCTTAAAATTTTTATCGTGCATAAAGGGAAAATAGTTCCAAAGGGCTTTTACTATAAAAGCTCAGAATTGTAGCTCTCTCACCTCTGTGGTTTCCCAAGAGAACCTCTTTTAACCCATTTAGTAATTATTTTTGTCATTTATACTCATATGTGTTTCTTACACATTATATGTAATTGATATTTATATGTTACATTTATATTTCTGTATAATTATTAATTATGGTAGACATAACGATCACCCCCCAAAAAGATCTATATCCTCTAATCCCCAGAATCTGTCAATATGTTTATATACCTGTCACAAGTGACAATGCAGAAGTGATTAAGGTAAAGATCTTGATAAAGGGAGATTATTCTGAGATTATGGAACATATAAATCATATGTTTATAAGGAAACAGAAGAATATAGCTATGATTTGTATTAAGCAAAAGATGACAAAAATGGTCTTCACTGTATGTTTCTTTTACTATAAGCACAGAACTAGACAATATCAACTTGTGGTTTCTGAAGTCAGAAAAGTGATTACATTTGAATGGGGTCAAACACCAGAAAGAAGATGAAGGATTATGGGGTGTGAATAAGGTTCTGTGTCTTGATTTGTGTGCCAGTTACACACGTTTACTCTTCCTGACGGGTCAGCAAGATATGTGTGTACTTACCTGTACTCATACTGTACTTCAATAAAAAGTTTCTCATGAAAAATAAAAGCGCCTGCTAACACCTGCCAAATTTACTGGCCCATCAGTTTACCCTTGAGTTATACCAAACATTTAACGATATTAAAAAATAAAATATAAAGAATTCTACCATATTTACCTTCAAGGAAACAAATTTCAGTCCTATAAGTCAGTGTTCATTAAGCCCTTTGTTTTGTATTACTATGTACTGTGGTGGCAAATGCTAAGTAGAACCTACCTGTGGATTTAAAGCATCCCTCCTCTGCCCCATTACCACGTTGTCCATCTTTAGAAGATGGGCAATGTAATCACACCTGAAAACCAAGAAAAGAAATCCATGAAAATATTTCCTACAGCTTGAGAATAATCAGCCCCCTATTAACAAATGTAATTTTTTTGCATGTGGTACTGTTAATTTAAAAAATTCAAGTTAAAAACATGGAGCCAAAACATGGTTCCCTTTGTGATACATTTAAAATAAAACACATATTAATTCATCATTTACTTTACTGTTAATCATACATTGTAAAAAATTACTGTCAATTTGTTTTTCTAATAAAAGTTTGGGGCATCAAACTACTGATAGATTAAAATTTTGACAATGTTACCATTTCTCATCTTTTAATGTCTTGCTAAGCATTTTTTACATAAACATAAGTGATGAAAACACCAACTCTCCCATGAGGCTTATGGTTTTCTAGTTCTCCCAAGCAGGAGAAAATTCTGAGGCTACACAATAAAGTATTGTCTGCTATATTAGTTTCCTGTTGGCTGCAGCACCAAGTGACCACAGATTTGGTGAATTAGAACAAAAGAAATTTATTAACTTTAGAGTTCTAGAGGTCCAAAGGCCTAACTGAACACCGCTGGGCTAAAATTTAGGTGTGGGCAGGGCTGCATTCCTTTCTGGAGGCTCTGTGGGAAATACCATATTCTTGCCTTTTTTAGTTACCGGAGGAGGCCTCCTTGACTCCCTGCTCCTTTGTTTACTCATAAAGATGCTGTAATCACATTGGGCCCGACTGAATATTCCAGGAAGCTCTCCCTGTCTGAAGGTTAGCCACCTTAATTCCATCTGCTACATCAGTTCTTTGCCATGGGACAAAATGTATTCATAGGTTTCAGGAATTAGGGTGCAGGCATTGCAGGGGAGCCGTTCGTTATTCTACCTAACACACCCCCAAAACAATTCACTCAGAGACGCTTTATCCATTGTTATGTGCGTGTGTTAATGCTGGGCACGAAAACAGCACAGGCCAATGTTGTCTAAATTCAGCCCTAGTCATGATAATATCTGTGGTCATTTGAAGAAATATAATTTGATGTTTTATTTATTTTTTTGAGGTATAATTGACATAAAACATTGCATCACTTTTTGGTGTAAAACTAATTATTTGATATTTATGATTTCTATGTTTGATACAGTATGTATGTACAAGACACTGGAGGGAAAACTTGAAAGAAAGGCTGCCATCTTAAGAAAAATAGAACTTTAGGACAAATTCAAAATTAAAAAAATGAAAAACATATTCCTCATATGTGTATTATAGTCATTCTGGCCATTAAGGTTCATTTTTCTTACATCTATCTTGACTGAAGATAGGTAGAAATTACATAGTTTTTAATATATATTCTTTTCTGAATGAAACATTATAACTTTCAGATTGAGTGGATATATAAATATAATACTCCCAATATGAAAATATAAAATATAAAATTTGTTTCTTTTCTAACTTGATGTAAAATTAGCAGGAAAAAACATGTTTGCATATAGAACTTAACATATTAATACATATAATTTATAATTATAATATAAAACATATCAGTATATACTATATGTATGATATACATTATATATGTGATAACATATATTGATATGTGTATATATATCATATGAACATACATATATGGTTTTACTATTTCCAATTTATCTTTTTCTGCTTGTGTGTATGTATATATATTTGTCTGACTATATGTAGTGCATCGTTATAATATATCATAGATAAAGCACATTCAACTCTCTTAATGCATCAGTTTCTGCTTCTGTATATTCATGTGTGATTATTAATACTGACAAATATTCAAAATATCTCAGCTGAAGCAGAAAATAAATTATTGGTTTCAAGTTATTAAAACCTCAAAGCAAATATACAAAATGTAGCAAGGCATTCATGCAATGGTTCCAAAGGGAGAGAAGACGGAGTGAGGGTTAAGCGCGACTGTCCTGCAGACGGTAAGGGTTTCTTAGGTGGATAGTTAGGGCTGCGATTCAAGCAAAGCATTAAACGCCGCGGCAAATTCGCAGCCTGCAGCTTATCTATCATCACATTTCTTTTCTTGGTAGTAGCATTAAGGATACATTAAAGAGACGATAAAATGCATTTAATACGATAGGGGGAAACGTTAATGATCCTAAAAGATGATCATAGCTGCTTGTCCTTGAGTATTTAAAAAAATTTTCTCACCTGGAAAGTTAGAAAAATGCTTTGAAAATGGTATTGGATTTCATGTGAAATGCAAGTCCTTGGATTCCTCAAGAACATTAAGTGGGCAAACTCACAAACCAGATTTGACCCTCATTGTCCTGTCTGCTTGGTGACTGACATCACTCACATCATCAACACAGGGAGGCATGTATTTCTTCTAAAGACTTTTTTCCCTGTAACCTGTAGAAAGCTTTGGTTATGACCCCATAATCCAAACTACTTTGTTTACCCTTTGAGCCACGTTAAACTGGGAAACAGAATTTGCATGCTTTCCCACTTGGTGATTTCTTTTAAGCAAAATGTAGTGTTTATACTGAAACAAGTAGGCTTAATTTTTGATGCCACTTTATTGAGGTATAATTGATATATTAAAAACTGTACATATTTAATATATGCAATTTCATGTGTTTGAAATAATATGCATACAGGCTTAAATTTTAACATTATTTTATACTTATTAATAAATGATTATATATAATTAGAACAAAACTTAGTATAAATACAGGGGTTGGCAAAAGTAGGTTTACAGTTTTGAGTACATGGAACAGTTATTCTTATAATATTATTTATTAATTATTGTATTATTTTCCATACAAACAACCATAAACCTACTTTTGCCCACCCCTGTATAAACAAAAAGATATTATTTTTTTAAAATTTTCCAACCAATATGAATATTATTTCTAACACTTTCATCCTAATTTTAAAGAAACAGGTACTCTTAATTGTTTATACTGGCATCTCATGTCCCTAAACTTATATACAACTCTCTTTTTTTTTTTTATGGAAAACTAATTCTCAAGTTAAATCTGAGTGTGTAAAATTGGTGTTTTACGTTCCCTTGGATTAGTGTGATTTTTTATTGGACCTAGAACATATCAAGTACCATTAACCTGAGACCATCCACATTTCTAAAAACCTTGAATTCTGAAGGATAGAAGACAGGGAGTTTCTGAGAGCTTTAAGTGCTGACATAAGCTATCCTCCTGTTTATTTTTTGCTTATTTTGTTCATTTCTTTGTTCCTTTGTCATTTATGTCATTTTTCTCTCCTTTTTTCTCCCTTCCTTCCGATTCCCTCCCTCCCTGCCTCCCTCCCTGCCTCCCTCCCTGCCTTCCTCCCTCCCTCCCTCGTTCCTCTCCCTTCCTCCCTCTTCCTTCCTCCCTTCCTTCCTTCCTTCCTTCCTTCCTTCCTTCCTTCCTTCCTTCCTTCCTTCCTTCCTTCCTTCCTTCCTTCCTTCCTTCCTTCTTTCCCTTTTCTTTCTTCCTTCATCACTCCCTTTTTCTTTATCTAATGTTCAAGTTATCAAAGACTGTGAATTTTTCTTAATGATTTTTACGAAATTGATCCCAAACTTATCCTATCAGAAGTTTGACTGTTATATAATAATTTATATTTTATATACACACATCCTCTCTCTACTTTGGGTTCACTATTATTTAAAGCAGAACAGCTTTGCAATGGGTTTCATTATTTCAAGGAAAAAGTCTTTCAACATTCAAAAGGTGTTTACATTTTTTCCCTTGACAGTTTCCTTAAGATCCCAGCTACATGCTTATTGGAAAGGACTGAACTTGGTGGCCTAAGAAGTATACCTCATGAACAAATTTATCTAATTGGATAAATTTTATAAATCTTGTGTCTCAATTATGCTTAAAACTTTTATGAAAAATCCTATAATCTTTTAATTTACCAAATTAATTAGCTCACCAATTAACTAATTAGATTACCATTATTTCCAGAAAGTGGAGCTATGAGAATATAAGAATGTGTTTATCTAAATTGAATTTTTAGCACATATACCTTTTTAAATGATCGGTTGTTTTGTACTTCAGAGAGTGCTACAAGTCAGTTGGACATAGTTTACTCCACAAAGTTAAAAGTTGAATATACATAGTTCTTTCTCTCTCTCTCTCTCTCTGTCCCTCCCTACCCATACCTCAAGGGCCCAGCTATTCTAAAAGTTGGATTTTATTTCAGTATGTTTTATAATTCCAAATAAATAAAACTTTAGCCCCAGATTATATTTTCTTTTTAAAATAGATAGGAAGAAGTTATAATCAATAACTTTCTGATCCCCACAACCTCAGCACATGAACAGTTTAAGGAACTGTGGTTTCCCAATATATTTCCGAAATATTTCTAAAGTTATAATGCCATATTATCTGAGATCTACTCTAACTTTCTCATTGCCACAAGATATTGGCTTTAGTGTCTATGCTCTTATCTGAGCTTTGCTTCCTGACAGCAAGGATAGGAATTATGTCACACTGAGCTGACTTCCCCAAGAACTGCTCTGTCTAAAACAGAGTGAGTTTCAAAACTATTTCCTAAACAGATACTTAAATAGGTAATATGGACTGCTCCATATTATGGCTCAAATGCCATCTCTTTCACATTAAGGTGGTGCTTCTGTTGATGACCAGAGGGGTTGGGTGGGATGAGCAAGATTTTGCATACTAGATCATTTTATTTTTATCTGTGTAATTTGATTATAGTAATACATCCTTTATTGGCCCAAACCTTTAGAATCAGCTACTCTGTGGAGTTTCCTGTTTGACCAAAATGACTCATGCTTGTAACCAAACACTCATGGGCATAATAAATTGGCTACCAGGTATACCTGGTGGAAAATTACCCACCAGAATTCTGCTGCCCCCCTGTGTCATTAAGGAGCAACTATCATTACCCCATCCAATCTTCTCATAACTTGCTGTTTGGGTAATCCCTCTGCATTTTGACAGATATGAATCATCTCCTTCTTTTTTACTATTTGTAAGTAGTTTGAGTGAAGAGAGAAAAACTCTTGGGGCAAAGTAATTATGTTGAATTGCATGGTTGTACTAAACAGAACTAATTACAGTTCAATTAAATGTAATGCTCAAATAGAATTATCATTTAATTATTTTAATAACAAATACCAATTGAAATGTAAAGGTGTAATTATTTTAAATTTAACAAAATAGATTAGGCGTTACTTTTCAGAAATCACATGCGATTGAAAGATATGAGGATTATAGTATGGTTCACCTTTCTGAGAGTTACTAATGGGTATGCTATGTAAAATCCATGAGTCAAGTAAGTTTACCTTGAAAAAAGGAACTGATTTGAATTGGGAGGTGTGCTAAATGTATCGACACATGTTAAGATGAAGCTGTATAGTACACACTTTGGCTTCAGGAGTTCATTCAATCTAGAAAACAGTCCTAAAATTGGTATTAAAAATTACCTGCAGTGAAATGCAACTAGCTGTCTAGTCCCCTACCATGAAACACTGTTAACTTATGTGTTCCTTATACAGTAGAGTATGCAGGTGTTGTATTATAAAGTTACACACCTGAAACTTACACAATGTTATTAACCAATTTTGCCCCAATAAATTTAATTAAATAAAAAAAGAGAACAATCTTAAAAAGTTGTTAAACTGAAAAAAATGTATGAGACAACAGATTTCAGGCATTGGATTAAAGGGAAACTTACATTATGAGCTCTGTATTTGCCACAGATCTCTTCTTAGATACTTTCCTGGCTGTGACACAGGAAAGTACCCCATGGAGGCCCTGTTAAAGAAAGGAGACAGAACTCAGAGATTGGGGCTGCTGATAGAATCTCTGGAACATGGCACTGGGAATGTAAATATAAACATATATACTTATAAAATATTTGGAAAGCTGCACAACTTACATCAATTTATTTGCAAACATCTTCACAGAAAAAGATGTTGGTTTTCAATTGCATTAAATTAAGTTAATTAAAAGCCTAATTTTATTTGGTTTTTATCTTTTGCCTTTCTGAAACAGAAGGTCTATGATAACAAATATAGACAAACATAATCAGCAATTTAACTAGGTAATCTCAATATCTTTATTTCTTATGATGCTCTTACTTGGTTGGTTGTGCTTTCACAAACACCTTTAAATGCTTACCTTGGACTAGAGATTGTTTCAGGTAAGAGAGAAAAAGATGCATTGGGCACGAGTCTTGACTGCAGGGTGGTATGGTCGATAGTCATAGAAGTAAAGGAGCACAATAATTTCTTAAGAAAAGGAAAAGTAGCACTGCCAAATCACTAAGGCTTAGAGGTTTAGAGAGACCTCATGGAAGAGGCACCCTTAAGCTCAGTCTTGAAGAGAAGTCAGTTTTCCCTCCAGAAATTAGCGTGGCGGACAGAAGGAGTAACAAATAGTACAAAGTAAAACTGAGGACTCATAAGGAGCCTTATATAATTGAATTATAGAATGCATTATTAGAGCATTTTTCTGAAAAAATATATAGATACCTAGAGAGCCAACATCTTTATAAGCAAGACAGTTTTAATGTGTTTAATTCAATTGCTTGCTGATTCTCAATATAATGAATCATTTAATATATTCTTATTTTTTATTTTAAATATTAAAAAATTCTGCTGTCTTAATTTTTTTCTTATTATGCAATTTATCTAAACTTCAATTTGAATTATTTCCTCAGTTGGGCAGAAATGTACATCTGTTTCGAGGGGATAGTAATAGATGTCTCAGAGTAATCTATTACACAAATTGTTTGAGGTTTCAGGTTTGCTTTTTCTATTTGTTTATTAAATGGCTTTGAGAAAATTTGTTTGACATGAAATCAAAAGAGGGTTGTGGAAATCGTATTATCTATTTCATGACACTGCATAATGAGCTACTGAATGAAGGATTAGTTACCTCTGTGGCTGAATAGTTAAAGGGAATGTAAGTTTATTTTATTGTCAGAACACATTAACTTTGACTTTCTCTGCATATTTTGACAATCCAAAGCAGTGCTTTTCTTTTGCCATGCAGAACTTCTAAATGCTGTATCAAAAACCAAGGTCACTTTTCACCTTTCAGGTTTGGCGTGAATTTCTATTCAAGAACAGTTCGTGTACACCAAGACGCATATGAGTGACTGCAGTCATCCTTTACTCCTCCCTGTGCCCCTATCCATACTTCAGTCCTCAGCACTTGCTAAGGAGCCAGTGATTTCCAGTGGGAGTGTTATCTTCCTCTTTCTCATGCCAGAGGCAAAGGAATGAAGAAATGCTGCATGGTAAATGGGAGACTGCAATTCAAGGCTTCTGAGCACTGACATGTGCACACACCCTCATAGGGACTTTAAGGCAATTAAAGTTAAATGAGGTCATAAAAGTGGGCCCCTAATCTGGTGGGACTATCGCTCTTATAAGAAGAAGAAATAGGAGAGATCTCTCTCCCTCCATACAGAGAGGAAGCACTATGTGAGAACACAGAGAGAAGTCAGTCACCTGCACACCAGGAAGAGAGTCTGACCAGAAGCCAGCCCTGCTGGCATCTTGATCTTGGACTCCAGTCTCCAGAACTGTGAGAAAATAAAGTTATGTACTTTAAACTACCTAGTCTGTAGTATTCTACTGTGGCCACCCTCAGAAAGCAATACAAATAGTAAGTAGGCATTTTCTAGGACACAGCAATGAGAGAACCTTACTCCCTTACACTTGAAGGGCTTCAATGGAAATTTCCCTTGTAGCCCTCTGCAGATGTTTATAAAACATGGAATCTGTAAAGAGGACTTAACTCTACAGAATTCCTCTTCATGCAGCTTCAACAAAATCTAGAGTTGTGCTACTCTAGACTTACCATTGGTGTTTACTCTCTAAATCTTCCTTACACTAGCCCCTTGCCAATCACCAGCACATAATTCCTAGATGCAATTTATACAACTGTTCCTTGTTCAAGTTACCAAAGATCTGAAACAATGACTGACTTATAAAACATTTTAAAATGCTCTCATTTGTAATAGTGCCAACAATAAAAATGAAAGAATTATTTTAAAAATAAGAAAGTTAAAAGAATTTTAAATAATAATAAAAAAGCTGCCATAAAGAAGGCATCAAGTAATATCTATACTTATTAGATTAACAAATTATTTAGCATAATTGGTTTGGAAAAAAATATAGTCAAGTCCTTGAATCCCACTGCCAGCTTTTTCTTTGAAAAAGTGGTTGTCTAGAAGCCTGTTTATTTATTAACAACTTAAGGAAGATAATTACTACCTGGCTTTTGTGGTGTTAAATGAGAAAACTATATAAACCACCTAGTAACATATCTGATACATAGTAAGAAACCCATCAACTCTTGAGATGAATCATTATGAGAAATGTACAGCAATATGCATTTTAAGGTATGTGGAGACCCATTATTATGTTTTTTTTTCATTTTGATTATACTTCCTCCAATTCTATGTCTGTGCTGTTCTTTTATAAGAAGAAGTGTACTTAAATTTAAATTTTCTCTTGTGACATTAAGTAAAGCACTGCTCTGGAAAATAAACTAGTGCATTTAGAAGAAAAGTTAAAACACTAAAACCCCAACCAGTATGTACATGTTTTAATTGTGTTACTGAAAAATCCCACAGCATTGACTCTTATCTTGCCAAACCCTATAACCAATAATTATCAATTCTTGAGGTAGTATTATTACACATTATTATATTTACATTATAGTAAAGACTTAGACTCAGTTGAAGATTGTGGACAATTAAAATTATAAACAAATAATTCTATCAGTATAGCATTGATGAATTCTTCTTCCCACAGTTAGTGTGTTACCAACTGCAACCAAAAGAGCTTTAAACTAGTTACTACTTTATCTTTTTGTTCTTAGATCAAATTTACAATGACAGCCATTATCTCCATTTAAAAAGTAAGGGAATAAAATCTAAGAGAGTTTAAGTCTTTGCTCAAGTTTGCTATTAAGAGGTAAGGTTGAGAAGAGAGCTCTAGGATTCCAAGATGGCAGAAGATTGAGTGGAAGCTACACTGACGTTCTCTCAGGACCAAACTGGAATAAAACCAAAGTATAGAAAAAATATCCTGAATAATCAACTGAAGACTAACTGGAGAGCATCTTCATAACCAAGGATGTAAAGTTGAAACTGCATAGAGACTGGTAGGAATTACAGAGGCCCGAGAGGGTTGGTTGGGCTACCACAGGCAGCAGCTGAAGTTCTGAAGGGATATCTCAGTTGTGGGGGGTTCCCACTAAGAACTCTGGGGCCTACACCCCAAGCTGGGCTTCCCAGCCCAGAGCACCAGAACTGAGAAAGGTGCCCACATAACATCTGGCTTTGAAATAAGCAGGGTTTCTGTCTGACAGGGAGAGAATACTGCAAATGCAGGCACCCTCTCAAAGGACCAACACAAAAGTTTCTAGTGCAGCCACTCACACTGGGCTCTGGCAAGGGAGGGCAGAGTGGAATGGAGCTGTGTGAGTGAGTCCAGGGATGCTGACTCTGGAGAGAGAGAGAGAGAGAACAGAGGGCACCCACTTGGATTCTTGTGCTGAGTCATTTCTTCATACTGCAGAGGACATCTTTCTCAGACATTTACCTTGCAAACAGCTTTTGCCTGGAAGCAAATGCTCCACCATACTGCAAAACCTCTTGCCCTACCCTATGGAATTTTTACAGCCTGAGGCTCATTAAGACACTGAATAACAATCAGCCTCTGGGTGCTTTGAGTCTTTGCCTGATTTGCTTCTGGACCCAGGACTTGGAAAAGCAGACCTTGGTGCACATCTTGGTCCTTTCCAAACTCACCCAGACCCAGCAGAGGGAATCACTAGCTGTGGAGTGCAGAAAGCTTCAAATGGGGTACTTAAGGCCAGTCACAAACAGCATCTTCCATTGGCCTGCACCAGAGACCATCCAAAACATTGGGAGTCCTAGCAGATCTACCTAATACACAGAAACAAATCCAAACAGGCAGCCAAAATGCGGAGACAAAAAACAACCCCCAAGTGAAAAAAACAAAAAAAATTCTCCAGGAGAAAAGCTAAATGAAATGGAGATAAGCAATCTATCAGATATAGAGTTCAGAATACTGATCATAAGGATGCTCAACAGCGTGAGAAAAGAAATGGAAACTATGAAGGAAATTAAGAATGACATAGTAGGAGTAAAAAAAAAAAAATTTGGAAGGATAAACAGCAGATTAGCAGAAGCTGAGGTTCAGAGAATTAGAAGACAAGGTAGAACAATATCACTTAATCAGAGATCCAAAAAGAAAGAACTATTGAAAAACAGTAGGACAGTGTAAGGGTGTTGTGGGACAACATGAAACACAATATTTGCATCATAGGAGTACCAGAAGATATAGAAAGTAAGCAAGGGTAAGAGAACCTGTTTGAAGAGATAATGGCAGAAAACTTCCCTAACCTGGTCAAGGAAAAAGTCACACAAGTTCAGGAGGCACAGAGAGTCCCAAGCAAGAAGAATCCAAAGAGGCCCACGCTCAGACACATTATAATTAAAATGCCGAGAATCCAAGACAAAGAGAGAATCTTAAAGGCAGCAAGAGAAAAGCAATCTGTTACCTACAAAGGAGTTCCCTTAAGACTCTCAGATGATTTCTCATCAGAAACTCTACATGCCAGAAGAGAATGGCATGAACTACTCAAGGTAATGAAAAGCAAGGATCTGAAACCAAGACTACTCTACCCAGCAAGGCTATCATTCAAAATAGATGGTGAAATAAAGAGCTTTTCAGACAGAAAAAGGCTAAAGGAGTTTATCCCCACCCAACCAGTACTGCAAGAAATGTTAAAAGGACTGCTATAATAAGAAGTTGAAATATAGAGAATGAGAAACATAGGCATAAAGAAATAAAATGGCAATAGATAAGTGCCTATCAATAATAACCTTAAATATAAATGGATTTAATGCTCTAATCAAATGACATAGGGTAGCTGAATGGATAAGAAAACAAGATCCAAATATATGCTGTCTACAAGAGACCCACCTCAGAACAAAAGACTCACATAGACTGAAAAAATACTTCTGGAGGACTTTGAGAGTTCAACAGCAATACAGTCATAGTAGGAGAATTTAACACCTCACTGACTTTACTTGATAGAATCTTCCAGACAAAAACTCAACAAGGAAACAATGGCTCTAAATGACACATGAGATCAGATGGATTTAATTGCCATTTACAGAACATTTTACCTCATATTTGCAGAACATACATTCTCCTCAAGTGCACATGGGACATTCTCAAAGATAGACCATGTTAGTTCACAAAGCAAGCCTCTACAAGTTCAAGAAGATTGAAATCATATCAAGCATATATTAGGGCATTTACCACAGGGAATACTATGCAGCTATAAAAAAGATTGTTCTCTTACCCTTAGAGACAGTATGGTGGGGCCTGGAGAGTATTATGCTAAGTGAAATAAGCCAGTCAGATAAAGACAAGTATCACATGAACTTACTCATGTGGACTCTAATGAACAAAATAAACCGGTGAACAAAATAGATCCCCAGAAGCAGAAGCATGAAACAGGCTGACGAATCTCAGAGGCAAGGCAGGGGTGAGTTGGTGGGTGGGGAGAGATTATTAACCTAAGAACTTATATGCATATATGCATAACTCATGGACACAGACAATAGTGTAGTGAATGCCTGTAGGGGAGTGGGATGCAAGGTGGAGGGGATCAATGGGGAAAAATGGGGGACATTTGCAATACTTTCAACAATAAAGATAAATTTAAAAAATAGAACTCAAGACTGCATCATTCCAATAGCCATGATCTTTTTACTGCTATTAAAAATTTAGATTTGATGAATTATGTATCACAAACAATTCTTTTTTTTAATATGTGCTTTTTTGTGTTTTGATTCTGTTTATTATAACGAATACTTGTAAACAGTTTCAATTGATAACATATTGCTTGTAAACAGTTTCAATTGATAACATTCAAAATGGAAGCAAAGTATAGTGATGTTAGCTCTTAGGATGATGACTGCAAAATTCTAGTGTATTAATATCAACATTATTTGTAATACATAACCATTTAAAATTAAAAGTTAATTATAACTGAGAAATCTTATTTCAAAAAAAAATAGGCCTGGGTAAAAAAGTAAAGTTAGTGATTGCAGCTCAGATAAAGCTAATATTTTTAACATTTAGAATTACAACTTACACCTAAGTATAAGTGAACTTTAGCTGAGATTATAGAGGCAAACCAGAACTAAAAGAAGTTTAGTTCCATTAATTTACTAAAGATAGAAAATATATTTTTGCAGAAATTTTCCTTTGTTCATGTGATTATTTAAATATAATGTCAAATACTCTAGATTTTACAAACTCAGACAATTAAAGTAGGAGGTGTTAACACCATTAGACTGGGTTCTTTGGTGATTAAATATTAAAGTATTCCAAGAGATTCTCTTGTTTTAATCAATGGAAGACCACGCAAAACATGAATTAAGGAAGGTGTTATTTTACCTAGTTTACATGTGATTAACCTTTAAAAGAGAAGAAGAAGGTACTGGCTCAAGTATTTGCTTTCAAATTAACAAGCATACATTTTTAAATCAAGGGATTTCTTTGTTAGCAATAGAAATAGAATATGTTTTTTAAAAAAATTCTGTGGCTTTTTAAGCCACTTACTAAAAATAAATCCTAAATATTTTTAGAAAGTATTATTTTTTTAAAATAATATTTTAAAATACCCAGGATTCAAAGAATGATAATTCTGGAGCTAGCTAGATCTGCTAAATCCCTTTGTGATTTGGAGCAAGGAATTCCACTGCTCTGACCCTTTGTTTCTGCATCTGTTCCTCTCTAGATGGCTTATTCACAGATTGATGAATGAAATCAGTGAACTCGAAAACACTGAACACATTATACAGTCATAAAAGAGCCTCTGGATAGAAAATAATAAATGTCTCCAGTTTTTAACATTATGATAGAACTTGAAAGTTCTGTCATTTCTTATTGACACTTATGTATTAAATAAAGTAACCTAAGCTATATTAATAAGTGTTTTCCATGGGATGTAATAAAGTAATTTTCTTTTTAAATTAAAAACAAGTAGTCTATCAACTTTATTACCTTTCCTGAAAAGCAGCTTTGGCTAACGTTTCCATGTTCTAATATTCATTAAAAACATGACTATAAAGGCTTCATAGTACTCTATTACATTAATGTGAGATAACATGAACACTGTCTTATATTATTGGACATGTACACTTCTTTAATTTTTACTTCTATAAATAACGCTGCAATGAATATTAATACACATACATTTGTGTGTGTGTGTGTGTGTGTGTTTATTTCTTGGGAAAATTAAAAGGAATGTTATTGCTGTGTTAAAAGATATTAACACATAATACTCTTGCTATATATTGCTAAATTTCCAACAGAAAGCTTGAACTTAACATTACCACCAGTAGTATGGGGAGGGTATGTCTCTTTCAGTGCATCCTCACTATACCGCAATTAGCTATATTATCTTAGAAATGACATTAACATTTTCTGAAATTATTCTTATTGTAAAATGAAATATGTAGCACTGAGTCCCACACAGTCATTGTGAGCATTGTATGAAATAACATCCTAATCCCCCTTCCTTTTAGCTGTATGCTTCTCTTTTGGACACCTGATCTATTTTAATGGTTTCACGCATCCCTCTTTTCAGCCTGCTGATTACTCCCAAGTCTCTCATTGGAATTCTTCTCTGACAACGTGAAATGGCTCATGGATATGTTCTCCTGTATGTTCCATGGTTACACGAGACCCTAAAACCCGACCACTTTATCAGTTTCTCATCTTAGCATTGTTTTCTCTGTCCAAATAACAGTTAAATTCCCAGTTGGTCATGCAAATCATAAAGCCATCTTTAAATTAGCTTCTGATTATACATTATGCATATTCTTATACTCACTAAATATTTCTGATTTATTTTTTGAAATGTCTCTCATATATTCTTGTAGAGTCCCATTGTCACTAGTGTTGTCCAAGGTTTCATGGACTCATGTTTGGACGTGGCTCCACTTTTCTGGTCAGCAAGCATAATTCATTGCATTCCCATTTATGGAGAGCACCTGCTTATTTACACATTGCTAATTTTTAAAAAAAGTGTATTATTTTATCCCTCAGATAAAATAAAGCTATAAGATATAAGTAAGGACAAGAGTGAAGTAATAAATAGTTGGGGTGTTATATGTACAGGGTGGGGGAAAGGTTTACAGTTGTAATACAAATAAATAATACAATGATTAATAAATAATAATAAAATAATAAACTGTGTGTTTCATGTACTTACAACTGTAAACATACTTTTAGCAACACACACACATATATATATACATCCCTCCCCCCCCGAAAATCTGGGCTATGTGAAATTTTTAGATCTGAGAACAACATTTAGCTTTGAGTTATCTCCTAGACTAAAAAAGCTTCCAATTTGCTCTGCACATAGCTTCAGGACAGAAAACTACCAGAAATGCTGTAAGTAATATTTCTTAAAACTACTGCTTTCATTGCCTGCTCCCTAGGGTAAAAATCTTCAATGACTCCTCACTTATTCTATCACTGGAGTCTAAATTGCCTGATTTTAAGACCCTTTATAATTTGATTTCATACAATATATCTAACTTAATATCCCACACAAAACCATTACTCTAGTCTTGCCAGTTTCCCCACTATCCCATGAGATTGCCACAGAATTTTATGGTTTCTTTTGTTTAATTTGTCATTCAATCTGCAATTCTTTTCACTTACACTTTTTCCTTCAACTCTGTAAATTTCAACATCTTTCTAGGTTCTTCTGAGCCTCACAATCTTTGCAAATAAAAAGTGCTTTATTCAAGCCCCCATTGATTCCTTTCTTCTTTTAACTAATTTATCCTGTATTTTTGAGGATCTATTTAACATAGTCTAATCCCTAAATATATAATAACAGCAAACCAAACATGGCTTCCACGAATCACATATTCTATTGAATTAATGTTTTGTGTGTGTAAATACACTATACATTACAAGCCATATTTAGAAATAAAAACTAAAAGGAAGAATAGTATTAAGCTTAGAACATGAACATCTAAACTATTCTTAAGGACCAAGTAAACTTTCTTAAAGCTCTTTTCTTCAGCACTAACGTTTACGTTGAGTCCAATTTTGTCTCCGAAGGCATCCAGGTACAGTTCAGAACACATGATAAATGCCTAACAAATATTCATTATTTATATAATAAAACAAAAAATACATATATGTCTGTGTCAATTTTCTGAGAAAATAAAAATAATTTTAAAACTAAAACACTTCAGATAATAGTGGTATTGATGCTTCTGAAAAGATTAGCTTCTGTGGAGTTAAAGGTGTGAAACCTCCACCTTAAAAAGGATGGTTCCCTGAGGAGTCCCCTGTGCAAAGGAAGAATTAGACTTTAAAAGGGAAGGCATGGCCTGATTCTCAGGAATAACCTGGGAGCAGCCATTAAAAATGCAGAGAATATATCTCAGTTTATTTTGAATCAATTAAAGTACTAAGAGAATGATAAACATGATATTTGCAAAGACCGAGGCCTGAGTTGGTTAACAGGTGACCAGAATGATTAACAAGTTAGAAAAAGAACACCTCTCTTAGTTAGAAACAACCAAGTTTGAAATTTCAAAATCAGTAGAAAGACATACAAAAAAGATCAACAGATAGAATTAGGCAAGTAGGTAAGGAGTTTAGAATCCTAAGAAGTGACAATACCATTAATATGAAGAGATAACCAAAATGGTTTAAGGATGCTGCTCTGAATTAAAATGGAGAAAACAGAGCCCTGGCTGGGTAGTTCAAGGTTAGAGCGCCCTTCTGACACACTAAGATTGTGGGTTGGATCCCTGGTCAGGACACATACAAGAATGAACAAATGAATGCACAAATAACTGGAACAACAAATCAGTTTCTCTCTTCTTCTCTCTCTTAAAAAAATCAATCAATAAATTAAAAAATCTAAAATAAAGAAGTTAGAGACGTTTATAAATTTATAATACATTACATAATATAGTGAATGCTATTTAAAAGAGCTTTAGATAATTGAAATGATAGAGAACTCTAATTAAGATAAGTTATTAAGCCCCGCCAGTGTGGCTCAGCAGTTGAGCATCCACCTAGGATCCAGGAGATCACAGTTTGATTCCCAGTCAGAGCACATGCCCATGTTGTGGGCTCAATCCTCAGCAGAGGGCGTGCAGGAGGCAGCCGATCTCTCTCTCTCTCTCTCTCCCTCTCCCTTACTCTCTCTGAAATCAGTAGACATATTTTTTTAAAAAAGATAGGTTATTAAAATTATTGGTATGTAGCTTTTGAAGAAATGACTACATTTTATAAATTCATTGTAAAATATTGCCTCTATTTGAACCTCTACCTAAAAAAACATTCCTGATTAACACTAAGACAGCCTTATATAGATATTGGAAAGAAGCTTTTGTTAATAAATAAATGAATGACAAAAATAACAAACAACTTTACTACATATTCTGGAAAAAATTAATCAGTTGATATGTATTGATTAAAATGTGTGTGTTACAGAATGTGGATTATTAGAAGTTTACGCATGTTGTCAAAAGAGAACAGATATGACCTACCTAAGGTTTAATTTTAAATGAAATCTTAATATTTGAAAGTTTGGGGATAGCATTTAAACCATGTGTGCCTATATCTAGACTATATAAAGACATATTAAAACAATATATAAAAAAGAAATAAACCAATTAAATGAAAATCAAAGCCACAATGAAATAGTACTTAATAGCAAATATGATGGCTATAATTAAAAGACTGATAATTATGCCCGGCCGGGTGTGGCTCAGCGGTTGAGCATCGACCTAGGCTCCAGGAGATCGGGGTTCGATTCCCGGTCAGGGCACATGCCCTAGTCAGGGGTGTGCAGGAGGCAGCCGATCAATGATGACTCTCATCATTGATGCTTCTCTCTTTCTCCCTCTCCCTTCCTCTCTCTGAAATCAATAAAGATATATATAAAAAAAGTAAAATATTAAAAAAAAGACATAATTACAGGTGTTGACAAGAATGTAGAGAAATTGGATCCCTCCCACACTGCTGGCAGGGGTGTAAGATGTGGAAACCATGTGGGAAGACATTCTGGCAGCTCTTGAAATGGTTAAACTAGATAAGCCAGGAATTCTACTACTAGGCATAGCATCAAGAGAAATCAAACATATGTCCCAGCAAAAATTTGCACATGAATATTCATAGCAACATTATTGACAGCCAAAAATTGAAAAAACAACAACTGTCCATCAACCAATGGAAGGGTAGACACAATGTACTTCCATACAACGGAATATTATTTGGCAATAAAAAATGAAGGGCCGATACATGCTACAACATGGATGACCCTTGAAAATGTTATACTTAGAAAAAAACTAGACCAATTCTATTTATATGAAATGTCCAGAAAATGAGAATCTATAGAGAAAGGAAGTAGGTTAGTGGTAGCCTATGGCTGGGGAAAGGTAGGGTTGGGGAGTGAGAGCTAAGAGCTGGGTATTTTTTTGGAGGGGAGAGATTTCATGTTACTGATATTGTTACATCTCACACTATAATCCTTACTTACTCGCCTAATTCCATTCATTCACCTCTGTTTCGTGTGTTTTTGTTAATTCTGTCATTTCAAACTTGGTTGTTTCCAGCTAAGACAGATATTCTTTTTCTAATTTGTTAAGCATTCTGGCTGCCTATGAACCAGCTCAGGCCTTTGTCTTCACAAAGTGTCCTGAATTGATTGTAGTAATGGATGCACAACGCTGTGAATGTTCTAAAACCATTGCATGGTACACTTTAAATAGGTAAGTTGTATGATACATGAGTTGTATCTTAATAAAGTTGTTAAAAATTGTGTTTACATGAATAAAAGAAATGTCATCAAAAGTAATTATATATCGTGGGACTTAATATACGAACCTTTATTTACAATTTAGAATATATTTTACAATTTAGCATACACTTTTCACATAACATGGCAGAAAATTATAATTATGAAATAACCAATGATCATACTATTCTAAATAGGAAAAATAAGAATAAAATGGCTCTGCTGTAGCTGAGTTAATTTAATCAAAAGCAGAATAAGACATGTCTGGTTCCAGGCAGTATTTCAGACTGACTGAGTAGAGCAGTTGTTTTTTTTTTAAAGTTTATCTTTATTGTTGAAAATATTACAAATGTCCCCTTTTTATCCACATTGATTCCCTCCACCAACATCCATCCCACCCCCAGGCCTTCCCCATACCAATGTCTGTGTCCAGGGTTATGCCTATAAACATATAAGTTCTTTGATTAATCTCTCCCCACCTACTCACCCTCCCCACCTTCCCTCTGAGATCCCTCAGCCTATTCCATGCTTCTATGTCTCTGGATCCATTTTGTTCATCAGTTAATTTTGTTCATTATATTCCACATATCAGTGAGATCATGTGATACTTGTCTTTCTCTGACTGGCTTATTTCACTTAGCATAATACTTTCTAATTCCCTCCATGCTGTCCCAAAGGATCAAAGATCATTTTTTACAGCTGCATAGTACTCCATGGTGTGAAGGTCCCAAAGCTTTTTTATCCACTCATCTACTGATGGGCACTTGGGCTGTTTCCAGATCTTAGCTATTGTAAGTTGCGCTGCTAGGAACATAGGGGTGCATAAGTTCTTTGTGACTGGTGTTTCAGGTTCCTTAGGATATATTCCTAGAAGTGGGATCACTGGGTCAAATGGCAGGAAAATTTTTAATCTTTTGAGAAAAGTCCGTACTGCTTTCCACAGTGGCTGCACCAGTCTGCATTCCCACCAGCAGTGTACTAGGTGCCCTTTTCTCCACACCCTCGCCAGCACTTGTAGTTCCTTGAATTGTTGATGGAGCCATTCTGACAGGTGTGGTTTTAATTTGCATCTCTCTGATGATTAGCGACATTGAGCATTTTTTCATGTGTCTCTTAGCCTTTGTATGTCCTCTTTGGAGAAGTGTCTATTTAGGTCCTTTGCCCATTTCTTAATTGGATTGTTTTTCTTCCTTTTGATAAGTTGTATGGGTTCCTTATATATTTTGGATATTAACCCTTTATCTGATGTGTCTTTGGCAAATATGTTCTACCATACAGTGGGCTCCCTTTTCATTTTGTTGATGTTTATCTGCTGTGCAAAAGCTTTTTATTTTGATGTAGTCCCATTTGTTTATTTTCTCCTTAGTTTCTCCTGCCCTAGGAGATGGATCAGCAAATATGTTGCTACAAGAGATGTCTGAGATTTTGCTGCCTATGTTTTCCTCTAGGATTTTTACGGTTTCAAGTCTTACATTTAAGTCTTTTATCCATTTTTAATTTACTTTTGTGTACGGTGTAAGTTGATGGTCTAGTTTCATTTTTGTGTGTGTACCTGTTCAATTTTACCACTCCATTGTGTGTTCTTGCCTCCTTTGTCAAATAATAGCTGGCCATGATGGCATGGGTCAATTTCTGGGTTCTCTGTTCTGTTCCATGGATCTATATGTCTGTTCTTGTGCCAGTAGCAGGCTGTTTTGATTACAGTGGCTTTGCAGTATAACTTCATATCTGGTATTGTGATCCCTCCAACTTTGTTCTTCTTTCTCAAGATTGCCATGGCTATTCAGGGTGTTTTTTGGTTTCATATAAATTTTTGAAGTGTTCTAGATCTGTGAAATATACTGTTGGTATTTTAATAGGGATTGCATTGAATTTATACATTGCTTTGGGTAGTATGGATATTTTAATGACGTTAATTCTTCAATTCCATGAACATGGTATATTTTTCATTTCTATCTTCCTCTATTTCTTTTTTCAGTGTCCTGTAGTTTTCTGAGTAAAAGTGTTTTACATCTTTGGTTAAGTTTATTCCTAGGCATCTTATTTGTTTAGTTGCAATGGTAAATGGGATTTTTTTTTTCTTCTCATTTCTCTTTCTGAGAGTTCATCATTGGTGTATAAAAATGACATTGATTTCTGGGTGTTCATTTTGTATCCTGCTACTTTGCTGAACTCATTTATTAAATCTAGTAGTTTTTTGGTGGAGTCTTTAGGATGCTCTATGTACAATATCATGTCATCTGTGAATAATGACAGTTTTACTTCCTTCTTTCCAATTTGGATGTCTTTTATGTTTCCTTCTTGTCCGATCGCTGTGGCTAGGACTTCCAGTACTATGTTGAATAAGAGTGGGGAAAGTGGACACCTTTGTCTTGTTCCTGTTCTTAGGGGAAATGGTTTTAGTTTTTGCATCATGAGTAAGCCCTTGGCTGTAGGTTTGTCATATATGTCCTGTATTATATTCAGGTTTGATTCCTCTATTCCCACTTTGCTGAGAGTTTTTATCAAAAATGGGAATTGGATTTTATCAAATGTTTTTTCTGCATCTATTGATATGATCATGTGATTTTTGTCTTTCAATTTGTTTATGTGATGTATCACATTTATTGATTTGTGAATATTGTACCAGCCTTGCATCCCTGGAATAAATCCCACTTGGTCATGGTGTATTATCTTTTCAATATATTGCTGGATCTGATTTCCTAATATTTTGTTGACGATTTTAGCATCTGTGTTCATCAGGGATATTGGCCTATAATTCTCTTTCTTTGTAGTGTTTTTATGTGCTTTTGTAATCAGGCTAATGCTGGCCATATAAAAAGAGTTGGGAAGTATTACTTCCACTTGGACTTTTTGAAATAGTTTGAGGAGGATAGGTGTTAATTCTTCTTTGAATCTTTGGTAAAACTCCCCTGTGAAGCCATCGGGGCTAGGGTTTTTGTGTGCTGAGAGCCTTTTGATTACTGCTTCAACTTCACCAGCAGTTATGGGCCTATTTAGGCTTTCTGACTCTTCCTGATTGAGTTTTGGAAGGTTGTATTTTTCTAGGAATTTATCCATTTTATCCAGGTTGTTCAGGTTGGTGGTATATAGTTGTTCATAGTATTTTCTTACAATTCTTTGTATTTCTGTTGGGTCAGTTATTTCACCTCTTTTGTTTCTGATTTTGTTTATTTGGGTCCTCTTTGTTTCTTGATGAGTATGGCTAAAGGTTTATCAATCTTGGTTATTTTTTCAAAGAATCAGCTCTTGATTTCATTGATCGTTTGTATTATTTTTTTAGCCTCTATGTCATTTATTTCTCTCTGATCTTTATTATTTCTTTCCTTCTACTTACTCTGGGCTTTTCTTCTTGTTCTCTTTCTAAGTTTTTAAGTTGTAGTGTTAGAGAGTCTATTAGAAGTTTTTCTTCTTTTTTGAGGTAGGCTTGTAGTGCTATGAACTTTCCTCTCAGGACTGCCTTCATTGTGTCTCATAGATTTGGAGTTGTGTGTTCATTTTCATTTTGTGTCCAGGAAGTTTTTTATTGCTTTTTTTATCTCTTTGGTAATTCATTCATTGTTTAAAAACATGCTTTTCATCCCCCATGTGTTTGAATGTTTTTTGGTGTTTTGTTGTAATTGATTTCTAATTTTTTGCTACTGTGGTCCAAGAAGATGCTTGATATGATTTTAGTCTTCTTGAACTTGTAGAGACTTGTTTTGTGCCCTAACATGTGGTCTATCTCTGAGAATGTCCCATATGAACTTGATAAGAATGTATATTCTGCACCTCTAGGGTAGAATGTTCTGTAAATGTCAATTAAATCCATCTGATTTAGTGTGTCATTTAGGATCATTGTTTCCTTGTTGATTTTTTGCCTGGAAGATCTATCCAGTAAAGTCAGTGGGGTGTTAAAGTCCCCTAGAATGACTGTATTGCTGTTGATCTCTCCCTTAAAGTCCTCTAGAATATTTGTTATAAATTTAGTTGCTCCTATATTGGGTGCATATATGTTTATCAGGGTTATATCCTCTTGTTGGATTGATCCCTTTAGTATTATGTAATGACCTTTCCTGTCTTTCGTTATGGTCTTCATTTTGTAGTCTAGTTTGTCTGATATGAGTGTTGCTACCCCAGCTTTTTTATCATTTCCATTTGCATGGAAAATTTTTTTCCATCCCTTCACTCTAATCCTGCATGAGTCTTTTATTCTGAGGTGGTCCTCTTAAAGACAGCATATATTTGGGTCATGTTTTCTTATCCATTCAGCCATGCTATATCTTTCTTTGGGGCATTTACATTTACATTTAAGGTTATCATTGAAAGATACTTATCTACTGCCATTGTGTTTCTCTATATCTGTTTCTGATTCTCTTTATTTCTACTTCTAATTATAGCAGTCCCTTTAACATTTCCTGTAATGCTGTTTTTGTCGTGATAAAGCCTTTTAGCCTTTTTTTTTTTTTTTTTTTTTTTTTTGGTCTGGGAAGCTCTTTATTTCACCATCCAGCTTGATTGATAATGTTGCTGGAGAGAGTAGTCTTGGTTTCAGATCCTTGTTTTGCATTACCTTGAATACTTCATGCCATTCCCTTCTGGCCTGTAGAGTTTCTGATGAGAAATCAGATGACAGTCTTATGGGGCTCCTTTGTAGGTAACAGATTGGTTTCTTCTAGCTTCCTTTAAGATTCTCTCTTTGTCTTGATTTCTTGGCATTTTAATCATGATGTGTCTTGGCATGGGCCTCTTTGGATTCTTCTTGCTTGGGACTCTCTGTGCCTCCTGAACTTGCGTGACTTTTTCCTTGACCAGGTTAGGGAAGTTTTCTGCCATTATTTCATCAAATATGTTCTCTAAACCCTGCTTACTTTTGGCCTCCTCTGGCACTCTTAAAATAGGAATATTGTTACATTTCATGCTGTCCCCATAGCTCCCTTAGACTGTCCTCCTGTTTTTTAATTGTTTTTTGTTTTTGGGTCTCTGATTGAGTGATTTTTTTTCTACCTTGTCTTCTAATTCACTGATCTGACCCCCAGCTTTCTCTACTCTGCTGTTTATTCCTTCTAATGTATTCTTTATTTCTGTTATGTCATTCTTCATTTCTGACTGGTCATTTTTCATAGTTTCCATATATTTTTCATGCTGTGGAGCATCATTACAATCAGTATTTTGAACTCTATATCTGAGAGACAGCTTATCTCCATTTCATTTAGCTTTTTTCTGGAGACTTCTCTTGCTCTTTTTTGTGGGGCTTGTTTTTTGATCTCCCCATTTTGTCTACTTTTTTGGTTTGTGTTTAAGTGTTAAGTAGATCTGCTACTTCTCTCAGTCTTTTTGGAGGGTCTCTGGCACAGGCCATTGTCAGACACAGTTTGTGACTGGCCCTGAGTGCCCTGTTTGAGACTATCAACAACCCTAGGCTTGAGGTCTCCACTGCTGGGACTGGATACATTTGGACAGGACCAAGATGCACACCAAAGTCTGCTTTTCTAAGGCCTTGGGCCCAAAACAGATCAGGCAAGACTCAAAGCACCCTGAGGTCCACCTCTGCCTGCAGAGTGATTAATTTGATTCTTTTAATGAGCCTCAGGCTGTATTAGCTCCACAGGGTGTGGCGGCTCATTGTTTTCAGTCTCCTAACAAGCCTCAGGCTGTAGAAACTCCTCTGGGCAGGGTAAGAGGCTTTCCAGCAGGTTGGGGGCAATTGGTTCCCCTTCAGACAAAAGCCAAATATTCACCATCCCAGAAAGAAGTCCCCACAGTCTGGGGGAATGATTAGGCACAGGAATCCACATGGGCATCCCCTGATCTCACTTCCCACAGCCCACAACCCCAGACTCTCCCCACACAGCTCCAGTCCACTGTGCCTTCCCTCTGCTGGAGCCCAATGTGAGTGGCTGCACAGGAAACATTGTGCCTTGGCCATTTAAGAGGGACCTGCAGTTCCAGCCGCCTCCCCCTGGCAGACAGAAACCCGGCTGCTTTTCACAGCCAGATGTTATGTGGCACCTTTCTCAGATCTGGTGCTCTGGCTGGGAAGCTCAGCCTGGGGTTTAGGCCTCAGAGTCCTCAGTGGGAACCCCCACAGCTGAGATCTCCCTCCGGACCTTCAGCTGCTGCCTGTGGGAGCCCAGCCAGGCCTCTCGCGTCCGCACTTCCTACCAGTCTCTGTGCTGCCTCCCCTTTTCCTCCTTGGTTGTGATGATGCCTCCAGCTCGTCTGCAGTTGGTTTTCAGGACGGTTTTTCTAAGTTTTAGTTGTAATTCCAGTTGATCCCTGGAGAGTGTCAGTGTGGCTTCCACTCAGTCCGCCACCATCTTGGGTCTCCACGTGGTGCAGGTTGTAAAACCAATCATCTTATTCTCGTGAAGTTCTCCAGGTCCTGAGAGATTATAATTTAGTGAGTTGTGTTTGTCCAGATTGAAGTGATTTCCATTTTACATAGAGAAAATCCATAACCTGAGATTTAGTTACATACAAATCATGGGTGTTATTTTTGTAAGAAAGTAAACTGTCAGTATGCACGCAGTTTTCTAATAACATTAATTCTTTTTTACAAATAAAGACAATTTGTAAATTTCTAGCTCCCACACATTTGTTTCCAAATATTGTTTTTTAAATTATAGTGTTTTTGCTGTGTAGGGTAACAATCATTTTCAAGGTTTTTTTTTAGCTTTTTTGTCTATAATTTTTCATGTGAAAAATGAAGGACCTTTTTAAGTATTTAATAGTTTGTAGAATTCCCCACCGATTGTGAATCAGTAAAATAATAGAGTGAACATGTTCTTCATACCCTAAATCACTGCAAGTGACTAACTCTTCAGTCTGATTTTTAAAACAGAGTGATTCTCTGCTTGTGATTACCATTGCTTTAAGATGTCAAAGGACACCAACCCTCATTACTCCTTGAATGGATAATGCTATTATTGGAAGCTTTCTATAAAAATGTATTTTTTCTTTTTTCCTACTCTTTTTGTTTTGTTTGAGAGTCCTAGATTTCATGTCTTTTGTCCCCCCCCCCCAGAGTTTGTTCATATTTTTAAAACACAAACTTTTCTTAAAATATTCTGTAATTAATTATATTTGATATCCTTTCTCTTAGAAAGTCAACAGACATAGAATACTTTTATATCTCTCTGTTATCCATCAATATATATTGATACTAATTGTAAATTCATAGGTATATAACTTACATATGCAATTTATTATGAGTACTTTGACTTAAAAATGTATTTTAATTATTATTTTTTTTACTATATGTTGTTTTATTTTTCCTTTGGCTAAAACAGCTTTTCTCCAGTAGGTTCTTTAGAGGATGACTTACTTATACATAGTCTTATTTCTATGATTCTAAAATTGTCTGTATTACATCTTTGTTCTTAAATGACAATTTTCTAGATACGGCATGTCATGCAGCATTTTTAAAACACTTTCTCATTTCTTCTTTTATCAAATATTGCTGATAAAAATATAACACAGAGAGCCTCATTTTGTTCCATTTTTGGTAATTTGTCCTTAACTCTTGCAGCTATTAGAATTTTATTGTTAGTCTGAGTGCTTTTAAGATTCACTACAGTGTGTCAATGTATGTGCTTTTTCTGTTTTCTTTGTTTTCTCACGTCTCAATTTCCTGCTCAACACTTGCTACATTTTCTCATAGGATCTCTTGACTTTTCTACCTAGAAAAATGTTTAAATATTGGTCACTTTTCCCACATGCTTTACTGTTCTGAAATTTTATTAGATGAATATTGCTACTCTGGCTTGTTGGAAGTCTCTTGATTTTACCAGAACATATATATTAGGGAGGTAATTCTTTCCTTTGTCTTTCTGAGTCTTTGAAAAACTTGTTCAGATTGTTATATTAAGTATTTTATTTGCATCGAAGTTATTCCATTTGTTTCCTTCTCTTTTATACTTGATCTTAAGTGTTTTCATGTTGGACTGTGCTCACCTCAGCAACATGATTCCTTTGTGCTTTTGAAATGCTGGTGATTTCCTGTTATGGGGAGAGCCTCAGTATTCAAAAGTTGGGGTAACTTCAGCTTAATACTGAGCTTCATCACTTCTGTTTTATTGTAAGCAGAAGTGCACCCCTTAATATTCTGATGGAAACTAACTGAAGATAGCATCCGAAAAGTTGAATATCTTCCACAATATCTTCACCAAATGGATTTTAAAACTACTTATGAGGTGCTGAGGGCCTTTGTAAGATATAAAACCAAGGTTTAACACTTACTTGGAGATTTAATAAAATAGCCAGGACATAAAGAAAAACAACTCTGCCAACAAAGTATTGCTTGCCATCCAGAATATATAGATTATATTCTGTTGAGTGTTTTATTTTTGCTTAGACTAAAAGCCTAAAAAACAAAGAGCATCTGGTTTTAACATGTATGTTCAGTTATTAGTCATTTTATACTTGCTCTATACTGACCTAAGGGTAGTCATCCCCCCCTCCCAAGGGGATACACCATTCCCAGAAGTATTACAATAAGGGGTCAATGTGCAGAATGGACAGAACAAGCTCCTATTCCACCTCCCTGCTCCAAAAATCCATGTAATATGCCATTCTCAGATAGAGAACATATCAGATATTACACTAATAAGAATAGTTACTACACTCGACCTTAGCCAAAAGGCCCAGAAGCGATAGATAAAGTAGTCATTTTAAATTGTAATGCATAAAACATTTAATGGGTAAATCCTTGTAACATATCAGCAGTATGGATGCTTCCAGGATTACAGTGTGTCATGTATTAGAAAAGCAGACTCATCAGGCAGGCCTGGAGCTGGATAAAGAGTTGAGCATAGAGCCTGCAAAGCCAGCATGGTAGTCATCAGCTAGATTCCTCTACAAAGTAACTAAACCTTTTCAATCTTTCACTTATCCATCTGGAAATTGAAGATAATAATAGTACCCTGCAGCTTTGTCACAGGTTGTTTTGTGATTTAATGAAATGTCTGTAAAGGACTATTCTTTCACTGAAATAAAGGTATTATTTTCTCAAAAATGCTGAATCTATTATGGAGAAAAAAAGAGAGACTACAAGATTAGCATTTCTACTTGTTGTTTCCTTTTTGAAATAGGTAAGCAATGCTATTAAAAATAGGCAGAATAAATGTCAGGAGACTGCAGGCAATTTCTTGAAATCCTGATGATTCACACAAGCTGGGGCTCACTGTGCCTGGGTCTGCAAAACCAGAGGTAGGGAAGACAGTTTTTCTCTCTCTGTCCTTGTATCTTTCTCATACGTTTTGGTAAAGGTAGTAATTTCTTTGGATGCAGAAATATATTTATACAAATTGTAAATTACACATGACAGTATACCAGTATCTAGGTCAACAGTAAGTCTAACAAGATATAATTAGGAGGAATAACTAAAGTACAGATGGCATTTACATAATTCTGACCATATATATCTGAGCCTTTGTCATTTGAGTTTTGCTAATTATTTCCAAGAAAACTTATATGAACTTGTACCAACATTTACTATGCAGTAGCCTCTCTTAATTTGCTGTCTCCTCCCTTCATATATAACTAGGCTGACAGATGGCATGAAACTTTCCTCAATCAGTTACCTTAGAAGCAAACACAGTCATGGATACCCAAGAGGGTAACAGGTAAGTCAATTTAATTATTTTAAAAATTATCATTTCTTCTGGAATAAGTTTTAATTCTTTGGTGTGACCAACTACATGGGCAAAAACTATATTTTTGTGAATGCCAGCATTTTTCTCTCTCTCTCGATTCTTTTCTCCTATCAAGTTTTGAGCAGTTAACATTGCTTTGTGAAATGTTTCACTACAAACTAGAGAACCTGAGCATTCTCTGTTGAAGGGCAAAATTCAATTTAGTTCATATTTTAGGACCCAGGGTTCAGGACCTAATATTTTTTCTCTAACTCATCTTCTCCATACCACTCTTGTTAATTTTATATCCAATAACGTTTGATGAGAGAAGATCTAGAACTATTGGAGCCATTCTGTGTCAATGAGTCAGAGAGTCCCTGAAAAAAGGAGAGCCCTGAGCTGAGAGCACTCCAGGAGCTCTCAGGGCACAGGGAGCAAGGTCTAAGTCAGGCAGATCTAGCCAAGAGGACAGAGTAGACGGAGTGTTTTGAATCCATTGTCTCTAGTTGTCACATGTCCCATCAGAAACATGGTGGGAAGCCAGAAGGGATTATTTCTAGAACTGTCTACTGTTTTTACTCAGTTGTTTTCTTTGTATTTAAGTCACAGTCATCTGTGTTTCCCTCTTATGATTACTACTGAGATTTTTAATATAAAGTGCTCTCTGACTATGCTACCATAAAATTATACAAGAAGTCTCAAAACTCCTTACAACAAACCACATTTCTGGGTGTGAGCAAATAAATGGAAGCAATTTTCTCTCCCCAGGAGAATATGGGTTATGCCCTTCCACCCCACCCATCCCACTATTATTTGTTCTGAGATGTTATTTTACTAATGCTTGAAAGGTGTTCTCCAAAACTCAACCTGTTTCCTTAGTCTGCTAATATTGTCAACAACTGCACCCCTTATAGATACGTATGTCATGTTATAAAATACAAACATCAGGTTTAAAATTCACGTACAAATACTTCCAAGACGGGGACCTGGTTTTACACATCTTGAGACACAAGGAACTAAAAAATGTCCTTTGTAAAGAAAAGAATTGTTACAGCTGGCTTCCCTGTATAAAAAACTTAAAAGCCAGTTCATGTGTTAATATTTCTTTCCTCAAAGGGCTGCATGAGATCCAGCTGTGCTGAAGAAACAGGAGTTAATGAAGGGATGGAAATAAAATAGATTTAATTTTGTAGCTAGGTATTTTGAAATAGGTCAGACTGATGGCTGGGTTCTTCGGTCAGAAAACAACAAAAAGGGAAAAGTGAGGAGGTGGGAGGTATGTGCTAAATCTTTATAACGAGATGAGGGAAGCTGGAGAGAGAGTGGAACAAGGAGTCAAGAAGATGGATATTTTTCTTTGTGGTTTTATAATACCACCACACCAGCTGTGCTGTTCTTTATGATTCTATTGAGCTTTCAAACTGGGCCTGTGTGGAGTTAGTTATTGTTGCTTATGTCACCTCGTATCTGATACTCCTTCAAACCTGTTCCCAAGGTTAAAGCATTCCAACTGAAATATCCTCAATGGTGCCTTTAATATAAATTCACAGTTTGTGCCTTCTCTCACTGAGGAAATGTAGCACTCTGAGCAGAATATTCCTTATTAATCATGTTTTGTTGTTATTTTGTCTACCTCATCACCGGCCCTACTTTTCTTCTGAATTGAAGGCTTATGATATAACATACTTTTAGTTAGAAAAGTGCTTATTGGCTTTGAAAAAGCAGCAAGAAGCAAGCACTTCAATTTCACAGTTTCCATCTGAGTTTTCAGAGCCCTTTCCATTTCACGGTACCACATGTACCTCATTAAACCTGGGGGACCCCACCAGAGCCACTACAATGATGGGTATGTGCCTCTCACATTCTTGGGATTTTATGTCCATTAGACGAAGTTTGACCTAACAAGAACATGATGTTGTGCAGAGTCGAAGACAAATTCATGAATCTGCATTTTACAAGTTAGTGGGGGAGCAGAATGAGAACTGCGACAATGTCACCACATAGTTGGGCATAAGACAGAGTCAGATGGAAGAAACACATGCACTGATTCAGAAATAGATTCTAACCATGTCTCTGCCTAGTTCCCTTGATCCCATATATTTCTACTGTAAGATGAAAAAAATTTCATGGCCTAAAATTAGCAAGAAATAATTCAAGTTTACTTTTATCCTATTATCAGTCTGCAGAGAAAGTCAAAGTTGTTGAAATACAAAAGTACAAAAAAATTCAAAGAGGTGTTTGAGAAACAAAGATGTGTTTTCAACACTTTAAAGTAAATAATGTGAACAACCATTTCAACTCTGCCTTAAAATTCAAGAAAATAAAGAAATAAAATTGTGAATCCACAAGCCTTCATAATTCAAGGGGCATGGTATTTCTGATCTTAAAACCAAAAGTACTTACTTTACACACACACACACAAACACACAAATGTGTCATAAGCTGACTAAAGAGATGAATGAAGAATCCAAACTCCATCTGCCTGAGTATCACCTGACATGTCAGGGAAACAGAGTTGTCTGAAGTCTCATCTTTCATTAGGCCAAGACCTACAATTAAGAGCAGGTCTATTGTTCTAGAGTTAGAGTGCATTCAGGTTTTTATTTGGTTGTCAGCCTTCTTGGCTTTAAGATTTCCTTTGTTCAGCAGAGCATGTGTTAATACTGATGGCTTCTCCTCTCTGCAGCAGACAGGGGCACACTCAGGTTCAAGGGTACGCATCTTATTATGGAAGTATGAGTGGAAAATGACTCACTGTTATTATTTCTGTAGACACAAATGTTAACTCTCAGGTAAAGACTGTTTGTATGGAGGTAATGGAAGCTCCGTTTATACCTATTTTTTTAAGAAAAGGATTAGTACAGGATTTTCATGTAAACTTTCAGCTCAATGCCAGTCCATTGTAGGCACAATATAATAGATGCAAGTGTTTAAGATGTGTGAGCAGGAAAGGTAACGATCCATTTTTGCCCAGACCAGGTCATGCAGTATGTTCAACTATAGCTGGTTAGCAAGGAAAGTCAGGTTCAGGAAAGTATATATTTAGAAGAGGCAAGACCCTGACTGGTGATTGAGACGTAGGTACTGAAAGAGTAAAGAAGGGGCTGTGATTAGAATATTCCATCCTGGGTTCCAGGAATTGGAGCCTAGAAAATTACATATCCTCATTATAAACTTTCTAAACACTGAAGAAGTGTACTTGGTGACACTTGATTATAGGGATTGTCCCTAGTGTTATGAGACAAGAGTGAAATGTTCCACAATCAGAAAATGCTATAGCTTATTTTCTTCTGTGTTGTCTCCCTTCCCTGGGATTGCTGGCTATCTGTGACCTCTTTGTGCCTCTTGAACCCCAAGAGCCCACACCCACTTGATTGCCAGGGAGGCAGATGTAGCTGCAGTTAATCATAGAATTCAGGGGAGAGTGAAGAGCCTGTGGTTGGAAACCCAACAGAGCCAAGGGCAGTCAGTCTATTCATCACCCTGTCAACTGCCACAGGCCTCCCTCTGACCACTCCCTTCTCCTCAGCAGGCCTACCCTGCTTGTCTCCTGCAAATACTTTATGAATTTTCTACTTCATTTATCTGATCCCATCTGCTTTTTATCCTTTAAGAATTTCTCAAAAAAAAAAATGTTGGCCCACCGATGGTAATAGTTCTTATTTCCTGGCACTGTCCTTGATATATATTTTTAAAGAAAAAATATTCTCTGTCATTTCAAAGGAGTTAAGATAGGAGAAGATGATATACAAGCTAGTCCTGCAATCTTGATCCAATCTCCCTCTAGTGTTTCTTTAATTCAATCAAAGTCAGGTCATTTTTAGTAATGAACTGTTAGGACAATGGGAGGTTATAGAGTTCAGATATTCAAATAAATAATCCTATCACATATAACCCCGGGCTGTACCTTCTCTATGGGCTAGCACACAAAAATTTAAATAGATGAGGTTTGTGACACTTATGATTTCTAGAAGATAGGGACTAGAATGCCTGGTTTAATATTAGGGTAAAAAATTTCTTTCTTCCTGTGTTATACATAAATGTATGTATATTTGTAGAAAAAAAGAAAATTCTCTCTAATTTCACCTAGCATCCTCTATGGGCTGTTTGTGTGGGTCCCGTGTGTCATTTGGATTAGCATTAACATGGACTGCCCCAGGAGACTTGGTGTAACTTTTCCTAAGGGATCGAACACACTGTTCAAATATTTGCATGCATTAGAAAAGGGACACACAGGCACCTACCATAGGACAAGTTATGCTTGTGACAGTGACTGATCCATCAGTTCATCTGAGGTTCTTAAAGACTGAATGTGACCAAGCCTACGTGAAGGTTTCTCTAAAATCACTAAATGGAAGATAAACACTGTCATCATGTAGACATTTGCAAATTGTTAAAAATGACCAGCAATTAAGAGGGTAAACAAACATTTAAATTATTCATTTGTCATAGCGCAGTTATTTTTGAAAGATATGCAGATGTTTTAATACATGGGAACAAAAATATTAAAATCCGAACCATTTAAAACTTTTCTCCAGCAATTTTCATTTAATTCTTAAAATTTACATAAATCAGGATTGATTTCTAACAGGGATTTGACAATATGTTAGATCAGTTTCCTTGATTGTTTTCTTGAAAGTCTTAAACAACTTATATCAATTTCTGAAATATTCAGAAATATTTCAGAAATTAAAGAATTACGCTTGCTAGTTCTAACAATATTAAATCCCTGCACAGATTGAGATACTTTTCTTAATTATAGGAAGATTTCTACCTTGGAATGCTATTATTATCTATTCTGTTCTCAATTGTTTTATGTCAGTGCTTCAGGTTATAAAATATATTTTCCCCACTGAGGAGATATTATAAGTAATTGCTAACTAACCTGGAGTACCACTGACATAGTTCACATTGCCGCCTGGGTCCTAAGAATTAGGAGAGCAAAGTTCTAGTCCTGAGTCCCTTTGAGGAATAAACCTCTTTGCAGGGCTACTTAAGAGTCAGATCAAATGGGTGCTTAGGGCACTTACAAAACTGAGCCATGGAAACAAAATGAGAACATTTGTTTTGGGGTCTTTCAAAAAAGAAGCACTGACAGAGTCAAAATGGAAAAATATAAGCACTAGTCATTTCTGTGTATTACATTCTAATTAAATACTGTTTGTATTTTGAATTACCAGTGTTCCTGCCCCTCTAGTCATGTTCTTATCAATAATCTCAGTGTCTTGGACTGACATCTAAATGTAATAATCCAACCTTGCCTCTCAGAGGAGTAAGCTTACTTCTTTGATAGGCAACAGACTGAGACACAATCAGAAGAGAAAAGAAGATTGTGTTGTTGGGCAAAGTAATTTTGCCACTAAGCAAGCAGATTGGAGCTCTGAAAGGCCAGGGTACTGGAGGGTTCTACTCCAGCAGTAAGAGGGAGGCATGGGCAGCAGGAATCAGAGGTGACAAGGATCTAGAAGTTGTTTCCAGAACTGAAAAATAATCTGTCAAGTGAGATGTGTAGATTACAGACAGAAAGGCATATTAGCATAGAAATTAGAAGTACAGACTTGCGAGCCAGACTGTCTAAATCAAATCCTAGCTCTACAATGTACTCACTGAGACTGAACGATTTAGTCTCTTTGAGCCCCATCTTCTTCATCTGTGAAATGGGAATAGTAATACCTGTTTCATGGAGTTTTAGGAGAGATCATGTTAATAATCATATGAAACACTTTGCTGTGTTTTACAATATATTATCAAAATCTTAGACAAGTCCTTCAAAAAATCCCCCCAAAAAGAGTATTGGCACCCAGCTGGCATGGCTCAGCTGCTGATCATTGACCTATGAACCAGAAGATCGAGGTTCGATTCCCGGTCAGGGCACATGCTTGGGTTGTAGGCTCAATCTGGAGTGTGGGGAGTATAGGAGGCAGCTGATCAATGACTCTCTTATCACTGATGTTTCTCTCTCTCTCTCCCTTCCTCTCTCTGAAATCAATAAAGACGTATTAAAACAAAAAAGTATTGGCTGGACTTAGTAACTCACTTCTAACAAATAGAAAAGGTCATAGGTGTGACTCTGAAGATTAGATCACCAAAGATGGGGTGGCTTCCTATCTGTTCTTTCTCTTGGATCACTCATTGTAAAGGAAGCCAGCTAGTATGTGGAGAGGATTCAAGCAGCCCTTTGGAGAGGCCCACAGGATGAGGAACTGAGGCCTCCTGCCAACAACCCACAAGAAACGGAGGCCTCCAAACAGCAGCCATGTGCATGAGCCCTCTTGGAAACAGATCCTCCTGCTTCACTCAGTCTTCACATCACCTCAATCCTGGTCTTTATTTTGTCTGCCTCTTCATGAGAGACTGAAAGTTACAACCTGACAGCTAAACCTCTCCCATATTATTGGCCTGTGGTAAATTTTGAGTGAATGGAAGTTGGTTGTTTTAAGCCACTAAGTTTTGGGGAAATGTGTTACTCAGAAGTAAATAGCTAATACACACTTTAAGCAGTGCCTGCCTTATCATGAGTACTATATAATTATCAATTACATTATCATTGTTGGCCATTGGTTAAGAGTTCGGGGACCATATAATAAATCACTAGAAATTTCTGATTATTTTCCCTGAAAAATTTCTAGCACAGAAGAGACCTCTGTGATCTATTTAGTGACATTTTTGTTAAATCCTGGTATAGTAGGCACTTCACTGGGAAGGGAAAAGAAGAGAGATGAGTGACTTACTCAAATTTTTCATATGCAAAGGGAAATAGAGAACTCAATAAACCCAAACAAATGAACAAACAAAAAGATAAACCATGCTGACATCAGCTTAATAAATAATACATCAAAAATTATTGTGAGAGGTTAAAAATAAAGAAGGAAGGATGTTCTCACCTGCACATTACATCAGTTGTAATGCACGTCATGCCTTTCAGTGTCTATTGCCCACTAAATTAGGCTGTTTTCTTAATATCTTCAATGTGGGGGGAAAAATAAAGACCAACCAAATGAAAAAAACAAAGGCTACTATTCTGAGTTGTTAGAGCAAAGCAGGTCAGCCACCATCACCTGCATTTTGGCAGCAGAGGAATGGGGAAGCTTTATTGTGGAGAGAGGGAAGCCTTCAAGTGTGTCCTGGTTGGACACTTGGCATGGGGAACACTACTAGTAAGAGGTTAGGGGTACATATTTGGTTTTTTGTGTATGTCCTAAGTGGGAAGCAGGGACAAAATGTAAGGAAGCTGTTCATTATTAATCAAATCTTGATCATTTTGGGCCAATTATAACTTCCTGGATCATTACTAGAGATTACAATCTGGTTTTTTGCAAATCTGATTTATGGCAGGCTGGGCTCCAGGGTTATTTATTATAGATAAAGGGTCAGTTTCCCAGGTTGATTACTGCACGTTATGGGTCCAAGTTCTATTTTTATAGATGGTGTGGCCATGGTCCATTTGTATATTCAGTATCTCATCAACAATACACTATTTCTTACATTGGTACACTGATTGTAATCCCCTCTTCTTTGTTTCCAGTTTCCAACACTTTTCTACCTCATTTCCATATCAAAGTGTTGCTAACATTTCTATAAACATTCTCTAGTTTCATGAAGGGCTAAAATCAAGGTTTCTGCATATGAGTAATAAAATAATCAAGAAGATTATAGTTTGGCAGAAAGTTTCTTTCTGCTCTAACAGCAGACCCAAGTGGAGAAAAAGAAAATGAAACAATAAGCAAAAACATAGTTTGAAAGTCAACACATTTTCATTAGGAACAGGGAGGGGAAGGAGAGGAGAAATTGATCAAACTGACACATGAGTCACTGCAGACACATTTTTCTTGCTTCCATTAAGTTGTTTCAGATGTAGTATCTGATGTTATTTCTGCCAGTATCTTTCTTACAAGTATATAAATTATCTTATATTTTCAACACAGCTTTTTATTTTTTACATTGCAATATTTTTAAGTAAATTTTTATTATGATTGGCAACATTGAGTTGCTCGTCTATTGGTCTAAAGTTTTGGGGGCTGTAGCACAAAGAAAGAACCATTAGCATTACTGAATGTGAAAGACAGAAAATAGTCATTATATTTTTGAAATTCTCGAATTCCATTGTTTTTGCATTGATTCATGAAGCCATCAGCTGTTTCCTTTTTATTAGTGATAAACTGAGTTACAAAAAACCTATACAGCACATCCTTAACAGTGATTCAAACATTCAAATGCCTACTCTGACCTAGGCAGGTATTTAGAAGTAGATAAGCACCCAGCAGGGCATGGCTCAGTGGTTGAGCATGACCTAGGATCCAGGAGATTGAGGTTCGATTCCTGGTCAGGACACACACCCAGGTTGTGGACTCGATCCCGTTGACAGCTGATCAATGACTCTCTCATCACTGATGCTTCTATCTCTTTCTCCCTCTACCTTCCAGCCAGTTAATGATGTGAAGAAAGACAAGCCAAATACTGTCAGATCATTTTATATTATTTTCATATTTTTGAGGATACAGAATTCCAGGTTGCTTTCTATGTGAAACCACCATTTTTTAAAACATAGTAAAAATGGAATAACACATGCCAGTTAATTTTGTTGGCCAATTTGGCACATTTGATCACAACAAAGTTAATTCAATTGTGCCTAAAAATTTAAATGCAGTCCAGAGCACAACCAGACCTCACGTCAAGTAGCAGGCATTGCCAGCGATGATAACTTTAATAGCTGTGTTTAGATATAATCTTGGGTATGTGGATACTGCCGTACATTCTTTGGTTCTGTTTATTTTCTAACACTCTGGTGCTCTCATTTATTTGTGGGCCATTTTCCTGTTCTAGTTCCTTCAATTAGATGTCTCTCAAGTTGTTTTTTTCTTTGTACTTTTAAACATTATGTTCTATCTTTTCTCCTCTCTAATCTATTCTCTCAATTGCCTCTCAAGGCATTCTAAAGGCAAATTATATATATATGTATATAATTTCACTTACTAAAATCTAAATTGCTCCAATTTACGCACTGAACAAAATGCAAACTTCTCCAAAGTGCATTGCAATCCAAGCACAACCAGATTTTCCAAATGTTTTTATTGGGATATAATTGAAGTATAACACAGTGCAAGTTTAAGATATAGAGACTGTTGATATATACATGTATATATTGCAATATAAATACTAACATAGCCTTAGCTAACACCTCCATCATATCACATAATTATTAATTCACCATTTCATTTTGTTGGCAGAATATTTAAGATCTAGTCTCTTAGCAACTTGAAGAATATAATGCAGTATTGTTTGCTATAATCACAATGCTGTGTATTAGACCCTAGAATTTAATCACCTTCTGACAGGAAGTTAATACCCTTTGACCAACATATCTCCAATCTCCCCATACCCGAAACCTCATTGTACTCTCTGTTTCTATAAATTCAGCTTTTTTAGATTACATATGTAAATGACAGGCAGATTTTTCTTTCTCTGTCTCACTTATCACACTTAGCATAATGCCTTTGAGGTCTATCCATGTTGTCCCAAATAGAAGTACTTTTTTCTTATGGTGAAATAATATTCCATTGGGTAGATATACTACGTCTTCTTTCTCCATTCATCTGCTGACCAACAGGTTGTGTTAAACCCTCTGGCACTTGGGCAACCTCTTTTTGAATTATCCAGACTGATTAATTAAGCAAGCCCTTCAGTATTTCATTCTATTTTTGTTCTCATGAACCCTTACAACTATAAAGAATTTTTCTAAGTCATTTGTCCAAGTTTAATTTATTTTTACAGGTTACTTTTAGGTTTTACTATTACATGACATTTTTTAGGTTCCCCAGTTTAAATTAAACCTATCCACTCCTGTTTTCTATTTGTAAGCTATAAGAATACTTTTTATGGGAAAATAATTCTCATATTGAAGTTTATCGATAGCAGTCTATCTCTTCAGATACAGTTCTAACTCCTAGTGACCTCTATGGGTGGATTGCTATATAAATAATAACTGGTAATTTTTCATAATGGGCGTTCAGTTTGTGTTTGCTAAACTGAATTTTAATTAATGCAGTTCCAGATGTTAAAATGAATCTTGTTGTATTGAGGTGCATCATATTGAAAAGGGATTTGTGACTTGAACATTGAAACAGTAGGCTGTGAGAAATAGTCGTGGAGATATTTGTAATTTTCTCATGAAATAGCAAATTTATCGTTCCTTTCTCTGTGTTGTGACAATTAATTTTTATAATACTCTTTTAAAACTTATCTCAATATAATTATGTGTTTATATATCTGTATCATCCACTAAACTATGCTTTACATGACAATAAGTATTGTGTTTTATTCAATTCTGTATTGAAAAAGCTTGCACAGTGCTTGACCCATTGTTTGTATTCAGAAAATGCTTATTAAATGATGAATGAATAAATGTACAAACAAAAGCCTCAAATCTGCAATTTGAGATGCTTACATCTCTCGAAGGAAACCTAGGAGTGTTGTGGTGGTGTTTAAACTTGTGGCTTGAAGATCTGTAATTGTTTTATGACCATTACTCTTTTGATACTAAATAAAATGAAATAATTATCCACATTTTCCTGAATATTGTCTTCACTTGCTGTTAAGAGACTTCTAAGTCTTTGTTCCATTAATTACTTTTCTCCCAATTATTTAGAAGGCTTCAGAGGATTCACTTTGTCTTATGAGCAAATCTTTCAGCTGCCACGTGACCTTTTTAATGCTCTTTATCAACAGTCATGTCCCTCTTTGGCTCAGTATGCTGCTGGCATCTCTGAAGTCTGTAAAGCTGGGAGAGGGTGACTTATTGATATCTATGCCCTATATTGAGTTCATGGAAGGCTAGTGAGCCAGGGAGACCAATCCTAAGGAAAACCACATTGACAAACTAAAAATTTCCTTAGGTCAAATCAGGTGAACAGACCTCCTTTTTTGGGGAAATGAGTTTAAATCCTCTTAAGAGTTCATTAAGCCCCATATAGATAGACTTCTTATATTTTCTGCACTTGAGAAGTTGCCTTTATTGTTCAATCTAATAGCCCCATACATTTACACTAAACTTCTGATTTTAACTAGTTAGAGATTAGACAACCCCTAAAGTTCTCTCAGTGCAGAGACATACTCATTCAGGCATTCATTTATTCATTCAATAAATATTATAAAGTTTTCTAAGTGTAGAATGGTGCTAGGTAAGTACTAAATATCAGTTCAAAAGTGCAAAAAATAAGTGGAAGAAGTCCCTCTCTTCACTTTGCAATGTAACATTTCACAGTTGAACATTTTTTGATCCATGTATCTTCTCTGTAACGTGGGAATAATAATAGTAATTTTATCAGAAGAAAAGCAAGTAAATAAAAATAAAAGCTAGGATAAGATCCAAGCATCATGGATCATGGGAACAAAAGGAGAAGAAACTTGATGCTACCTCTGAAATGTTAGAGAATAAAGGAAGCATGTAGGATAAAAGACACATTGAGGAGAAAATGGCAACCAACAAAATCAATCAATCTCATTATTTATTTAACAAATATTTATTGATTTACTTTGTTGTTCTTGTCACTGCAGTAGGTGTTGGCAGTACAAAAACTGATGCAAAAATAGTTTATACTTTAAAGAAACTAGTTGGATTTTAGATGATATTGCAGTCACCTAGGCTATTTCTTAAAATACTCCACATCCCATCCTACATAGTTTTAGATCTAGTCAGTAAGTTATTGCCCAGAAAAATATTTTTTTACACCAGCAATGAACATAATTATGAGCAGGAGATAGGCAGGCCACTCTTTGAAATAAGACAGCTTTAGTGATTATGCATAGAATTCATTTTGAGAATCATAGCTGTAAAAGGATCTTTAAATATAAAAGTATGTCTTATTTAACCTTAAAAAAATCTTTCAGATTTTTAAATCAAAAATTTAAATTAAAAAGACTGGAATTTTTAAATTTATTATCTTGTTTTCTATTTCTTTGTTCAAGATTCTGAGTATCAACTGTTACACGGTGTTTGGAAAATATTTAAGAAAATAATTTTTTGTTAACCTGAAAAATAAAATTGAATCACTACATTCATCATTACAAACAGTATTTTATGGCAGATAAACACTAAAATAAGAGAATTTCAAACATAATTTCTAGAAAGGAGTGTTTGAATTAGGTGAAACCTAAAAGAAAACTTCTTTGCTATAAAGATAACCAAATAGTACAAATTATGAAGTGAAGCTGAATGAAGCCTGTTCCTGGGTGTGATAAAGGCAGAAAAAATAACTATCCTCTGTTGTTAATTTAGCATTCCCCAATTGATGTCAGAATTTTAGTGTAATTAAGCCATAGCTAATTCTAAGAGTGTTCTGCAGTGGGAATTTTATGCCTGCAACAACAGGAAGAAAACACCAGCAAAGGCAGTTCCATAAATCTGACTCCCTATACATCAGCTTATGAAGTCAGTGATCCCAGGTGGATCTCTTGGGTTCAGATGAGTCTGAGCATGTCTTGCCAGCTGGGGTAGCCGACTCAAATGTGCACGGGAGTTTGTCAGAAAGGATGAATACACTGCTCACACATAAGGAACCCAAATAAAAAATCTGTTGTTAATTATTATTATACATATATATTTTTTACAACAAGTCATAAATGTTTGGTATATTTGGCCCTTGGCCTGAGTGTCTTGATCTTTCATGAAACTCCAGTCAAATGAGATGGGAAATCTGCAAGAGTTTTATTTACTAAGGATCAGGTGAGAATTGGGTTTGAGCGAAGGTCTGAGCAATTTTGCTAAAATGATTTGGTAAAAAAATGGATGCAAAGTGAAGGAAAAAGTCAGTCTCCTCAGTGAGGCATGGCTTTGTTTGATAGGAGGGCACATATCCTTCTTGTTGGGTGTTCCAGCACATTGACGGTGGTACTCAAGATGCCATGAAAAGCAGGCATCCTGAAAAGCAGGCATCTCTCCATCTTCTGTGGAGAGAAGTTGTTCATGAGCACATATATGACACTTTCTAGTAACTTCCAGAAGTGATTAGAATAAGTGTGTCGGGGGGTCACAGGCCCACATTGCTATTTGGGAAAAGATAACTAGAGAAAGCCAACATCGCACATGGCATTTTGAAGACAAGGACTCACATTAGAATAAAATGCTGATTTATGTTCATATGACCTGAATGTATATGTGTCAAGAGCATCTGTTTGCAAGGATAGTGCCTGTCCTTAGGTTACGCTGAACAATATATTATGTAGATAAATGGTGCAAAATCCATTGTGGAACGACGCTTCTCCTGTGATTAAGTTTTTATCAGTTTATAGTATAATTATAGGAAAGACCAGATCGGAAGTGAATCTCATCAGCTGGCTATCTTGAATATATTAGTCAGCATCCCAGAAGGACACACATTCACCGCAGGAGGTTCAGATATTAGGGATGAGCAACAGAGTCAGGGGCAAAGTTCAAAGAACAAACAGTGTATGACTTGAAGTATACTATATATTATTGGTGAAGTTGATTAATGAAACAATATTTTTTTTAGTGTAAAAATATCATTTAAGAGACTATCAAGGTTGGAGAAGTATTACTTCTACTGGGATTGAAGTTGCAGGGAAGGAACCGTGTCACCAGAGATTAGTGATACTGGGAATCATGAAGGAAGGTAAGCTGGCGATGCTCTAAACTTTAGAGTTTAAAGGAAAGTGAGTATCGCCAACACTATGCAGTCAGTGCAGAGAGGACGGCACAAGAGCCTCCGTCTTCTCCCTCCCAGGCCTGCTGCTTTGGCCTCCACCATCCAGGAGGCACCTGGCTGGGAACCTGGCTGAGGCGGCCTCCAGGGGCCCGCCAGCCCCATCCCGGTCTGTTACACTGTGTTTGGGAGAAAGAAGACCAGGAAAGAGAAGGCCAGAGGACTAAGCATGGATCCTGGGAGTGAAGATTGAGAAAAATACGGAACGAGGTAGTAGTAGTTTAAACAAAATGATTCAAAACCTTTGTTCTCAATTGCCGGATAATTTCTAGGCTATTTGTTTCCAATACAGAAAGGGTAGAATTTTAATGCACCCCTTGATAAAGCTAGTACACTCTATGCCTTTTATATATAATGACATAGAATTGAACATTTAGCTCTTTAAAATATGGGGGAGTTGACTTGAAGTACACTATATATTATTGGTGAAGTTGATTAATGAAACGATTTTTTTTAGTGTAAGAAGATCATTTAAGAGTTTAGTAGAAGTAGCAGAAAAAATAAAAGAAAGACAATGTTTTTTAGTGTTTTACAATGAATGCCTTTTTATCTTAGGCAAATTATAAATATATCTGTGTTCATATTCTAGGTGTATACCTTGCATTTTGTATATATAGTGTCTTGATCTGTGCTATGCACAATACCATGATTGAGTTTATAGCTACCTACTTTGCTCAATTAGTGTCTTTTTAAATAGCTAAGTAAAGCTCTTTAAAAACACACACACACACACAAAAAAAACCCAGAAAAACAAAAATAGCATCCTGTGAAGTATTTGGATCGAAAATAGACTATATGAAACCCAAAAAACCAAAATAGAATTTCTACAACTCCTCAAATCTATAACACTTGGAAATAGCTTTAGGGGTTGTGAAATATCCATCAATTTCTTATTGATTTAAGGTCACCTTTTAAGCTTTATCTGTAGATAACCCCCCCCCCCCACACACACACACACCTCCATCTGTAAGGCAAAGATGTAGAAGTTCATACTTGACTCAGTTATTTCTAGCTTGCACTCTAGAATCAAAGTTTTGTAGGTGAAGTGTGGTGTGTGTGTGTCAGAGATTGGTTATGTGAACATTTATATTGGGCATTGGCTTAGTTAACCTATATTCTCACCAATGCAAATCTCTCAAATCGTACCCACTTTTAACAGGGCCATCAAGATGCAGTTTATTGAGCTCTCTGTAATCCAAAGTCACTAGCGTGCTGACTTCTGGGCAGACACATCTTTCCTTTGCTCCTTCGTAAGACTGCAGCAGCCATCTCTCTCTCTCTTCAATTCTAAGAGGCACCTTCATAATCAGAGGCTCATGTTGAAAACTTGTTCTGCAGTTAGACAGTGAAGAGTAGGAATAAGTGAGGAAGATTAATCTAATGCTAGCAGCTATTGTTCACTAAATCACTGTGTGCTCACTCCTTCCCCACCTCCTTAAAGCTGTATTGGTGTTGGGCTCAGTGCATGGTGAGAAAAACAGTGTGCGTGTAAGATATTCCCACCCTTATCATCTATGAGGGATGTGACTTTGATCAAGTTATTGAAACTCCCCAAACTTAGCTTCATTTAGAAAGCTAGGAACATACAGATTCAAGCTGAAAACAACCTCATCAAAGTGTGTTTCCTTTTGGTTATCTTTTCCTCTTAAGAATCTGCTCATTGCTGGTGTAGTATGCATGCGGGGACTATCTTGTGTTTATGAATATATACATATATATATATATATATACACACACACACACACACACACACACACGCACATACACACACATTTACTGCCTTTTATGTTTATGCTTTCAGTAAGATCTCCCTTTTTGAACACCTATGACTCACATCTTGTCCTTTTGATCTAGTTCCATTTCCTGGTTAATGATATCTCATTTTTATCTTGTATCTAGATAAGTGTAGCATTTGGCAGATTTGCCCTGATGAGCTGAAATTTTGCTAGTGGCAATTACTTGCCATTATACCTCTTTCATTATAAACCAAGATAAATTTCTTCTCAGCTTCTGTTCTTAATCTATTGGTCCTAGTTTCTGATTTGCATATGAGTTAAAAATTAGCCAGTGATTGAAAAGCCTAATATTGAATAGCTGGTGCTTTCTATTTTCAAACAAAAGAAAGGCATTTCCAATAGAATTTAAATTTAAAAGAAAGTATAATGGCTTTTATAAATTTTACTTTCAGTGTTTGCTTAGAGATATTTTTATGAATGGCTCTATGAGTACAAGAATTTTATAGACATAGATGGTCCTCCCTGGGTACCAGCTAATCTTGTTTTGGTAAACAATTGTGGATTTTAAAAAATTTTTTGATTGATTTTTTAGAGAGAGGAAGAGAGAGAGATTTGTTCCACTTGTTTATGTATTCATTGGTTGATTCTTGTATGAGCCCTCACCGGAGATTGAATGCATGGCATTGGTGTAGTATTGGGACAGTGCTCTAACCAACTGAGCTACCTAGCCAGGGCAATAATTGTGGATTTTGGTTCACTTTTGTTTTTGCCAAACTTGTAGCAAATAACTTAACTACTCATTTTATAGAAAATTACTTATGATGTCACACAAATGTACAGTAATTCTAGTTTCAGCACAATTCAAATGGATTTAAATATGTCCATGCATTTTCCATCCATATAATTGTTAAACATATGTGAAAAATACAAAGTTAGTGTTTCTAGCCATGAAACAGAACTGTCTATTTTTAAATGCATGCTTTCTAACAAATGTCCTTCAGAATATGTATAGCATTGGGAGTGAAACTCTGAGCAATGCCCCTTTTATAGCATAATGTACAGAGTTGTGAAAAAAGTTGTGCTTCTTCAATTGTGCCTATTGCACACACACACACACACACACACACACACACACACGAGGAAAGGTTTTCAACCTGAGCTAGGTGTTCTGCAATATGACAAATAGGATCACACTGCCAAGATTTCCAATAGTCATTTTCCTTAATTGTAGCTTGATAGAAAGCTACGATTTTAGAAACAATCGGCCTGTTATATTGTGTATCAGACAGCACGTTGCATTTGTCTTGTTCTGCCGCCTTGAACTTACCAAGACTTGGATGTACCTTTTTCATTTTATCCTGAAGCTCCGCTACACAACAGATGGGATGTCTAACATCCTTCTCTGTTTAAAACATGCAAGTTCTAATCAACAGGAGGGTTTTAGAATGTGAAACCAGCCAGCCATAAGAAATATGTCATGCAGTTTCCTGTCATTCTAATTAATTAGATAGCATTATTTGTTGTCCCCAATGAACCTAAATGAGCTCAGTGCTGGGATAATAGCTTCGTTCTAACCAAAGGTTTGTTTTCATATTATTTGCTTGGTTTAGAGAAAAAAATTTGAAATACGCCAAGATTACCGGAACTGTATGAGAACTATTATTTATATATGAGACTTGCATGTTTAACCTTCTCTCAAGACCATATAAACATCTTAACATTTTAGGATGCTTGTACTCAAAAATTATACTTCTAATATATCTCTCAAAATGTATCATAGCATTTTTAGGGCAAAGTTTTTACACTGTTATAGTTTTCAATTATATTATCAAAAGAGTATGTTCTTAGCACGACAAGCATCCTATTATTGTATGCCATTCTTGTTCTTAAACCACTGATTAAAATAAATGTTATGCAAATTGATAATTAGTGTGCAGTCTATAAATAAAACAATTTATGAAATTTCTGCCTTAATTACTGGAAAACAAATGAACACAGAATTAAAAGTAAAACAAAATTAGGAGAAAAACAAGGAGACAATCCAAGTTAAAATTTTTAACCTTCATCTGAAGAATATCATGTGAGATTATAAAATCGAGGCAATATTCTAAGTAAAACAAGAATGACAGTAGGTTATTAAGCAAAAGTGGGAATACTAATTCCAGACATGATCCCGGTAAGTATCTTTGAAACCTGAACCAACACGAATATTTACTTATTATTACGACCCTCAAAGTGTCCACACACCCTGAAGATCTCGCTAATATATATACATATATATATAATACATTATATATATATTCTTTTCTTCCCAATAATTGTGCTTTGATATTTCCCACAAATATATAAAAATAAACACTTCATTTCAGCTTATTAAATTCATATTTAGAAAGTCCAAAGGCATATCCCTTAATGGAGAGTTTATTTGTTAGCATAAACTCTTATTTTTGTAACTAAAACTGCAAATGTTGACTCTAATGGTTGATAAAATCTCTAATAAATAAGATATAACATATATTTCATGTCGCTCTAAGAAATGATTAGTATAATCACTTTAAGAACATTTAGAAGTAAATGGCCCCTGCAGTGCATCTTAGAAGATGCCACAAAACTCCATCATTGCCTGGGAAAACCTCCCACGCCGCTGTGCCATAATTGGGTGTATAATGGATGGAGACGTGCTTTGCTCTGACAGCACCTTGAAACTGCCAGCCTCTAACGCTCTCTCTCCATCTCCTTTCTTTCAGTTGAAAGCCTACTAGTTTTTCAGAGTCCACATAAATTGTGCTCATAGAATTTTCCTTCATTCCCACACTATTAAAGAAACTCTGTCTTCTACAACGTTTTCAAGCCCAGTTTTAACAGTTTCCTTCTTCTTATATTTCAGCGTTTGGAGCACTCACTAGGCTAGGAATGGGCGAACTTTTCTGTAAAGGGCCAGGTGGTAAACAAGTTGGGCTTTGCAGGCCATTCAATCTCTGTCACAACTCTCCTACTCTGTCTCTGTGGTGTGTACAAGCAGCTGCACATATACATAACTTATGGCTCATGGCTGTATTTCAGTAAAAAATTAATTTGCATAAAGAACTAAAAATAAATAGTTTTCAAAAGTAGGTAGCGAAGCAGATTTAGAGTTGCTCAGCCTCCATGTGAGTGCAAACTCCCAGAGGGCAGATGCCAGGCCTTCTTCATTTTCTTGGCTACATACTGTCTGTCATAGTGATTTGTACATTCAGAGGCCTTGAAAATTCATTACTGAATTGATTAAAGGAGGGATATTGTGACTACAAGCGTAGAATTTGACAGTCAGTTGTAGAAATGGTGGGGAGTAGAGAAAGTGAAAGAAAGTAATGCAGAGAAAGGAAGTCAGAAATAGAAAAAAAAAATGCTTATATGTCATTTTTAAACTACTTTTTCTGTCCAAAAGTTATATCAAAACCAAAAAATTAATTTAATAATTGTTGATAGTTTAATGCACTGTATTAATGAGAATTCAAAATTGTTTCTTGTGAGGGCACACAATAGAGCCGAGGAGAAACACAGCCTCCTAAGTACGCTGAGTGGAGAGCATAGATCTATGTAACAGTGAAGGCAGGGTGCTTCTGAATCCAAAGGGAAACAGATGTTTTCCAGATCTACGGAATGACAAGGGTTCTTAAAGGTAACAGTTGCTTTTGGAATTATAGAAAGTCGATTTTCTACTTAAAAATATATGCATCATAGCCCAACTGAGGGTTGGCTCAGTGGTTGAGCATCGACCTAGGATCCAAGACATCGAGGTTCGATTCCTGGTCAGGGCACATGCCCGGGGTGCGGGCAATTCCCCAGGGGGGGGCGCGCAGGAGGCAGACATCCGATCAATGGCTCTCATCACTGATGTTTCTATCTCTCTTTCCCTCTCCCTTCCTCTTTCTGAAACCAATAAAGATATACTTAAAAATATATATATATATATATATATATATATATATATATATATGTGCATTGTAGTGAATGCTGCTTTTGACTTCACTCTCTAAATCCATTTAAAAAAAAAGGGTAGGTGTTATTGTAAAAATGGGTGAAGTTCTTTCATTTTACCAAAATATATCTGGCAGTTCGGCCATAAAAATTTGCACTTTCTCAGAAACTGATCCCAGAGTTAAATTTCTAACTAAGATTCCAGCTTTAAATAAATCAAATATGTGCATGTTTGTACGTAAACATACAACTACACAGCGTTAATGTTTCACAATGGTGTACTGAGTTTCCTAAAGTGTAAATACATAGTTTCTAAAACTTCAACTTTAAACATCATGGGTTGAGATGAGGGAAAAGCAAATAACAAAAGATATCATAGGAATAGTAAAAAATGCTGATCTAGAATATGTCTGTAAGATCAGAGCTCAACATACTGATTTTGGAGCCATGGAAGGGATCACATAGAGTGAACAGGCTGAGGGAGTCCATGGAGCAATGGCTTAGATTTCCCTGAAATGGGGCCGGTAGAAGGTCCACAGGACACGCATCAAGCAATAGATGTCCACATTTTTTATCCTGACTTTACCCACCATACGATGAGGGTTTTTTGAGCCTTTTAAATTTTTTTTAAATTTTGACTAGTTATTTGGTATTATAGGTTTATTTCTCTGTCTAAGACTTGAGAGAGGTGAATTAGAAGACCTTCCGGTCTTTTCAGTTATAAAATCATTCACTCATTCATGAGGCTTAGTTCAGTTTAAATGTGCACCTATGTCATAGAAAATGTCATAATTAATCTTATATTCATATTTCTACTACAGTAAACCATAACTGAATATTTAATACTTATTTTGTTTTTTCTTTTAAAATTTATATGGGCTCCATGAAGATTTTATGTCCACTAAGAAAGAAGTTCAACTAATTAAGTTTATTTTGCTTTTCTTCATTTATGTCACCTATAAGTAAACTTGCTCCAGGGCATCTTCCTAATTGAGACGCTTCAGATTTTTGCAATAATTACAATATGAATATTGCTAATAATGATGCTACCACTGTTTTCCCATCTGGAAAGCAGGTTTTCTAATAGTTCATGATCAACTTCATAATTTACTATAAGAAATTGGAGAGTAGTATTATTTTCATACAAATATACCTATGATTTCATATTATTGATACATTTTATCTAAATGTTATAAGTATAAGATATTTAAACTTAATTAGTTTTAGTTGTTAAACAGTAACTAGGGGATATTAGTTGCTTAGTCATAATCTGCATGCAAAGTAAAAATAAAAAGGGTAATGGCAAAGAAGATTAGCATATGTCATAACAGAACTATAAAGTAAACAAAGCCATTCCTCCCAATTTACTTGAAAATAAAGTTTAATCAGACTGTCCCAAGATAAAGATGCTCCATTTAAGTGATGATAAAGAATTGGATACATTTCATAAATTTCTTGTCATTTAATAAAGAACATATATAAGTAGAAGATATAAAATGAGGCCTGGAAAAACCCATATTTGTAGGCAAAGGTAAATTTAGAGAATCCCTACGGGTAGCACAGATTTTCTGGCATAACTGGCAACAAAATGAGATCTTCTATAGTATTGGTGCCAACACTGAGATAGTTCTATTGATAGAGATAAATTTAGACAGAGCAGGAAATATTGAAAAGCATTTGATTTGGTTTAAAACATTCTTTTCAAAGAATGTGTTTACTAAAATAATCATGTTATACTACTTTTGATTGTCTTTGACACCAACTGTGAATTGATTCACACTGACAATAAAACAACCTAAACTGTTTTGTATATCTTTGGAGCCTAGCATCGGGACAATCATGTAGAAACACAAAGTGGGTAGACTTCCCTCATATCTCTGTATGCATCATACAGGACATGTGATAGTTTTCTGTTGTTGCCTAATGATATAACAAATTCCCATAAATTTAACAACTTCCACTTGTTAGCTCACAGTTCTGTAGGTCAAAGTCTGGCATGGCATGGCTCAGTTTCCTGTTCAGGGTACCACAAACCTGAAATCAAGATGTTGCCCAGGCTGAGTAATTGGCTGGAAGTTCCAGGGAAAAGTCCACTCCCAAGTTCATTATTGTGTTTAGCGGAAATCAGTCCCCTGCAGCTATAAGACTGAGGTACCCATTTCCCTAACAGCTATTGCACTACTCTTAGCAGCTAGAGGCTGCCTCCCTTCCTTGGCAACTGAGACCCAAGGTGTCTGCTTTCCTTCCAAATAGCCAGAGTGCATGGCTCTGAGTTCCTCTCTCTGACTAGCTGGAGAAAACTCTCCTTTTTTTTTTTTTTTTTTAAAACTCTGCTTTTAAAAGGTTCGTGGGAATAGGTCAGGTCCATCTAGATAATCTCCCTTGTTGAAGATCTGCTGTGCTATATAACATGATCTAATGATGGGAGTGAAATCCATTAAATTCACAGTTCCAGACATTGTGCAAGGTGTCATTTTAGAATCCCTCTTATGTCAGGGATTAAGCTCAGGACTTTGGAGCCTGAGGAGTGGTCTTTATGTCTTGGTTCTGCCCATTTCTAGTCACATCATCTGGAGAAAATCACTTGATTTAGTCTTTCCTCAGTCTTATTATCTGTAACATTGGTAAAATACTGTTGCTGTGAGGACTTATTACTGTATTAACTCCTCAATACACGTTATCTGTTTTCTTTAATTTGTGATATCTAGACAGGCTGGAGAAAAGGTGGTATGAACAAATGTTTCACAATGATCTTATGTTTTTAAATAAACATGAGACGAGGTAAATGTGTTTGTTCTTTCTCAGCATATTTTAGTTCCCATGCCCCTAAAATCCAATGATGGCAGTATCTTGTAACCCTAAAGTTCTAGAATTAAAAATATGCATTTTTGGTACAAGTTAGCACCTAAACTTTACCAAAGTAACCACTTCATCTAGTATATCAGGAGGAACTATACTCTTTAATAATAGTGAAGGGAAAATGGGCTATCGGATTAATTCAGAAAAAGTAAATCCATCTTCAAAGAACAACAAAAATTTAAGGATAACAGTAAGTTTATCTGCAATTTAATTTATACATTGCATTTATATAATCACTCTTGAATAAGACGTGACTCCACTTATAAATGCAAATTGATCCAACTGTGGAAACTGAAATTAAACAATTCAACAGCCCTGTCATTTTGATCATATAAAACTACATTTTCATAACATCACCTACTCAGTTATTATATCTTTCCTCTCTTCCTTTCAGAACCATCCCTTACCGACTTTATAAAACTGGCTGCCAGCCTGGCCAAAACATGTGTGCTTTTTTGGTATTTGGGTATCAGCTATCTTTAAGGAAAGCAATCTCCACTTTCTACTGATATTATATTTTATTCTCTGCGACTCATGTTTCCTACCGTGGTCATAAACCAAAGAACATGAAGATCATGAGATTTGTGCCCTGGCTGGTGTGGCTCAGTTGGTTGGAGAGTTGTCTCATACATCGGAGGGTCACAGGTTCAATTCCTGGTCAGGACACATGCCCAGGTTGCAGGTGCGATCACCAGTCAGGGCGTGTGCAGAAGGCAAATGAGATTTGCAATTGGAAACCATGCTGGTTTGAGTGCTGTTGCTTTCAAGTTCAAATTCCATATACAAAATCCGGACAGCACCAGAGCCCCGACCTGATTAGCTGGCCAACTCTCCTAGGAGCTGGGAATTTGTTGACTGTTTAGAGACAACTTTGTTGTCCATTCACAGAATCTCTAAATTTAGTAATAAAACATGAGTAATTAAATAATAACTATTCCAGCATCTCCAGTTTCTAAACTCTGTTTCCTTCCAGGGTGACTCCTTTCCATCTACAGTCAGTTTATATTTATCAGGGTGCTGTTTCTTAGTGTCAGATTAGATTTCTCTAATCAATTTTAGTCAAATACCTTGCCCTATCCTAGTGGCTGGTTCTCTTTCATCTTTCAGCCTTGTTAATCTCTGTAGTCCCATTGTGCTTAAAGAGGTCACTCCTTTCTTTACCTGGAGAAGTGTTTAATAAACATGGCCTAACTGTGCTGTTAAGTGGGAGAGAAGCAATACTGACACCAGAGCAAATAAAACTATGCTCTGTATTATTCTAATCCATTGGTTAAATACTAAAATATTTGTGTTTATTTGCTTAAAGGGACTATTAAATAAAAATTTAAACACAATTAAAGAAAACTTGTCATTGAGTTCTATTAAGATGGACTAGAATATTCCATAGATTATGTTTTCAGTACTGTTTGTTTTGTCCTAGATTTATGACTAAAGAAAGTATCAGGCATCTATATGGTTTATATTAAAATCAAGAGGATCCCTATGTTGGCAGGGGAATCCTTGCCTGGAGTTCTCAATTTATTGCCCACAGACCACCTGTGGTAATAAATACTCAGGATTTTCAATCTAGGTGTTATTATTTTATTTAAGGTGTTTAATATATATATATATATATTATTCACATGCTCAAATCCCATTGCATTCCTAATAAATCAGATATTTGGCTTTGGCTAGATTACCAGGTAATTTCCCTATCTACTGTCTAGAACTATGTTGGCAAAAATTAAAAAGTCCTGCAATAAAATGTTGAAAATTCCAATCATATACTTCTGTCTGACTACAAGGCAATTAATTTGGTACTGCATATTATAATAAAAGTATACAGTAAAAATTACAGTAAAGATATTCCGAATTTTCTGGAAGTTTTATTACATTCAGAACAGTTATCTTTGTTTTATTATGATGTCAATCATACAAAATAGGAAGTTTTTACATAGATCTTGTGAAAAGGAAATGAAAACATTTAGATCTGGCTTGGGTCATGGCATAGAACTTTCTGAGATCATCAAAGTTCAAATAATCATATCCACTGGAAAATGACTGCCATCAGCAGTCAGGCTCACAGTGCAATTTCTTTTTTTTAAATTTCAAAGTCATACATAAATTCATGTCCTGAAGCCTACGGTAGAGCTGACCCTGTCTGTGAGCATTAATCTCTCCAGCTATTGGTAGAACTGTGATTTGAGGATAGTATCTTACTGAAGGGTTCAGAAAAGATAGGATAGGAATGTACTATACCACCATGGGTTAGTCTATGCAGAGGCACAGGAATATATACGCAGAAGAAACCGTAGCATGAGCAGTTACATAAATCATGCTGATCTAACAAGCTTCGAGCAACTGAAAGCTAGACCCCTGCTTTGTCTCTAAAGACTTTCTCTGCCTTTTTGTCCAACCCCTCTCCCTAGGTAGAGCTGACATCAGACTTCCCCTCCAACATTAATCTTTAATAGCTAGGTAGCAAAGGTAAATTCAGCAAAGGCATTACTGTCTTCCTGGGTATTGGAGGGTAAGCTACGAGGCCTATGCAGCAAAGCCAAGTAAAGCAGAAATAAGAAAGATAAGCAATCACTGGAAACAGTCTTCCCGGACAAACACATTACCATCATGTTGCCAGTCACAGGGTCCCAAAGGAGGAACAGGCAAGAAAAACACAAATGAAAAAATAAAACCTATTCTCCATTTCAGTGTTTGTTGAGACAAAGTAATTACACAGCTATCAGGCTCAATTGCAAAACACACAGAGTCGATCGTCATAAAGTATTGAGAAAGCCAACAGAGAAGCCGCTTGGTCAGCCCTCTTCCATTCACTGCAGCAGTAGAGGGGCCTGTTGCCTCTGGCTTGTGAGAGTCAGACGGTGCACACTGTACTGCACCCTTGTTCACTCTGGCCTTAAGCGCTTAGCACAGAGAATTAACTTTCCATGAGATCTCGGGCTACTCAGAAAAAGCTGATGGTTTGCCCCGGTCCCATTTCAAGGATTTTCTTGTTCTCTCATAACCTCACTCCTCTCTTTCTCTTAACATTCTGACCTCTGTAATGCCCATGTCAACTAAACTTGCTTCATAAATTTGCATCAACTAAATACACCTTTTAAAATATGGTTTGAATTCAGAAATTAAGAGTCATGTTAGAAGATGAACTTCAGAACCCCAGCTCCACTCCTATGCTCATATGATATATATTAAAAAAGAAATACATATGTGCATATATACATATGTAATAAAATAAAATATATACATATAAAATAAACATACATCTATAGAATAAATGTACATTAAAATATGTATACACATGGTGCATATGTATATATACATAAACATATTCAGTGTCTTGAAAACCAGGTTTTGCAGGTTCCAGTCTAACCCCTAAGAAGCTTGGCAATGCTTAGAAGGAACGTAATGCAATTTTGCTTGCAGTCATTATATTCATAACAACACAATAATCACAGCAATCCACATCCAGGCTATGATGAACATACAGGTTATAAAAGTTTCTACATATGTTATGAAATGTGATTCTTCAATTATCTATACCTTTTTTATGGTAATCTTGACTAGTATGATCCCACTTCCAAGTGAACAAACAGGAGAGCAAATATGTGGCTTTCTATAAGTTCTCAGAATGGAAATACAGCAATGGGAATTAAAATAATTTCTTATTACATAGCACTTATCAAAATGTTAATTGTATTATTTAAATGTTTTATTTTTTATTTTATTATTATTATTATTATTTAATCCTCACCTGAGGATATTTTTTCCATTGCTTTTCAGAGAGAGTGGAAGGAGGAAAGAGAGATAGAGAGAGAGAGAGAGAGAGAGAAACATCGATGTGAGAGAGACACATCTATTGGCTCCCTTCCTCACTTCCCCCAGCCAAGGCTGGGGATTGAGCCTGCAACTGACATATGTGCCCTTGGCCATAATCAAACCCTGTACCCTTCAGTCTGAGGGCCAGCCTGCTGCCAAACCAGCGAGGTCTACATGTTTTATTTTTAATTATAAAATATTTTGATCCTAAAGAAATCTGGAATAGATATACACACAGATACACACACGCACACACACACACACACACACACACACACATATATAGCAAGATTAATTTCAATTTTTTTTTTTAAAGAATAAATTTGTAACTATGCAGTTGATGTGGCCGCCCCCATCCTACCTCCGTGGGCTCATTCCTCTCTATTCCAATGTCACTACTTTTTGTGGTGCAATTGTTATACCATTTTCATGTATATTTAAAGCTGAATGCATGTATACATAAATATTAGTACTCCTCTGTGTGGTTTTAAAATTTACACAAATTGTAATATAATTGTCATTTTTAATTTATGTTTTAATTGAATATTATGTTTATAAGAACTATCCAAGTTTCTTTTTTTTCAGCTTTATTGAAATGTCTCTGCATTCTGGCTGCCTGTTTGGATTTGTTTCTGTGTATTAAGCAGACCTGCTAGGACTCCCAGTCTTTTGGATGGCCTCTGGTGCAGGCCAATGTCAGATGCTGTTTGTGACTGGCCTTGAGTACCTTGTTTGAAGCTCTCTGCACTCTGCAGCTTGTAGTTCCCTCCGCTGGAGCTGGGTGCGTTTGGATCGGACCAAGATGGGCTGAAGGTCTGCTTTCCAAGCCCTGGGTCCAGAAGCAAATTAGGCAAAGACGCAAAGTACCTAGAGGCTGATTGCTATTCAGTCTGTTAATGAGCCTCAGGCTGTAGAAACTCCACAGAATGGGGTGAGAGGTTTTCCAATAGGGTGATGCAATTGTTCCTCCCACCCCAGGCAAAAGCCGCCTGGAAGGTAAATGTCTGCCTGAGAAAGATGTCCCCACAGTCAGGGGGGAATGACTCAGCACAGGAATTCAGACAGGCGTCCCCTGATCTCACTCTCCAGAGCCCACAACCCCAGCTTCTCCCCACACAGCTCCAGTCCACTCCCCCTCCGCCGGAGCCCGAGGTGAGTGAGTGGCTGCACAGAAACCTGTGCATTGGCTTTTTAAGAGGGGCCTGCATTTCCAGCTGCCTCTCCCTGGCAGAGAGAAATCCAGCTGCTTTTCACAGCCAGATGCTATGTAGGCGCCTTTCTCAGTTCTGTGGTCTTGGCTGGGCAGCCCAGCCTGGGGTTTAGGCCCCAGAGTCCTCAGTGGGACCCCCACAGCTGAGATGTCCCTCCGGCCCTTCAGTTGCTGCCTGTGGGAGCCCAGCCAGGCCTCTCACACCCTTACTTCCTATCAGTCTGTGCGGTCTCCCCTTTTCCTCCTTGGTTATGAGGGAGCTCTCCAGCTCATCTGCAGTTGCAGTTGATTATTCAGGATGGTTTTTCTATATTTTAGCTGTAATTCCAGTTCTGTCCCGGGAGAGTGTCAGTGTGGCTTCCACTCAGTCCACTGCCATCTTGGAACCTCATGATTTAATTTATTTCCTATACAGTATTATTATTGTCTCTGTGCTGTGCATTGAGATCACCAGAACGGATTCATCTTATACCTGGAGGCGTGTTCCCTTTGTCCAGTGTCCCCTCACTCCTCTACCCCTCACCCCCTGTAAACGCCCTTCCACGGCTTCTCTGTGTTCAATGTTTTTAAACTACATAGAAGTGAGATCTTACAGTATCTGTTCTTCTCTGTCTGACATACAGACATTTCACTTGGCATACCGCCCTCAAGGTTCATCCATTTTGTTGCAAATGGTGGGATTTTCTTTATTTTTTATGGCTCAACTATATAAATAATATCCCCCCCACATAGTTTCTTTGTTCATTTGTCTGATGATAGACACTTGGGTTGTTTTTATGTCTTGCCTTCTGTAAAAAATGCTGCAATGAACATACAAGTTCAGATATCTCTTCAAGATAGTGATGTTATTTTCTTTAAATATATACTCAAGGCCTGACCGGGGGTAGCTCAGCGTTTGAGCATCGAACTAGGATCCAGGAGATCAGGGTTTAATTCCTGGTCAGGGCACAGGCCCGGGTTGTGGGCTCCATCCCCAGTCCAGGGCGTGCAGGAGGCAGCCGATCAATGACTCTCTCATCATTGATGTTTCTATCTCTCTCTCCCTCTCCCTTCTTCTCTCTGAAATCAATAAAGATATATTAAATAAATAAATAAATAAATAAATATATATACACTCAAAAGTGGAATTGCTGTATCATATGATAGTTTTATTTTTAATTTTTTTGGAAACATTCATACAATCATTTTGTAAAAATTTATATTCCCACTAACAGTGCGCAGGGGTTCCCTTTTTTCCACATCCTCACTGGCATTTGTTATTATCCTGTCTTTTTCATAGTAGCCATTCTAGGTATGTGATGGTATCACATAGTTTTGATTTGCATTTCCCTGATGATTGGTAATGTTAAGCACTGTTTCGAGTACTTATTGACAATTTGGATGCATGTTCATCTTTGGGAAAATGTCAAAATGTCTTTTCAACTCTTTTGCCCATTTTTAAATCGAATTATTTGTTTTTCTGCTGAGTAGTATGAGTTCCTTATGTATTTTGGATATTAACCATTATCAGATATACGTTTTGCAAATATTTTCTCCCATTCTGTAGATTGCCTTTTATTTGGTTGATTATTTATTTTGTTTTGCAGAAGCTTTTTATTTCAATGTAGTCACACTGTTTTATTTTTGCTTTTCTTGCTTGTGCTATCCAAAAAAATTATTGTCAGACTTTTGGCCATATCATCAATCTTTTCTAAGAATGAGATCTTCATTTAGAATGTTACTTTTATTAATTTCTATTTTTTTTCTGTATTTTACTTTGTATTCTGTTTTGGATTCTAATTTTATATTTTGGGGGATTTTTAAAAAATGTAAATTATATATGTATGCAATTATTTTTAAGAAGTATTTTGGGTATACCTTATAATTTATGATATCAGGTATTTCCTTTGTCATTCACCTTAGAGTATTTGGTAATTTTTTCTCATAATTGCATCATGATTTCTTTTTCATTTATGAATTATAACAATGTTAAGTTATTTATACCCAAGTATTAAAGGAATATGACATTTTAATATCAGATTTATTGCATTATTGTCTTAGAATGTGTCATACTCAGTGTTGACTATTTGGAATATATTTGCCACTTTCTTCAAGGATTAACATGCTATTATTTTTTTGCCAAGGTTTTATATGTGCTTAAAAGATATGCACTCTCTAATTTTGGCAAGTACTGTTACTATATATGCCTATTACACCAACTTTAATGCTAGGATTATTTACATTTACTATATCTTTTAACTTTTAACAAACTTGGTCTCTCTATTTCTAAGAAAAGCATATCAGAAGATTTACTCAATCAGTTGTCCTTTCATTCAGTTACTATTTACTGGGCAATTCAAATGTGGTATATAAAGTATAATTGGTGGGAAATCCTTTCTTTCAACAACCATGCCCCCTAACTTGAAATCATTCACACATATCCAATTCAAAATGCCAAAATGCTTACAATGAACTTCAAGGCTATTACTGTTTGAAATGAGGAAAGATTGCAGAGTTTTGAGTACAGGAAGACAATAAGCTGACTTTATTTTCAAAAAGTCACTATCAGGTGTTATGGAAAGCATTTAGGGACACTGTTGAAATAGTTCTGATAAGAGATGATGGTGGCCTGGTTCAGGGAAATTGGGAGAGAGTGTTGAGGAATGATTATATTCTCTGTGCATTTTGAAGTAGTGCCAATAGCATGTTCTCTTGGATTGGATGTGTGTGCGTATCAATAATATCTTATATCTTCACGTTTTTTGTTCTTTTGCAACTAGAAAAATTGATTTGCTCCAAATTATATTCTATGATTGTATACTAATCTAATAAATTACTGAATCTTAATTTATATAGCCCATCCTCATTATTTCCAAAAGTTTCTGTGCCATCATATTTTAAGTGTGTTTTGTAACAGCATATATTATTTTGCTTTTCATTTTAGTGGAATCTATAACTAGTTCTAGTCTTTTAAGGAAAAAATATAATCTAATTACATATATTTTAGTTTATATTATATTTGGGCTTATTTAAGTTTTATATGCTATTTTTTGCTTGTTTTTTTCTTCTGTGACATATTTAATCAGCTAAGGCTTCTTTTTTTCCTCTCTGCTAGCTGTGCACTATATTTTTTCTAAGTTTACTTAATGTCTTTATTTACTATATTTATTTACTGCATTTCTATAATTAACACACTAAATCAAAGCTTAAATGTATTAATTCCATGATCAAATAATGGACTAAATTTGAGGTATTTCTTTTCCCTAAGAGCAAATAGAGGTGTCATTACTAGGTATGGCAGAGAAAGAAAGTTGAGCAGAAGAAAGCAACAGGTATAATGTTCCCTTTTATCTCACCAAAACAATTAGACATATATTAGATTTACCTACAAAATTCCACTTTGAGTATTGCACCATTATGATCACTGTCTTTTAAAAAATGGGATGGATAACAAATATTAAGCATCTTTTTCATGTTTGACAATGCCATTTAATCCAACCTTTTGTGAAAGACTTTGAAATAGACCCAAAACTGTCTTTTCATTAAAAATCTATAACCCAGATGAGTTATATTAATGTATGGATTCAGTGCCTCTCATTGTCTTTGAGTCACATTACTCTTGTTTTAATACTCTTTAAGATGTAGACAATGAATAGCAAAGCAATTACTTTTTTTCATGGAAATACAAATAAGTTTGTCAGTTGGTGGTACAGTTTATCATCTACCCACTAAAAAAAGAAAATAGTTTTACATTTATGAGGCACATTTATTTTCCATTCCTGGTTGCCTATACATGTACATGCTTTTTGGACTCACCTTGAATCAATTTTTACATCTTATTGGTTTCTTCATTAATTAATTAAAGGAATATTTTACATGTGTTAAATTGATATTTTTACTATAATTGCTATATAACTTTAAATTTTATCATTTAATAATTCATATTTAAGTTAGAGGACTGGGAATAAAATTAAATGTTTTTTTGTTTTTGTCTCTTTAAAATTAATTTAAAGTCATCGATCTATATTTTTTCTGAGCATCCTATCTTGCAGTAGAAATTCTGTTCAGATGTTTATTCTTTATATATAGCTTTTATTCTTTATTTGGAAATTTTTATTATTTTATAATATATAAAGAGATTGTATCATTTATAATCTATTCTCTTCAGCACATGGTGGGTTCTGTATGTTTGAAATCTCAGTTTTCTCATCAAATCAGAGAAATGTTATTCTAGCATTATTTTATTTTTCAGTTTGTTTTACCCTCTACATGTTCTCATCTATATAGCTTTTCTATTTATTGACATGCATTTTTTTTCTTTCTGTTGAAATACATTTCTAATTGTTGAAGCTCATACATGGTAACAAATGACAGAACTTAAATTTGTAATCTAGAATCTCATCCCTTAGCATCAAAACATTTAGGTAATTTTCTGCCCGGCTGGGCGTGGCTCAGCAGTTGAGCGTCGACCTAGGATCCAGGCGATCGGGGTTCGATTCCCGGTCAGGGCATATGCCCAGGTTGTGGGCTCGATCAATGACTCTCTCATCATTGATGTTTTTATCTCTCTCTCTCCCTCTCCTTTCCTTTCTCTGAAATCAATAAAGATATATTTAAAAAAAAACCCAAAAAACAAAAAAAAAAACATTTAGGTAATTTTCTCTGTTTTCTTGCAGCACCCAGAGCTATAGACAGGAAGCATGCAGTGGTTAGTGGACTCAGAAGTCAGTTATTTATCCTACTTTTGCCAAGGCTATAGAGATTAAAAAATCTCACAAAAATGGAATTTCTTTTCCTGTCTCACTAAGTCCCCACTTTCACATTTTCTAATTTTATTTTCTCAAAAAAGAATCTCCACCCTGTGATTATATAAGTCTCCCTATAATAGCTACATCAAACTTACACAACTTAACCCTTCATTGCCTAAAAGAGCATTGACTCAACACCAGGGAAGTTTGAAATTGTCTTCCCACTATGCTTAAAAAATAAAACCACCGAAGAAAGCACAAATTCAGACACTGAGTTCTCCAATTAGAGAAAGTACAGATAAATCAGGCATGAATATAGCATATTGGAGGGAATTAAGCATTTATTAGGAATCAATGAAAGCTCTTTTATTAACTGCTATTATTTGAGCAAGTGTAAAAACAAGAATAAAACAATGTACTTTGAGTGCTGAAGCAATAGTCCAGGGAAAAATATAGGCCACAGTATTTGGAAAATAAGGAAAGTATTATCAATTAGATCAGAGTATTTCCTTAGCGATATCTGGTATTCACTAGATATTTAGTGAGAAAATAAGGAAAGTATTATCAATTAGATCAGAGTATTTCCTTAGCGATGCTGGTAATCACTAGATATTTAGTGAGAGGAAAACCAGTATCTGAAATGAGAATCTTGTGTGCATCCTTTATATTTTGTGTGTAAAAGTTGTGAACTACATTTGACATGGTCCCTCTTATAAATGTCAGTCTAGTCGTTCCTTTGGTAGTCTTTCACAGCTCTTAATAGAGAAAGAAAAAACAAGCCCACTCATTTAGGATTACAAGTGCATAGCTCCCTGTGTATTTAACCCAAATGAGGCCGACCCCTTATGACACTCTAGTCAAGATGCTGCCGCCTAGAGCAGATAAAACCAGGGAAGAAGTAGAATCACCTTGGAGAATTCTTTTGAGCAATTCTGTCCTACTGTGTCACACCTTTCCCTCTGTGTAGACATTAGACTGACATAGGAAAAATCTTAAATGTAACTACTGTGTTTTGATTATCAATTGGTAAAGAATGTGTGATTTATCTTTATACATGGCCACCAGCAACTTTTTTAATCTCTTTACACTACAGCAAATGTATCTTTAGCATGGGGATTTCAATGACATCAACTCAGAGTATTTGCTAAGAATAAAGAAATAAAAAAGCAAATTCATAATATACACTGTGAAGCATTCATGTTAACTTACAAAAAATGCCCATGGTGAGTCTAACACGCTTTTCTAATGGGTGTCTAATTCTTGCACCTGGGTTTAAAACCACCTATGCCAAAGTTTATGGGTAACTTTAAATTATGGATAATTGCTTATGATTTGCTTTTTCAATTTGGATTTTTCTAGTTCTTTCCTTTTCCTCTATCTTTTTCTTCTCAACTCTGTTAGCTCCTTCTCAAGGACTGAAGCAGAAGGTAAATGTTCTGTCTTGGTTTAACTAGCCCCTCAGGAGTGCTTCAAAGGTAGGGAAGAAAAGAGCATGAGACTCAGTGAAAGACAAAGGAAAAAAGGACTGCACATGGTGAAAATCAATTTATGATGCCTAGTCCCTTGTGATACATTATAACACCTTACTGAAGACGAATAGGAGATGTCCTGAAAGTTTCATTTCTAAGTTCCTTCTAAGCCAAAATTCAGTTCTTAAAGATACAGATAATGTGCCACACAGAAAATACACAATCCCTCCATAATTTTCGCACTTGTTGGGATGTAGTTCATCACTTCCTGCTAGTTAAGATTTACTTAGTATCTTAGCAGTGGGCCAGGTTTTAAAAATTTAGTAGTGGAAAGAAACAGGACTGCATCAACAATTTTATTTAAAAACAAAAATTCAGACAACTGTCCAAACATATTTTTTTGTTCAATAAAGAATTTTATTAGAAATTCCCATAATAAATGTGGACATGTATTAATATTTAGCAAATGTATTTCATTTCTTTGAGCTGACTATGTATTAGATTATGAAGATAAAATGAATTTTTTCACTTAATATACATAATCTAAAAGGAAGTTCTTATTCTCTCGCTCTCTCTCCCCCTTGTAGTCTCTCACTGTCTCTCTCCATCTTTTTCTCTCCCTCATCTCCCACTGTCCACTCCTACACATACACACATACATATTATTCTAAGTTGAATGAGAAAAATACCTTTGTCAAAAAAAAAACCAGAATGTTTTAACATAATTCAAATTAAGGGATTTCAAGTTGAAGAGTCAGTCTTTGTTGAGGAGGTACTTAAGTTTGAGGGACAATTAAGGGGAAAGCTTTGCAAAGTTACAAGTGAACAGAACCCATTTCCAGGATTTTTTAAAAAAGTTCTACGCTATTTTTAAAATAAAACACACTCTGAAAAAGATTTCTACAATAAAATATTCAAGAAAGTTAAAATGATAGCAATAGTCATTTCATATAGCAACTGCCCAATGATGACGGTTGCAATAGATACATCATCTCCAATATCAATTTATTATGGCTTAGTTTTATTATTGTTAATCAGTATAAGTGAACTTTCTATCAAAAGAGGGAAATATCAATCATAGGCGCTTTAAGTACTTGTTCCAAGTTCAAAACCAACTGATAAAAATGTATAAGGGCATTTTAACTAGGTGAGTACATTAATGTCATAGAAACTTGGAATATATGCTGAACTAAACTTTCCTTAATATGTGGATGTTAAATGCAGGCAGATCAAGGTTATGTGACTGGTGAAAAGTTCTTAAGTAATTTAGTATGTGACCTGCCCTCAAAGCATGTTTCCCAGTCCCAACCTATTGCAATTTTCAGTAAGTAATTGGAACACCACAGGAAGGAGCATTTCCATTTCCAATTATGTCTCTATTGATACTTTAAAAAGAGAGACAGATTGCAATGGGAATTTTTATATTATATTTTTATGAGTTATTTAATATATTTTAAAACCAAATCATTTTCTCTCTAAAAAATAAGTGGTAATTTTGAATTTTTGATTATATTTCTCTTTTTAATATAGAAAATAATTTTAATGAAAAATTCAACTCTTCATAAAATATATAGGTTAAGTCAAATTGTTTATTTCTTTAAATGGTTGCTTAAAGCTTAATGTACCATTCACAGATTTATTGTGTTAATCTAGTTAAGTTATCCAGAAAAATATTTTACAAGTTTAATCATCTTTACTAGATGCAAGATGTGATGTAGAATTTTATTTACAAACCTAGAATGACAAAACAATCTTAGAATTTTTTTAAGGTACATATTCATTTCAAGACCATATGCTATGAATTTGTTTTGCAAATACATTTATTTTATACATTATTGGAAAGTAAAGGGACTCAAAAGAGAAGGCTATATAATCATTCTTTTAAAACTTTTTAAATACAAGAACTTAAAATAAAATAAAATTACAGAGTTGCAAATTTATCATTGACTCAGAATTAGTTCATAAATATAAAACTGCTAAAATTCACTGCTTGTAAGATTCTGGTACCAATTGGAATCATTAAATGAGGGAAAACAGGCTCACTGTCCTTTGAGAGTTTGGTTAGGAAGTAGCACATAGGCCCAGGAGTAAGTTTTCTATTGAATTAATTAGCAGCTCCATCATTTTCTAGACCTCTCACCTTGGACAACTTTTATGTCCTAAATTCTTCATCTGAAAAATAAGTAATGTTAAATTATAGTTATTGAGGTGATTAATGAAATATTCCCTATGAAGATTCTGGCACAATAGTAGGTCCATGTTAAACTCAGTAAATGACCATTAGGGGGGCGAGTTGGTTAACAAACTCAAATATAGATAAAATTTAGAAAATGTAGTGTATGTTGAAGGTTAATCTCTAGACACTGCAGTCATCTGGTGTGGGGGGAAAAAAAGAAATGAGAAGACACTGAAAGGTAAATTTATCTTTGTGGAAAATAATCTCATGTAAAATCCACATCCTCAAGCGATCAGAGAAGCAAATGTAGTTTATTCTGATAATGGCTGTGTTCACCTTTGCTTAGAAAAAGAGAACTGATGAATTCCAGACAAAGTATTTGTACTCTCTTCTTGATTGATTTGGACTTCCCACTTTCTACTGCACTGCATGTTGATTTTAGAAATCTCCCCCACTGCTGCAGCTATCCTGCAGTAGGACAGCTACGCCTTCTAATTGCCAGAGCCAGTGGGCCATGTTTACAGCCGATCTAACAGTATTTGCCTGCTGTGATGCTACGCTTCCGCTCTAATTTCCCCTAGCTCAGGCACTTCACTTTTCCTATCTGAGTGCCCAGTTTTCTTCTCTGTAAAAAAGATTAAATTACAGGAATTACAAGAATATCATTTTTTTAATTGTTAAAGGAATTAATACTTACGCAGTACTTAGCCAGATGGCATATTAGTAACCACTCAGTAAATGCTACTGATTAATGATCTCCTGTGAAACTGCTAATTATTGGTTCTCCTCATATTTCTTTAACCACTATGTGACTCAGCTTCATCCATGACAAAAAAAAGTAGTGAATGCTGAGGTTGCGTTCTTACTCTTTTCTTTATTCTGTTCTTATTTGTATCTGTCTCCCTAAGTGAACTCCTTTACTCTCAATGCTTTTCCTGTTCCCCATATAGTGTTGGTTGCCATGGACACAGCTCCTCTACTTCCCCTTCCACATGCTCAAGCCTCTCAAACTTTTTTTAAAGAGCGACCATAATATTTTTATTTTTTTAAATATATTTTTATTGATTTCAGAGAGAGGAAGGGAGAGGGGGAGAGAGAGAGAAACATCAATGATGAGAGTCACTGATGGGCGGCCTCCTGCACACCCTCTGCTGGGGACGGAGCCCTGAACCCTTTGATTTTTCACACACATGTCTGTATATCCCATGGGAATTTTATACACAGTGTGTCTAAAATCAAATCAACATTTCTTGATCCAAACTCACTCTTTTATTTTATTAATTTATTATTTAATGATGGAGTAATTTAAGTCATAACACTCAGTTATTCCAGTTTAAACATACCATGTTGACAATAATTATAGTTATCACAGATTGAGTTTTAACTCTGGACTAAGCACTGGGCTTAATACTCACAGTGGTCCCAGGAGTTACACATTATACACACCAACTTTTATTTTTTCACATCCTAAAAATTCCTAGCTTCTAGATTACCTGCAAATAATCTCTATCAGGGTTAGTTTCTACCATTAACTTTTCCTTCAAACCCTTCTCTCAAGTCCATTCTATGCACTTCTTTCTAGATTTGTGTTTCTAAAATATACACTTGGCCATATCGTCTCACCACATAAAATTCTTCAATCACTTCACCCCGTAACTTTCATCATAAAGTTATTATGCCCAGTAAATAGTCCTTTACTTTTGGTCCCTGCTTATCTTTCCAATTTCATTCTTTCCATTTTTTATTGCTCTCAAGCTCTTGCCAACCAAAGTAATTTCTGTTTCTCTGAGTGTATTAAAAACTTTTCTACATCTCTGCTCTCCCTATGAGGTTTCTCCTTCATAGGAAATCTTTCTCTTTCTCGTATAATAGTCCTCATCATTACAGACAACATTTATCAAGGGCTTATATTGAGTCACACTGTTCTAAGCTCTTTACATTGATTAATGCATTTGTCTTAAAAAAAAATACTATAAGCTTGGAGCTATTGTTAGTTCTACTTTATAGCTGAGGAAACTCAGGGAAAGAAAGATTAAATAAATTTCCAAAGTTAAAGAGCTACCATGTGACAGAATTCATGGTCTTAATCAGCCCATCTTTCTTGGATATTGCTTCAGTCTCACTTCCATGACATTCCAAGCTTTTTCTGTCACCTGTGGTTTTTCCATTGTGTTTGGGATATATTTATAGATCCCCATTGCATTTATATAATGTGTACCTTGTCCCCTCAACTCTTAGCCACCTGAAGTTGTGAAACATGTCTTTTGTATGGAGAAAATACTCAAGATGTAGTTGGGAGTCCCAACCAGCACGTCCACAAACCAGGAAAAGTGTACAGCAAATTGGAAGGTAGGTTGCAGTTGTTGAAAGTGTACGTAAGTGAGTGTGTTCAATTTTTAATCATACAGGATTAGGCATTAGGTGTGGACCTATCTCTTAGCTATGTGAAACTTGGTAAGATAGCTAACTTTTCTTGAGCTTTTATTTTCTCATCTGTAAAACTGAGAAACTCAGAGACCACTCCATGTTGAGGTGTTATAAGGATTAATTAATATATGACCTTAAAATACTTCATGTAGTGCCTGATACAGAGGCAATGACCAAGAAGTGGCAGATTATATTAGTCATATTATTCTTGTTTTTTATTTTTTTTTAATGATTCACTCATTTGCCGTAAGAACCTGTTAACATGTGTGTATGTGTGTGTGTGTGTGTGTGTGTGTACATATGCACAGAAATACTTTTAAGTGGAAGATCTTGAATGTCCTGGATACATCTACATTGCTTCTGCAACATTAGACAGAGACATAGCAACATTTTTCTGTTTCTTATTTTTCCATTTTTTAAGGAAAATTATTTGATTTTATCATCTTTTTACACTATTTCCAAGATCCAAAAAATAGGAAGCACTACAGCAAAACCAATAATGTGTTTTGGAGTCTTCATATGATCACCACAGAGAACTCAGAGTTCTCACCAGATCCTGTAGACATGATGATTTAGTTACTCTGGCAACTTGAATGTCAAATAACTATGACATCAAGAGATACAATAAGCGCATATTCATTCTCTCCATTAGGAGAAAAAGCAACAATGCATCCTTATGTTCACGTATTCAGAAAAATATTTAGAAGAATTGGGTTGAAAATTTAAAATAAGTCACAAAAGCTAAGTGGTGATAAGAAAGGAATAGTAATTTACACAGCAATTTAAAAGAACTGACCATGACATTTTTCAATATTGCAAGAAATTTCTCCTGTATGTCTGTATGATTACTATTAAAATAATATTAAAACTTTTAACTCACTGCCCAACAGTTACATCCTTTTAACCATTACAATATAAGAACCTGAGGTCCTAGTTTAACTATATAACTGGTATTCAAATTTAAGGACACAATTCTGGCATTTCCAATGTCAATGTGTTATTGCTATATAGTTATAAGATATAAAGAAACCATGTGACAGCCATTCAAACTTTGACATTATACATATTTAGGAAAATGCCAATTAGCTAAACTAATTGGAAAGGGAGAGAAGAATAGTAAGAGAAGAAAAACCTTGGATTCCTTTGAAAATTAAACTGAAATTAAAATTTCAGTACGCAGACGATGTTCTATTGAGCTGTACACTTGAAACCTGTGTGGTTTTGTGAACCAATGTCACCCCAATAAATTAAATTAAGAAAAAAGAAAAAGTGCAAAAGGGAAATAAAACAAACAACCAAACAAAAAACCTTCAGTACATATATTTGGCTAAATTTAGTGTGCATTGGAGAGGAGTTACAGCTATTTTAGTTTTTTTCTACAAACACCAGAACCAAAACAACACAATGAAATTGGATAAATGTGCCTCATTTTTTCTTATTATGAAACATTTCTCAGCACAATCATTATATGATCATGAATAAACATTTACAAATACATTTTTAAGCAAAGAGGTGTGTTCTAAACCAAAATAGAAACAATAACTTTCAAGAATGAAAAATTTAAAAACGTTGGTAATTTCACTCATATGTGGAATCTAATGAAGCAAACTAGAGACAGACTCATAAATAGACAGGGGCTGCCCGCTGTCAGGGGGAGGTCTGGGCTGAGGGGACTGAGAGAAAAATAAAAAGATACAGAACTCATGGGCACAGCAGCAGCCTGGGGACTGCCGGGCGAAGGGGGGGCCTGGGGGTGAATGGTGGTGGAAGGAGGCCTGGCTTGGGCCGTGAGCACACAGCACAGCCTGCAGATGATGCGTATAGAATTGTGCACCTGAGCCCGGCTGGGCGTGGCTCAGCGGTTGAGCGTTGACCTGGGATCCAGGCGATGGGGGTTCGATTCCCGGTCGGGGCACATGCCCGGGTTACAGGCTCGATCAATGACTCTCTCATCATTGATGTTTCTATCTCTCTCCCCCTCTCCTTTCCTCTCTCTGAAATCAATAAAGATATATTAAAAAAAAAAAAAAAGAATTGTGCACCTGAAACCTGTATAAGTTTCTTAACCGGTGTCACCCCACCGGTTAAAAAGAAAAAAAAAAAAAGAAAATGTTGGTAACTGAAGGTTTTTCTCATTTGTGATTTCCACGTACCTTCCAGCATTCTGCCTTGGTATTACAGTTGTAAATATAAAAATTAAGTAAAATTTACTATTTATTTTATGTTTAGGTTTATTTAGGATAAGATACTAGTCTAGGTCATGGGAAAGAAACAAAGGTGGTTAACATAGAGCACGCTGATCCTCATCCCGGGGCTTTTAAACCTCGAAAAGGAGTCAGTAAGTATACATTAAAAAGCAAATAAATTATTTTTATGTAAAAAATTATCCACACACATCCCTTACTTGTTTAGAAGAAAGCCAACATAGCAATTATGTTAAATATTCCTATTTCTTGCTCTTTGTATTTTCCTCAGAGTTTTCTGACCAGCTAAAATCACGTTGCTTGCTCATTTGTGTGTATCGTTAGTCTGGGAAAGCCTCACAAATGCAGTGGCTGTATTTGCCTAATTCACTATATTTGCCTAATTCACTATACTCTCTACACTGCATCCTCGCTTCAGGTCAGTTTACAGCATATAATAAGTGCTTGATAAATATTTGTTGAATGAATAAATGAGTTTTTTCAAGTATTAAAAATGTAATCTATATAAAGCTCTTAGTACAGTGTCTTAACTGAGTAATCCCTTAGAGTTATGAGCTATTTATTGGTGTTGCTATTATTTTAAAATGATTCAGAATATTATGATCAGGAAAAGCCCAAAAGCAAAAGTGGCACTTGAGCTTCTTAAATGTCAGTATTTCAGTAACTGGAGAGAGGGGAAATTCATGGCAGAAGATATGGCAGGATGAATTAGCAGGCAGACTGTGGAACAGAGTTTCTGGAATGAGACTGACAATATAAGTAAGCATGTTCTTGCTAAAATTCAAGTAAACAGGACTTGCTTAAATATAGGTGAAACGAGTTGGATTTGATCTTAGAGGAGCAAAGAGCTACTAACTTATAAATTCCTTGAAGGAAATTATGTGACCTTTTACTCTTAATAGCAACCACCAGGATTTAGTTCTGTCTTGGAAATAGCAGGCTGGCTGGCTGATTAAACTAATGAAAAAATTGTTGAAAAACAGTAGAGACATAATATAAAAATTATATCAGGGTTATGAATCTGGTGATGATGTTCCACACTCAGTTAATAAAAGAGATCGAAGTCCTGGAGACTAAATAAGAAGGCTGTTTAAATAATTCAGGCATGAGGTACCAAGGAGTTAACCTAAAGAGTGACATTATGACTGAAAGAAGGAAAGAATGTAAAACATAATGTGAATAAAGAAATATGCATATGTGTCCTAATTTATATGGTTTTAGTGTATCATGTAAGACCATCTATAACAGTATTTTTTGCTTCATTTTTTAATTACTTTCCATTAATTTATTTTACATTATGGACATGAATGTGGTTTCTTTGTTGTTTGGTATTTTTATTTCTTTTTTAGACATGTAAAACTTCATTTCTTATATATCATTTAGTGCATATATTTTAGATGTTTACTGTGTATATTCCATTTTAGATCTTGCTTGGCATGGAACATTATTACCTGGCCTTCCGAAATGTTGAAGCTTGGACTTCCGTTACTTGGAGCTAACAGGTGGGCCACGTGCGTTTAGCTTGGAGCCAAATTCACCTTATTGACAGGCAATATCAAGAAGGGAAATACATGCTGCAGAATGATAAATGGATATTTTTAAAGGCAATAAAAAGGTGATGGTGATCTTTAAAATCACATTTCCTTATGTGTAAAAACCAAGAGCCTAAGAAAATTAAAAAGTCATTAAAGCTCTACCTAAAAATTGGCTGCAAACATTTAAAAAGCAGTTCACTGTCTGCAATTAATGAATAACCCCCACTCCCAGCTGCAAGGGTTTCCCGGTCATAATTGAGCATAATGGGAGATGAGCTGCCTTGGTCTGAACAAAGGGTCACCCAAAGCAAGGCGAGGAAAGTTATACAGTCAAGGCCCCTGTGCTGCTAGGAAAAAAGCTATCATTATAATAAAGTAGAATAGCACATCCTTAAAATACCCAAAGGCCTTTCTCATACCAGGTCTTAGCTGGTGTCCTCATTATTTCCCAGATCAAAAAGCTTCCAAAATGTAATATGAGGAACTGAGAGTAAGAAAGACAGGGGGCATTGGAATAAATTATGAAGTCTGTGGTAAATTATTTTACTCTATAAACTTGCATTTTCTTTCTCTACCGCTCTCTGTATCTCTCTTGCTCGCACACTTTTTTTTAATACCCCTCTGACTTGATTTGAATGTTTCTGTCCGTAAAGAGAGAGGAGAAATTTCAGCTTTTAGACAAAAGCCTGAAGGAGGTTATCAAACCACCGTGCCTATGTCCATTAAAAATTCACTCTCTCCCTTCAGCAGGTTTCTGCTAACCTTTTACAAACTTTTTTTATTTCCTACCTATAGTACCTGTTTTCCACATAGTTTTCAAAATCTTCAGAACTCTGCGCTTCATGTTTCTAATAAAGCCTATAGAAAGCAAAACTTTAAGAATCTCAGTGTAGAAGAGAAAAAATACCTTTTTTCAAGCTTTTTGGTTTTTAGCTGAGACCCTCCCTCATAATAAAAGACAGATTAAGAAGAGAAAGGCAAATTTATAAATATCTGTACCTCATCTAGACATGTGAGATACCCAGAAAAAAAGGGCTGATTCCCCAGGGTCCTTAGAATTGAGAATTACACACCAATTTGTCCTGTTCTTCTCAACGCTGCACCCCCAGTGCCTGGAGAGGTACAGGTACATAGCAGTTACTCAGTTTTTATTGGTTAAATAAATTAATGTATTAATTAATTAATACACTCTCTGGATTTTGTTGATAGTCTTGATCCCCACACAACAAAATTTATACATAGCACAGAACAACACTGCGATGAACATGGGGTGCACATATTCTTTCAAATTAGTGGTTCAGGTTTCTTCAGATATATTCTCATTTTTTAATTCTTTGAGGAAACTTATATAATTTTATTAATCAATATCACCTCAATACATTCAACAAGTTTTTAAAAAAAAAAAGGGGGGAAAGGCAAATTCATTCATAGAGGAAGTCAATAAATGAAAACACAAAAGCTAAAAAAGATTTACACATAGTAGGTCCCAGTTTTAGAGTCTAAGGAAATGGATGACTTCATCAAAGGAGTTTTAGACACCTTAGATGTAGAGGTGTTTTCATGTTTTGAACTTCAGTGGTACATTATATAACTAATCCTATTCTTTAGAACACCCTGAACACATTTTGATAGCATTAAAATTCAGGTGCTTTGTTATATCCATTACAAGCAGCCTTTAAAATTGCGTTATAACCCTCTGGAAACATATTGTAATTGAATGAAAAATGTTTCATTGTGTTCTTAATTTATATTATCCACAAAAAATGTTTAGACATTAAACTGCTAATGATTTGTTTCCCAGAATTGCTATTATTATTTATTATCAAAGTAGACCCTCAGTAATTTACACTAATAACTGAGAGACTCACTAGAGATTACTGAATTTGGCAGATTAGTTAGTGAACAAATAAATATGAAAAGCATCAACACTGCCGTACCACAAAATGTGCTTTATTCATTATTTTGATAAGTGTAGTTTAATTATAATCATCTATGGTAATGTTTCACAGTATGCTAATAAACACATTGCCATATTTTATGAAATTAATGAAGTCTTAGGAAAAATATTTGCTAAATTTGTCCCAGTTTTTGGAGAAAAATATAAATCAGTGATTTAGTATGTTTTGTATCACTTTTTTGGTACTACTTTTTTTTCCAGAACACTAGATCTCATGTTATGTGGTATTATTTTACTAATTTCTATGCTTACTGTCTACACTCCTTATTTTAAAATAAGGTTCATGAGAACAAATTTGCCTAATTTCACACACATTATACATTTAATGCAGACATATACATTTGAGCACATGTCCTATAGGTATATAATACTTTGCAAATATAAAGATTTTAAATACAAATTTGAAAGATCTATTAAATTTAAATATACATTTTAATATCTGTCCCTGATATCCTATGCTTTTAGAGAGCCTAGGGGAATAAATTATGTCAATTTTTATTGTTAGTAACCTTGAATCACTTCCTATTTGTTTGTTAAATTTTTAAAAAATATATTTTTACTGCCTGGCCGGGCGTGGCTCAGCAGTTGAGCGTTGACCTAGGATCCAGGCGATGGAGGTTCAATTCCTGGTCAGGGCACATGCCCGGGTTGCGGCCTCGATCAATGACTCATCACTGATGTTTCTATCTCTCTGTCTCCCTCTCTTTTCCTCTCTCTGAAATCAATAAAGCTATATTTAAATATATATATATATATATATATATATATATATATATATTTTTTTTTTTTTTTTTTTTTACTGATTTTTAGAGCAAGAGGAAGGAAGAGGGAGGGAGAAAGAAACATCAATGTGAGAGCATAACATTGATCAGCTGCCTCCTGCACGCCTACTACCAGGGATACAGTGTGGTGACTGAGGGAGGTGGGTGGACATGGAAGAGTCCATAGAGGTGATAAATGATGGAAAAAAAATTAAAAGAAAGAAAATAAAATATCATATTTTTCATGTTTTCACCGCTTTATCATCCAGGTACAATATAAAAAGGCTTCCTAGAATGACTGCTCTTCACAACTGTACTAGCAATCATACTCAGTGCAATAAGACAAGAAGTAAAATATGAGAGTGTAATCATTAATTACAGATGATATCTAAATTAGTGGATACCTAGGGCACTCAATTAATAACTAATTTTCCCCTCTTGGATCCTGAAACATTGAGAAAGGAACAGAACTATAACACATGAAAGATATATATAGTACCTTCAGTACTAATAAAGCTGATACTGGTAGTTTTAATTGCAATAAATGTCTTTGCTTTTATAGAAACTCAGAAATAGAATTACACACCTTGTTAAAAATCATTATGAGCAATCATAAGGCTTCCTCATGGACAAAGCCTATACCCTATGTTTACCACATGGTAAAGTGCAATTACAGGGAATGCTCCCTGTATATATATTTTTTAATCTTAGGAGAAAGCAACTTATATATAAGACACATTTCTGCCCCTTGCCCCCCTTCAAACTTATCACACATATTAAGTTACTTCTACCCTGCAAATGAGTGACTGAGAGGCCAGTGCATGTTCAGGAGTGTTGGTCTTGGAGAGCTACTTCTAAATGGAAGGACATATTCTCAGAGAATGGTTCTTCTTAAAAGTAGTCAACATATTTTTAAAAATCTAAAATGCTCAACTGTAAAAGAGTTTTTAAAAAAACTGACAATATGGACAGGTACAAGTGATAGAAATGAAAAAAAAAAATCTTAATTTGATACCAGCAACAACTTAAAAACATAATAGAAATAAAAGAGCCTATTGATAGTAGCATAAAGACTGTAAAATACCTAGTAATGAACAGACTGGTTTGGTCCAGAAATATATAAAATTTTATTAAAAGAATATAAAATGAGCCACATGATACCATCCCATTTTATAAGAAAAATTAATATTGTGAAGATGTCAATTATCTCCAAATTCCTCTATATTTAAATGTAATCTCCAAGCTATTGCCATTAGGTTTGTCATATGGATCTTGGCAGATTTGTCTACCTATCTAGTGGATCAGTAGGGTTCTTAGGCTGGAAACTCAGGCAGAGCTGACGGAGCAGTCTTGAGGCAGCATTTGCTCGTCTCTGATGAAGGGGAGTAGAATATGTCATCCCAAAGTGTGCCGCTCTGTCGCGTGCGTGATTCTGAGCTGAACGAAATAAAGCCCTCTCCCTTAACTATGTAAAATAATTTACATGGAGGCCTGTACCAGAAAGAGAGCTATCACAGGAGATAATTTTTAATCAAAAACACATACTTGGGGTCATGCTAAATATTTCCTTACTAAACGTTTGCTTTTCTCATAAATTTGCTCTTCCTGTAAATTGTCCTTTTCGCCTTTGAAGCCCCAGACCCTGTTCCCTTCTCTTTAGGGCAAGGCAGTATATAAGCCTCAGTTGCCTGAATGCCTAGAAGTTTCATGTTTTTATGGGGCTGCCATATGTACAATATTAAATTTGTTTTTCTCCTATTAATCAAGTTTATGTTAATTTAATTATTAGACAAGACAAAGAATCTAGAATAAGAAAAAATGTTTTGCTTCTGCATTGGAAAGCCTAAGTTTATGCTCTTAAGGCCTCCAACTGATTGAATGAGGCCCACCATACTATCAAGGATAATCTTATCTCTTTTACTTGAAGTCACTTAATTATAGATGTTAGCCACAACTACAAAATAGCATCAGAACACTACCTAGATTAGTGTTTTATTAAATAACTGGGTACTAGCCTAGGCACATTGATGTATAAAATTAATGATCACATCTTGAAAAGAGAACGGGACCTGAAAGAGCTATGAATACTTTGAGGAAAGAATAAAGACAAGGCATGTTTTATCTAGGCTAAATTTTCACTGAATATAATACTATTGTGTAGCATAGATATATACAAGTAACTTAGTGAAAGATCAGGAAGTATGAATATATGATTTAATACATTACAAAGAGACCATTTCTAAACAATGGATAAGGGATAGACTATTCAATGGCTTGTGGAATAATTTAATATATTATATTAATATATTATATTGGTTAAATTCTATATGAACAAGTACTATTGATAAAATAGGGTCTCTGCATAATAGCATATATAAATATCTAGCTACATACTACTTTAAAATAAAAGTGGACTTTCAATGAAAATTTGAAATAGTTGTGGTCACACTGGATTATATACTTGCAGTTCTTCCTTCCCTACTTGCCCTTGCCCCAGCTTTAGATTTGGCAGTGTGCACCTACCTGTTCCATTATATTTGGATTTGGTCATGAGACTTAATTTGGCCAATGGTAAATTAGTAGGCAAAATAGGAACAGGGGCTTTACATGTGGTGGTGCAATTTGATTGCTTTCATGCTTGTCCATCTCTCATGGAAAGAACTTGTCCAGGGGAAATTTAGCCCTAGAATGAAGACAATTTTAGAGCATTTTTTTAACCCAGTCTACAAACTGGACCAAAACCAATGAATTACAGCTTAGCCTAGCAGGGATCCTGCTGACTCACAGCCCCATGAGCATGACAAATAAATGTGTATTGTTTAAAGTACCTGTAATTTTGAAGTTGTTTGTACTATTTATTATTGTGATAGTGAATTAGTACATTATAGAAATTGAAGAATATTTGTATGTGTGTTTCTGTGCCTGTGCTTTATTTAGAGAATAAAGAATGCTTTCTGAGTCAGAAATATAAATAAAACAAAGACCCAAAAAATCAAATATTTTCCCCTCATACAGATATTAAGTACCAATGAAATGAAATAAATAAGTCAAAATGGTGAAATAGGCTATAAAAAGCTATGTAACACCTACAGCTATGCATATAAGTAAAATTCAAAGCCCTATATTCAAAGAGAATGATGACTGTAAAGGAAAAAGTGCCAAGAGTATGAACAAAAGATTTACAGAATTACCAGAAATGAAATATATTAAATATTCTCATCTGATGAGAATAGTGCATGTTCAATAAGAATCAGTGATCATTATTAATCAGTATATTTTGCTCTGAATAAGTCTAACAGAGGATATTTAAAAAATTGTTATTCATGAACATGAGTTTAAATAAAAGTTTAAAATCTTATTTTTACTGTTAACAGTTCCCAAATTAAATAATATATTAAATGTGATTACATACAAAATTTCACAAAACTTTTTTTGTGAAAATTCACAAGTCGATTCTGAAATTTCTATAGAATGTGCAAATGATTTGAAATAGCCCAACCACTGAAATAGCAGATCAAAGATGAAGATTCACATTATGCGATGTTCCTACATTTTATAAAACTGTTGTAGTGGGACAGAATGGCAGGCACATAAATGAAGCAGAAGAGAATCTGAAAATAGACTGTTAATTGATCTTGACAAAAGGGCAAAGAAAATTGAATGGAGAAAAAATAGTCTTCAGAAAATGATGCTAAAACAATTGGATAGTCAAAAAAAACAAAACACAGACCCAGTCTATACCTTGCATTGTATTAACATCAAAAGCCAGGAAGTTCCTCAATAAATTTAACACATTATCATAATGAGCCCAATTTGTAATCTTTATTATGAAGTTCCAAATTGTATGATGGGTGGGAGAAAAAAAGAGAGGCAAAATACCTCACAATTTTATTTTATTTTTACTATTTTTTTTTAATGAATCCTGAGAGAAGCAATGGTTTCAGAAATTGAGAGCCGTGCCCAGATGATCCCAGCGCTGGCATGCAGAATAAATAACTTCTACTACATGAACCATACCAAAGATTACTGAGGGGGTCCTTGCACCTATAAAAGTAATTAAGCTGGAATATCAAAAGCTCTTCTTAGTTCTAACTAAGACACGGTAAGGAACAGAGCTGACTGATAGTATGGCCACATAGTGGGAACTCTTCTGTCCTAAGAACCCAGTTATAAAGTTATGAAAACTGGCTTTTATTTTTAATGTGGAAGGTACAGCTGAGTTAGGAAAAGCAGTCAAGTTCCAGAATCAGAGTAAAGTGCTCCCTTATAAAGCATGCCAGCCAGCAGTTTGAACTCAAAAATTACATGAGGTGAAACCCACGAGCGACTGTGACCTGTCAACAGGTGTAAAGTGTGGGTCTCAGGCCTTTCCTGGCAGCGTGTTTCTGTGAGGTTGTGCAGTTTCACCCCAGCAAGAGGGTGCAGGTGCCATCTTAAGTTAAAGAAAAAGATGCTGAATTTGGCTATTCTGAAAATAATTCTAAGGAGGTACACTGCAGAGAACTTCCACACACCCCTCACACACATTCCTCCTGATTCTGAAATAGGAAAGCAATATACATCCTGAAGAAGTTTCTATAATAAGTCTCTAAAGATGTTTGGGTCTGTAGCCCAATTTAAAAATATTCAGTGTGTTGTGTTATTTTCTATTAAATGAATAGAATAAACTAATACTGTCTATTGATTTCTAGACCTCAGGACCTTTTGTTTTTGTTAACTGTTTACTCCTTAAACTCCAAATAGTCTAAGAAAACCAACATTTTTCGATGCCCTATGCCAGTGATTTCCAAGCTTGTGTGGCACGCTGGTTGAAAATTGCTGCCCTAAGCTTTATGCATTAAACACGCAGAAAGGACCTCTCTGTTACTCATGTTTCACCTCTGCGTCCACACTTACTTGCAGCACTAGCAGCTTTTCAGCAGTATGGTCCTTCGTACTGAAAAACACTTCACAAAACGTAAAAAAAATATGAAAGTAATAAAAGTAAAGCAAAATATCTTTAATATTTATTTCCTGAAGTTTTAGATTCTTAGGCATAAAATAATGTGTGTTTTCATCCCTATTTAGTTCAAATACTTCTGAAGTTAAAAACTGCAGTAATATAATAAACATCTTTTTGAGGTTAAAACAATATTTGACTCCATTGCTCCAACCGTTCCTTGCCACAGTCTTCCACTGTGCAAGTCAGTTCTGTTGGCTTAAAATTCTTCAGTGCCTGGTTTTACGGTCTTCCCTATTACCTCAGCCTTTGCCACCCATCCTGGGCAGAATTTAAGTTTTTTTTACTGTTGTATCCTTAATCTTTGTTTATCTCTCTTACCTTTAAAAACTGAAATTTGAGCCTCAAAGTCAATGATCACAGTCTTCCATATTTTCCCCTTTCTAAAGTGTTATTCCTAGGACAGCATTCCTTTAGTATCAGTGGACATTTGTGTACCATGGCTTCTCTACTTTATCAATTTTTATCACGTTTATTACTCTCTTACCTATCCCTAAGGCCCTTTGCCCCATTGTTCCTGAATTTTAATTAGCCCATAGAAATTTTATCCAAGATTCGCTTCCCTGCGTGTCTCCTCCCGTATTTGGCATCCTGATACACCCAGCACAAAGTAGTCACGTAACCTGGGATTAGAAGAAACTCATTGTCTCCTATCTCACCCGAACCCTAAAACCTTTTTAGGAATTATTCCATATTTTCCCACTCCAGTTTCTCCCTTTTTATTCACAAAGCTCTTTCCAACTTTCTCCACTCTCCTTGAATTCCTTATCCTATCAAACCAAGCTCAGTCTCAGTAATAAAATAGCCCTAATTTCCAGAGTACTCAATGAGCTGAACAATCGACTCAGCCCTCTACAGACATCACCTAATTTTACTCTCTCAATAGCCTACAGAGAGGTTTTATTACTCATTTACTGAAGTAAACTGAAGGTGGGAATGATGAAGAGTAATGTCGAAGTTTTATAATGAATAATAGTTGAAGCTTGAATTTAAACTCGTAACCTCATAACCTTAATTGCCTCTTTGAGCAGAAAAACACATACACACACAAACATGCCCTCTTAATTATTGAGAATTGAGGATCTATTAGATGAGAACTGTCTTCTCTCCTGCATTTCCATTTTAAGTGCATTGGGTTCTCTGTTTCTCATTTTCTCCATATTGTCAAAGTTGTTCTGGTTCCTGAGTTTCTGAACACCTAATATTAACCTCATCGGCCTACACAAGTTCTTGCCTTTTGTATGATCCATTTTCCCTTCTATAGCATCAATTTCCCCTCTGGATGCTCTCTATTAGTATCAAACAACAACAATATTAATAATAATCACCAAGTTCCATATAAAACATAAATGGAAAAATGGTCACATTTTAAATACTATTCTAGGTTTCTGGTCCTTACATAATGAAGTTTTTAAGGGTGGATTATAGTCAATATTTACCTCCCTTCCATCCTTTTTCCTATTTTATATAGAAAACTCTAAGTCTCACCCATCTTTCCACTGAAACTGCTTTCATCGGTGTCACCAACAAACTTGCCAGTAAATCCAAGATAATTTTTTTGTTTCTTGTTTCTTCAGTACTTTGGAATTTTCCTGTGCTAATTTTATATTTCTTTCTAGCAAATTACCAACACTTAGTAAAATACATTTTTAAAAAAACATAAAACAAGGTGCAGTTCTATAGGTCATGAATCGCAGTTCTATAGGTCACAAATCTGGCTATGGTGTCTCTGGATACTCTACTCAGGATCCCACAAGGCTGAATTCAAAGTGTTGGTACCTCTGTGTTCTCATCTTAAGTCCTGGGTCCTCTTCCGATGTCATTTAGGTTGAAGGACAGAGTTCCCTGGATCCTGCTGCCTATTGGCCAGAGATCACTGTCTAGTCCTGGATCATGCACTCATGTCCTAGCCATCCGGCCTTTCTTACAGCATAGTCACTTTCTTCTTCAAAACCAGCAGGAGAATCTTCCTCCAGCCTACTATTAAAACTATATATATAAATGATTATATCATCACCTTTTCCGTAAGTTCATTTAATGAGGAATAGGAGAAACTATCCCATCATATTCTCAGGTCCTGCCCACACTCAAGGGGAGGAGGTCCAACCAGGCATTTACACCACTGGAATCTTGGGGGTATCTTAGAATCCTGCTTACCACATATTCCTTGTCTGTGATGTTCCCCTGGCATCATTCTGTGATTCCTCTGACACCATACTTTAGTTTCTTTTCTTCTTCAAACTTGTCTTCAAGTTAGCATTTTTCATAGCCTGCCCTTAAAATACTTAATATTGTCCATCTCCAAGGTCTAGTCTCACATCTATAACCAGATGCTACTTAAATTTATATTTCCATTCCTAAAATCTTGTTTTTCAAAAGCATGCATCTAACTACTTACTGTCCAAGGCAATCTCCACTTGGGCAACCAAAGGAATATCAACATATGAAATTAACTTATTACTTCCTCTTTCTCTCTCTTCTCTCTCTCTCCCTAGTGAACAAAATAAAAAATACTATTCAAATAGTAGCCTATACTAGAAGTATGCTATTCTCTTCAATTGCTCTTTTACCACTTGCCCAGCATGCCCCATAATTAATCATGAAACACTTTTACTTTCACCCTTTCAGTAACTCTGATCTACCCATTCTGAACTGCCAATATATTTTAGCCAATGAGATAAATAAGTCCAAATTAATATTTTCTTTCTATATTAATTCCAGAAGTATGTTTGTAATTGTTCACGTTTCTTCTTAAGCTTTCAGTACTCTCTCTTTGATCTTGTAAACACCTTGCAATGTTTAAAGATCCTTCAAGAGTAGGGTCCCACTTAGATCTCCAGTCTCACCATTAGGCTTTTTCAACACTCAGACATTTTTCTCCAAGTTTATTAAATTGTTTTCAGGTCTATTAGCATATGTTTATTACTTCTACCTGGAGTACACATCTCTGAACATGCTATTTCTTTGATTGACTGGAACATACTTTTCCTCCTTTTCACCTGATTAACTTCTATTCATCCCTGTGATCACCATTTAGATTTCATCTGTGGTGGAAAGCCTTTTTTTACCATTCTCTACTAAATATTGTGAGAAGATTGTCCTATATGTTTTTTTCCTAAGAAATCACTTATCATTGCTATTTAAGTTGCATTTTATTTATTGTCTCAATAGAAATAAGCAGATTGAGCAACAATAAATTTAGGGGATGAAATTTAAAGGATAATTTATAAGCAAGATAAAGGGTGGCAAAAGTATATATACAGGAAAATAAAAGACTATTAAAGTCACAACAAATGCAGTGTCCTTAGGATACTCAAATAGTTCAGTAATTTAGAGTATGATGTATAAAGGTCAAAGGGCATTTAGGAATGCTGGAGAGTGAGCTCACAAAGAAATGAATCCTTAGTGCCTCTACTTAACCTTATGGTCCTTGAGAAGCCACTGAAAGTTTATAAGCAACATGACATAACCCTCCTTTCCTTCTAAGTTGATTGCAAATGACTAGGTAAAAGATTGATTAAGGGTAGCCATCGGTAGGAAGATAGATTAGAAGATTATTGATGTAATCAAGGTGAGAGATGAGTGGAGCATAAAAAAAGTTCAGGTTGGAGAGGAAAGAACAGATCCAAAGAACAGGAGGCTGAAGGTTAAAATGTTAAAAGGCACCTTTACAGCTCATCCTGTTCTTTGGACAAAATTACACACACACACACACACATACACACTCAAGAAGCTGCATAGAGATATTCACTATATTCTTCTAATCCTTCACCAATAAGTTTGAAAACTTGTGGATAATAGGAACCATTATTTTTTAATTGCATAGCATCTACTGTGAATATTGAATTTTAGTTACATATATATGCACAAATGCAATTATGCCAAACATCTGCTTCAAACAGTAGAAAACTAATGTCGAATAACCTAGTTTATTAAGTAAATTCATAATCTTTTATTTGCTGTGCATATTCAACTTCAGATTCTGAAAATTATATCAAGATAGTGTGTTTGACCCATACTGAACCATAGTTTATACACTTCTTCAGACTTTTCCTTGCCTTAATATTCACATCATCTAAGCCAGGACTGCCCAATAAAATGTTTTGTAATGATGGTTATGTTCTATACTTGTGCTGTTTAAATATAGTGCCTATTAACTACGTGGGGTTATTGAGCCTTTGGAATGTGGTTAATGTGACTGAGGAACTGAATTTTTAATTTTGTTTGATTTTAATTTATTTAAGATTGAATAGCCACACATCACTAGTGGTTACACATTGTACAGCACACATCTCAGCTTTTAAACACCAGACATCTAATGGCTGGCAACCTCTGGAACCTAAGTTGCTATAACTTAATTCAACTGCACTAAAAATTAAAAGTACATTTATCAAAATCCTCTCTTGCATCTTCAGCGTTGTGCTAACTGCTGCAGGACAAAGATGCAAAGCACTGAAAATCCCAGGCTCTACCTTTATGGAATTGTGTAGTACAGTCTGTGGACTTTCAAGAGTGCCGTGTTTCTAAGAGGAATTTAAAATTGCAGAACTTATTGCTAAAGTTAAGTATTTAAAAAATATATATCTTTTAATTTTTCATCCTGTCAATACTCTTTTCATCTACATGCTTCAAAATTTGCTTTTGTAATGTCATGTTTTAAAAATATATCATTATTAGTATCACCATCATCATCATCATCTGACTTCACTTTGCAGAATATTATTATTGAGAAAATTATGGAATTGGACTTATAGCATACCGTGATCATTAAATATAAAATTATCAAAGAATGGATAGAAAGCTAAATAAGCAATCCAACATTTATTTCTTAAAGTTCTACTCTATATGTATAACATCACTGTGTCAAAAAATGCTGCATACACTGGCAATATTAACACACTTAAAAAAACAATATATGAATTCTTGAAAGTTGTAAAAAGAAATATTTTATTTATAGCTATCAAGAGTTCACTTGTGAGAGAAAACTTATTTGTACATCGTGGGTGATTCTCATATGTACTATTAACACAGTTGAATTTTTTATAACTTAATTTAGGATAACTGCATCTGTATTTAAATGTGATGTTCATTATGAATGTGGATTTCAAGTGACTTAATGCAGTGATGATCACACAAAACTCACTGCACAAAGATTAGTGATCTGAGTCTAAAAAAAATATAAACACGTCCTGTTCTTGGATTCCACAACACATTCGCATGTTAAGGTTGTGGTAAGTGAAGTCCTGTAGTAAAGAAAACTGCTAAACTTCATTTAATATAACAAGATAAACTTATTTGGTTAAGAACATTATTTTTGTTCTCTAAATGATAGTAATATTTATAACTTGGAACTATTATTTCACAAAATAGAATTTGGGATATGCTTTTCTAATGTTTGGTTGGTGTTTTTAACAAGTTAGACTGGATATATTTAAGTAATTTGAGTTTATAATGCTGAATGTCACAGGCAGATAACACCTGATACTTGAAATTCTAAAGCATGGTTTTCTCAGTAAGATAGTGTCATATTATATATGTTCATATAATGAATATCATATTATGGTCTTCATTCTTAGCTGCTTATGACAAAACCTTCTCACTCAGAAAATGTCATGCATATTTAGGAGGAAGATTGATAAATTCCAACATGTGAAGCATTCTTTTGAAAATAAGGTTGAAGAGCTGCCTAGATTCTCATTGCAAAGTGAAATGGCCTGCCTTCTTGCTGGGACAAAAACAAAACAGTGATAGAGTGTGGAGGTTCAGTTCCTGGTCACATGTCCGGGTTGTGGGCTTGATCCCCAGTTGGGGGCATGCAGGAGGCAGCCGATCAATGACTCTCTCATCATTGATGTTCCTGTTTCTCCCTCCCCCTCTCCCTTCCTCTCTCTGAAATCAATAAAGACATATTTAAAACAAACAAACAAACAAAAAACATAAAAAACATAAGGGTGCATATGTCTTTGCAATAAATGTATTCAAATTTTTTGGTTAGTTACCAAGAAGAAAGGTTGCTGGGTCATATGGTAGCTCTATTCTTAATTTTTTGAGGAATCACCAGACTGTTTTCCACAGTGGCTGTACCAGTCTACATTTCCACTAGCAGTGAATGAGGGTGCCTTTTCCTCCACAACCTCTCCAACACTTGTTATTACTTGTCTTGTTGATAACAGCCATTCTGACTGGTGTGAGGTGGTATCTCATTGTAGTTTTGATTTGCAGTTCCTTAATAGCTAATGAAGTTGGGCATTAAAAGAAATGTTAATCCATCAAGGTTGGTCCTAATACTAACCCATTTCCCTCTTTTCCTTCCCCTTCCTTACCATTGGTCTATCCAGGTCAGTATGAATTTCTTTTTACATCTCCAACATAGGTTTATGTAAAATTATACCTGGATACTTGCAAATTCATTCCCATCTCTTTCCTTTCTTAACTCCTGTGCTGCAAAGTAAAATAGAGTGCTTGGTCTAATTTTATTTATAATAAAAGTAAAAGTTTGATTTGAGATATATTTACTGGCTTTACATCAAAATGTTGCTAAATATTTCATGAGATTATATAAAAATCACTGTCTCTACACTGAAGTTCTAAGGATAGCATTTTCTAAAATAGATATATCATTATGCTTACATTCTGAATACATTCTAAATGTGTCCCTCTCCATCTCATTAGTCTCACCTAGTCTCTGTGGTAGATGCTTTAGTCAAGATGAAAGCTGACATCTTAACCATGTGGTCGTTTCTCACATTTGATGGATTTTTACCTTTATAATGATGAAGTGTTAAATTTTTAAAAATATATTTTGTGAATCTGTTATCCTATTAATAGACCATAAGTGTTCCAGATATTACATTCAGGCAAGTGTTGGTCTATATAGCATTGATTATGATAAAATTTGGCAATAAATTATTTTCAAAGTCTCATTAACTTAATTTTAAAGTGGAAATATACAAAGATTTAGCTAAGGGAAATAACTCATATCATACTTTTTTTTGTATGTACTAATAACATATTTGTTACTATTATAATAGTAGTTTTGGATTTATATTAATACAATTATACAATATTAGCAGCAAGGAAGTTTTATTTACTTATGTGTTTGTCTATTTATTTAGACTTTGGTTTTAGGATGTTTGGAGGGAAGGTCTAGTAAAATTCTATAACTTAAGTCTGTTCAACATTTCTTTACCTTTGTTAATTTCAAGTCTTTTAATAAATAATTGTATAGGTCCACAATTTCATTGTCTATTAACTAGTGATTTATTCATCTGTTTGCAGAGTGGTGCCCAATCTCCTGGGAAACTTTTTAGTCTTAAGTTGGGATGTAATAAATACTGAACTATATTGAGCAGACTTTTTAGAAGTATTAATTGACACTTGAAAGGTGATTCATTATCTAAAGAAAATTTGACTAAGTCTAGACAAGTCATGAGAAATAGAATGAACCTCAATACATCTAATACAAATGCTTCTTTAACTGACTAAGCAACAGAGAAGGGTACATTTAGTAAATAAACAATACTGGAACTTATCTTTCCTTTCTTGTTCATCCCAATTTAATATGCCACCCATGTGTAATTATTTATTGCTAGCAGTTTGCATTTTGAAAGGTTCCAAAGTTCCAAGATCTTCTAGGACAAAGTTATTTAAAACTGTATTGCAAGTATCAAAATATCTGAAATGCTTTAAAAATGATGTCTCATTTTCCCATTTGTACTAATTTTTATTACATATTACTAATGCTATATTAGCATTGTTTGTGTGCTGTTAGATACTATTTTAGGGGAAAACAAATAAAAATATTTTTAAAAGGCAATGCTATTGCATTACATTTATGCATTAAAGCTAATATAACTAATGCTTTGTAATAGAGCTATTTTTCAGGTTTTTTGTTTTTTATTTTTATGAGATTGTGTGTTTTTAAAAAAAAATTTAATTGGATGAAAAAATAACCAGAAGTCTTGTGAAATCTTAACTTCGTATGGAGAACAACCCTAAATATGTGAAGTAATTATGATAGAATTTCTTCTTGTGTACATTTGAAAAGAATAGAAAGAACTCTCTGTTCCTTAAAATTTCTAGGCAAGTGACAGATTTGAGAGATGAGGTTGGGAGTCAAACCAAAGTAAAATAAAATTAAAAGTGAAAATACCAGTTAGACTCTTCCTAGTTACTTGACTTAAGCAATATTTGTGAGTCCCAGTTTTATTATTAATAAAATAAAAACAATTATTTCTGCTGCTATTACATTTAATAGGGGTACATTTTACAGAAATGCATTCCATACAACTATATAATGAACTTTTAAATATTAAGTGAAATTAGGCCTGGTAGGACTTTAGCTAGCGCTTGAGCTTGTGAACCACTCTCCCTGTTTCTAATCATTAATTGTCAATAATCTATATTTAGGGTTGTCTACATCAATGATCCATGTAGTAACTAAGTTAATATATTCGATTATCTGAGTATGCTTGGCTATTATCTATCATCCCACTGAGCAAACCACTATTTAGGATTTTTGTAAAGCTTATTTATGTATCCAAAATTTTAATACTAACTTGTATTATAGCTCTTTTTAAAAAAATAATCTTTTCACTAGAGTAAAATATTGGTGGGTTAAAGATCATGTCTGTCTTTCTATCTCTTAAAGCATCTCAAAGCCTGTCATTTAATATATGCCTGTTAAATTAGATAATAACTTCATAAACCCTTTCCAGAAAAAAATACATTAATATTACTATATTGTGCATCATTAATATAGTATACACTACTAATATCAAAGTATTAACCTATGTTATTAATATTAATAATAGTGATTAATATATTTATATATATATTGTATTTGTAAATATTTTATAAGTAAATTCACTTTATATTTATATATTCTTCCTGGAAAGGATTTATGAAGTCATTCTAATTTTATAAGCATGTATTATCTATATATACATATGTGTGTGTTTATATATATGTATATATATATACATACATATATTCACAGCTGTGAGTATGCAAAACACAGCTTATTCTGGTATTATTTATTTATTAATTATTGTATTGCTTTCCATATGAATGACTGTAAACTTACTTTAGCATTATCCAGTATATACATACAGTGTATATGTAAAATGTAAGGATAGCCCATCCAGCGTGGTTCAGTGTTGGGCACCGATTTATAATCCAGGGGATCATGGCTTGATTCCCAGTCAGGGCACATGCCCGGGTTGTGAGCTCTATCCCCAGTAGGGGGCGTGCAGGAGGCAGCTGATCAATGAGTCTCATCATTTCTCTTCCCCTCTTCTTTCCTCTCTCTGAAATCAGACATATTTTTTTAAAATGTAAGGAATAGTCACGTTTTCTTTGAAAAAAAAAATAATAAAATACACTTAGAAATTGTTGACCTATCTTAAAACACAATATTAAAAGAGAATATTTCATTATGGGACCAGTTACAAATTCTTTCTCATTCTCAGGTCTAAGATGCAGTCATGCTATATTGAATTTCAAGCTAAAATGTCTTGTAACAAGAATTCTTGTAGCAAGAATCCAGGACCTCATGAGCTCCACATAATACCTTAATGAATTTTTCACTAATTATCATTAATGGTCATGTGTCAAAAATTTTTCAGAACATAAAATTTCATCAGTGGACTTATATTTACCCTCTGCAATATCTTCAGAATGTTGTAATAATACTGTAATTTAAAAATACTTTGCTTAGCAATTTTAATAAAAAATATCATATTAATGATTTTTAAATACAGGGAAGAGAAATATGGACAGCAATAAGCTTAAAGTTTTGAGCATAATATGTAGCACACAGTCTATTTTTGTTTTTTATGCTGGAATATACTGCTTCTGTTGTAAAGTAAAATTTGTGGTTTGCTTAGCAAAAGAGAAAGCAATCCAACATAAATTGATAGAATATTGTAAAAAAAAAAAATTCTAGCTGGGTAAAACTTCAAGAACAACATATTACCCAAACTGGTATATGACCAAAACACTAAGATTTAATGGCTCTATATCATTTTTGTGTTTGTTTCTGTGAAAATTGCCTTAGGTTCTGTAGCTATTCCTATTTCACATTTGAAAGATGGCCCCAGTCTCCATCAGATGAGGCAAAGGATGCAGAGTTATGTAATGAACCATGCAGTAAATGCAAAAAAAAATTGTTCCCTGAGATTTAACAAAGAGACTCTTATTTGTTTATAAAAATTCTTTTACTGACAGTAATACTATTGAATGAAGAGTGAGTGAGTCCTAGAGGATTTTCCTTAATATAATAGGGCAGTTTTTGGAAATGTCTAAGCAAAAAACACAAGGTTACTTTAATCTTCATTTATTTATGTTTTTTATAAGAAGTGAAATCTACCCTAGAAAATTGCACACTAAATTTCTGGATATAGCTATAGTTTTATTTTAGTGCTGTCAGAGCACCATGTAAATTGTATATATACAGACACACACACACACACACACACATATATACATACATATATTAAAGTACACACCACACACACACACACACACACAGCTTATGGGAGTCAATGCTGACAGGAAAGATGAAATTTAACATTTGTTCATAGCTGGAACTCTACAGTTGCAAGGATTCCACTCATTACTTTTAAGAAATTCAAATGACTCAACAATTCTAAATGACTCACTGTTAGGAATTTTACTTGACGGTGTGTTGGTACCCTGGATTGGTTATTAAGAGAATATAAATCTAAGGTGATAAGAATTTCAAGGGAAAGAAAGTAATTCCTGCTTGTTCTAGAGTGGAGTGGGAGATAGCACAAGTGGGGTTGATTAGATATTTGAGTAAAACAAAACAAAACAGAATGATTGTCCTAAACTATTTTTCCTTCCTTTTTTAGAGATAATAGTTCATTTAACAATATTTTTGCTTAATTTATATAAAACATAGACAAGAAAAGAAAGAAAGAAAGGAAGAGATCATAGAGTATGTATAATGAAGTGACAGAAGGAAGGTACAGATACATAAATTAAACAATATTTCAAAGTCACGCATCATCCAGGAGGAGACTGAGTGGTGTCCACTCCCAGCATGATGATAAATATGTCACTAAATTAAAAGCAACGCTATGAAGCATTGAATGGTAAATTAAAGGCTAAATGTTGCTCATATCCTGTTGATCAAATTGATACCATTGTAATTAGCTAGTTATTAATAATAGGAAATGAGCAAAAGGGGAAGGCCAGACATTATAAGCGTATCGTTTGGACAGCTTCACCAGGAAGCTGCAACTTTGCACTCCCCAGGGAACCACCAGTCTATTCCCTGCAAAACACTGGGGGAAGGGATCCAACAAAGGGAAGATAGATGCGTGCCCAGTAAAGTTGGGATGACATAGGGTGGGCACTTTCTGTCTGTCACACCTGGGAACAGACATCATTGGACAGAACGGGCATGGCCACTGCAAGCATGCAGAAATTAGGGAATACATAATTTCCTAAACAAAGGAGCTCTCTCTCTTGTTGCTCTTGTTAAGCTTGGCTCCAAACTCTTGGTTTGATGGCTCGTGCTTGGCTTCCTTGGATTCTCCCATGTTTCCTCCATAGTCATGTGGCCCTGTGGACCCCACATGCAATGGGCTGATGGACTGCAGTGGGAAACACAAGGTAAGCTAGCCTGATGCTGGACTGACCCAGTTCTAACATGGAAACTCTGGATACTGGCTTTGATTTTAGCTTTACAGAAGCCCCAGCTATACTTCTATGACTGGGCTAAGGGAAATGAGACTTTGGAAACTCATGATGTAATTCCATGGAAATAAAGCTTTCTACATATCTCATCCTGCAGGGGGCACCTCCAGAAATGCTTATTCTACCAGTACCCGAAGAAGCCCAGTTCCATGAATAACAGGGGGAGAGGAGATCCTCTCCTATCCTGTAATAGATTTGTTCAGGTTAAGATGACTCTATCTGGACCTGTATGTAGTCTTTCTTTTCCTTTCTTCATGAAAATACCGTTTCTGAAACATTGAGGCATCCTCATTAGATACATGCTGAGTGGCCTGGAAGTTACTTTCTTCAGCTCATCTTTTCTTTTGTTTTTTAAATATATCTTTATTGATTTCAGAGAGAGAGAGAGAGAGAGAGAGAAAAACACCAAAGGTGAGAGTCATCATTGATCAGCTGCCTCCTGCATGCCCTCAACCCGGGCATGTGCCCTGACCGGGAATCGAACCTCGATCTCCTGGATCCTAGGTCGATGCTCAGCTGCTGAGCCACTCCCAACCGGGAGCTTCTTCAGCTCATCTTTAATGAACAATTTCAATGTAGCAATGTAGTTGAGAGTATTAGTGTTAGATGTACCTGTATTGGAACTTTGTCTTGTATTTTTCTATGTACTGACTGTATAAGCTTTAGCAAGTTAGTCTACCATTAGAAACCACTTGTCTTCAAAAAAAAAAAGAGAAGACTTTAATATTTGTGTCCTTGATTTAAAATATTTTTTAAATAAAATTAACCTCTTAAGCAGAGCCCCGTTAGTATAGATTGTTAGTCAATTGCAATCATGATGGTTATTGCTGGTTTTTTTTTTATTTTTATAACTTCTTTTTTTCCTGGATTATAAAATTTCTTGCAACATGTTTTTAAACATAAGCAAAGGCTTTTCTAAGTAGGTCTTCAATGCTGAAATGTCATTATTGAGGGACTGACAATTTACTCTGCAAGCTAAGGGAGCTCTTTAATAACCACAGTATTCTTGCTACATTAGTTTTGTGTGGATGTGTAGCCTGGCTTGAAGCTGAACCCAACTCATTCACAATAAAAAAGTGCTTTAAAATGACCAGTTTTTTCTGATTCAGAGGGAAGAACAGTATCCCCTGAACCTCCACATTGTATCCAGGGTTTCCTTAACATTGACCTTCCCTACTATTTTGCAGCTTAGGACCACAACAAAGGAGACCTGGCATAAGTAAGTGGAAACATTCCCTTAAATCCTAGTGAAAGAGTATTAAGAAAATTCAAAATCCAGAATATTATTCGACAGTATGTCACAAAATATTTTTGATCTATCAAACCTGACATTGTTATGCATATTAACACTTTTATGAGGAACATTAAATGGCATTTGTTTTTCTTCCCTGTAACTCTTTTCAAGAAAATATTTTTTACATTCTATTAATACGTTGCCTTCACTGCTTGGACCCTTTGTTCACGTATGTGGTGTGTGTGTTTGTGTTGTATGTGTGTGGGAGACCTACTATTATCAAAAGGCCAGCAGCACTGAGGGATTGAATCTGTGACCTGAAGGTTAAATTCCACAGCGGTAATCACTAAGCTGTTCTCTATTATAGTTGCACTAAAAAGATTGGAACTGCTGACATCTGGTACCTCCCCATCTAAAACCTTTTAAGCCACTTAGGGGAAAAAAAGCTTTTATTTAGGAAGTGAACAAAACTCTAGGTGTGTGTCACTTAAAAATCTGGAAACTTCCTATAAGATACACTGTTCAAAAATGGTCAGAACACATTTGTACTGGAATAAAATGTTAACCCATACTTTTTTTACTTTTATACTCCTTTTCTTGACTTATATAAAGAAAATAAATAGAGAATGCACAGAGCAATTATGTTTCATATTATTTTGAAAAATTTCTCATAAAATAAATATATTTTTCTGTAATTGTCACCATCCTAACTCAAAATGACAAAAAGATGAAGTATATTAATTTATATGTATAAATTACAAAAAAGTCTTTTTTATTATATATACAAATAGTTTAAATTAATTATTTCTGGTGTCTTTTGCACTTAATTTTAAAAATGTTTTATTAAAGTAAATTTATTAAGTGCATTTCCAAGTACTAAGAAGTATTATCAACAAACAATAAATAAACAATCAAGAAAATTCACAATGCACTTCTCAGTTTTCTATAAAAATGCATTTTTTTTAAGAAGTAATTCAGTATTTCAGTATTAATATTCTATGAGGGTATACAGATCTGTAATTTTTAGAAAATTTCTAGAAACATTTTATAAATTTATAATAATGAGTTATAATTTTGGAGGTACATTTCCTCTGGAACATCGCGTTTCAGCTTTCAAGGGTGGTTCTTCCCTTCCTCACAGGAGGCTAACAACATACACACATCCTCACTCTTGTTCTGTGAAAGAGCAGGATAGATGCCAAAAACACCTAATAAACAATGAGAAAAAATGACTTCTTGCCCTTGATGAACATGCTAGGACTTTATAGACAAAAAATATTCTTGCATAAGTTTCTTAGGGCCACTAACCGAAACAGAGAATGGCCATATGCCAAATAGAATATGACCAAATGGAGCATATGAATCCAGCTGTTTGCTATTGGTGAGTCAGATTTAAATGACGTGTAGGCTGGACCCTGTTCTATTTCTTTACGCATTTATTTTCTACTGAATAGTGGTTACATAGAAGTTTGCACAGTACCCACAGATATCAATTTTGTCTTAAAAGGGTTTATATTGACAGCAAAGAGTTAATGAAAGGGTATTTAATTTGGTCCTATAAAAAAATCAGTTTAATTCTTGGTTTTGCTACTTAATAATTTATAATCTACCACAGTGACCAATCCTCTGAGCTAAAACTCATAAGATTAGTGACCAATCCTCTGAGCTAAAACTCATAAGATTAACATAAAACTCATGAGCAAGGGGGTTAAAAATATAGAATGAGATGTAGATAAAAGGCTCTTATAAACTGAAGACTTCTGTGTACTAAAAGCCATTATTGTTCTTAATATGAATAATTGCATTATAAAGAATGATGCTTTAAAAGAGGCTTAGTAAAAATGCAATGGAGAGATAGAAAGGCAAACACTTTCCATCAAAGAAGACAAGTAAATTCTCCATGGCGGGGTACTTGAGCCATGCCCTGAAGGACTTCTTTTTACATTTAGCCTCAGAGAATGACCACCATTAGGAAGATTAGTCTAGAAGAAAGTAATTCAAATGGAATTTTGAATGAGATAAAGAATCATGGCCCATTTCATAGAAGGAGTACAAAATTAGATTTGAAATAATATCATATTCAAAGGGTCGAGAGAGGATCCAGCACTTCCTGGGTACAGAATGGCATAAAAATGTGCCTGGTTGCATATAAAGGAGCCTTACACATTCTTGGGAATGAATTGAGACTGAACAAAATATAAAAATTTATTCATACTACTTTAGAAGTTTTGTTCTATTTTTCTCTATTGAGCCATTTGACAAGCATTTGGAAAAAATCAAAGGTAATAATAGAGTAAAATAGAATATTCATCATTTGCTTTACTCGAGATATTTGGGAGCCTCAGCCTAGCTGGGCAATGTCTTGTAGGTGTAATGACATGAATGAAGAAATTCATGAATTCTATTCTGTGTACGTGATAAAAAGAGCAAGACTCAGAAGAGGAACAAAGGAAATAGGGATCCCGTAAATGTGGACCTTTGAACCCTTCTTTCCAGGAAACAATAGATGATCCTGGCATTGCCTGCTCTACTTGGAAAATTCATAACACTCCTCCTGCATTCTCATTAAACTGACCCTGCCCTTTGTATTAGAAGGCGTAAACTGCCCATTAGCCTAGGCACAGTTAGATGCGTGGACGCTTTTCAGTATCATTCTTGTATTAATACTGATCTCACGAACTCAGTTATTTACTGTAAGTTGCCACTACCTCAGTAGAGAACAGATTCTGCCTTACGCCTAGCGCAGTGATTTTCAACCTTTTCAGTCTCGGGGTGCACATAAGCTCATTGCTAATATTCTGCTGCATGCCAAAATGTATATATTTTTGTCAACCTGACAAAAAATAATAGGCATAATTTTGATTCATTCAATCTAAAGGGCTATTGTTGTGTTGGCTGCTGTCATTGTTTTAATTTGAAAATCTAAGACAAAAGAAGTCAGCGACCCTGACTAAACAGCCATGTCTTGCATATTTTAAAAACTCTTTGCACACACAGGTTGAACGTCGATGCCGTAGCAGATCTCGGCCTGTTTCACCTCCAGTGCCTCTTTGTGGTGGCCTTGAAGGTATGTCGCTCAGTCGCCTTTCAAGGAAAACACTTGCTCATCAGCTGGGAGGAGTGCCGTCTGCTGACACTATACAGCTGCTGGCCTTCAGGACAGGCCTTAGGGCCATTCCCACGTTTCTCCAGCAGCCCCAGGCAATGGCTGAGTACAATGGGGGCCTTGGGATCTGGGCGTTTCTGCCTTCTGTGTCTCCTTCGTAGGAAATCATTCTGCTGAAGCTCCCTTGGTCTTGTCAAGAATCTCTCAGAGCAGCTTCACAGAATGAGACTCCTCCTGTCAACCTTCCTTCCCTCCTCCTCTCTGCCTGGGCTCCAGCCTGCACCACAAGAAAAAGCTTCCGTGCCTACTCCTGCCCCTCTGCTTGTCTCTCATGGGCGTTTCCCTCAATAAATAGCATGGCATCCTAATTCCATCCTGGCATCCGAAGACCCAACTGACACACTCTCAGAATTTCTAATTCCTGGAAGTTACTTTAAACTATTAGTGGAATAAATAGATGGATGGATGTCTGAATAGATGGACGAGGAGAATAGCTAGAGGTAAGCATAAAGTTTTGATTATTTCTAACGGAGATTTTTATTGAGACATAGGCCATTGTGTTACTTTCATGCGTACAACGTAATTCGATTGTATTGTGAAGTTATCACCACAAGTCTAGTTAACATCATCACAAACAGTTCCAATTTATTTGCTTGTTATGAGAACTTTTGAGATCTACTCTCTTAGCAACTTTCAGATATGCAGTACAGTATTGTTAACTATAGTCGTCATGTTGTTTGTTACACCCCCAGGAATTATTTTATAACTGAAAGTTTGTATCTTATGACTTCCTTTAACCGCCTCCCCCACAGCCTCTGCATCTGGAACCAGCAATCTGTTCTCTGTATCTGTGAGTTGTGTTTGTTTTTTGAGTGGGAATGTTTTTTTTGTTTTGCTTTCTCCACATTATATCATACTATATTTGTTTATCTCTGACTTATTTCATTAAGAGTAAAGTTTTAAACATAAAGAAGTGAAAAGATAAACTTTATTTACTTGCTCAACTTGAATAATAATCACTCTATCCATTAAAAATGCCCAGGCCCTGTCACTAATGTACTACCATCTATTCTTGACAGAGAGGTTAAGAAATGATTCATAACATAAAATATCATAAAGAAATTATATATATAATATAAATATATAATTTACCCATACCTCTTGTAATTGATAGCATCCGTATATATGCACCATATGACATGAGATACAATTTAATCCACATGACAAATCTAGAAAAAAATTAAAATTCAGAATGTTTAAGTATTAAGTCAAAAGTTACACACCTACCAAGTGGTAATGATAGGATTTCTTTCTTCTATTCTTTGATCCCAAAGATTCAAGGGTAAGTCTTTTGAAGGTATATTTACATGCATTATGGTTTAGGTTAGAAATTAATCACAGTAGAGAGGTTAGGGTCTAATCACATGTACATGTGTTGACTTCCATTCACCAGACGATGGGGGCTCTCATCTTGTAAACAGAGTTTTAGGGGACAGTGACCTTATTTTCTTGTTTTGCCTCTAGGAACACTTTAGAGGCATTTTCACTTAGTGTTAGGATATTTTTGTGTTGATCCCCCTACTTATATCATTTCTGTAATGTAACAAATGCTGATTTTATCACATTCCCACTTCAAATACCCCAAGATATAATTTTTAAAAGCAACACCCCCTCACTTGTTTGGGAATACTGTATCACCAAAACAAACACTAACGAATTAAGGGACACTGTGATGGATGGCAATCGTCTCTTAAGTAAAGGAGCCTTAGAGCTAATGTGATTACACAAATGCTCATTTTATTACATCCTGTATTCTGAATTTTTAAGCACATGCAATAAACGGTCAATTACTTCATTGACTGGTTATACCAAGTAGCGACTAGGAGCAAATATGGACTGTGGTTCCTTCAACACACCTTTGCCTCTAAGCTGAATGTAAAGGAAGCGGCAGTCTTGCCCTATTTGCCATTTTTTCAATTAATCATATGCTAATTGACTTAGTAAGAAATGTGTTGGCTGCCTCACTCATTCAGAATGATCTTGCCAGAGCTGCCAGGGAAACCACAGTGCTCTTCTCCATCACACCCATGCCTGATAAATCAATAAGTCAGCAAACACAGCCTTGCTGATGAAATAATGGTGACCGTTTTTTCCATGTTGTTTTAGACAGACAGTTAAAATCTGTGGAGATAAATTGACCTAAGAATGTGGGAGACTGGTGTGTTCATTTTTAGAAGCAATTCCCTTTTTCTGCCTCTGATTGTATTTGACTTTAAAAATAGCACAAGACTATTGAGTGCCTGATAACGAGGGGATGTTTGCTGATTACCAACAAGAGAGATTGGTTTTTGTCTTTGTTTTTGTGAGTAGCACAGTACTATTTATCTCTACATGCCCCCCCTTAAATTGGAGAATTTTCTATTTCACCAAAATAGTCACTGATGGTGGCAGGCAATTACATGATAGTAGATTTTCCTGAGTAAAGTCTTGGAATGCCAAACCTACCTACTGACTTGCTTAGTGACTCACCTTGAAGGGCTAGTTTATTTGATGTTCTGCAACCCGGAGCCTTGACATGGTCATAATTCCCAGGGAGCCTCTTGGCACCAGGAACCTGTCATTCATGGCAGCAGTAGGCTGGCTTGTACTATATTAAACCTCTCTCTCTCTTTCTCTCTCTCTCTTGTGAAATTTATTTTATGAGGGAAGAAATATCATTGAGCTCAGAGGAAATGTACTTACAAGCTTAATTTTTATCTAGTTTTGACATCTATATATTTTAAGAAAATTATGTCAGAGAACATGATTAAAACCAATGTTAAAATAATTCATCATAAGCAGGGTAATTTTGATAAAGGCAGAATAACATCAAAATTGACAATATAAATATGTCATGCTTTAATGTTTCTATCCGGGGTATGCATGCAAAGCCATGCTCACTAGAGGTGTTTGTTTACAACAACAGGTTCATTTTCATATACAATTATAAGGAACTACTTTGTGTTTTTAAGAGGTGGAATAAACCAATTAACCCAAAGAAAAATGGGAGTACTCTTTTGAAATAGAGTTAAGCATTTCCCAAAGTAGTTATGATAGATGCATCTTAAAAGTCTAAAATAAATTACTTAATTAAACACACTATTGCACTTGCTGCTGAGAGTTAAGCAATGCTTTTTACCTTTCTTAAACATAAAATCTGGTTGTAGAAACAACATTTACATGAAACTGCCAAAACAAACATAAAACTAATTTAGTTAACCTGACTGAGTTCACTCTATTTTGTGTTGGTCAGGGAAGGCTTTACAGAGAGAGTAGGTGATGGATAAAGAAGATGAAATAGGCATGTCCCAATAGTGATCCACAGGCTAAATCCAGCAGTAAATTGTTTTAAAACATTGACACTATGCATGTGTGTATATACATATACATGCATAAAAATGGGTTCAGCAGATCAGGTAGAAACTATAAAGTTACTACAAAAAAAAATCCTAAGTTTGCATTCTGTTTCCTGGCTGATTGTTGCCCTGTAATAGTGTAGGACCAATACTACCAAACATTGATTTCTCACATCTCATGCCTACAATCAGGTCACATCTCATCTGTAGGCCACTATTTAGTTATCTTTCTGTTTCTTTTTTTATTTATTTTGCCATTAAGAAATAATTTAATAATTATAAATATGAAAAAAATCTAACTTGCAGGAAACTTTGGCTTCCAATATTGGCAAGACTGGCTTACAGAAGATACTGATAATTCAGGCTGCACGTCTGTGGAAGGAGCTCATAGTAAGCTGCAGGTTGGCTTAGATGGGAAGTGGCAATGGCAGGAAGATAACTGACTCGGGAGCCAGAGGGCCTGGGGTCAAATCTGAGTTCTACGTCGTTTTAGATTTGTGATCTTGAAAAATTTATTCAGTCTTATTCTTTCTTCTAAACAATGGGGATACTAATCGTAGCTCTCATAGATTTGTTCTAAGTTTAAATGGGTTAATATTGCTAAAGAGTTGGCATAGTGTCTGGATCAACCACACCCCTGACTGTGCATGTCCCTTGTGCCCCCATGGCTCTCCAGCAGAGAGGTGGAGTGTGCACTATTTCTTAAACATGCTTGCGCGTGTACTGAGTTTTTACATCACTAGATCATGAATCACAAGGGTTCTGTTGTGCAGTTTTGGAAATACTAGAAGAAGGTAACAAAGTTTGCTTCTTGGTTTTCTTCCAATGTTGATATTCTAGAATATTCTAGAAATCTGTGAGAAGACAAGAAAAGCTGCAAAGGAGACAACTCTAAGGCACTGTAATCAAATATCAAATAAGTTGCAACAGATGGTGCCAGATGCTGTAACTTTCAGCACTAGTACCGATTTCCTGTTTCTCTGTAATTTGTGTGTTTTTTAAAATACTTGAATTAAGAGATCTTGACACCAAGAGTTTTACAGCAGACTTACTTACTGAGGTCCAATGATCAGAATATCAAATAGGACATTATCTCAGACAAGTTAAAGCTTCTACTTATTTGGTCACCACAGTCTCTGCAGTCATCTAAGTTTCCCTTGAATGGCCAGTTGCACAAAGCAATATAAAGCATGCGTGTTTAATGAAAGGTGAGTATTGACGCATAAAGCTCACTGTGTACATACTACATATCTTGTCCTGTCCGTTAAAAAGCAATCACTAAAGCACACAGATATAAGGAGCTGGGAGGCACATATGCAGAGGAAGTGTTTCCTAAAATGAGTTGATTGTGTGGCAGCTTGGTTGGAATCTCAGTTTTAAAAGGTCAGGGAAAGTTCAATGGATAACTTAGATGAGCTGAATTTTGAGCAGGGTAGGCACAACTTAGGTAGGCAGACGATAGAAGAGAACTGGGTGCTTTAAAGCGCAGCAAATCACAAAGGTGAAAAAAAGTGAAAGGGGTGGGAGAGTATCCCCAGACGACTTGTCCTGAAGTGGAGTGTTCGTACAGACTAGAAGACAAATTGGGCACCATAAGAAGGGTGAGAGAACAAGTTCAGCATCAGTACTTTCTTGTTTGCTAAATATTTATAGTTTTGAGCACCTGTTGTGTGAAAGGCACTATGCTGGAAATTTTATAAAATACACACATCAGGTGTTTGAAATGCAAGCTTTTGTTGTTGTTGTTTGTGCAGCTCCTAAAAACACAAACAATTCACAGCAAATTTACCTTGATTTGGAAATCAGAGTCATTATTGTTACTGTATTTCAAATCGTTACTCTCCAATGTTCTAATTAGGTTTGGTTTATGAACGAACCAAACATTACAATAGAGAAAATTAAAAGTAAGTCAAGATGGCTATATATTATTTTATTTAGACAATCTTTGGTCAAGGTTTCAGTGACATAATCTTTGCTCTTCATCAATGTCAACTTCATTTTCTTCATGTTCTCTGGTGACAACAGTCACATTTCCTTGTTACACTGACCTTTGGAACATTGTGTGTCCACCAGGCATTGCTCTGAAAGTGAGATTGTCTTACTTTCTGAGATTGGTACCAGGGTCTCAATTTATTGACTACTTTTTCATAGGGTGACAAAAAGCTTAACTGGTGCGCAAGGGCAGAGAATTCTTTCATGTGTTACTTTTGTCCTACTCTGCTCTTTTTCTCTCTAGCTAGTAATTTAGATGCTATTAGTAACATAGTCATTATTCCATTTGGGGTCATGGGATTCAAAGATAACTTGAAACATATATATTTTTAATTTCAGTTCTGTTATCAGATAAACTTTTTCTATGTTGCTTGTTTCTGCCAACACTTCTCAGTAGCCACATTATAATTCAGAATAGCTGATTAAGTTTTTTCACATGGGCCACATATATAGGTAGAGTAGGTTAAGAGATATGGTTCTCCCTCCCCTAATAATTAGAAAGGCATATTTGTTAGACCTGGTAGAAACATAAGCCTTGGTAATATTAGGACAAGGAGATTTCTTTCGGATTGACAAAAAATAATACTGTGCTCTTCTTTGAGACTGGTACTCAGAGAAAAAAATGTAGATGAAAACAAAAGCTATTATTTATATTGGTAGGAGATACACCTAATTTTCTGTTAATAAATTGGCACATGGTAGTTTTTCCTAAACATCATTTTATAACACATAACTGCCATGACAGATAGTCAAAGAAGTCGTTTCTTTATTTGACAGTCCATGGGTCTGCTGAGTGTTGCTGTTCTGTCTGTGGTGGGTGAGCAGTCACTCAAAGACCCTGTCACTTGGGTTATGAAAATTTATGCTCTTCCAGCAAAGAGAATGTTTTCAGCACAAAGTTGAGAGCTACTGGCTTTCATCCTTCATTTCTACACCTAATGTAAGAACTGAAAAGGATTTTAAGACCACAGAAAAGAAAATATACTATATTCGGTGCCAGGTAATTTTATATTGACCTAAACTTTATTATTAACCAGATTTGTGACCTTGGAAATGTATTTTAACCACACTGAACTTTGATGTCCTTATTTATAAACCAAATAAATTGTAAAATATATAATTTTTAAATCTAAATTTATATGCCCTGTCTGCTGTACACTGTCCTGGAACGGAATATAATTGGGAGCATAATCACAGTAGCCCCTTCAACACATGTGTTTTCTGGAAATGAAATGGTGTGCACCATCTGGATTATTATTATTAGGGCAAAGACAGTGGTCCTAAGGCTTCAGTCTGCCATATCCAGGAATCCTAAGGCTCCCAAAGAGTCTCCCCTAGCTATTGCTTGGTATGTACTCATCCAGATTAGACAAACAACAGATTCTGAAATAAACTGTGGAAAGGCAGAGAGGATAATGATTTTATCTATGAATATTTATTTTCTAAGGCACACAGAACAAATGGGAAGTTATAATACATTTTCAGAGAACTATAAGCAAGTATTAAGTAAAAATTAAGGTGTCATGTGGTTCTTTTTTTAAATTTTAATCCATGTACAATAAACATTCTTCTTATAGAGATTTATGCTTAAATGAGGTACTATGTTTCTGTTTATAATAACCAAGCATGAGGGGAAAAAACAGAATAAAAAAAAAAAGGAAGATAAAGAAAGGAAGGAAGAAAGAAGGAAGGAAGGAAGGAAGGAAGGAAGGAAGGAAGGAAGGAAGGAAGGAAGGAAGGAAGGAAGGAAGGGAGGAAGGGAGGAAGGAAGGAAGGAAGGAAAGAAGGGAGGGAGGGAGGGAGGGAGGGAGGGAGGGAGGGAGGGAGGGAGGGAGGAAGGAAGGAAGGAAGGAAGGAAGGAAGGAAGGAAGGGAGGGAGGGAGGGAGGGAGGGAGGGAGGGAGGGAGGAAGGAAGGAAGGAAGGAAGGAAGGGAGGGAGGGAGGGAGGGAGGGAGGGAGGAAGGAAGGAGGCCAGACTAGACAGAGAGTGAGGGAGAGAGGGAGAGAGCTTTTAATCTGCTTAAAATAGATCTTATTTGAAATTTCTTACTCCACATATTAATGTAAAGAAAGTTGACCTCTCCTTCAAAAAATACTAAAATTTTATTTTTTATTTATAAATAATTTAAAATGAATAAAATCACACTTTACCTTCTAGTAAATATTTTCTTAAGTAATATATATTCATTAAGCTATATTTATTCTCTGCTGTTTTGAGAACACTCTAAAAGGCAGAATGCTGTAATGTTCAAAGATTATTGTGGTGTGTTTCATTTCACATTCCCAAGATAGTATTTTTTCCACAAATGCCCTTTTTAAGCACAGTATATACTCTGAGGGCCCCTGTAAGAATTTAAATGAGAATTCTTCAGGAGAAATAGTGTTGCAGTCTTAACATTTAAACCTCAACTAATCCCTAAATAGCACCAAATATCTTGTCTTTTGAATCAGGAAACTGTATTATGCTCAAAGAAAGCAAAAACGAGCAAGTAGCTTGGGCTGCATAAATATAAGCATTTGGGTGATTATAGATTTCCAGTCACATCACCACAACAGTTAGTCCAGTTGTAGGATTTTTGTTATAAACTTTGATTTTCCTATAGCATTTAAGCTTAAAACTACTTCTTTTTTTGAACTAGGCTGGAAACTGTCATAAAGCAACTTAGTTAATAAGAAACGTGTAATTGATTTCTACCTTCTTTTGGAGAGGGTACTAATTCCTAAAATTGAGTCTTTAGCCATTTAATAAAAATGAATTACTAAAGATTTAATGCCTTGCAGTGTTTGCCCTTCCCTATAACTCAAAATGGACTTATTTTTTAAAATAAAACTTAATGCAAAAATGTGAAAGTGTAATGGTTTTATTTTATAAAGTTCACTTGGAACTTCTTATCTTTTAACACATAGTACAACATTTACATTATTAAATATTTTTAAAATTAACTGTTCAGAATATGACTTCGATGCGATTTCCCCCCTATTTAATAATATACTGTGGTCCAGGGGGAAACTTCTCCCATCAATATTTTAATTTCATTTTTTGTTGAGGATATACCTTGAGATTTGATGTAATAGCAAGAAACAATTCACATATGTATGTTTCATTTGTTTCAATGTCCCCATATTTGATATGCAACTGACAAGGGATAATGTTGCCAGGCAGAAATACACAACTTCATGTAATCATAATGCGGCAGGAACAGAAAATATAGGCAGTGGCTTCTCCATTCAGAAAGGACACCATCACTGGGATACAATTCAAAGTGAAGGCCGTAACCAGAGCTGAACGTTTTACAATGCTTCCTGAAGTAAGTGTCACAATAGTTGATATACGCAGCTCATACCACTCATATGTGAATTAGCATATGGGGAGCGCGTGTGAATCATTGCTTCTGACATTCATTTCGTGATGCTATCAAGTCGTTCAGCCCTGCTTGTGGATCTTTCCTACCGCCCTCAAATGAACAAGTCTTTTTCCATGATAGGGAAAATTTCCATTAAAAACACTAACACACTGAGTACCTCATTTACTTGAAGTGTTCTTAAAATAATGTCCTCGCTTTCGTATGAATAATTCTATATCTCTGTTTAAACAGTTTGAGCTTTTGGCTAATTATCATTTTTAACTCCTTGTTATTTCAACATGTAGCGTTGTGTCATTCTAAGTTTACTCCTTACCTATTCTCAGTCAAAATCCCGTTTCAAGAAGAAATATTCATTCCCTGTTTTGACCATAACAAATTAATCATCTCACCATTTCCTACACATTAATTGCTGACATTTTATTCAATGCATTAAAGTTTTATCCCCCCCAAATTTTGCGACCTGCTTCTACACCTGACACCTCCTGTCGTGAGACAGAGGCTTGCATAGGGAGGCAGCAGGACATCCCCTTTTCTCAAAGATATTGAGATCCTTTATAAGAAATTATACAGATATTTAAATAATAAAAAACAAAAAGAATATCACCTTTTCCCTATGATGATTATGGTGAATTGAGGTCTAAAAAGCGGTTATTACAGATGAACTTGAAAAATGAGTAGCATTTGGACTAGGTGTTCCTCTTGTTTTGAAATATAAGGAAAATGTAATTGTGTCAGTAATATTCTGGAAAAATAATGTGAACCAGAAGATAAGATAATGCATAATAGTTTATACTGTGTACAGGTGAACAACTTTAAAAATAAATCTTAGATGACATAGACTATGACATTTTGTTCTTTTGTTGTTGTTGTTAACAACTTTTCATTGTGACCGTTTCTAATGAATGGGATTTTAGAAACAATGAAGAAAAGTTGTTCTAAGTGAAGAAATTTTTAAGCAACATTGAGAGTGTAGGGAAAGTGTTTAGAAAAAAAAACAGGACATTTTGTGCAAATTAAGCTTTAGTAAGATATGAATGGAAAGGAAGTTAGGGCCATATTTTGGAGTATTATAAATATGGTACAGATAAAATTATATTCAATACAGGTGGAGATGGAGATCCAATGAAAAATTTTGAGTAGAATATAAAATTAGCAAAAGAAGTATAATTTTGGAGAATTAATGTGATAATGGTTTTAAGATTTATTTGTTTTCCTGAAAAGTATGATAGCTGTTAGGCAGTTTTCAAAAGCCCAGTTTATGTTGCTTTATTTGCCCTGTATGCTAATATTTTTTTCAAATTGTCATTTTTGTTTTATTTTTAAGGCATTCTTTTGGAAATAGATTAGTTTCCTAGATATGCATTCAATTTTATGAATTCTTCCCTTTTATAAATGTTTAGAAAGATTTTTGCAGAGTTGGTTTTAAATTATTTTTATGATACTTTAATTTTTATAAATTTACAACTTATTTTGGTTTATTAAACATTTGCAGTGAATTCTACAATATTTAGCAAAATTTATATTTATAATTTTTTCATGAATCACAAATTATTTTAATTTAGAATATAAAGTAAAATCTATTATTTAAACAATCTGGGTATGGATTGGCTTTTAAGATTTTCTGTGTTCAAGTAAAGATATATACCTGTTTTTGTAAAATGACTCATGTAACAAATTCAATTACCCTTAATATCTCAGTGTATTTTGTTACGCATACCTTATAGCATATATGGTATGCCATATTTTGGGGGGCGTAACTAGCCGACTTTCAGAAGGGTGAGTTAGATTTAAATCTAGCTGATAATGTTATTTGTTTAATACTTGACTTATATATCTTACTACAATCACTCTTCCTCACAGTTGTATACACTATAACACACTATTTGGAACTCTAAACTCTAAAAATGAATAAAAAATAATGAAATAAGGAGCTCTTGCTTTAGACTTTTTTATTTTATTATTTTAAGGAAAATAATCTTAGAAAAAGCTGATTTGTTCATCCTTCATGCCCTGGATCATTAGGTAAATGGAACTCATCAATGCTACCATCAAGAGAATGCTTGATGATAAGGTTTTCTATACTCTTTTGGGAAAAAAAAATCCAGAGACCCTTGAACCACATGTTTTGAACTGCACTGGTTACTTATACACATTTGTTTTTTCAATAAATACTGTGAATATATTTTTTCCTTTCTTATGAGGTTTTTAAAATAACATTTACTTTTCCCTAGCTAGCTTCATTATAAGAATACAGTATATAATACATATAACATGCAAAATGTTTGTTAATCATCTGCTTATGTTATTGGTAAAGCTATTGGCCAACTACCTTGTTAGCAGTTAGGATTTTGCAGTCAGTATTATATGCGGATTTTTGACTGCAAGAGTGTTTGTGTTCCTAACCCCCATGTTGTTCAAGGATCAACTGTACTTTATTTGGAAAAGTCATTTATTTATAGAGGTAATAGAGCAACATGTGCATAAAAGCTGACTATTTATTACTCTAAGGTAGTGTATACTTTTAAATTACTAACAACATACCTTAAAATGAAAGGCTATGCAATGTTTGTATTAAAGAAGTGGTGCTACCATAAATTAATACAATATAATATATCATAGCACAACATTCAATAGGTGAATATATTAACTTCTGTATGCTTTTATGAAATCTTTTTTCCCCAAATATCCCTGATCAAAATCTGTTTATCTTGTTAAGTTTTAACTGAAGGGGGACTACATTACTTTTATTCAATTAAAATGTGTGTACAAATGTAACATGAATTGTGGACAAGCTCTGGACATGCATCAGTTATGGTCAAAATGTAGACTAATTTCATTTTAAGAGATAATCATCTTGGTTTCAAACAGATGACCAAACACTCTCAGAGCGCATTAGAGAAAATAAACAGTCTGAAAAATTCATTATTCTTTAACTTTATTACCAAATCTTTATGTGCTTATTGTTTGAAGACTAACTGTATTTCTCAAGTGAAGCTTCTGGAAACTACACCAAGAGCCACATCTGTGTAGTCATAATATATGTTCACTGAAAGAAGAGATTCTTAACAGATTCATGAAGCTTTAGGAATTGAGCAGAAAGGTGTCCCTGACGGTAAGAATGTGCTCCTCATAAATGAGGACTATGAATGGGTGAAGCAGTCCATCACCGCAGATCAATAGCCAGCATGATGTACTGTCTCATGCCAAACTTTCTCTTCTGAGCACAACATAAAATGGATCAATAGGAAAAATAATTCCAAGCCAGAAGGTCCTGGCAAATAATTATATTTGAATTATTTCCATTGATATTTTTCCCTCTGGTATTTTATTTCAATTTAAACACACACACAAACACACAGACAAAAAGACAGAGAAATAAAATTTAATCAGGCAATGGAGAATTTGGAATATACTTGACCTATTTCCAATGGAAATACTAACTTGCCAATTATTTTGTTGAGATTTTTCCTGTCTCACTTTTGATAGCTGTGTTTCCTTTTTAGTCAGTACCAACTGTAGACCCAGAACAATGGAATATGTCTTCCTTTTAAATTCTACTTCGTTAGGCAATAAGCCTTTATAGAGCACCCCTTCATGTTTCAGACACAGTGTGAGGCTCTGAGAAGTTTTATAAAACAATGTCATCCTTACCTGTGATTTTGTAGTTTAAACATACTTGAAATTACTTTTGACATCGTCAGTGGATGGAAAATGTATATAAGTGAATCAGAAAAATGGAAGGGACTACATTGAGTATTCATGCTCAATTTGAAAGAAATAAAGACAACAATGTTTAGCTCAATAATCCCTACAATGATTAAGACTAAAATAATTTAGGGGGGGGAAATGTGTTGAACCACAGAAAAACTAGTTGGGAAACATATATCAACTAGGGTTCTTGTTTACAAGCTCCAAATAACTGATTGAGGTTTGCCTAAGCAGAAAGAGAACACTGGGCAGCCCACAAAAGGACACAGAGCTGAAGAACCAGGCTTGTAAAGGACAAGAGCAGGGAAGCTTTTGGTGGCCCACATTGCACCCCCTGGGCTAATCCATTATTTTTCTCACAGTTGTGCATGCTGACAGTGTCCTGCCTTGTGCTAGGACTCCAGGGTGTCTTCACTTTTTGCTTCAGGGCTTTCTCTGAAGCCTTGGGAGTCTGCTGGCCTGCAGGTGGAGCCTAAGTTGGCCAGGAAGTTAATGGCCCAGGGGGCAGCCTTCAACCAATGGGAATAACTGCAATCGAGAAATGTCCCAGACTTCAGACACACCAATTTCTAAGGCATCCTGTGTACTTTCCTAGCACCTGCTGCTATGCCTTACTTCAGAAACCTAAATTAAACATATCTTACTGGCTTTTCTTCTCTGTTCTAATCTCCCTACTTCTCCATCCCTATGACATGCAGTCAAAGTCTTGTTTCATGGACTGCTTTCAGAGAACCCCAAATCAAGGGGTTCATTTGTGTGCAGGAAATAGAAAAATACTGTTAATTTCTCTAGAAGTAGGATGCTTTCTTCAGAGTATTATCACAGATTTAATTATTGGCAGCCTTGAACCGCCGCCACAGTTGTCCAAGGAGCAAGTGTCCTTTGGTTTAGCTTGGGTCACGGGTCTACTGATGGACTAGCACAGGGCTGTATTAGTTTTCTATTGCTACTGTTACAATTACCATAAACTTAGTGGCTTAAAACAGGACAAATTTATTATTTTACAGTTCTGGAGGTCAAAGTCTTAAATGGGTCTTACAGGGTTAAAATCAAAGTGTCAGCAGGGCTGGTTCCTTCTGTAGTCACTTCTAAAGGCACATGTATTCTTTGGCTCATGGACCCTCCATCTTCAGAGACTCTGCTTCCATCATCCTATCTTTTTGTGTGATCCTGATCCTCTTACTTCTTTCTCATATGGTCCTGTGTGATTACATTGGCTCACTCTGATAAGACAAGATGATTTTCCCATCACCAAGGCCTTAACCTAATGTCTGCCAGGTGCCTTTGTCATGCAAGATAACATATTTAAGGATTCCAGGACTGTAGAGAGGGACAGCTCTATGGGAGACGTTTATTTGTCTAAAAGGGGAAAGAACCCTGAGTGATAGTTACAACAGATTTTATGAACAAGGGGAAGATATGTACCCCAGAGTAAATGTGAAGTACTGATAACTGAAGGTGTACTAAGAGATGCCAGAAATCATAAGCAACAAATGTCATTACAAAAAAAAAAAAAAAAAAAAATTCCACTATATGTGGTTTATTGTTTCTCCAACTGTTTTTTTGAAAACACTAATTAGCATTCTACTGTGTATCAGTTAGGCTAGACCTCAGATAAACCTAATACAATCCCTACCCTCTAAATATCTTGTAGCCTATTGTACTCAGAAAAAAATAAGGCAAGGGTCACATTGTGAAGAAAATGCATCATCTCTATCTAATAGTAAATGTAAGTTTGTGTTTGGTGATTTAGGTTATAACCTCAGAGACCAAATATAACTTCCTTTAGATAAACCCACACATCTTAAATTTGACAAGTCCTAAGCACAACTCAGCAAACAACACCCATGAAGTAACACACACACACACTCATCTTTGTACTTGAATATTTAGACGCAGTCCAGTTTGGACATGATATGATAATTGTTGAAAGGTATGTCCTATTAGAAAAAGCTATTGTGACTGTGGAAGCAGTCCACTTTTCTCACATCTTGTATTGTCTCTTCCTTTCCTTGCAAACCTTTACACTTAGATTTCTCTGTTGAAGTTGTTATGGACTAAAAGCTTGTTTTCCTCAAAAATTCATATGTTAAAATTCTAACCTCTCACGTGATGGTGTTAGGAGGTGGGGCGTTTGGGAGGTGATTAGGTCATGAGGATGGAGCCCTCATGAAAGGGATCTGTGCCCTTATGAAAAGGACTCCAAAGAGTTCTCTTGATCTCTTTCCATTACGTGAGAATACAATGTCAGCAATCTGCAAAACAAAAGGAGGCCCGCACCAGAACCTGACTACGCTGGCACTCTGATCTGGGACTTCCAGCCACCAGAACTGTGAGCAATAAATTGCTGTTTTTATAAGCTACCTAGTTTCTGATATTTTGTTACAGAAGCCAGAACTGACTAAGACATAGTTAACCAAACCTGCAACAATTCTTTCTATTCAATCGACTACCAGTGTTCCTCCCCAGCCCCACCCACACACACATTCAGCTGAAAGGCCATTTTCAGGTCCTTTATCCATTCTCATTTGCTTGGTAAGAGTCTTTTTAATCTTTCAACACACAACTCGTAAGTGGCCTCCTATTTGAATTTACCTGTCTCCACTAAGGGGATAACTAATTCTTCTCCATGCAACCCTTGTGATATAATTAATTATATGTGCATGTCCATCAAGTATTGTAATTCTTATTTAAATTTATACATTTTTTTTACTGGGACATCCTCTGAGATCAAGCTCTAACACATTTGCTGGCAAAACACATGGTTGCAATAATGATTTTAATAAATTGCACAGAAATTAATTGAAACAACACAACAGTTAAAATGTAGTCGGATTACAGAACATTTAGGAATTAGGCTGTTTATAAAGCAGTGACTGGGGAGCAGAGTTACAATTCCTAAACTATTAATCTGCAAGAGGTATAGAGAGAGAAAGAAAAAAATTAAAACTAGAAGTAAGATCCTAATATAATCCTAGTAAGGAAAAGTAAGGGACAGAATTAGTAGTATCGCTATAAAAAATGAAATATTGCCAATTTTGAGACCACCTTTCCATTTAAAGTTTCACAAACTATATTTATTCTGGAAAATATTGGCTTAGGTCAACTTGTTCAAGAAAAAATTTTATCCCAACATATGGAGGAAAATAAAAATGCTCTCCAGATGTTAGTCTGCACAGCAGCGACAAAGGAATCTATCTGCAGCTACTATGTTTAATTCTTCTTCATAGGACTCCAATTACATTTTCAAGTTGTTTAATTTAGTCTAATTTTATGAATTTACTTTAAAGCTTTGTCTGGGAGTTCTCTAGGCAGTCTCATGCAGTCTTCTGAGCTAATGAGGGATAACAAATTCATTTGTTGTTATAGGCGACAGGAGTGTTTTGCAACATACTGTTAGTTCAGCGATGTTACAACATTTTGATTATTTGATTCCACTTGGTCTTTATAATTGTTACCATGGAGAAAGGAAAAATATTTTGATTGCCTAGAAAAGTACATGGGAGAGCATAGTTTCTTTCCGATTTTGTTCTTCAGCGTAAAAGTGATGGAAATAGTTCTGAGAGCTTGTGTCATATCTCATTTTTTACATTTCACAAAGGTAAGTGAATTGTTCTTACACCATCTCTGGTAAGTAGGTATTTCCTATGTTTTGAAAATTATGTGGGTTTTTCTTCATAATTTAATCAAGTGGTGACTAAACTAGCGCTAGAGAGAAAAAATGTCTTAAACAAGTGTTTAGAAAAAACACTCTTTCTAAAATAAGGATGGGTTATATTTTAAAATGTATAGAAACTATAAACTGGGTATTACAGCAAAGTATTTTAATGGATATGTATTTTCCACTATGATGGTAAACACTAAGTTTCCTCGTCAGATTAAATCCCGCTCAAATTTCTCTCACATAAAATATCAACTATAAGTGTAGAAACATTAATAGAATTTGAAAAATCAGCATTTCACAGAAAACATGATAAAAATTAATTTGGGAAAGAATCATGAATTGTTGCTAAACATTGAGCCAAAGGTTGTTAGACAGGCTATTTACATATTCACTTCACATATTAATAATTCTTTATAGAGGGAGAGCGTATATCTTTATGATATGACAATCAGGCAGGCACCACCTTAATTAAGTGATTACATTTAGCATCTGCAATAATGAAACAATTTTACATCACAGGCCTCAGGACGTGATACCCTGAGAATAGCACAAAATCACTTAGAAGATATTTTCGTAAAAAAAAATAACTTGAATCTAATTATGAGGAAACAATCAAGCCAAAGCAAGGAACACTTTGCAAAACAAATTACCTGGAACATTAAAAATATAGCAATGCTATAAACAAAATATACAATGAATAAATACATCAGACTGATAAACTGTTCCAGATGAAAGAGACTCAAAAGATACAGCATCGATTGGGCCCTGGTTTGAATAAAGAAAAGAGTTTAAAGGACCTTTTTTTGGCTAACTGGGGACTTAGAAAGAATATGGGCTGTATATGGAATGATTGCATTGTTACAATATTAAATTTATTTAAATGCACCCAGTCTAGTCAGAAATGAGCATGGATTTAAATACCGAGAGACTTTCTCTTGGTCTTATATTGACTTCTTGTTACTAACTTGCTTCTCAGGTTCACTCCATTCCAAATTTCTACAAAAGTAAAAATAATTGTAACCCAATAGCTTCTTTTCATGTCTTAACACACCAAAGTTCAGTTTCCGATGTTGCCACTTCATGAATCCGCCTGTGCCATTCATTATAAATCCACCGAACTTAATTCAATGTCTTTCATTCATCTCGTTCACTTCTAACACTTCCCCCGAAGTTTCTATGTTCTTTATAATTTCTGGTTCTCAGTTGTTTCTGTTTTGTTAGTTTTTATTTGCTTACTTTATAAAAATGAATATTTCCAAAGCTTTTTTCTCTTCATGCCATGTTTCTTCTCACTTTATAAATTCTCTAGGCTATTTTCATTTAGCACCAACATTTCCACTCTCATTTTGTAAAAATGAGTCTCAACCTACATAGCTACAGCAATCGTGCCTTCAGATCCACACATCCAAAGCGGCAGTCTCCCCCGGGCTATTCTAAGAGCCCCTCTAGTTTAAGAAATCCAGTATCGAGCCTATTTCATTCTCAGATCTGTTCATCTTCTTTTATTTATTATTTTTTGTAAACATCATTCCTATTTACTCAAAGTCTTTTAGATTTAGCATCCTTTTTTAAAATCAATATTTATTAAACATAGAGGTCCTACCAGATTTTCTCAACTTGCTTTCCATTCACTTTAAATCAACATGTAAATCCTATAATTATGGCTTTAGAATGTCACAAAAACTCTGATCTCTAGGTCATCACCACTGACACTGGCTACGTCCAGCTGATTCAAATACCATTTTTTTGGACAAGAGTAATACTTTCCTTCTGTCAAGATCCACTTGCTCCTTTATAGTCCCAAGCCTTCTTCCAGAGGGAGCTTTCTTCCATGGATCTCTATATACTTTTTCAGTGCCCTCCTCAATACTCTTCGTTTGTCAACCACAGCCTTCAGAACACATTTTAAGTTTCTACGTATAACATACCACACGATTCATGAGTACTAACCCAAGCTCATCTCCACTTGCTTCACCAATATTTACAGTTGAAAATGTGTTATGTTTCTTTGAACGAACTATGCTTTCTCACATTTCAAGCCTTTGCATGTGTAGTTATTACCCCTGGAAGTTTTTCCCCTGAGTTTTCTTCTGATAAAGCCTCCCTCAAACTTTAGTCCAGATGCTACCTCCTGTGAGAAACCCGTCGTGGCTTCCTCAGGCTCATTTCATCATGACTTCAGGCAACACCCTTATGCTTTGTCTGTATTTCTTTGATTTCAGAAAATACATTATTGGGTTGTAATAGTTATTTTACCTATACTTCTTAGCTAAAAACAACTTTGTATGCAAGAACCAACCTCCTTTCTTCTTCCTGTATTCTCAGAACTATTCTGTCTGCTCAGTTGTTGGCAACCCAAAACAATGTATTAAAAAATAAATACATTAAGAGTTAGTCTTCAATCTTGCTTAATTTTATAATTAGAAATTTAGGTAGTTTAAAGCAGTTTCTCCATGATTTAATTCAACATTTGGTTATGTATTTGTTATGACTAATATGAACTTATTAGTCTTCTGGAGACATGCAATGGGTTTAGCCTGACAGGGAACATGTAAGCAAATATAATGTGCATTGATATTATTATAGATATTTATATGAGCACAGATAAATTTATCAGATATTGTTTAATCTCTGTTTTATTCATTTCTTTGATCAAATATCATCAGCCGTCTCTTAGATAATCAAAAGAACAGAAAAACTTTTACAAAGCCATGAGTCACCTTTAATCATTTAGAATCACAATACAAATCAGGATAGCTGTGAGAATAAAACATTTTATTTTAATTTGATGTCTCTCTAAATCTCAATGGCTTCTCATCTCATCTGTGAAAAGCAACTTATAATGAAAGATTCTATTGGTCAGTTTGACAGTCTATTTTTGAATTGCTTAAATGGTATTGTTAAGATAAAGATTGATTTTTATGATGATGGTAATTCATGCCCAAGGTAGAAATTTCACTAAAATATTTCATGCACAAACCTAACATCCCTTCTAAAGGTGGAAATGTTTGTGTATAAATGGTGTGAAAATAAAGAAAGGAAACCTCACTTAAAGAGGAGTTTGGAAGCCCTAAATGGGGGAGCTCTCACAAATATACAGCTTGTTGCAGCCTATATAACCAGCAGGAAGAAGGAAGATAGGAATTATTTTGAAAAGTGAGGATATTTTCCACATAGGAATTTTATCTCTTTTAAGAAAAGATAATAAGTTCCCTCCCTGCCCCAGCAACAACCCACTTACCATTGCTTATAGCCAATGAGAAACTGCCACAACCTCCAATTCCTGTTCTTCTCCATCAAAATTTTTGTTCAGAAATATCCTCCCAATTTTCTCCCCAAACCTAATAAAAACTAACCTTCCCCCTGTCTCTTCAGAATTACTTATGATTTATAGTAGCCTACTCATCCCACATTGCAATGCTAGGCTATTCCACAAGAAACTAATTTTGCCAGTCAAATGAGTACCTATTTCATTGTTGGGGCAGGCAATGGAGAAAACTAAAAGTAGCTGGTGGTGGTAAGGGAATAAATAAATGGTTTAGGTACTGAGGAAAATTTAATATTGCATTAACAACTCAAAAAAAGCACATAGCAAGGGGTGATAAGTACACCCAATGCCTGAAAGGGTGAGGCCAGGTATTGCTGACACCACTCCTTGTTTTGGAACCTGACAATTTGACTTGAACCCTACAAACCTAAGTGGCTTCAACCTGGGAAACATTTTCATGATACAATGATGGACTGGAAAGTTATTAATGACTGAATGGGGTTCTAGTAATGTGCCAGTGTCCTTTGATTGTTCTATGTTGCTAAAAAGGATCTGTGTTTAAAGATCAGGGGTGGCCTGACCGGGCATGGCTCAGAGGTTAAGCATTGACCTAGGATCCAGAAGATCGAGGTTCAATTCCTTGTGAGGACACATGCCCGGGTTAAGGGTCAATCCCCAGTCAGGGGCGTGCAGGAGGCAGCCAATCAATGACTCTCTCATCATTGATGTTTCTCTCTCTCTCCCTCTCCCTTCCTCTCTCCGAAATCAATAAAAATAACAACAGCAAAAAAATCAGGGGTGGACGGTGACAGTGTGATATATAAGAAATACATATTTGGTCTTCATTTCCATTTCTGGTACAGAATTCCTGAAAACCCTGGATGGGAGCCATTTCGAAGTGATGGGAGGCATACAGGTATCTTGTGTTAGGTTAATGAGGTGACTTTTAGGCTACACTTGAGGATGGGAGCTAGTGGCCAGGAGAACCAGCCATGTGATTAGAAAGTTGGAACAGCCAGTTTCAGTCTCCTGACCTCCAGGGAAGAGGGGATAGCTGGAGGGTGAATTAGATGTCAATGACCAATGATTTAATTAATCATACTCTTGTAATGAATGCTCCATATAAATCCAAAAGGACAGGGTCCAGAGAGCTCCAGGCTGGTGAACATGGGGAGGTGCTGGGAGAGGGACTCGCCTGGAGAGGGCATGAAAGCTCCATGTCCTTTCCCTATACCTTTATACTTCTCTTCTATTTGACCATTCTTGAGTCATATCCTTTTATAATAATCCAGTAATAGTGTGAAAAAAAAGATAAATATACTGTTTCTGTCATCCAAAATACTCAGAATCGAGTGGGACACTGATGCCTATCAACAACAGCAACAACAATAAAATGTTATGTATTATGTCCTACACATTTTGCTAAATCTTTGTGTATATTATGTAATGCAATTTAAAAATTAAAGCTCTAGTGGAGCTGATATTATTATCCTTATTTTGCCAAATGGGAAACTAAGTGACAAAAGAACTTGTCTATCGTTGCGCAGCTTAGAAACCTGTTCCACCAAATGCTGTTGCATTAGCTTTAGCATACATTTTGGTAGACTGAAGGAGGCCAACACCAGAGGTATATTTAGTTGCCAGGGAACTCTGAGAAGGATGCGTACAGCCATGGTGGGGGAAGTTAGGGTATCTTCATGGATGGGATAACATTTGAGATGATACTGAATAAAAGTTGTAGCTAGCTAGGAAGAAAAAACAAACAAAAAAAATGTAGTCTATGGAGGTCCTTGCTTATAAATTCAATTTGGAGAATTGTTATATATATGCTTTGGTTTCCTACAAAAATATTTAGTACACAGCATAAGTAAATCTCTGGTAATCTAAAACCAAATGTACATTTCTTGGTATGGAATTTTCAGCATTTTAGCTAGTGTGATATGTAAAAACAGAGCATCTATCCAAACAAAGTCAAGTGTAGGGCCAAGGTAATAATTTAGACAAATGAAACAAATCATATCTATATTTGCCTACTCTCTGGCTTCACTGACCTGCACTATCTTGAGAATTATACATCCATTTAACTTCAATTTGCTTATATAAGCATGACTTTTCCTAAACGAATGGGACTTTTGTCACAAAAGAGATTCACTTTTCTATATTTGGTTGTCTCAGCAGAGAAATAAAACTATGTAATAAAATATGTTGCACCTCATATTTAGAGAGGGAATCTGTTTAACATAAACATTTTTTCTGGACTGGTTTTGTATGTTAAATTAGTGATCACACGTTTTATTGCCAAGTTGGTGTAATAAATCTCTCAGATGCCAATACCATCTGGCCATCCGTGACCACTTGCAAATTTCATGTGTCATTTTGTACCTAGTTCCACACTCATGCTGCTCAGCATCTGCCCCAAGTTAAGCACTTCCTTTACAAATCACAATTAATGAGAACATCCTGAGTTGTGAGTAAAGAATTTGTGAAAAAAAATTGTCACACATCTCAAAATATAGCCTAAGATGTCATGGAACAGATGTTGAACTAAAATATGTGTGATAACATAAAGAAACAAAATACTGTATCTTGCTGATTTGACTGAGCTGATTTTATTTCAATTCCCTATTTCTTTGATAACTATGTATGAACATCTTTTGCATAATGTGTTCAAGGAAATAGCAGTGATCTAAAAAGTTTACAGTGGCAGGGTAAAGGTGTAATCAAAACACAATCTTATTTGTTTTCTCAATTATAAAAGGAAAAAATGGAATTGCTGGCTTATACAGTCCTTTTTCCTTGCTTTGGTAGCCTACAGAGACTTTTTCATGAACTCTTTGAAAAAGTGAAGTATTTTCATTAAACTTTAGCTAAAAGCTGGCATTTCCACTTTTCACTTCTTAGTTAGGTAGCCACTCAACACTCAGAACCATTTTAATCAGTACCCTCTGTATACAAACCATTTTCAAGAGTTCAAAAGGTGTAAAATATATATTGTCTGTCTTCAGGAGCCTACAAAATACAAGTACTATATGCTGGAGTTGTGGCTCTCTTCTAAATTCTTCAAAAAGGTAAGACTACTGGTAAAGGTGGGTGTCAAGTTTCTCCAGGGAAACCGGTCTTATGCTCACTGACAAAGGCATGTTTGTGCTGTTCCTATAGAAAAATGTGATCTAATCATGAAGAAACATCACAGAGCCAAATTGAAGAACATTCTACAAAAGGAGTGACCAGTACACTCCAAGAGTGTAAAGGTCATGTAAAAAACGAAGGACAAAGGTGGCTAGAGACATAGCTAAATGCAATTTGTGGTCCTGAATTGGATCCTTGATTAAAAAGGGACATTATTTGGAAATTGGTGCAATTTCAATAAATTAAACAGATTATTTATGGTATTTTATCAATGCTATTTTGCTGCTCTTGATTAACAGTATATGATTATGTAAGATGTTAATCCTTGGGAGAGTGAGGTAGAAGGTTTATGTGAATTACTTGTGCTCCTTAGCATAGGGATAAAGAGCATAAAATTATTTTAAAATAAAAGGTTAAATAAAAAGGAAAACATTAAAATCATGAGTGAAACTTTCATTTTATATAAATTTAAAATGTAAACAAAAAAACTTTAAACAAATATTGAGCTCTACTTAATAAATTACATGCTAAAAGATATAGAGGAATTGCACTGATGTCTGCTATTTACCTTGATATGTATCCAAAAAAAGATGGTTTGATAGATAGAGGAATGGACAAATAGGTATATGTTAACAACTCAAATGTAATAAAATATTAATGGTAGAATCTACATGGTTGGTAAAAAGATTTTCTCTGTAAAAAGTTACAAACTTTGCTATATGTTACTTAAATTATTGTAATAAATAGAGAAAAGGGTAAGTTATAATACTGATAATTTCAGTTCCAAATTGGTAAGTAGATTATCCTTGCAAAGAAAATCATTACTTTTTATTTCCCTGCCTTTTTCGAAGATGTTTTTTCTTTTTCTCTTTTTCTGTTTTTGGCACTTGGTGGGCACATCTATTACAGCCACATGCTACTTAATGATGGGGATTCATTCTGAAAAATGTGTCCTTAGGTGATTGTCACTGTGTGTCAGACCTACGTGGTATAGCCCACTGCACACCTGGCTAGTGGTGTATATTCCACCGTCCTATGTGTGGACTGTAGCTGGCAAACATCATTATGTGGCATATGGCTGTGGCTCACCCACAAACAAATATCTTCATAGATGGAACAGCTCATTCACTTCGGCCTATATCAATTGTTGGAATTTCATTTTCTACATTGTCCTCTGTTTATTTATTTTCCCACATGCTGATATACTTCAGCAACATTTTCTTATCCCCCAGAAACTTGTGTAGTACCTGAATATAATACTTGCACAAATGCGCTTGTGAAGTGATGGATGTATGATTATATCGAGCAAATCTTTCTTTATCCATTAAACAGGATTACAGACAAGTGTGAAAGTTGTAAAATCGTCTGGATGTTTAGCTAGCGCTAGGAAACCTGCAGTCTCAAACAGAATAAAGTGGTTTCTAATATGAGCTTTTATATATTTCTTCTTGACAAACTATTTAAAGGTTTATATTATTGAAATGTTTATTATTTTCTGATTACAAAGTGATATTTAATCATTTTTGAAACCCTGAAGGATATACAAAACAATACAGAGAGAAGGAAAGACTAAATAGTACACTTACGATCACTATCTCGAGAAGTCTGTTTAAAATTCCATAATTTTTGAAATTTTACATTGCATTATAAATGTTCCTCAAGTCACAAAACTATTCTTAAAAATATTTCAAATGACTACATAGTAACTCATCATATTTTATTTACCATATTTCTGTTGGTAGAATTTAGTCCCCTCCCCCCCCCCATATTTTTATTTTAAAATATTCTGATAGGAAGATTTAGGTACGAGTAGATGGATAAATACATTTCTGAGTTATTATATGGTTTTTGTTAGACTTAAATTGAATTTACATATTCTAAAACATTCTAGAATGTGTGTATGTGTGTGTGTTTCTGTGAATCCCTCTTTCTGTAAGACTGAATACAATTACCTGACCCTGTCCTAGGCATGGCTTTTATTTGAACACATAATTTTTACATTGTTAATAAATTTGGTAGCTTTTTTTCTCAGAAGACCCTGGCAGCTCTTCAGCTGCTGTTCTTTAGAAAGAGAACTTGTGTCTATTTCTTAGGGCTTCCTCAAGGTGACAAAGTGTGTTTTATTTTGTTTTTATTTGTGGGCATTAGTTACTTTTATTTCATTTAGGGATGAATGTGGAACCTAGCATTGCAAAGGGAGCCAATAATTTTTACATACTATGAGTTATTTTTCTCAGAATCTTACAATTAAATATTTAAATTATTTTTGCCAGCATTTCAAGCAGCAAGCTAATAGTAGTAGTTATTGCATCATCTCTAAAAAACTCCGTTAAAAGCAATTAAGTTCGTTTACTTGTATATTAGATTATTTTCATTGCACAATTTAAACATCAGTATAAAATAATTAAATTAAGAATACACAAGTGACTAAAATACTGCATGAAGAAAATAATCTCAGGGAAATTACAATATATTGTGTAAACAAATTGTTTAAAAGGGATTTTCAAGCCTGACTCTGGGATGATGATTTTGTTTAAGTTTGTATTATGAGTTATATTCATTTTAATAATTTCAGTTGGCATTTATAATCTCAATCTTGTAATAATGTTTATATAACCCATCTGGACATGCTTCTTTGTCTAACCATTTCCAAGTCTTGGTAATAATAGTACAAGCTTATATTTACTTAGGCCTAAAACATACCTGGCCCTATTCTAAGAGTGTTAATGACTTTTTTCTTTAGTTTTACAACAAATAGGGTTGGTCCTATTATTATTCCCTTTTTTCTAGAGTCAGACGTCAAAGAACTTGTCCAAGTTCTTAGAGCCATTATTTGGCAGAGCCAGATTTTTATGCCACGTCAATGTGACCTGTATGCTCTTAACTTCTCTGCAAGATTGCTAGTTCTTTAAACCATAACTTTTCCATTTTTTCTAAAACTTTCCCATGTATGAGTTTCTTATTTGTGATTCATCTCCTTGAAGATGATGTTTTCAGGAAATCATACTAGGAAGGGTCAATGGGACACATATCTTATGATTCCTTTTATAATTGATAATATTGTTCTATTGCTTTTCCACTGGAAGAGATTCTTATTATTATTATAGTAATGCTAGTATTGGAGCCTACTATTAGTATGATCATAGGTAATTGACCTGTCTAAAATCAGTGCTTCATCTACAAGTGATAAAACTAATATCCATCCAGCTCCTAGGACTGATTGTTTTTGAGGATTTAATTATATATCCTTCATAAAAGAGGCACAAAATCAGCTGTGGATTATAATAATTATTTTTCTAATGTATTATTTTCATCTTTATCCATAAAAGTAACACAACTATTGCTGTTGTCATTATTTTCATTAACATCTTGGTAGAGAATTCTTCAGTTGTCCCTTAAAACTTTAAAAAATGTTTTCTTCATGTGCTTCAAGTAATTTAAAAAGAGAAATGTGAGTCCACCTTGATTTGGGGGTTTTTTGAAGATACCTTTCTCCCTTTCTGTGTTCCCTGGATATTACCTGTAAAAATGTCTTTCCTCCCCCTGCTTCCGATACACCTGGGCATGGCTTATCTATAATTTTTGCATTGTATTTCTTTATAGTACATATAAATAACCATTTATTACTTGTTTTTAGTTATGGAAAATTTAACTTATAAATATTGTTATTGCTTCTATTTTATTTGATATGGATACTTTCCATAAAGTTTTTCATAGACTGGATTTTAAATCTCTCATTTGAATATCTGGCATCTACTTTTATAATTATGTATTCACCTTTTTTCATAATTTTGAGAATTCACAAATATGAATTGTACCAAAATAATAAAATTATCTGGTCAATTTTATTTTTAAATAAATTTATAATTCACAGGTTATAATTTTTATCACATTATTTGAAGTATTTATATATCTAATTTTTCTATTCCTTTAACACTGATATGCAATACAGCCTATTTTATTTATATCTGATGTATTATTTAATTTTTTACTCATTACTATTAAAATGCATTAGACTATTTACTGATTGTTTCTATGTTCTTATATGTGCAAGCAATATAATAGATTGTTTTACATATGTTGAGCTAATCCTCATTGTATTCTTATAACTTAAGTAATGTTATTTCAATTTTACAGATTAAAAATACTGCTTTAATCTCTTTTATAAACTTGTCTAGGTCTCAAAACTATTTCATGAAAGAGCTGGAATTTCAGCCTTAGTGGGCCCCATTCTATGTGCTTGACTCATGCCCCTATATAGCATATCCTGTTATGAAATAAGACCACTTACTCCTATTTGATAGAAGCTATGATTTATTTCCCACAAAATAAACCAGCTCTTCTAAAAAATCTATTCAGTAGAGTATAATCCCTTTGAAAATAGGGACTAGTTTTTTGTTCACCTTAATATTTCTGGTGCCCAGAATATTGTCTGATGCATAGTAACTGTTTATTAAATATATTTAGAATTATTTTTTAAAATAAATGTGCTCCTTCTTGCTATATAAAATATTTTTTCAGTTATTTGCTTTTCATTTTAAATCTCTAGGAAAACGGACTTCAGTAATACAGTAGAGTTTTTTAAAAGCGGCTTGTTTTTACTTTTGTTCTTTCTTTAGCAATTAAAATTATTGCTGCCCTTGTACAATGCTTATTACATGCCAAGCCATGTTCTAATTGTTTCATCTCTATTAATCAATTTTATCATCTGGTAAGAAATTGTAGATAATGACCTTGTGTTTATCAGCACGACAGCCATGTGAAATGTGGTTGTTCCATTTTAATGTCTACTTTGCTTCTGATGAAATGCGCTCCTATGTAATTTCATAATCAGAAGATAACTAGTAGACTATTCCTACTTGCTGAGGTTTGTGTGTACTGACTGAGGCTTCCTTCTCCCCTTAAAAACTGATTCACTAATAAAAAATAGAGAACTTATTATTTTATTTTCTTAACCTTTTTAATTTGGAATTAATTTTGACACAGAAAACTATATAAAATAGGACAGACAATTCTTGTGTACTCCTCTCCACAGGCTCTCCTAAGATCAGCACCTTACATAACCATACTAAAATGATCAAGACAGGAATTAACAGTCTTAATACAAGCAACTCAAGTACAGACCTTACTGAAATGTTAGCAGTTTTCTCACTAATAATTCTTTTTCTGTTCCATGATCTTATGCATTTAGTTGTTATATTTGTTTATTGGAATACTCTCATTTTCTCCATAACAGAGCTACCCATTCTCCACACAGTTTATGCTGGATGCATTGTGACACCGAAGTCACACTTTCAGAGAATATGAAGACAGAGTGATTCTGGATGGGTGTGGAGGCGTAGCAGCAACAAATGTATGTCAGTGGTGCCCAATCATGTCACACATAAGAATCAGTTGGAGAATTTTTGAATCCAGGATCCTGAGAACACATGGATATCCAGATTTATTTCATCCGGGTGCACATCTGAAAGCCACTCTGGTCTGTGAAACTACAATAGCTTAAGAGAAAACACCTCCGTTGTGTGGTGAGTGAGAAAGTAATGAGGAGAGGCCTCTGGTTTCCTGGCTGGTACAAACCCTTTAATTCAAACATAGTGTCAAAAGGTTGCATTTGACTGAAAGAATAAGAGGATATTTCTCTGCAAACCCTCTTAATTTCCTTGATGTTGGAGCTAATCTTTTCTCCCACTTTTAATAAAGAATTTAATCAGTAAACTTCATAAGATTTGAATTGTATTTTATTAACCAGAAGTTAACGTAAGAAATGAAACGATGCTGTTAGTCAAGATAAAAATCCTCTGGGGGAAAAAATTGAGCTTTATTAAAGCCCATATTAATCATTTGTTATTTTTGAGGAGAGCAAAAATAACGATTTTGTATTCCAAATTAGAGTTCACTCTAACTACATAAGTAATAATCTGAAATCTCACTATGGCAATACAGAATTCACCGAGAGAAGACAAAGTATGGCTTCGTCAAATCTGGGTCAGGAATTCTATTCATCTGGGTCATCGGTGTAGTATTAAAACTAACTGCTTAAAGAGAATCAGAAACAGTCAGGGAGGGGAGGAAGGTAGTTAAAACTAAGAGAAAGACATATTAGTGAGTCAAAGAAAGGCTCAGACTGATAGAGTTCAAGAACTTTTGATATTTCTGAGAATTAGGATAGGATGTGATTTTATTAAAGTATGTGCTATAATTTTAGCATTAAAAATTCATTTATTCTTTCTCTTTTTCATACACACACACACACACACATACACACACATACATGAACACACAACTTCTATTTCAAAATGAGAACTTTTTTTCTACTCAGCCACTGTGGAATTGAAATAAGCAAAGAAAACAAAGTCATATTTACAATATGTTATTTTTATTTATAAAATAGAGTTTCAAAGTATTTGTCTTCTATAATTCAATAATAAATGACACTCAAATGTTTTATCAAGTGAATTATTGATGTATGTAAGTATCACTATACAAAAGAAATAACAAGAATAATGTTATGTTTTATATTTTATGCAGAGTAGCACTATATACAATGCACTTTCTTCTGTACATCTGTCACTTTTTACTATTTCCTAAGTTGTTATTGCATTTCCAGGTTTCTTCCTCTCTTTTGAACTAGGTAACCTCATCCTTTTATATCACTTTTAATTGTATCTTCAATATAGAATCAAATTTAGGTTTAAGATATTACAAAATAATTTTTAATACAAGCTTTAAAATATTATAGTATATCAAGTGCATCAGCCCTCTTCCTTCCTTGTACTAGAATCTCACTGTTCTAACTCTAGTGAAACATTGTCCATAATACAGAAATTATCTTGCTGGCTCTTAAATAGCCTCTTTTTATTTTTTGCCAGTCACTGATAATTTATTTTTTTTATTTGCTCCAGTTTGTCTCTGAATTATTACTAGATTTTAGTGATTAACACAACTTAGCTCCTCTCCTTCTATAAAGAGCAATCCTGGAAGACATAATGGAGAATATTTTCTATACCCTTTATTTTAACACTCCCTGCATATTTTGAATTCTTACTTTAGACTCCTCTTAGTAAAAAATTGGTAAAATATAGAGAAAATGCCTTAATTCTGACAGAATTTGTTTAGGCTTCAGCATAATCACTCATTGATGTATAATTTGTTGCAAAGTACCTATTTCTACGACCGTTTCTTTATGCAATTAACGGATTTATGATAATTAATTGAGATAGGCCATAATGAGTGAGCTCTACAAGCATTAATTTCTTTTCCAGTTCATTTCAGCAGCTAACTAAAGAGCTCAAAAGTGCTGTGAGCATGCTGGATACAATGAAAGGCATTAAAACACAGAGCAGAACCAACATATGCAGCGGCCCATCATCGTGGCATGCAAGGGAGCAATGCCAACAAGCCGTCCAAATTCTGCGCAAGTTATGAAACACGTGCTGAGCAGCTCTGCAAACGTGGCGCCGATCTCTGCAGAGCCAAGAAAAGCAGTGAGCTCTGCACAGGTCAGATAGAGAGAAAATCCTAAGAGCACAATTGATTAACTTCAAAATATAGAACAAACATTTTTGCAAAACATACTCTTTAGAAGTATAAAAATATAAAGTATAATGTGTAAATTAGATGAATTTATTCCAATGACTGAACTCAACAATGCTTAATGAACTCCTAAAATATAAAAAAAACACACCATCAAACTGGAAACCTGAACACCGATACAATACTAGCAAAATCTTTATATAATCTAATCTGCATTTATCATCTGTCACTTTCCTCTAAAAATCTATGGTTTGTCTTATTTTGCCTTTGACACTATGTGCCCTATATTTATTTAACTTCGATTGCTTTTGCTTAAACGTTTAATTTACCCTTCCTCTTTTCTTTTGGGAGAAATTCTGTCTTTCTTTAAATTTTGACTCAAATACCTCTTCCTCCAACTGGAAATTTTCTCATAGTGTCCTGGAAAGAATAAATTGCTCAGTCCATCGTATTTTGCTAGTACTTTCCACATGTCTCACCTTGCTATGATAGGTTCACAATCATGTAGGGTGTCTCTCTGATATAGTGAGTTTCTTGAGAGCAGTGGATGCTGAGATTATTCTTTATGACCCCCATTCCCCAAAACAGGTTAATGAGCAGGGCCTGATCATAGGAGACACAATATAACACTGTACTTGAGATAACTCTGTTTTCAGCAATTGATTTCTACTTCATAATAAATGGCGAAGTGGAAGCAAGTCTTCCACTGGATTTTCCTTACTATGCACACTGTGTTATCTTTGTCTAAAAGCTCCCTCCTCTTCTTTCCCCTTTTCAATCTCTCTTTTCCTTCTTCTTTATTGTCCTCTATTTTTTCCTTTCTAAATATTACATAAAAATTATGAAAGGCTTCTATGTAACCACAGTGTGGTAGAAAGAATAATTTACAACCCAAGGTAGAAGGGTTCTTAATGTGTTTTTAAGAACAGAAATGAATTTTCAAAGTATGAAATTTCTGAAGTACTTTTGCTTCTGCAGACATCAACAAATTCACCAGAGGAAGGAAAAGCAAAGAAAAAAAGGCAGGGGAAAACATAAAAAAGGACTTGCATGTATGAGTGTGTGTGCATGTGTGTGTGATATGAACAAAAAAGCGGAAAAATACAAAACAAGCAATAGTGGTAATAGAAAATACACAGAGGCAATTACCAAAGACCTTTTAAAGGCACAGTTGAGTGCTGTGTATTACGGAGTAGGAGGCTGGAATAACGGAAAGATTTTAAGCTGCCAAAACAAAACTGTATTTGTCTTTTACTAACATTGTTAGTGTGGAAGATGTAATTGATAGAGGTATATAGAAAATCGAGATGAGCTGTATAGATTTTGGAGTACAGCTAACAGATTACTCAGTAGACTCACAAGGTTTTACTTGTACACATCCCTTCTTTAGGAGGCCCTCCTAAAGACATTCTAGGAACATGCTGATGGGCCTTATCTGTGCCATATGTGTCCTCTGCCACTTATGGTTACATTTTAGGGAACACTGATTCCCCGGGACAGGGAAATAAAGAGAGCTGCTGCTAAGAAAGGTCATACCACATGGACTACAAGAGAGCAAAAAGGAGATGAAGTGAAATCAGTTTAGACCCTGGTGTTTTCCTAGTCTTAACTCCGAGTTCTTAGGGTCCAAAATATGTTAGATTCTGTGATATAGTGCTATCTTGCTAATACGGACTGAACACTAACTAACTATAAGCCAGGTATTTCTTAAAATCAAGTTTATAGGAACTTCTGATTTTACACAGGAAGAAACCAAAGCCAGGAAAGTACAGATACTGTGAAACATTTTCTAGAGCAAATAAATAGGAATCAGAATTCAGAAAATTTAGTTCTTGTGCCCATACTTTTAGTCTCACAAAATTAATGTTTCTATGCTAGTAAACCAGCTTATATATCCCCTTGAAGTCAAATAGTTTTAATTAAACAGTCAGGAAAAAAATGTGAGAAGAAAGAAAAGAAGTGAAGAAAAATGAAACCCTGAGTAATCTCTAGTTATTTTTCTGGTTATGAATGGAAGAGGGATTTTCTGTAAAGGGCAGAGCTAAAAGTTGTCTGAATATATAAGGTAAAGGAAGATACAAGGAAAATACAGTCACATTCAGCACTACTCAGATGACAAAGGCAGCCATTTTTCCAGATTATATATTTGGCTTTAGGTTGGAATATTGTAAGGTATTCCATTTTAATTCAAAAACAAGATGAAAAAATACTTCTTACGTGATCAACTGCTTGGGCTATGGGGAAGGCTATCTTTTTTTAACTCAAGCACATCATATGTGAAAATACAGCAGGCATACAGGTACTTTGCTATAAATTCTAGTTCAGCAGAATTATAGTCATAATTCTGATTTTATTTTAACTATGAATTCAAATGTACAACTCTTCCTTTCTCCTCCTGTCACCTTTGGAATGCCCCTTCCTAGTGTTGTCACCTCTATATGCTCATTGACTCATCATCGACTCAGGTTAAATAAAACAAGGTTCCATTCATTAGGAGGAGGGTGTTCTAGTCATGAAACTATCTGAAAGGTTATCAATTTTCCCCACTCCCTGGCTTTTCAGCTGACTTGTTTAATCAACACTGCTGACTGCTTTGTGAATGACAGCTTCAAATTCTCAGAAGGAAAATCCCTCTACCCAATGCATCCTGATGTAGCACAGGCTCACAGAGCTAATCTTGCCTATCACAGTGAATTCTTTAGGTTACTAAGCTCATAATTAAAAGTCTGCACTAATGACATGGTAATTGTTTTAATGGATTTCCAATGAAGTGTGAAGTTCCCTGCTGATATGTCAACAAAATATGAAGCATTGTGAGAAAACGATGTAAAGCTTCATAGAATTTATAGTTAGAGGAGACCTTAAAATTATCCAAGGCAACTCTTTCATATTAGAAATGAGGACATCAGCCCTAGCAAAGTTAGTTGTGTTGCTGAAGGTCATTACACTGAGTGTATAAGTGTCCTGACTTGAGTACAATGATTTTTCACTTAAGTTCATATTAATTTTGATCTTTTCATTTATCAATATAAATGTTCCTAAAACAAGAAACATTTGTCTGTCTTTTTTTTTTATTTTATCAATGGAAATATTAATTTATTCTATCAATACAAGGGCACATATGAAAGTAAATTTTATTACATTAGTGTTAGATGTGCCAGGTATAAAAGCCTAGGTATAGAAACCCGGGTTCAGAGACTCACCAGGGCAAAAAGCCCTGGGTGCTTGACAAGGCTTGGCAAGGGGTAAAACTGGGAAAACAAGAACCTTGTCCCCAGGGTAACCTGTAGTCCCCCAGCACATCCTTGGTCACTCGATTTAGACAGCCTGAGCATTTCTTCCCTAAAGATAACATCTAGGCCTCAGTTGTATTTCAGCTCCAGGCCCAAAAAAGCAGCAAAACCAGACAAGTAACACCATTTGCCTCATGACCAGCCACAGTGACTAATAACCCCTTGCCCTGGCACCCACCAATCAGTAGAGACCATCACCCTGAAAGCACACACCTGAAAAGCTAATGAATATTCTATTGAGACCCTCCCCTGAGACCTCCCCTAAGATTTCCACCTGCAAGAAAGAGATAAATATGTTCAGGACAAAGGACCCAGCACTTGCTCCCCACAAGGGGAGCACCCCAGTGTCATCTCAATCCCCCATCATCCCTCCAAGGGGACCCCACAAGACTTGCAGCCAGGGGAGCAATGGGCAGTGGCAGCTCATCTCAGGCTTACCCCCTGAACCTGTCTCCAAGGCCCCCCTTTCTCTGACTTTTCAGTGAGCCAAAGCAGCTCAGCCTAGGCTCTCCAATTGCTTTCTCTATGCACCTTCCTTGTTTCTCTGTCCCAGATATATTTTTGCTGCCATCATGGACCCACTAGCCTTTGACTTAGTGCTGTGCCCTTTGAATATCCCTCACACCCCCATCCCCTTTCCTTAAATAAATTCAATTTTTCTTTATTCACCATCTGAGATGGCTATTTAGCCTGCCTGCACACCACCGACCTTAACCTTTTAATTAATTTTATGGGAAGATTGTAAAGGTGACTTTGTGTATGAATATCTACAGAATTAAAAATTTCTTGGTTGGGTGCCTACAAAATAAATATCTTGTAAAGTCAATGAACCATGAGAGTTATGAGGAAATCTTAGAGTGATCTCATAATTAGAAGTATGATATAAGAAGTAACTAAAATTGTTTGTATAATATCAAAATGTTTAAAAATATTTCCAGTTATTTTAGTCTTAAAACTGTGAAAGGAGATAGAGGATGGATATGACAAGTTTTCATAGCAGAAAACTGAGGGAAAAGTTAGGCAACTTGGGGCAAAACCAAACCTGAGTTTCTCACTCTAAGTGCAGCCATATAAAGTAATGTAGGTTACAGACATTTTGCAGACCCCGTTTAAGACCTAGTTTCAACTCATAATCATTAGTGAAGGAATAAGGGAGGATGTATTCAATGTGAAATCATATTATATTCCTTAGAAATCTAAGCAAAGACTATGAAAGATTTTGGGTGATTTTTTTCTTTTTTTTCTTCTTTTTGGCTGTGCCAAAGAATATTTTTTCATTATTGATTCAGAAACACTCCCACAACAAAAACTAGTTTTAGCGGTTTTTATAAACCTTTTAGAATTTCAAAATTATAAAGTCAAGTTAAAAGTTGTGCATTCATCTAGTTCCAAGGTAGGTTCAAACATATTCTCAAGGAATTTACAGATTGCCAGTTTCATTTCAAGACAAGGATAATATCCTTCCTACCTATTTTCATTTGATAAGCATCCTAAAAATAATAATTGTCATTGAAACAAAAGGTTTCCACAAAGGAAGGCACAATTTAAATGCAAAATACTCTTATCACTGTGTCAGACCCTATGTCATGTACAGGGTAAGTGATGTCACTGCTTCCCCACTTATCCCAAGCCTTCAATGGTGTCTCATGCTGTTAAATTAACTGCTAGACGTTCATTTTCCCACTTGATGAGAGAAAGTGATGTTAACTTTAGTTGGATTGCTGTAGTTCATCACTTTGTTAATTCTACTCTTTCTATTTCTTTTCTGATAGATTTCATCAGAAATAATCTCCAGAATAGAGTTTATAGTGAAGATTCTTTTGCAGTTTGCTAAAATATACTATTCACTTTTCAGATTGAAGGGTCTGTTGAGGTTCTTGAATGAAAGAAAAGAATCGCATTATATTTGATTGCATTATACAACCTAATGAAGTAGAATTTTTCCAAGAGACCCAAATTATTTGTCCTTCCTTTCCCCTCTGTGCACCCTGTTCCTTTTGGCACCGATGGCCCTAAAATAAGAGAAGCACTATGCTACATTCTGGCCAGCTATCTGTGCTTGGTCTTTAGTTTACCTTTCCTAAATTATATATCTTGATTGGAATTACCACAATTTAACAAGTGAATCTAGTATTAAACATTGAGGAGGGGATAAAGAATCTATGTTGGAAAGCAATAAGATTAATTTCCTTTTTAGCTCTAGAAAAAGGCCTCTTACTTTCAAATGGAGAAAGTCAACACAGAAATGTAAAATTATAAACATCACACTTATTATTAACAGATGTACTTTTAGCAACGTTCTGTTGACATTTAAAGGTCAGAAGAGGACAACTTGCTTTTCAAATTTGAGAATTTACCATGCTCTATTAACTTAATAGTTTAATTTTGTTTTAAAATATATTGTATATTTCACACAGAAATATTAACAGTCAGATACAATTTTCATATAAAAATGAGAAATGTTTATAACAAGTTTGGCTAAATAATATGTATCATAATAGGACAGGTTTCACACTCTGTGACAGGTAATATTGGACATTCCTGTCAATTACAGAACCGCTTTATTATTTTTAATGTGTGTTTTTTCATTTTTGTAGGGTTAGCAGGAAACTAATTTCAAAAAATAAATATCCAAATCAAACTTCCAAATATATTTATTTTCTTGAGTTGCTAATATTGAATATTTAATGGTCTTGCAAAGTAGATTTAAAGCAACTTATACTTAGAAAACATTTCCATCATAAAATATGTATCACACTATTTAAAAATAATTACTACCATAAATTTATGTGATCACAAATTTAGAGTAGTCAGATTTTTTATATTTATAAATTTAATTTATTCTTATTGTTCTGACCTTTTAGTTCTTAAATTGTCTAAAATTCTCATTTTTATTAAATGTATTGGGGTGACATTGGTTAATACCATTATATAAGTTTTAAATGTACATTTCTATGACTTTAGGGTTTTAAACAGGAAAGTTTCATGATCAGTTTTCCATTCTAAAAGGACATTTATGCATACTGTGAAGAGAAATTGGAGGCATAGGCAGGTTGAATTTAAGAAGACCATTTAGGAAGCAAAAGCAGTCATGCAGAGAAGTAATACTGGCTACTCAGGTTGGTTTTAATGGAAAGGAAGAGAAAATTTAAGAGATACTTTAAAAGTGAAAATATTAGTTCTTATAATATGAGGATCTGAGTTAGTGTAGGACATTTAGGATAAACTCTAATTCTTATTTTTACAAGGAAGTCAAAAACTCAGAAGAAGACCTCCTTAGAAGAGAATAGTGTGGTTAGTATGGATCTGCTGAGTTTGAGGGGCCTGAATTTTTAAGTGCAGATTGAAGGGTGGAGGTCAAATATGTGGGTGGGGGCATGAGAAACTTGGATTAGCAGGGGAAGAAACAATGAAAAATATTGATATATTCATATGCCAACCCAAGGGATAAAAAATCTCATATCTTGACTGAGTTTTCATTTATTTCATTGTAACTGAGAACGGCCTTTACAAAATATTTGCCTATGGTTTGTAATGGGAATTGTCACTCCATGTCTTATAGTTATTTTTATTGAGTGTATTTTTTCTTATTGATAATATAAAAAATGTTTGGCATTAAATCTTTATTTGCTAAATCAACATAAATTAATTGTTTATACTCTATGACTAAGCAGTATTTGTATCAGATATCTATAATATTTGTCATAATACATTTATTTTCTTGAAACTTTATTTGTAATTTGTTTGTACCATGAATGTTGGATGTTTAATGTAAATGTTTAGAAAACTCTCTGGTCTTAACATTTTTGGAGATAGCACTTTAAATGGATTTGTTCTTTCTTTCTCCTATGATTTTGTTCTATACAAATTTTCACTTTAAATTTTCCCATCAATTAACTTTAGTATGTTGAATTCCAAAAGTATTAGTAATTACTTAATAATTATAGATTACTTAAAATAATTTTTACATAGCATTTTGCTAAATGCTATTATCTGTTTAATAGTGTGGCTAAACTCATTTTTTCATTCCAAATGAAGTTATATTTCTGTGTGTGTCTGTATGTGTGTGTGTGTGTGTTTCATCAGGTGGTCAGAGTTTAATTAATTATGTGTATTTTCTTAAAGAACCAGCCCAGAGTTTTATTTATTTATTTTACAGTTTTTATTTTCAGTTTCTTCTCTAATTTATGTTTTGTATATTTACCTTCATTTTTTTCACTCTCCTGCTTAATAAGTTAAGAGATTTACTAATCTCGTAATTTAAATGCTTCCAGCATTAATTCTATTAACCTTGGCTTAATAATAAAGTACTTAAAATTACGTATTTTATTTGACTGGAGCTTTGGCCATGAACCATGGGTTTTAATATATAATATTTTAACTTTAATTAATGTTTAAACTATCCAAAATGAATTTTGTTTTTTTCTTTACAACTTAAATGACACTTAGACAATTATTAAAATGTTTTCAAGCTTTTATATTTCTTAGTTATTGGTTTGTATTAATTTCTACTTTTAATACTTTTTTGTTAGAGCAAATTCATATAATTTTTATACTTTTTGGTGTTTAAAATTTTTATCTTGTTAGATAATGTATGTCAGTGTCTGTAGATGTTTGTATATTATTAGGACAAGAGTGTTTTATGTGTTCATTTTTGCCTCATGCATCATCAGGCCTGGGACAGACCTGGAAAATAAAAGGGACACTTAATACTATTTTGGGGGAACAACAAAAGAGTAACCTGGCCATACACCTGATTGTCCTATTTTTACTAACAACTGAGTTTAGTAGTCAGATATGAGAATGTATTAATAAACTAAATGATAACTTGCAAATATAATTAATGTTTGATAATATAACAACTTATTAGAAAGCTTGCCCAAATAGCAAGTCGTGGGGAAATAGGCAGTTGCTGGTAGTGTTTCATCACCCCGGCATTCCTGGTCCTATCAGCCGTAGGCTTGCTACAGATCCACGTACGAATTCATATTCAAGGCATGCTGAAGAGAGAACCACTCCTTTTACTGATTAGGGGGGCTGCAGCTTTCCTAGCATGCCCACAGTAGAGTTCCACTTAGCTTTCATTGGCCAGAGTCATGGCACATACTTACTTGATCTTAAAATATTTTACTTTTAAGCCTAGATATTAAAATTGTCAGGGAGGAAATAAGTTAAGAATAGGAATTATCTAACCAATAGAATGTGGGTTGGGGTTCCTTTAAATTGTGTGCCGCATTAAACCAAAATTAAATTGATATTCTAGTTATATGTGTTCCTGAAGTGTATTCTACCTTGGAGAAATAAAGACAAAATGAGGAGAAATTGTCATTTTAATACAACTTAATAAGAACTTGTTTAACATCTACTATAATCTATGTACTATATAAATACTTACTTCTGTTCAGGCAAAAGATGGCTAGCTAAAACAAGTTTCTTAGTTCAATTCTTCTAAATTCCTGTTCTTTTGCAAATGATTTTGCAAGAGTCATTCTCTGAAATAAGTGAGAATAAAGAAAGTTTCTTCACCCCATTTTGCCTTTATTTCTCTAAAGTACATTAGCAAAGTAGAGTTCATAATATAGTTATCTTACTGAAATAGGAAGAAGTATGAGATGTTAAAACAACATAAATACTTAACTTCATTTTGTCTAGAGTATTGCAAATGGATCTAAGAACTCTTCTTCCTCATTGGTACTTGAAATCTAGAAAAAATATGCAATAATATTCTTCACAACCTGCTGATTGCTTAGTATAATATATTCATCAAACAAGTACACACTTCATTCAGCACCAAGTGACAAATTGGGTTGAAGATGAGATATTGGAAGGTCTCTTTAAATATATTTATTTATCAATGGTACATAATATTTCTGTTCTCTAGGTTATAATCCTGGTGAATTATATAAATATACATCCAGGGATCCATCTAAGAACAGTGGATTAATGGTGTCTCCTTTAATTGTGTTTGTGTGTGGTGGGGGGAGTGGGAGTGGAAGTGGGAGAGAGATAGGACAGGGTTTTATTTGATTCACTAAAGGAGCACTCAATGAATATCTTTTACATCTTCAGGAATATGCTGGCATTTAAAAATGAACAAGACATTGGTGCTATTCTCAGGTACTGACAATTTTTGGAAAACTAAGAGTTTGAAACCAAGGGACTGGTTCGGTAAGGATGATCCCAGGAGATTATTTGATACATGGTTTGTGAAATGGCTAAACTGCTTAGTAGTTTAATGACTCAAAGGCAGTTTTGTACATTCTGAAATGAGATGTATTTACAAGGAAGACAAAGGACCTCGTGTTTTAATTTTGTCCTTTAGCCCTACCTTTCCCCACCACATATTTAGGGTATATAAAAAAATCAGGGAGGAGATTTAAATGATACGGTTTCTTCATTTTCTTTATGTATATATGTTTATAATATCAAAGGAGGTCTTAGTAATGCTATTAATTTCCAGTTCTTATTTACCAAAATCCTCAATGTCCCTTTACGCTCTATTCCAGACTAACCAGTTATTCACAATGCGCTATCTAGTGTATGTGTGTCACTGACTATAATTGCTCTCATTGCTGAATTAAGTCTCATTGCTGACCTGAAGTTACTTATTGTCATCCACGCAATTCAAAATTTTTATGAAATGAAGAAAATCTATTTAGTAAATACAAAATATCTTTTTTTAATTCTTAATTTATTATGAAGGAAAGAAAGCTGCAGAAACACTACGCAATATTTGACAGGCTAGGATTTAAAGATTTCCTCAAAGGGGTCACCAAATATTGATTTTCCCATCATTTCACTTAGCAACATGCGAAGAATAAAGCATGCCTTCTGATCATCCCCACACACTCTGGTACTAAAACAAGCTCATTCTTCAATTCAAGAAACCTTGGGTAGGCACATGATTTCCTTCCAAAAGAAACAACTGTTCAAATAAATGTGTTTAAACTGGTGTGTTCACTTAAATTAAAGAAAGGTTTCCAGCTGATACAGGCAATTGTTCTAGCTGATATGTCTGATTGCTCTCGTGTAGGCAATTACGAGGCCACAAGGAGCAGGGCATCGAGTCTGTCTTCCAATCACAGCCTGACTGAGGGATGCTCAAATGTGACAGCCTCTGATGGAGGACACCTGGAGTGAGAGGCTGCAAAAATAAACCCCAAAGGAAAATAGAAATAGTGAGATTTAGAAACACACACACACACACACACACACACACACACACAGAGACAAGGAGCAGGAAACATTAACTAGAACAGGAAACGTTAATTTGACTTTTCATAGAAGCCTAGTAACTGAGCCAATCTTCTTTCTACAGGTAAACTCCTGTGTCCTCTCTCTTCGCTTCCTTTTCATTCTTACTTTTCTACACCCACTGACAGTTTACTGCCTCTACCCTGGAAGAGCTAAAGGACCTGTTGCACAAAAAGTGGCACAGCCAGCTAATTGGAGCAGACACACTGTTGAAGTTTAAGACAACCATGGTATGAAAAAAAATAGGTTTTTCTTCCAATTGTTTTTATCACAGTCCATTAAAATAATAAAAATTGGGCATACTAGGTGGATTTTCTTTTTTACATATATTGTTTATTTGATTTTACTTTGAGGTTGATATTTCACAAATTACAACCCGGCAGATAATAAAGAAAAAAGGAACTAAGCATCTCTCAGTATTTTATTTGTAATTTGGACTTCTGAAAAATTTCTCTCTCTACACATAAAATTACTTATACCATTTTGTAAAAGAAAATACTGTCTTATAGCCTCAATGATAAGTTGCCTATGGTTTTGAATTTTCAATATATGTTGTTGCCCTGCTTACATGATGTCTCCATATATTTCCTTAATGTGATATAATAATTTCTACTATTCAGTAGATACTGATTTTTCCCATGTTAAATTTAATGAAGAAAAACCACATTTCAAGAATTAGAAAAAGTAAAAGGTTACTGGTAAAAAGCTAAATATGTAATTAAACAGAACTTACTTTCAACCTACTACATAACTTATTTTACTAAAATGAAAACGAGTTGTTGTTATCAACATCACTTAGAAATGAGACTTTCATCTAGTTAAAAAATAATTATTAAGAGGAGGTGGGAGGCAATTGTGATAAACATTTCTCAGTCTCTTTTGTGCTGGGAAAACTATTTGAGGTAATTCTGTAAATTTCATTTTTAACTCTCATTTCTGTGCTGAACTTTAGAGGACGTTACTAATAGAATGAGGGTAATATAATATTTTTCAAAAATAATCCGGTCAACATCAAATGTAAAAATATTATAATATAAAGAAAATTTTAAGATTGTATAAATAGCTGAAACTAAAATAACCCATCAAAGCCACAAGGTAAAGTATGCTCACAAACTAAGGTTAAAAGATGACAACCTCAGCGTTTTCTGAAGGCACATGATGCCTGGGCATATAGGAAACCGTCAAAGTGAGCGGGAGCCGCGTGTGTCGGCTCCAATTAGCTGGCTGTGCCACTTTGTGGAGTTGCTGCTCATCATGAACTGACATTTTCCATCATTTGCAACTGACAGAAAAATACAAAAATAACCTCGATATGTTGGTCTGTGGAACCACGGACCATGAAGATTCCAGCAGGCCCTGAGCCGTACCAATCAATGCAATTAGGTGAAGTGCTTTTGTTTCAACTTTAATGGGATTTTTTTTGCCATATGTAGAAGAAACAGTTGTAAAGTTTTCAACAAAAGCAAGATGAGAAATAAGGAGACAGAAAGGTGATTTTCCATGGAAATCACACTCCAAATACAGCCTTGCTCAGTAGTCTCCCTGCAGTGTGCCTCACTTGACGATACTTTCTATGTGGATACTTGGGGGATTTAAAGTAGAAAACACCAAAATTAACAGCTCTCATTTAGTAAAGGCATAGAAAAAATGGTTACGCTACTATTTGAGATGTACAGTTCATCTCTATTATTCCAGAGACATAAACATATATCTAAGAGTCGAAAAATTTCCTGGAGATATCTTACTCTAACATCTTTCTACCACTTATTTTACCACTTATGAAACAAAGGCAGAGAGAAATTATTGTGCAAAATATACCTAATGGGATAATTATTGATGGTTCATCTGAGACCAATTTCCAAATGCCATAAATTCTCAACCAGAAGCTGTCTATTGCAACTTGTTGCTGGTCTTCAGAAAATATGCCTATATAATGTTTATAGGAAGCTAGCAAGAAAACAGTTTTCTTATATGCTATAAACAATAAGTACCACACTTGGGTCTGGAACAGAAGGACATTTAAATGCATTTATCTGTCTACCACTCTAGAACGTCAAGTCACAGGAACGTTGTCCAAATTTTTATCACTAATAATTCTTATAGGCATGTTTATTTCTGCCTATAACTATTGTCATGGTTTCTGTGTCCACCCACAGAACATTCTGATTTTGATTAATGGGTTTTAGTGCCATATTAATATTATCATGCCTGATTGCAAGTTTTAGTCGATTACTCATTTTTGTAACTAAAATTATATTATTTCATCTGTGTTTGACCTTGATTCTTTTTTTGGTAAGACAGTATTTTATACAGTGGTTTTGAGTATTAAAATATATTCTTGCCATTATTCAGCAACATCTTACTTTCATTTTAAAGCTATGTAAAATTTCAACAGCTCGTAAATCTATACCTGTCTCCCTATAATGCAGAAGTTACAAAAACGTCCTAAGGAATTTAGTTATATGGTGGTGATATAGATCGTTTCCTACTCCTCTGTACTATAGCTTAAAGAAAAAAGCTTTCTGACAACTTTGTATGGTAATTAAGGGTAAAACTTATTAAATTCTTCTAATTTAGAAGAATACCTTTTTTTTGCATTTCTATGAAGTTTTGTAAATAGAATGAATGTTGAGATTGAATAAAACATGATAAAAACAAAGAAATCACTTTAACAGTCACTATTAAAATAAAATATGGGTTAATTTTTGAAATTGTCCTGATAATATTTCTTTATGGCACCATCCAGTACACAAGAAAGAATAAAACTCAACTAAAAGCTGTGAAGCAGATGTAATTTTCTTCAGGTGCTCTCACTATTCCTGATTTTGGTTTAAAAAAATGCCTCTTTTGGGGCAACTGCTGCATCATCTCAACTCAAGATCTCTATTGACACATTCTGTTTGCTTGCCCTTTCCTGTTTCTTTAACAATACCAGCCTGACACATTTTTCCTCCTTTGGTATGTTGGTCAATAAACTAGTAAAACATATAAAAAGCAAACACCCAAAACCAATTTGAGTATTGTACCTGAAACATCTGAAATTAAGTATTTACTTCCAAATCTCCATATAATTTGAAGACTAAATATACTTGTGAATATAGAAAAACACACACAAATATTCAAAATACATCCCCGTTTATCTGAAAAGATTGAAAGCAAATAACTATAAGTAACTACCATTCTGCATTGCTGTTCCCTATGTTTCTCCCCAAAGCTCAGAACCACGTTAGAGATGGCACAAAGTGTCAAGAAAATGGAAATCAAAATACCACCTTCATTACTGATACAATGACTTGGGAATGGGACTTAGGTCTAAAGGCAAATGGGCCTTAGTTAGAGACACTGAAGTCCCTGGTCACAGGCACTATTCGTCAACTGCAGACCTTCATTCGCAGGAACAGAACCTGCCCTGAACGTTCTGGTACAAGCAGGAGAGAACATGACCTCTCTCCTCCCCCTGTACACTCACGGCCAGAGCCTTCTCCCAAACCTGCCAGTCAGATAACCTCACCCTTCCTTGCCTGGGGAAAAATTATTATTCTGGTTTGAGTTTTACAATATGAAAATATAATGTCAGTAAAAGTAGGTTCCCTCCAAATATTCCCATTTTATAAAGTCAAACAATTAAAGATCTGAAAAGGAAGTCAGTTGCTATCTAGTTCAAACTCTCATTATGGAACTTAGACATCTGATGTCCATAGAAGTTCAGGGCTGATGTTAAGTTGGCAAAGCTAATAAGGGACTTGAGCCGAGATGTGAGTATTTTCTCACTTCTTTTAGTCATTTGTTTACTTATCAAATATTTATAAATGCTGGGAAATCAAACTGAACCCCATGGATAAAATACTGGTCCAGCAGCCCCCTAACATTACAAATCTTACAGTTTACTGGAGGATACTGCCAAGCAGATAGGCAATTATACTGTTTTCTTAAAATGTTGTGATAAAGAAAGTTCATTAGAGTTTAAGAAGACAGAACTGGTTTAGAGAATACTCCTGGAGCACCTTGTCTCAAAGGCTGAGGGATGAATTAAGTGGAGCAGAGCAGAATGGGACTGGGGATTTGGGACGGTGGCAAGAGAACCATACACATGTGAAGAGAAATACATTTTATTTTGAGCAGAGAGAGACAGGAAGTAGATAATGTGTGACAAGACAGTAGAGAAGTAAAAAATATACTTGTCATTCATTCATTGTTGAGCCTGTCAGACTATGTCTCTAGAGAGCTTTTACTGAAACATATAAAACAAAAATATCAACAGGACATACGAGCACAATCTGCAAATTCATGAAATTTCATCGAAGTGGACAGAAACAAAAGATAAACTGATGAAGAAAAAGCATCCCTAGGGGAACAGTGATGCGGTTCCTGTCGGTAAAAGTAGATACCAAGGCAGAATGAGAAAGGAAAGAAAGAGGGAGTGAAAGAGATTGAAGAAAGGAGATGAAAAGCAAACCAATATGCGTTTATAAACCCATATAGGGCACTAATAGTTTTAAACAAAATTTGTGACATTAATATATCTTTGGAATATTCATTTGCTGCATGGCCTTAACTGATAATAAATGACAGTATATGGTTCCTTGGGAAAAGCTTTTTTTTTTTTTTTCCATTTGAATGAGGGGTCAACCTTTCAATATTTCTATTGTTTAATAATCAAGAGGGTAGATGGAGGCTCACTTTGATTAATGGGTTTTAACAGCATAGTAATTATGTTGTCTGATTTGAAACTTTGGTCCATCATTCAGCCAGGTATTGTGGTTCCCGTTTCTGAAATAGAATTTGAAGGTCGGAATAGGTTAGATGAAGGACAGTGAGAAATAGATTTATATCTTCTTTATGAAGTTGACTCCAGCTCTGATTAACGATAATTAAAGCCAAATTCTAATGGTTACAAAGTGGCACGTGAATCTTAATCTTTAACATGGGGCAGGAAGAGCACAGAGCACAGGGCCCTTTATCATCTGAACACAGGCGCGTTTTAAGAGAATATGTCTCTGAACTGAGCCTGAGGTAGGTGGAGAAGCAGGTCTATGCTGAACTCACAGGGCATCTCAGACCCTGGGCTGCTATTCAGCATAGATCCTCCCGCTTCTCCCGCTGACCTCAGACTCCGTTCTGAGATACAGTCTCTTAAAATGATCCTTAACCCCTCTAGCTTGAGTTTGCTGTTTCTTTCCTCCTGTTTTCACAGCACACAGAAAATAAATATTTTAACTTTAAAACTCATAACATCTAGGTACTTGTAAAATGCACACATTACATAAATCTTGTTAAGGATATGTACTTTGGTCAAGTATATTTATATTTTCAGCATCCAACTTGGAAAATTTGGGGAATTATTATCACATAGTAGGGGTCTGATACTTGTAGATAGAATGAATGAATGAATGAATGAATGAATGAATGAATGAATGAATGAATGAATGAAAAAAATAAAAGAAATATGCAGAGAGAGTTAAAAGTGTCAGATTGCAAGCTGGAAGAGTGTGCCCTGATGGTCACAGATTGGAATTCTGCCTGTGTATATTACAGATAACACTATGGCCCTGGGGATTTACAGCTCACACAAAACTTAGTTGAAGGTAATCAGAGTGAAAGAGGTGAATTATTTGATATTAAAATGTCTTCAAGGATATTATACTCACACTTAATGATAGCAGCAGTTGTAAAAGTGAGGAAAACTATGAACCAGATTCTATTTTCCTTTGGTTAACCATGCAGAATAAAACGAACATAATTTAGAAAAAAGTCAGTGTCGAAATTAAGAAAAATAGCTTTGGATTTCCTCAGTTAAGTAAGTGCTTTCTTTCAAAGAATAAGACCCCAAGTAGATGTTTATCTTTCCTGCAGAGTGTAATCTCCCACAGGTGGCTAATCAATACTCAGGTTCACAATCCCTTTATGGAGCTTACACAAGAACGGGGCTGAGCTTAAAATCCAACTGACATTTTGGAACCCTGTTAGGGATTTAATATCAGACTCTCTGGATCCATTTTTCCTTGTAATATAATAATTACTCAAATCTACCAATGGGCAGGTAATGCTAAAATACTACATCTTTTCTCACACGCTGTGCTGCAAATGTGCTTCCTAGAATTTTTGTCTGAAAAGAACAGATGCTCTAAGAGGGCAGGGTCAGTATAAAGCCATAATTTATGAACTACTCTATCTAAAACTTCTGTCCCAAATGTTACTTATAGACACTAACAGACTTTTCAGTCTCTGCCTCAGAGGTGTTTTGATTTAGGTGTTCTACTGAATGTTGCTGCAAGCCTTTAGCTCTTATTTTATCTACTAGCAAGAATAATCCTAAATGTTTACTCAAGTTTTTAAAGAATTTATAAATTATAAAAAATATATAGTTTCATTCTCAAGGTACTTGCAAATGCACACATTCCCGCCTTCTTGAATGATGATTTCAATATCCTTGAGAGTATCTTAAGCCTCACAATTTGTCCATCTCTTCTAATGTGTCCCATCATCTAAGCTCCACTTAAGTTAACACTCTAAATCCAGCTACTTTTTACACTCAAATAAACTACAGTCGTTGACCACAGGTGTATAAACCTTCCCTGGTAATAAATATGAAATAAATAGTAAATGTAGTCAGTCAGGTACTCATTTACTTAACTTCTTGGTTCCTCAGTAACAATGAAAGGAGAAGAAAAGGCATTACAATGATTTTTCATAAAATTTGTTGGAATAAGTTTTAATTATTTTATCAATAATAATTTCCCCTTTTGGGATATATTTATGGGGGTTCCTCTTGTTTGTTTCCCTTCTCTCATGGAAAACAATGTTGTTCTGACTACTATCGAAATTCTGCAAACGGTTGTGTCATGTAGATTTTCCAATTATACAGCTGTCCACGGTGATAGGACTAACTTAGTACTCATTACTCCATTCTAGCTAGAATCATAAACTCCACGTGCCATGTTTTCTCCTCTGCAAGGAATATCTGCTTTTACTCTCTCTTCTCTTTGACTGTCTCTTGTCTTTTCACAAAGCATAGACTCAAGTAGAGACTCCTGTGTGAAAACTTTGAGAACTATCCCAGTGAAAGAGCTGTGGCGCCTCAGATTTCCTCAGAATTTTATTCACTGCTACAAATTTCATATTACACAATTATCAATGTAGCTCTTTCTAATCTCCCGTTACACTGTGAGCATGTGCACCCTAGTACAGTAACCACACACTGTCTACCTTTCCAAGTATCCTAGCTCATGGTACATAGTAAGCATAATAAAGGAAGGGCGCAGTGGGGCTGAATTCTCTCATTCCTTAAGCAATCTAAGTCGTTCCTCTTCCTTGATATATTTTCAGCTACCACCAGTTATAAATAAGAACCGTAACCCCAACAGCAAATGTCTATGTTTTATACTAGCTTTTAAAAAACACACAAATTAATTGCATTTTATAGAATAACATTAAATATAATAAGTACATATGAGTAATAATTATATAAATATTTTTGGAGGGAGAGAGACAATCAGAGAAAGACAATTTCATTGTCACTTTTTTTCTAAGATGGCCTGTATACGGGTTGTCTATATACAAATTGCTTGTAGATTTGTAAATGTGCCACACTCTCTATGTTTACATGCCTTTTTGTTCCCTTTTAAGATTCAACACAGGGGCCACTCAATTTGAAAACTATCACACACACACATACTCTCCCCATCACCATCACCACCACCACCACATCACCATCATCATCTCTAGTACATTAACTCCCTGAGGGTGCCTTCTAAATCTGTTTGTATGTATATCGGGTACTTATCATAATGCCTTACATTTGTTCTTTTACTTCCTTGTCATTACCACCGGCCTTTGAACTCAGTGGGAAATTAACTTATGTCTTGCTGATGCTGTGATTCCAAGGCACCCGCACAGTATCTGACATACAATAGGCAAACAATAACAGCGAATGTTTGGTTAATGAGTAATCTCTGCTAACTTAGCATATTTCTTTGTTTGTGACTTTTTTTCTTCTTAGTATCTATTACTGCACATTCTTTATATCTTTGTTCCATGTGAGATTTCCAAGGGTTTTACATTCTATTTAGGGATTCTCTACTCTTTATTTTTATAATTACTCCAAGAGTTATTTTCCTTTTTCTTCTTTTTCCCTCCAGTATTAATATTAATACGTATTATATATGACTCAGATTATGTTTTTAAAATATGATTTCTTTTATTACCTCCATGGTCCTTTTTTATTAAATCATCTAGAGCCTTCTATGCTAGTTTGCCTCAGGGAAAACATGTCATAGAATAGAGCATAGAAAATGGGAGTTCGCTCCTGAATTTTAATTTTCTAAACCCTAGTCACTTACAGGAATGTAAAGGAGTCATAGCAGAGACAAAATATTTATTAGGAAACAGAATGAATGAAAACAATACTTTCTTTCCTGCTTCCCTCCAAGACTGGAAAAGATTCTCCTAGGCGTGAGAAATCAAAGAAATTCAGTGGGAAAACCGGAATCAGTGGGATTCCAGGAAAAGAGAGTCTGCAACCACTTCTTATAGCATTGAGAAATTTCAGGGAAAAATATCATTTTACATGACCCTATAGATCCTAGAAGTAAGGAGTGGCAATGCTCTAACAGAGAATTGTCTGTATGGCCTGTGTACGCACACTGAGCTTTAAAGAGTGTTTTCTATTTGTTAGCATGGGATGGGAGTTAAAAATGATTCAAATACAACCGATTGGTTTGGGGCAAGACAGTGGTCAGAGTACCACTGTAGCATTCAATCAAAAGTAACATCATTGAGTCATTTTAGCAATTATGAAATACATATATCAAGATCTAGATTAAATTATTTTAATACCTGCTCAGAATTTTTATTTGTGATTTACTTTTAGTCATAAATTGCTTTTGATCTATCAAGTAAAAACATATTTTGATGGCTATTAGACACTGATTTATAGATCTCATAAAATATTGTATTTCAAGATGGACCGACTAGTAGACTATTAAAAACAAATTTTAAATTTTGTTTAAACAAAATAATATTAGTACTAAGGTTAATTTCTATACTGACAAAAATGAAGTAGATTATTATAAATCACTGAATGTTGATGTGTGTGCACGACATATGGGAAAATTGTCATCTATTTGTGTCAGTGATGTTGGCCAAGGTTTAACTTAAATATAGTGACACACACCAAAAAAATCATCTGCCAAAAATTCAAGAATGCGCTAGCCAAAGAAGAAAGTTCTTAGTATATTATTCAATGACTCATTCAATGCATATAATAAGATTAATAATCTATTTTACCATAGCAGAATATAATAACAAAAATGTCATGACATCAAGGCAAAACTAGATAAATAAATGTATCAAGTTGATATATAATGATTTTATGTATTCAAGAAAGATAAATTAGGTAGAAATCCAAGATAGCGGCGGACTGAGTGGAAGCCACACTGACACTCTCCCAGGACCAAACTGGAATTACAACTAAAATATAGAAAAACTATCCTGAAAACCAACTGCAACTGAAGATGAGCTGGAGAGCACCCTTATAACCAAGGAGAAAAAGGGGAGACCACACAGAGACTGGTAGGAAGTGCAGACACGAGAGGGTTGCCTGGGCTCCCACAGGCATCAGCTGAAGGTCCAAAGGGAGATCTCAGCTGTGGGGGTCCCCACTGAGGACTCTGGGGCCTAAACCCCATGCTGGGCTTCCCAGCCCAGAGCACAGAACTGAGAAAGGTGCCCACATGACATCTGGCTGTGAAAAGCAGCCAGGTTTCTGTCTGCCAAGGAGAGGAGGCTGGAATTGCAGGCACCCATTTAAAGAGCCAAAGTACAAAGTATTCCATGCAGCCACTCACCTTGGGCTCCAACAGAGAGAGGGCAGAGTGGACTGGAGCTGTGTGGGGAGAGTCTGGGGTTGTGGACTCTGGCCAGTGAAATCAGGGGACTCCCATCTGGATTCCTGTGCTGAGTCATTCCCCCACACAAGTTTCTTGGGCAGCGAATTTTTGGCTTTTGCCTGAGAAGGAAAGCAATTGCCACACCTGCTGGAAAGCCTCTCACCCTGCCCAGAGGAGTTTCTACAGCCTGAGGCTTGTTAAGAGACTGATAGCCAGCCACCCCACCCTGTGGAGCTTCTACAGCCTGAGGCTCATTAAGAGAATCAGATTAATCAGTCTATAAACAGAGGCAGACCTCAGGGTGCTTTGAGTCTTTGCCTGATCTGATTCAGGACCTGTGCCTTAGGGGAGCAGACTTTGGTATGCATCTTGGTCCTATCCAAATTCACTCCGCCCCTGGAGTGGAGACCTCAAGCCTACGGTTGTTGATAGCTCCAAACAGGGGATTCAGGGCCAGGCACAAACTGTGTCTGACATTGGCCTGTACCAGAGACCCTCCAGAAAGACTGAGTCCCAGAAGATCTACTTAACACTTAAAAACAAACCCAAAAAAGTAGCCAAAATGAAGAGACCAAAAAAAAAGCCCCAAATGAAAGAACAAGAGAAGTCTCCAGAAAAAGAGCCAAGTGAAATGGAGAGAAGCAATCTCTCAGGTATAGAGTTCAGAATACTGATTGTAAGAATGCTCAACAGCATGAAAAAATATATGGAAACTACAAAAAATGACCAGTCAGAAATGAAGAATGACATACCAGAAATAAAGAATACATTGGAAGGAATAAACAGCAGATTAGAGGCATCTGGGGATAAGATCAGTGAATTAGAAGACAGGATAGAAAAAATCACTCAATCAGAGACCCAAAAACAAAAAACAATTAACAAACGAGAGCACAGTATAAGGGACCTCTGGGACAGCATGAAACATAACAATATTCACATTATAGGAGTACCAGAAGAGGTTGAAAGTAAGTAAGGTTTAGAGAACCTGTTTGATGAAATAATGGCAGAAAATTTCCCTAACCTGGTCAAGGAAAAAGGCTTGATTGATAATCTTGCTGGATAGAGTAGTCTTGTTTTCAGATCCTTGTTTTGCATTACCTTGAATACTTCATGCCATTCTCTTCTGGCCTGTAGAGTTTCTGGTGAGGAGTTAGATGACAGCCTTATGGGGGCTCCTTTTTAGGTGACAGATTGCTTTTCTCTAGCTTCCTTTAACATTCTCTCTTTGTCTTGAATTCTTGGCACTTTAAATATGATGTGTCTGGGCATGGGCCTCTTTGAATTCTTCTTGCTTGGGACTCTCTGTGCCTTCTGAACTTTTGTGCATGGTATTTTGTTTTTTATTTTCATAGGTATGCAGATGTTTTGTATGCCTTAATAGATACCTGGAAAAGGTGTCCCAATGAACAAGAGGTACTAAGTAATTTGAAATTATGAAAGGCTTCATGAATACAGTTACCTAATTTTGTCATCTGTAGTTACTGCTGAAGAATTTTTAGTAGTAGAAATGGAAAGTCATAAATGCATTTGGGCAGAATCTCTTCACCCAAACAGCAGCCACCCAGTCTGGCTACAAGGTAGGATACATGTAGAAACTAATGGAAAATCAGGTCAGAATAGTAAGTAGAGACAAAGTTGAAGTGTCTGCATGCAATAAAGTATACAGTAAAATGTCACAAAAAATGTATAAGCTGTAAGGATGCAAAATATGTACCCATATATTTGCAGGTATCCATATATCTATATATTTTTTATCAAAATATTTATGTACACATGGTGCATTTAAGTGGTATATATATATACACACAAATATGCATCACATTAAGCAAAACTAAGAAAAATAGTAACATAATTCACATTTTAAAATTTCAATTAAAGTCCTATAATATATATATTTCACTGTTCTAGATATACTATCTTTTCAAACAGTGTGTTTCCTTTTTCTTTTAACTTCATCTGTATGCAAGCATTAAAGATCATCTTAGTACTTTAATCAATATTTTACAACTGATAGATAAAATAAATATGCAATAATGATTTTATATTTTAACATATTATTCTAAGTGTTTTCTTACTGCTATAAAAATATGATAAATTTAAGCGTGTCTTTAAAGATATGGGGCATAGATTCAGGCACCTGAATCAATACCTGAGGTTTCATGGCTATCAGTGTTCATCTGCTTTTTTGTCTTTCCCTGCATAACTAACTGCAAAGCATTACTAAAATGACACCAAAAAATAAAAATTTTGAGAAAAGCTAACAGATCATTCAGTCATTTTATCATATAAACCAAAGGCAAGACTGACAGGAATTATTATTGGTGTTTCAAGAGCCAATGAATTTTTTTCAATGTTTATGGAAAGTAAAAATGTGTTTCTTTTTTTCTTTCTCAATTTATTCCACCATCTCTGAAGCATTAAATAAAACAAACAGTAGTGCAGCCCTGTTTGTAATTATGCTAAAAAAGCACATGACAGCAACAACATAGGAAGTTATTTTATATAAAAAACCTTCAAGAAACATACTTTTAAAAGATACACCTTTTTTAAAAAAAAATAGAATTTAATCTTTATCATTTTTATTTTAACTACTTTCACAAATGAAATTCATAAATAATAGCACTTATCTTAAATTTAAAAATTTGTTTGTTTAATTTCTCCATCTTATATTAGACAACAAATTTCTTATAAACAATTTTGTCTTCTTCAGTTTTATATACTCAGTACCTATAACACTGCTCCTTATATCACTCAATGACAAGTAGTGGAGTGGATATAAGAAAACAGCAAATTCTGGTTGTTACAAGTATTGTCAATAGGAGTAGATAGCTGAGAAGTCTTGCAACTATATTACATTGTTAATAAAGTTACAGACAAGTGTCAAGTATTACATTGCCAGTGTAATGTGATTTTAGAGGCCCTGAGATAACCTCCCATTTCTGCAGGCCTCTCTGGCTTTCCTTCCTTGCCTGAAATTTCGGGAATGTTTGAACTTATTTTGTCTTTAATACAGGTCAAAATCAAAATAGTTTATAATCTTCATGAGGACAGAAATGATCCCACTCCGGTTTTAATTTCCAAGGTATAGGGTGGTGACTGATAAATGTTAATTAATATTTATTGCACAATTAGTGGGTAAATTCATGAATAGATAAATGAATGAAGACCTCATACTTATCATTCTGCCACATTTAATATAAAAAGATTTGTAAGAACCATGCATTGCACATTGAATTCACTGATGATGGAAACCGTGAATTTATTGGTGATGACAGTGAGTTGATAGGAAAATGCAGTATGAAGACATCTAGTATAGGTTGGTTTCAGTATAATGATGCTGTTATAAGGAATACAAGGAAAACCTGACCTGCATTCACTGATGACTAAGTACCTGGAAGGGTGCTTGACATCTTTAAAAAACTGCTACAACATTATGGGGCAAATGATATTATTATGATTCTAGAGGTAAATAAACTTTAATAAAGCTAAGATTCTAGTTATGTTTCTAACACATAGGTCTGCGTTAAAATGCATTTCTTTATTTTGCATATTTTAAATTTTATAAATTACTATTCCAGAAAAACAATTGCTACTGCTCTTCTCAAAGTGAAGATGGAACTCCCAGGAAAACTCTCCTGGAGCTGTCTTTATTGAATCTACCAGATGGACACATTACTCAGCCACATCCATCTTTGTTATCTCAAAGGTTTAATACCTTAACTCCTTAGCTCTCTGATATCATACTCTATTTCAATTCTATTATTGCTCAAAACTGGTCTTGTAAATTTACCTAATTAATGAGAATAATCAACTATTCATTCCGTAGAAAATTAAGAAAAAGTAAGACATTTACACCAGAAAATATAGCTCTTAAGTAAGCTGGTGGGAAAATGGTTCAGCATTTTTAAAAACATCTAATGTAGAAAATTTTAAAATTAATTAAAATATTACAACCACTTATAATTAAATAAATTGCATTTTAAGCTTAATTGAAAATTAATAATATTTTCAAGACTGTTTACTAATCACAGTACAAATAAAACATATTTGTGCAAAGTAATATTAAAGAATAATTTTATTATCAAATAGCGTAACAGAAGAAAATATAGCACATGATTATTTAGAAATAATTCCTTTAAAAAGCATCATGATGCCCTAGCCAGTTTGCACAGTGCTTAGGACATTGGCCCTCAGTCCAAAGGGTCCCAGGTTCGATTCCGGCCAAGGACTTACACCTCGGGTACAGGCTCGATTCCCGTCCCAGGTCCGGGCGGGTGCGGAAGGCGACCAATCGATGTCTCTCTCTCTCTCTCTCTTCCCCATTCTCTATGAAAAACAATGGAAAAAATGTCCTTGAATGAAGATAAAAAATAAAAATAATAATCTAAAACTGAAACTAAAAATAAAAAGCATCATGACAGTATACGGACATTTCTAAAAAGCAAGCTTATGAACTGAGTGGACATTTTCACCATGAATGTGACAAGACAGCCACAGAACTGGATTTTGCTGAAAGATCATATTGGGCTCTTATGTTGGACCCGAAATAGTGAGACAGATAGTCGTTTACCCCAGATAGTTTCAGGGTTGTATGAATGTAATTGCTCACATAAAATTTTAAAATTTGTTATGAAATTAAATTATTTCTTGGCTTTTGTAAATATATTTATTAGTACTAGGAGGAAATAACAATATTTAGGTGCAAAGCAATCTATTTTCTGAATAGAAGAGATAAAGAAAAGCCCTATTGAATAATTTTTAAAAAGCACATATCAGTAAGATTTATGCAAATAGTATTGTTTTAATTTTTCCAACAAACACCATTTTATGTCTTTCACTACAAAATTTAAAGTCATTAAAAATCAAAATAAATATTGACAATATAAAATTGCAAAAGTTAGGTATCACTATATTATTCTAAATATAGCTTTTAGATCTTACACTGCAAGCTTTATGTGTATTGCAGAATAAGGATACTTAATTTAGAGAAATAGAATAACATTTCTTTTGAATTAAATACATATTAGTTTAGAAAGGAAGACTAGATATGAAGATAAGAAAAATAAATAAATACAATACCCTCAAATTTTGGAAAACATTGTTGCTAGTAAAAAAATGCCCGAGCAAACAGACCACCCAAAAGAGGTAAAAATTATTGAAAATCAATTTGTCTGGAGGAACAGTAGTCCCCCCCTTATCCGCAGAGGATATGTTCCATAACCCCCAGTGGATACCTGAAACCTTGGACAGTACTGAACCCTATATCTATTATGTTTATTCCTATACATACATACCCATGATAAAGTTTAATTTATAAATTAGGCATCATAAGACATTAAAAATAATAACTAATGATAAAATGGAATTATAACAATATATCATAATAAATGTTATGTAAATGTGGTCACTCTCAAAATATCTTATTTTTCTGTACAGAATAGATATGCTGGAAAAAGGGATGATTCACATCCAGGGCAGGACACAGCAGGATGGCACAAGATTTCGTCACAGTACTCAGAAAGACACACAATTTAAAACTTATGAACTGCTTATTTCTGGAATTTTTCATTTAATATTTTTGGACCACAATTGACTATTTGTAACTGAACTGTGTACAATGAAAGAAGGAAACTCCAGTAAGTAAAAAATAAGTAGCATGTATATTCGATACTAAATTGCTCATTCAAAGGAGTTACAGGAATAGAGAGTGCAAACGGAAGAGTTCTGAAAATCTGGAAAACATAATTATGAGCTGTTAAAGCAAATCCTGGTAGGTCAAAATCTTAGAAAAGTTGTCACTTTTAAATAGCATTTTAATTTTGCAATGTTCTTAGAAACAATAGCTAATAGTTGGAATGAGATATAAATGAATATTATTTTCCTGAGTTTAGCCCAAACTTAATTTAATAACTGGTGACATATCAAGAATCACTTACTAGTATGCAAGTTTCTTTGGCACCTGTGTTAACCCTTCTTTATTAAAGGAAAAAACTATTATTTTAATTGAGAAGGCTTTAGAAATTACTCAGGGAAAGTTATATTATTTTTTCATTAAAAAGTCAACCGTGCTTTTCAGAAGTTAATATTTTATTATGAACCATATCTTTTATTTCAGATGAACAACTTTTAAAAAAATAACCATGATACTTCTAAGAACTGAGTCCTTGGGCCCCACTCTGCTCACCAGCACTAAGCCAAAGACACATATTTTAGGTTCTTCCATGGGTCATGCAGCATTCCAATAATAAATTCTATTATCAATATGATAGCCTCCCTGACCAATCACGACATACCCATAGTTTAAATCAAAAGGAGTTTATTGTTTTCCATTTAAATATTTAGTGGTAGGCAGTCCAAGGCTCTACAGTGTTAAGACACTGGATCTTTAATTACATTACTCTGCTGTGTAAAGCTTGCATTTGCAAAGTCATTTTATTTTCCAAGATATCTGGTCATCATCTCTATTTCAGTAAGAAAGAAAGGGGGAGGGGGGGACTTATTTTCCACCTCCTGGTCATGTGGCCACACATACCTGCTAGTGAGGGTGAGGGCCACACACATTTCACAGCCCCCCACGCTGAGCTCAAGGAAGGACACTGATGGGAACTGATATTTAAGGAGCGCAAATAACAATAATTATTCTAATAATTATTCTAATTCAGTCTCGCTGACGCCCTCTGCCCCAGTTATCTAGATCACTTCCAATACATTGGAGCCCGACAGGTGGCGCCAAATTCCCTTTTCTCAGGGTAGTTTGCTGTGCGCCTGCTCTCAGGGGCTCTCTGCACACCTGTTGCACAGGTGCCCTTCTGCGACCTTCAGTTCTAATTACCCGACTTATTTTACTTGATCAGGTGGGTGGTTTGGTTGGGAAATGTCTGTCGTATGTATCATTGCAACTTTTCTCATGCGCTGATCAAATTGAAATACTACAATAATGATATATTTGGGGGTTAACTCCTTACTAAACAGATTTCCAATGAACCCTACTCCCCCTGTCACCAGCAATTGTCTTCACTTTTATTTTCTTACCATTAAATTCCATAAATTCTTGAGCCATATAAGGATCCTGTTGTGCATACTGAATTCCTTCTCGATTTTCACAATTTTTAGCTTAGAATTTAACTTTCCTGAGGCTGCTAAATCAGTCATAACTTACACTGCCTTCCATTTTCCAAACTATTTTTGCTAATAATTTTTTGGTCGCTATGTTTTTTCTTGGAGATATGTCTCTGAAAATATTTATTACTTCTATTTAATTCAGAGTTTAATTTAAGAAATTCATAAAGATGTAGGAAATTTAAAAAGATCTGTTCAATCTACCATCTTCGAACTGAAGTTAGCTCTACTATACTGAGTTAAACTAATATATAAAATAAAAAGACTTATTCATATTTAATGTACATGTTAGCACACGGATCCTCATTAGGTTTGAATGTCACAGTTATATACAACATATATTACATGAATCAGCTGAATGGAAAGTTTTCCAGTTTACATAGAGTAGGAGAACAGAATTTTCATTTCTTATTTTATTCCAGAAGATTGTGATATATTTCTGTTTACTCATGTCCTTTTAAGTTAGTAACCAATTGCATTATCATAGATGGCAAACATATAGCTATATTAAAATTTTTCTGAGATTGAGAATTGTCAAAACCTTTTTTAAAACCACTGTGTGATTTGCTAATAACCACCTAGCAATCCTAATTTAAAAAGTTATCAAAGACAAACGTGAGTCATTACAGTTGTCCTTTATAAAAAACAAGTACACTGAATGAAGCGGTTTTCTCTACTATGACAAGTTTCTTTAGTAGATCAATTCTCCATTGTTAGGAGTGATTTTAAAATGCTTTAAGATGTTTTTGATGCCAAGGCAATAAAATCATACTTTCAATGAGACAGATAAAATGGGATCACTGGAGAAATGCGTGTGTTTGCCATGCGTTAGCTGCTCCACCAGGTCATCTGTGACAAACGCTTTCTATTTTTCTACTTCTCTGTCATTAATGTGGAGATTGTTGTCTTCTTTAGCTTCCTGAAGCATCGTAATCACAAGACATGTGCCATGACTAGTCATTCACATCAGAATCTAGGCATGAAAAATGAATTAAAACATTTTTTTTTTTGTCCTTCAGGAAGCCTTGATTTATTTGCTTCCCCTCTCTCTCTGTATTTATCTACGTATTTCTTTGTTATTTTTGAATCAGGAGAAACAAGCAAAAGAAGACATTATCATATCTCATAAGATTCAGAACTGGTCACGTAAGATCAATAGAAAAATAACCAATGAGATCGTCAAATATTACTGAACAGTCATGGTTTACCCACTGTGCAATAGGAGTTTACACTCCCAACATCAAGGAAATGCCACCCGGTCTTAAAGCAAACTGCGATGATGTATAAAGAAAATGTAGTGGAGATGGACTATTGATAAGACAAAAGATAATGTATATTATGACTACCTCACACAATTTTAAAACATAAATTAAAATATATGTATTTTTTAAACTGTGTAAGGTAGTCATAATATACATTATCTTTAGAATTGACTTAAAATGGATGGAAAATGGATGTTTTGCCTAATTTTTCATTGTGGAATTTTGACAAAAGTTATGTGCCTCCCTCATAGCAGCATCTCATAAAAATATTAAAAAGAAAAAATATTATAATGAAAATATACCTTATTAACATTAAGCACTATTATAAACTAAATATTTATGTCCCAGCAAAATTTTTATGTTGAAACCTAATCTCCAATGTGATGGTATTTGAAGGTGGGGCCTTTGGAAAGTGATTCTATCTATCGTGAGAGTGGAGCCTTTTTAAAGGGGATTAATGGCCTTACAAAAGGACCCCGGGGAACTCCCTCCCCTCTTCTGCCAGGTGACATTACAGGGAAGAGGTGGCTGTCCATGGACCAGGAAGCAGATTCTCATTAGAGCACAGCCTGCCACAGCCTTGGCGCTGGACTCCCCAGCCTCAGAGCTATGAGAAATACATTTCTGCGTGTTTATAAGCTCTGTGTTTTCTGTTACAGCAGCCCCAGCAGATTAGCACAGGCATTATGAAAAATAAGTAACAAACTCTAAAAAAGAAAACCCCTGTCTAATTGGTGGACTGGATAGAAAAAAATTGTGATTTAATTAGTACACCAAGTGCTTTATTATTATTCGCATCTATATATCCTTATGTACTATAATTTTCAGCTGGGGCAGCCATTAAGCCAAATATTAAAATAAATTGATATTCAATTTTGAGTTATCATATCCCAAAACATTTTAATAAGTTTTTAAATAATAATGAGACAGACCAATTCAACCAAAATGATTATTTAAAATGTATTAAAATACTAATAAATAATTATACACTTTCAATATTTTGATAAAATGTTATAAGAAAGATTTTGCTTTATTAAAAGTATTATAAAATAGCATTGACTTTATTGTAGAAAAGCACATTACATGGCACATGTTATTAATATCAGCTTTGGCTAAAACGAAAAAAAAGTATCTGAAGTCAAAAGTATATTGAAACATAGTTAATATTTAATGAATATTCTTAAATGAAGAGGAAGCAGTTGAACAAGTGCCTGGAAGACAAAAGCAGTAACCATACCTTGCATAGTATTAGCTACAGAAGTAAATTTCTTTTCTCTACATTATAGAAAGAATTTTTCTAAGTCACTTAAAAAAAAAAAAAAGCATTTAAAAAATAAGATATAAGTGCAATTATTAGTTCATTATTCTGTTGACTTGTTACCCTGGGTCTAAAATGAATCTTAAAAGAAATTACATTTATTAAAAGAATTACTCTAGGAGACATTTCTGATTAAATCATAACCTGTGACATTTTATGAATTATTTTTTGCTAATGAACTATGAGCTCACTTATGTATTATTAATGAATTCTATTAATATTTTTAAAAACTATTTAGAACCTAGAATATTAATTTTAAAATAAAATGTAGAATCTCAGTTTGGTATATAAGTCCTTTATTTTTATTTTATTTTTTATTCATTTATTTATAAATATATCTTTATTGATTTCAGAGAGAGGAAAGAAGAGGGAGAGAGAGAGAGAGAAGCATCAATGATGAGAGAGTCATTGATTGGCTGCCTCCTGCCCACCCCCAACTGGGGATTGAGCCTACAACCTGGGCATGTGCCCTGACCGGGAATAGAACCCCAATCGCCTGGATCCTAGGTCGATGCTCCACAGCTGAGCCACACCCAGCAGGGCTAAGTCCTTTATTTTTAATTTAAATATTTACATATATTGGCACAATGGTATATGCAATATTTCTGTTTAAAGAACATTTATTTTGAATAGCTGATCACTTTTTTCTGATGAAATGTAAAACCAAATTTCTAAATTAAACCACCAAACTAAAAACATAGAATCTTTCATTTAATAAAATAAAAACAAAGCAGAAAAGCAATGGAACAAACTGCATGATTATATCCACACTAAACATTGGATTTGATACCTTTCAATGTTGTTCACAATTACTAACCCTGGGAAGAGGGAGTTAAGTAACTGTGATACAGCTCTTCAGGGAAAGAAAGAATGCAGATCATCTCAATTTTACCTCCCTGTAAAGGAGCTAATAACTAAACTTCTAGAGATAAGCTGATAATAATTGGCTATAACAAGGATTCTCAGAGTAGTTCTGTGTACCTCTATGTCTTTATCCAACCAACTGAGAAGGTCCATGAGGTTAAAACTATTTTTATTAAAATAGTAAGGCATTATTTGTCTTTTTCATTATGTTGACATTTGCACTTCTGGGCCAGAAATAATACTGGTTAAATTGCTAGCACCTCAGCAATGGATAAAGTCAGTGGCATCAAACTCTATTAGCAGTCATGGTATTTTATACTGCTATGAATTGAAAGAAAAAATAAAGCCAGTTGCATTTAACAATGTATTTGCTGGATGTAATGGTTAATTTTTATGTTTTAGCTTTACTAGTCTATGATGCTGAAGGCATAGACCTTGCTCATACACTAGTCTAGACGTTAATATGAAGATATTTTGTAGATGTGATTAATATCTACTGTCAGTTGACTTAGAATAAAGGAGACTACCTTAATAACAAAATAAGTGGACATTATTCAATCAGACACAGCCTTAAGAGAAAAACTGAGGTTTTCCAGAGAAGAAGGAATATCGAATCAGTGCAGCATCAGAAATTCTGCCTGAGCATCTAGCCTGCTGGTTTGCCTTGTGGATGTTGAACTCAACAATGGAAACATAACTGCTTGCCTGAGTTTTCAATCTCCCACCTTCTGTACATATTTTGGACTTCCTAGCCCCCATAAATGTGTGAACCAATTTCTATAAATAAATAGATGATAGATAGGTAGGTAGATAGGTAGAAAGACAGATACATATTTTGTTTCTCTGAAGAACATTGACTATTATAGGTTTTGGTACTGAGAGTGGTTCTAGAGAAGCAGAGGCATAAGGATAAATTTTCTGAATTAGTTCTGGGATTTATAGAATTGCCTTGATTACCTGGTTGTAATTAAAGACTGATTATTTCTAATGGTAAAGAGAACACTGATTATTCATGACATGATGTGGTGATAGAGATACACAAATTTTCACTGTTGGATACTCTTAATCAAATGGTTAGAAGAGGAATGTCTTTAAGTGACCGTGTATTTGCTATCTTAGAATATATTTGTCAAATTAATGACTATAATAAGATTGGCTGTTTGCTGCTAACTGTGCTGGACAAGGTCCAAAAAAATTTTTTTAATTAAAAGGGATGAGCTTAGAGCTCCAAATCTCCTGCGTGAATGACCTGAAATCTTCTCCATCTGCCATGAAAGGAACCTTTATCTTCTGTATCCATAGAGATGAGATTTCTAAAACAAAACCCAGAGTCTCATCCTGTGAGTGGTTGAATTACAACACAAGTTGAAATCCCAACCTTACAGGCTGTCTGCTGTTGAAGTGACTGCAATGATTAAGAACGGATGTTATCCTGAAAATTGAAATGGGAACATATGAGCAAACCCAGGTATACCTGGGGACACTGAACCTAAAAATTCTGCCAAGTTCTTCTCTGAGGAGGTTAATACAGCTGGGCCAAGGAACTTATAAGTACTTCCTTTTAGGTAGTTCACTTTCAAGACACTTCTGATTCTTATCAGCACCCACCATTTCAATTCCACTTTGCTTCTTGACCTAGAACTAGACTTAAGTTCTAGTAGGACACAAAAGATGAAATACAAAGTGGGATCTATGGGTACATATACTGCACTCCCAAAGAACTGCATAAATTTTCCAATTTACATAGACAGAAATCTTAGAAATCAGTGTGGTAATGGATATTGGCTGTAGGATAACAGTGGAAGGAACATAAACTTATATCTAACCAAATTTGTTGATATGCACCCATTGAGGAGAGATTCTGAATTCAGTGTTGCATCCTGAAGTATTCAAAAGTTTCCAATGGTTTGCCTTATAAACATGCTGAAAAATAGACCAAAAGGTGGCCTATGCTAAATTATGTTGAAATGCAATGACTACCATGGTATACTGTAGAAGAAGATATCCAAAGGCTTAGGGAGATTGGAATGTTAGGGTGGATTTGTCATGTAAGACCTGTTCACCACCACCACCGCCCCCGCCAGAACACAGCTTTACCACACCTTTGAGATATATTTTGTGAGGGGAGGCCCAGCACCCTTGAAGAGAAGCTCTGTGGTTGCTTTTTCCACAGGTCAGAAATGACAGGGGAAACTGATGCCACTGAACTGAAATACTTAAACACAATGAGAATAATTACATGCCAAGGTGGAAAGGGTTAAGTGCTTAATTTCAAGCACTTAGTTGCAAATACAAAGTAGACATAGTTACTGTAATGAACAGGAAGCAAAGTCAAAGCAGTAATCAGAATAGTCTGTCTTGAAGACACCTATGGTACCGGCTTGTTGATCACAGTATCCCTAGGAGAAAAATAGATGGGTAGTATAATAATTCTTACTTGAGCTATGTGAGCGAGAGCTCTCGGTCCAGTAAACAAAAGTTTAAGTTAAATCACCAAAACAGAGTCATGTTCCCTCAATCCATCCTAGACTTGAGCCTGTTTACAGACCTGGAATTCCTTGAATAAAGGGGGGGAGGGAGGTTGTTGATCCTTAGAGGAAGGATCCCAGTACACAGCAAAAATTCATGTCATTAATGTTTTTTTTCATCCTTCCCCAGAGGGGTCTACACCCTGTTGCTCAGAATGCTTTGATTTGGGGAAAAAGATTTAGTCTTTCAGGGAGTTGCTGGACACGTACTCTGAACTGACACTTCTTCCAGAAGATTTGAAATACCACCGTGGTTCACCAGTCAGAGAGAAGATTAAGGACGCCAGGAGGTTAATAGATTTTTATCTCTAGTTAGTTTCATAGTCTGTTCCTTGGGTCCCCATGCCTACTTGTTGGTTATTTACCCAATTCCAAAATGCATAATTGGAATATACATACTCAGAAACTGGCAGAATCCCAGCATTTGGCCCATGACCTGTGTGTGAAGGGAGGGCTCTTACCGGGGAAAAAGGCCGTGTGGAAACCGCCAGAACTGCCAACAGTAAACCAAAAACAATATCACAATCCTGGAAGGATTGCTGATTTGGGCTGCCATCAAAGACTTGAAGGATTCAGGGATGGTGATTTCTATCATATCTCCATTCAATATATTTATTTGGCCTGTGCAACGGATAGTTGAATAAAGTGAGAGAAGGAAATAAAGTAGGACAAGTTTGTTGGGAAAATACTATGAGTATATAATTTTCTATTGCTGCATGTCAAATGACCATGAACTTAACAACTTAAGACAACATATATTTATTATCTCACAGTTTCCATGCACCAGGATTATAGGACATTTTCACTGGATACTCTGTCCAAGCTGTTACCGTACTGAAATCAAGGCATAAGACAGAGCCATGATGTCATCTGAGGCTCAAAGTTCTTTTCCATTTTCACTGGTTATTGACAGAATTAAATTAGTTTTGGAGTAGGACTGAGGGTTGTGTTTTCTTGCTAGCTCTCAACTGGGGTTGTTAAGGGCTCCTAAAAACCTCTAACAGTTCCTGCAACATGTCTCTCTCCACATATCATGGCAGGTTGCTCCTTCAATGCTCATTTCAGTTCTCCCTGACCTTTTTAAAGGGTTTACCCAAGATAATGTTCATTTTGAATGCACTCAAAGTCAATTGATTAGGGATGATAATTGCTTCTGCAAAATTTCTCTGCCATATAAGGTGCTACAATTATGCTAGTGATGTCTGTCCCATCATATTCATAAGTCAAATTGATACCCAATAGGAGGGAATTGTGCAGAGCATTTGCAACAGAAGATATGAATTTCAAGGCTTCCTGAAATGTTGTCTATCACAGAGACTGAGTATTTGGCTGAGTATTTAAAACAATGTGTGTCACTAATAAAAACCAACTTACTTTTTCAAAATAGGAATCGAATAAAAGGAAAGAGAGCACTTTAACAATTTTTTGAAGACATATTTGGAAGTGTGAGATACCTGAGGCATTCAGTTCAGAATGATAAATTAATACATTATTATCTAGAAAATCCTTTAAAAATGAAGTAATTGTGACCTGAATTGAGATTACTTACCTCATAAATGATGTAGACTAATTAAGGAACTTGAATAGCATTTCTAAGAAGGGGTGTGAATAAAGAAAAACAATAAAAGATAAATAGGTTATCCAAGACTGAGTGCCTGGGAAAGGCAATATAGAAGAGAATGCTAGTTTTGAATGATGATTACTTTTCTATCAGTGATTTAAAATGATCATAAAAGTATGGATTAAAACAATAAACTTATCATTTCAAAGGTCAAAAGTCCAAAATTAGTCTTACTAGGCTAATGTCAAGACCTCAACATGGATGTGCTATTTCTGGATTCTCAAGGGGAGAATCTGTGGTCTTGTGTTTTCCATCTTCTATAGGTTTCCTTGGTTTAAGACTCTCTTCATCCATTTTCAAAGCCAAAGGTAGTTTGAGATCTTACCACATTTATTTATTCTTACCTCTCCTGCTTCCCTCTTTCAATTTAAAGGACCCTTAAAAGTACATTAAGCCACTTGAATATTTACACATAATCTCATTATAAACTCAGCTGTTTAACAATCTTAATACCATCTGTAATCTTAAATCCCCTTCACCATAAAAAACAACATCAACAGCTTCAGATTAAGATGTGGACGTTTTTCCAGATCCATTATTTTCCCTACCACATGAATAAAGAAGAAGCCATTCAAATGATAAATATTTTGGTTTATTACACTTATTTTAGTCATTCTATTTTATCTCCATGGCACTACAAACTTTATTGCCACTCATCTTAATCTGTATTTGTCTGTCTAAATTGTTTTGCTTCATTTTAATAGATCCAACACATTTATCCTAGATAAACATTTATAATATCAATCCCTTAATATTAAAACCAAATGCAAAAAAAACACTTCAAGGTCTAATTATTGAGTGCTGAATAGATAATGAAATTCAACTAAAGTATTAAATGCCCTTCACAATATTATTTGATTTTTTGTAGTTATTCTCACAGAGCCTTTACATTAATAAAAAATATTGCATATCAAATTTAGAATATTTTCATAAGTTTTTAAACTGAGTGAAGTATTGGAGCTACAAGTTTTTATTTTGTCAACATAAGATTATTTTTGTACATCACTGAGAGTAAAATGTTGAACTCTTATGTAAGGTCTGTGGACACCACAGATGTTAGCCAGTGAATTTTTAATGTTTTTTTGCATGTGAACAGCTCCACACACAAAAATAAGAGTGCCACATTAACATTTATTATTTCTTCAAGGTTAAAAAGAAAACAGTCAAGTCTATAACTATTGTAGATTAGAAGTAATGTGTTACTAAAAACCTCTTAACATCCTCAACTTTATTTTCATAGATTTCCAAAAACACCAAATTTAAAATTTTGAAATGTCAATGGGTGACATTCATCTTAAAAGAAAAATGAGAACACTCTTGTTTGCTATCAAAATGACTTTACTATTATTATTATTCTTATTACTCTTGAACTAGAGAAAAATATTTTATGGTGGACTTCAAGGGACTTTTTTTTTTTTAAATCTGGTGATTTTTTTTGTGTTTGTCAATCCACTTTTTAAATGGTTGGGAAATATGTGGTTTAGTTTAGTTATATATAGGGGTCTCTTAGAGAATTCATAGGAATCTAGGAAAATAAACAATCTAGGATCATAGAGACAAGAAGTTAAAGAATTATAGAGATGAATTAATCTTATACTCTTCTTTTTTTCTTTTCTCACTTCTCCTCCTCACATTCATAATTTGCTTTTTTCTGTCCTCCCCTGTTCTTTTTTCTCTTTCCAACTCTTCCTGCTTTTCTCTCTCCTTCTTTACTTCTACAAGTCATACAAACACGACTTCCTAACCCTATCCAGAATCCTCATAGTTTTATTTTGTACATGGTCCAAAGTAGCTCAAGACTGATTCATAACTTACTTTGAACACATTCATTAATTTAATACTTTTGTTCCTCTGTTATATTTTTGTTATTATTGAAAGGTTTTAACATAATTTAATGAAGCAAGAATAGATTCCTGTTTTCATGAATCTTATATTCCAATGAAGAGAAACAAGTAGTAACAATACACCATGAAGAGTGAATGATATACTATGTAAGGAAGTAATGAACACTGTAAAAAAGCTAGAAAATATACCCTTCTCTATTTTCAAATTATTTTTTTCTCTTTACAGTGAATATATTCTTTATATTAGTCATTTCATTTACTCCAAGAGAAATGGCATGTCCATGACCATGGATGCATAGCCTAAACACAGCATGCCCTATTATTTCATGAATCTTGGTAACTACTAAGGGAATGAATTCAGACATCAGCTTTAACATTCCAATCTCTGTCTGAGCTGGGAAGTGGATTATATTTCTACATTTTTATTGATTTTTTTTTGTGTGTGTGTGTGGGAGCATCCCCGTAACTCACTTCATTTCTTCCTTTATCCAAAAAATGTTCCTGAAATGAGTACCCTATGTTGGGTTCATTTTTGCCCAATCATCAAGTCTTATTTGTAGGATAGCATAGTAAATCCATTGGCTAGAGCCCAAGAGTCTGTAAAAATCCAAATGATCCCCTAAAAATGGGAGCATAATTTTATTCCATTATTAAATATACAGCTTGTATCTCTGCCCAATGCACAGACTTGCCTTAACATTCTTCCATCAAGTTTTATTGCATGCAGTCATAACGGTGCTGATTTCAAAAGAACAACCTGGTATTCAATCTGGACACCCTCATCTATGAACCAGGCAGTTCATTTTGTCTTGGATGGGAGAGAATCATAGAATTCAGACCACACAGCAATGGCATTGGGGATGTACTTGGAAGGCTCTATGATTGGCATTTATGGGCAGTGGATGCACTATATGCATTACTCCATGAACTTTATTATTAGTATGCTCTTGAATATACCATTTGAACACAATGGATGAGCTTTGGTGTGCTGCTCCCTGACTACTTGAATGCTCCTCTGACATTACCCAACATACTATTGGGAATGTCTGTGCTCAGAATTATCTGATGCCCTTCAGAAGTGTGGACAGTTTTGACAAATGACCAATAGTAAACTAGCAATTATCTTTCAAATGGCCAATTCCAAGTCCAAAATCCAAGAGCAGCACTATTTTTTAAAAAATTCCCATCTGGATGTTTTGAATGCAAATACTTGAAATACTATCTGAGCTGTTGGACCACAAGTTCCTAGTGGAATTGCCTATACCACCACTCTGTAAATTATTTAATGCTTGTCTCGGCCCCACTCAGATTCAGATCAGTTTCTGAAGACTCTGTGGACTCTGTGAATGGGATCCAACAGGATTTCTATTTAAGAAATATGATTTTGCCAAAACCCAATGAAACTGGGTAGCCTCTGAACTTCTTGAGTATTGACAGTGTCTGTCCAAGGTAGTAACATATTCCTCACAATTTGAGGACTATTCCTGATTACTCAAGACCGACTAATTCCCAGGGTTTTTATAAGTTGATTTGGAACTTGAATTTACTTGAAGTCCTCAGCAGGCCTCTATTTGTCATAGCAGTGACTAAGGTACTTAGCTTTTCCTGAGCTTCTTCCTCTAAGAAGGCAACTATCATGATATAATCAATGTAGTGCAATAACTTGTATTAGTGATTATCAAGTCCAAGCCTGCCTACATAGATTATGACAATATCCTGATGACTTCAAATATCTCTGTAGCAAAACAATGAATGCAAAATGGTTTTCATTCCATGACAATGAAATCTCTGAATGATTACACTGCAAGATTGAGATTTTTTTTTTAATTACAGTTTACATTTAATACTATTTTGTATTATTTTGAGGTGTACAGCATAGTGATTAGACAGTCATATACTTTACAATTGTTCCTCTTGAGATTTTTTTTTAAAGGCAATGAATCCAAGTTTATGATATCTGCAATCATTAAAATTATAACTTCAATATGCTTTCTTTTTCCTAAATATAGAGGAGTCAAACAATAGCCTCTGTGTGAATACAAAAAAAGAAAAAAGAAAAAAAAAGAAAATCTGTTCACTCTATAAAGATATAAACCAGGAGGATTTTTAGAAAAACATATATCTTTGGTGAAAAATGCATATATTTCTGCAAATCTAGGACCTAACACTGGAGCTTACATATATTTAGTACTTTCAGAATATCTTTTATTATTTGAATGCAAATAATGATTTTAACAAGTTAATTTTGGAATTACACTTTGTAGGGTAGGGAAAGGAGTAAAGAAAATCACAAAATGTATGTCATTTTAACAGTCTGTTTTATAGAATCTTTCTGCTTAACTACACTGCCTCTCACAAACACCTCTCACATGGCTCCTTCTGTCCTGAGCAATACTGGTGGTTGATGGATTAATAAAGATGTGCTGAGCTGTATAAAACCTGTCAAACTGAAAATCACATGCCAACTGCTGTCTCCTTTGTACTCAGGATTTAAACTATGTTCTGTGCACAGCAAAACAGTCTCCAAATAAATATATTACCATACTGGAGGCAACATTACATTTCTAAGGTGTTTCTGTCTTTTATTATTGAGGCAAAGCCTTCAAATTTCCCTTCTTTTTTAAAAAGTTAATATTCTAAAGAAAACTGAAACAGTGTAGTTTAATTTTGAAAATCATCTTCTCTGAACTTTGCAGAAATCCAACCTTTATAGTTGTCATAAAGCTAGTATTAAAATATGTGAATATATTAGCAGTGTCCTAGAAATAACAAATAAAATTCATTCTATGTTATATTAAATATAATATAAGAAGTCTCAGCAGGCACCAAAGTAATTGACTATATGATCATAGGCTAATATAAGTAACACCCATTATTTATGTACTGGCACATGTACAATGTCAAATTGTCCTCTGAAAGTAGTTTTTCCATAGTTCAATCAGTTTCTTCCTTCTTTCATGGCCTCTAAATGTCAGAATTTTATTACTATCATCTTTTGTTGTAGTTGTTTCTTTGACCAAGAATATAAAAGCAGCAAAACCATTGGCTGTGAAAGAGCAGAAGAGGAGTGCGCTTTCCTCCAGCCTTTGGCAGAGCAGATGGGGGATCCAGAGCTGGGAGGGTAAGAGCTTGAAGTTGATTTGGACAATTAAGCTTTGATGTTACACTTGTCTATAAGTCTGTTTCGTTTCTCATATTTTATTGTTTTTTTAAATGACTATTTTACAGTTTTAGATTTATTTTAAAAAAAATAGTACAGAGAGCTCCCATATCTCTCACACCCAAGTTTATGCTATTGTTAAAATCTCATATTAGCATGACACATTTGTCACATCATTGAACAAATATTGATAAATTATTATTAACTAAAATCCATACTTTATGGAGGTTTCCTTGGTTTTACCTCCTTTCCATTTTTTTCTCCTTTGTGATACCATCAGGTCTCCTTAGAGACATTTATCATATCTTCTTTTCCTCTTTGTGATGACCCTGACATTTTTGGGAGGCACTGATCAGTTTTATTTTGGTTGCCTTCTTTGGTAGAATGCTTCCTCAAAACTGGAATTTTTCTGATGTTTTTGGCATGGTTACACTGGGGTTATGAGTTTAACAGAGTAAAACCATAGGAGTAAAGTGCCATTTTAGTCATATATATCTATTGGGAAAATACTGTCACCGTGATTTATCTCATTTGATGTTGACCTTGATCCCTTGATTGATGTAGTGTTTGTCAGCTTTACTTTTTCACACTTTCCATGTACCCTTTGGAAGGAAGCCGCCATGCACAGCCTACACTTAAGAAGAGGGAATTATGCTCCTCCTACTTTAGGGCAAAGTATTTACACACAGTATTCAAATGCTTCTGCATGGAAGATTGTTCTGTGCTTACTCTTTTATTTATTCAGTCATTCATTTATTTCAATATAGACTCATGGATATTTATTTTATATTCTGGCATATAATCCAATGCAATCTTGTGTGTTTTTGTTTGTTTGTATTTGCTTAAATTTTTCCAGTTTTTGCCAATGGGGATATTTTTGTTTGGCTCTTCTTTCCCTTTGGCATATCTTCATCTATATGGCATTTGTTTTCTGTATTTTTCTTCCTTCTTTCCTAGTTCTTCTTTGCTTTCTGACTCTACAAGATGTTCCAGGCTCATCCTCTATGTTGCATTACCCAGTCCTAAAGTCAACTACTTCTTGCCCGGCTGGGCGTGGCTCAGTGGTTGAGCATCAACCTAGCATCCAGGCGATCAGGGTTCAATTCCTGGTCAGGGCACATGCCCAGGTTGTGGGCTCGATCAATGACTCTCTCATCACTGATGTTTCTATCTCTCTCTCTCCCTCTCCTTTCCTCTCTCTGAAATCAATAAAGATATATTTAAAAAACAACAACAACATCTACTTCTCCCAGGAACTCTGATTCCTGTTATCGAAGAATGGTAGGAGAAACCAAGATGCGAGTGCTATGTGTGCTTGTGGCTAGTGGGCAGTCTTTACTTTCAGGGATTCTCAGGTGGCACAGCAAGGCAATGTGTGTGTGTAAACAAACCTGCGGATATATACATATTTATAAATATTTTAATGTGACCATCTACACTTTAAGCTAAACATGTGTTCATACCGATATCTCCAACCTTAATCCATTACCACATGGATCACCATAGCCTCCTTCCCTTGCTTATCTATAAATTCCCACTCCAATAGTGAGAAAACTGGCTACCATGAACCACTCTCTACTAACTTCATTTTCTAATTTGAGGATACACTTATAGCTATATTAGAAGTATTAATTTCTACTCTCATAGAGAAAACAGTTTGAGTTAAAATATGGTGTTTATGTGCACATCAGTTTGCCTTTAGTACTATAGACATTTCTAATATCTCTAGAAATATTAGAAATGTTAGCACCATTTCCTTCTATCTGCTTCAGCAAAGTTGCTGCATCCATTTGTAATACAGTTAGATCCTCTGTCACAGCCTGCGTTCTTAGCTACATTCCCCAAAATCTTATAAGAATTTTTGTAAAATTCCTTTTTTTTAATTTTTTTCTCATTTTATTCATTTATTCAGTTTATCCAGAAATACTATGAGAACAAACATATTCTCAGTATTAAAGCTCTGAACAGTAAGATGACACTGGTTTCTTTCTCCTCCCCCCCTTTTTTTAAAATTTCTTTATCTTTATTGTTGAAAATATTACAGATGTCCCCTTTTTATGCCAACTGAATTGATTCCCTCCACCCCACAACCATCCCACCCCCAAGCTTTCTCCATACCAATGTCTGTGTCCATGGGGTTTGCTTATAAACATATAAGTTCTTTGATTAATCTCTCCCCACCCATTCACCCCTTCCCAGCTTCCCTCTGAGATCCCTCAGTCTGTTCCATGCTTCTATGTCCCTGGATCTATTTTGCTCATCAGTTTATTTTGTTTATTATATTCCACATATCAGTGAGATCATGTGGTACTTGTCTTTTTCTGGCTGGCTTATTTCACTTAGAACAATACTTTCTAGTTCCCTGCATGCCGTACCAAAGGATAAAAGATTTTTATTCTTTACAGCTGCGTAGTACTCCATGGTGTAAATGTGCCACAGATTTTTTATCCACTCATCTACTGATGGGCACTTGGGATGTTTCCAGATCTTAGCTATTGTAAATTGTGCTGCTATGAACATAGGGGTGCATAAGCTCTTTGTGATTGGTGTTTGGGGTTCCTTAGGATATATTCCTAGAAGTGGGATCACTGGGTCAAATGGCAGGTCTCTTTTTAATCTTTTGAGGAATCTCCATACTGCTTTCCACAGTGGCTCCCCCAGTCTGCATTCCCACCAGCAGTGTAATAGGGTGCCCTTTTCTTCACACCCTCGCCAGCACTTGTCCGTTGATTTGATGATGGAGCCATTCTGACAGGTGTGAAGTGATACCTCATTGTGGTTTTAATTTGCATCTCTCTGATGATTAGTGACATTGAGCATTTTTTCATATGTCTCTTAGCCATTTGTATGTCCTCTTTGGAGAAGTGTCTATTTAGGTTCTTTACCCACTTTTTACTTGGATGGTTTGTTCTCCTTTTGTTAAGTTGTATGAGTTCCTTATATATTTTGGATATTAACCCTTTATCCGATGTGCAGTTAGCAAATTTGTTCTCCCATACAGTGGGCTCCCTTTTCGTTTTTTTGATGGTTTCTTTTGCTGTGCAGAAGCTTTTTATTTTGATGTAGTCCCATTTGTTTAGTTTCTCCTTAGTTTCTCTTGCCCAAGGAGATGGATCAGCAAGCATATAGCTACAAAAGATGTCTGAGATTTTGCTTACTATGTTTTCCTGTAGGATTTTTTATGGTTTCATATCTTACATTTAAGTCTTTTATCCATTTTGAATTTACTTTTGTGTATGGTGTAAGTTGGTGATCTAGTTTCATATTTTGCATGTGCCTGTTCAATTTTCCCAACATCATTTATTGAAAAGGCTGTCTTTACTCCACTGTATGTTCTTGCCTCCTTAGTCAAATACTAATTGACCATAATGGCATGGGTCAATTTCTGGGTTCTCTATTCTGTTCCACTAATTGATATGTCTGTTCTTGTGCCAGTACCAGGCTGTTTTGATTACACTGGCTTTGTAGTATAACTTGATATCTGGTATTGCGATCCCTCCTACTTTGTTCTTCTTTCTCAAGATTGCTGTGGCTATTCGGGGTGTTTTTTGGTTCCATATAAATTTTCAAAGAGTTTGCTCTAGATCTGTGAAATATGCTATTGGTATTTTAATAGGGATTGCATTGAATTTATAGATTGATTTGGGGAGTATGGACATTTTAATGATGTTATTTCTTCCAATCCATGAACATGGCATATTTTTCCATTTGTTTCTCTCTTCCTCTATTTCTTTTTTCAGTGTTCTGTAGTTTTCCGAGTAAAGGTCTTTTATATCTTTAGTTAAGTTTATTCCTAAGTATCTTATTTTTTTGATTGCAATGGTAAATGGTATTGTTTTTTTCGTTTCTCTTTCTGAGAGTTCATTATTAGTGTATAAAAATGCCATTGATTTCTGGGGGTTAATTTTGTATCCTGCTCCCTTGCTGAATACATTTATTAAATCTAGTAGTTTTTTGGTGGAGTCTTTAGGATTCTCTATGTACAATATCATGTCATCTGCAAATAATGACAGTTTTGTTTCCTCCTTTCCAATTTGGATGCCTTTTATGTTTTCTTCTAGTCTGATCACTGTGGCTAGGACTTCCAGAACTATGTTGAATAAGAGTGGGGAAAGTGGACATCCCTATCTTGTTCCTGTTCTTAGGGGAAATGGTTTTAGTTTTCGTCCATTAAGTATGATGTTGGCTGTAAGTTTGTCATATATGGCCTTTATTATGTTGAGATATGATCCCTCTATTCCCACTTTGCTGAGAGTTTTTATTAAAAAAAATAGGTGTTGGATTTTATCAAATGCATTTTCTGCATCTATTGATATGATCATGTGATTTTTGTCTTTCAATTTGTTTATGTGATGTATCACGTTTATTAATTTGTGAATATTGTACCAGCCTTGCATCCCTGGAATAAATCCCACTTAGCCATGGTGTATGATCCTTTTAATATATTGCTGGATCTGATTTGCTAATATTTTGTTGAGGAATTTAGCATCTTTGTTCATCAGTGATATTGGCCTGTAATTTTCTTTCTTTGTAGTCTCTTTATCTGGTTTTGGAATTAGGCTAATGCTGGCCTCATAAAAAGAGTTGGGAAGTGTTCCTTCTTGGATTTTTTGAAATAGTTTGAGGAGGATAGGTGTTAACTCTTCTTTGAATGTTTGGTAAAACTACCCTGTGAAGCGATTGGGGCCAGGGCTTTTGTGTGCTGGGAGCCCTTTGATGACTGCTTCAACTTCATCAGCATTTATTGGCCTATTTAGACTTTCTGACTCTTCTTGATTGAGTTTTGGAAGGTTGTATTTTTCTAGGATTTCATCCATTTCATCCAGACTGTCCAGCTTGGTGGCATATGGTTGTTCATAGAATTTTCTTACAGTCCTGTGTATTTCTGTTGGGTCAGTTGTTATTTCACCTCTTTTGTTGCTGATTTTGTTTATTTGGGTCCTCTCTCTTTGTTTCTTGATGAATCTGGCTAAAGGTTCATCAATCTTGTTTATCTTTTCAATGAACCAGATCTTGGTTTCATTGATGTTTTGTGTTTTTTTTTTTAGTCTCTATGACATTTATTTCTGCTCTGATATTTATTATTTCTTTCCTTCTACTTACTCTGGGCTTTTTTGGTTCTTCCCTTTCTAAGTTTTTAAGTTGCAGCATTAGACAGCCTATTTAGAAGTTTTTCTTGTTTTTTGAGGTAGTCTTGTATTGCTATTAACTTCCTTCTCAGGACTGCTTTCATTGTGTCCCATAGGTTTGGAATTGTGTGTTCATTTTCACTTATTTCCAGGAAGTTTTTTCTTTGTTTCTAGATCTCTTTGGTAACCCATTCATTGTTTAAAAGCATGCTTTTTAGCCTCCATGTGCTTGAATGATTTTAGTGTTTTATTATGATGGATTTCTAATTTCATGCCATTGTGGTCTGAGAAGATGCTTGATATGATTTCAATCTTCTTGAACCCGTAGAGACTTGTTTTGTGTCCTAATATGTGGCCTGTCTTTGAGAATGTCCCATGTGAACTTGAGTAGAATATGTATTCTGCAGCTTTGGGGTACAATGTTCTGTAAATGTCAATTAAATCCATCTGGTCTAGTGTGTCATTTAGGGTCACTGTTTCCTTGATTTCTTGTCTGGAAGACCTATCCAGTGAAGTCAGTGGGGTGTTAAAGTCCCCTAGTATGACTGTATTGCTGTTGATCTCTCCCTTAAATTCCTCTAGAAGATTTTTTATAAATTTAGGTGCCCCTATATTGGGTGCATATATGTTTATCAGGCTTATATCTTCTTGTTGGATCGATCCTTTTTGTATTATGTAATGACCTTTCTTGTGTCTCGTTATGGTCTTCATTTTGAAGTCTATTTTGTCTGATATGAGTATTGCTACCCCAGCTTTTTTTTCATTTCTATTTGCATGGACAACTTTTTTCCATCCCTTCACTCTCATCCTGTGTGAGTCTTTTGTTCTGAGGTGAGTCACTTTAGACAGCATATAGTTGGGTCATGTTTTTTTATGCATTCAGTCATACTATGTCTTTCTATTGGGACATTTAATCCATTTATATTTAAGGTTATTATTGAAAAGACTTATCTACTGCCATTTTGTTTGTTTGTGCCTATGTTTCTCATTCTCTTTATTTCTACTTCTAATTATAGCAGTCCCTGTAATGCTAGTTTTGTAGTGATAAATAAAGTCTTTTAGCTCTTTTTTTTTTTTTTTGGTCTGGGAAGCTCTTTAATTCACCATCTATCTTAATTGATAATCTTGCTAGATTGAGTAGTCTGTTTCAGATCCTTGTTTTGCATTATCTTAAATACTTCATGTGATTTCCTTGTGGCCTGTAGAGTTTCTGATGAGAAGTCAGATGACAGTCTTATGGGGGCTCCTTTTTAGGTAACAGATTGCTTTCCTCTAGCTTCCTTTAAGATTATCTCATTGTCTTGAATTCTTGACAGTTTAATTATGATATGTCTGGGTATCAGCCTCTTTGAATTCTTCCTGCTTGTGACTCTCTGTGCCTTTTGAACTTGTGTGGAATTTTCCTTGACCAAGTTAGGGAAGTTTTCTGCCATTATTTCATCAAATAGGTTCTCTAACTTCTGCTTACTCTCGACCTCCTCTGGCACTCCTATAATAAAAAAATTGTTACCTTTCATGCTGTAACCACAGCTCCTTAAAGCTGTCTTCCTGTTTTTTAATTGTTTTTTTTGTTTTTGAGTCTCTGATTGAATGATTTTATCTACCCTGTCTTCTAATTTACTGATCTGATTTTCAACTTCCTGTAATCTGCTACTTATTCCTTCCAATGTATTCTTTATTTCTGCTATGTCATTCTTCATTTCTGACTAGTCATTTTTCATAGTTTCCATATCTTTTTTCATGCTGTGGAGCATTCTTACGATCACTATTCTGAACTCTATATCTGAGAAATTGCTTATCTCCATTTCATTTGTCTTTCTTACTGGAGGCTTCTCTTGTTCTTTCATTTGGGGCTTGTTTTTTGGTCTCTTCATTTTCGCTACTTTATTGGGTTTGTTTTTAAGTGTTAAGTAGGTCTCCTAGGACTCTCAGTCTTTCTGGAGGGTCTTTGGTACAGGCCAATGGCAGACACAGTTTGTGACTGGCTCTGAGTACCCTGTTTGGAGGTATCAACAACCCCAGGCTGGAGGTCTCCACTGTTGAGTCTTGTCGGGTTTGGACATGGCCAAGATGGGGACCAAAGTTTGCTTTTCTAGGGCCCAAGTCCTGAAGCAGATCAAGCAGACTCAAAGCACCCTGAGGTTTGCCTCTGCCTGCAGACTGATTAACCTGATTCTCTTAATGAGCCTCAGGCTGTAGAAGTGCCACAGGGTGGGATGCCTGGTTGTTATCAGTCTCTTAACAAGCCTAAGGCTGTAGAAACTCCTCTGGGCAGGGTGAGAGGCTTTCCAGCAGGGTGGGGCAATTGCTTCCCCCCTCAGGCAAAACCCGAAAATTCACTGTCCCAGAAAGATGTCTCCCACAGTCTGGGGGAATGAAATGGCACAGGAACCCAGATGGGCATCACCTGATCTCACTCTCCAGGGCCCATAACCCCAGACTCTCCCCACACAACTTCAATCCACTCTTCTCTTCCTCCGCAGGAGCCCAAGGTGAGTGGCTGCACACGAAACTTTGTGTTTTGGCTTTTTAAGAGGGGCCTGCAGTTTCAGCATCCCCTCCCTGGTAGGCCTAAATCCAGGTGCTTTTCACAGCCAGATGCTATGTGGCCACCTTTCTCAGTTCTGTGGTCTTGGCTGGGAAGTCCAACCTGGGGTTTAGGCCCCAGAGTCCTCAGTGGTAGCCCCCCACAGCTGAGATCTCCCTCTGGCCCTTCAGCTGCTGCCTGTGGGAGCCCAGCCAGCCCTCTTGCCTCCTCATTTTCAGCCTCTGTGTGGTCTCCCCTTTTTCTCCTTAGTTATGAGGGTGCTCTATAGCTTCTCTTCAGTTGGTTTTCAGGATGGTTTTTCTATGTTTTACTTGTAAATCCAGATTGGTCCTGGGAGAGTGTCAGTGTGACTTCCACTCAGTCCACCACCATCTTGGATCTCTTCTCTGTAAAATGCATTTTTTAAAACATACATTAAAATTTACTTCCTGTGGGATAAAGTTCTTTTTGGTCTTGACAAATACATAATGTTTTGTATCCACCAATACAGTATCGTATAAAAGACTTTCACTAACCTAAAAAAATTCCCTACACTTCATGTATTTCACCTTACCTATATCCCCAACACCTGTGACAACTAAGCACTGATCTGGTTACTGTATTTATAGCTTTGACATTTCCAAAATGTCCAATGTTTAGAATCATAATGGCTTTTTTCACTTATCAATATTTGTTTAAGGTCCATTAATATCTATTCATGTTTTAATAGCTCATTTCTTTTCATTGCTGAAAATATGCCATAGTTATTTTATCCATTTGCCTATTGGATTGCTTCTTATTTGCTTTTATTCACATGCAGATTTTTGTGTGAACATAGATTTCAAATCAGTTGGGTAAATACTTAGAAGCACTATTATTGGCTCATATGGTAAGACTAGGTGTAGGTTGGTAAAAAGCTACCAAATTATCTTCCCAAGTGAACTGTATTATTTGTCATCCCCACTAGCAATGAATGCGAGTCCCTGTTGCTCAGCATCCTTGCCAGCAGTTGCTATTGTTGTCGCTTTTTAAAAAAATGTATTTTGTCCATTCTAATAGGTTTGCAGTGGTATTTCGTTGTCCTCTGATGGGATACCCTGGAGGTTTTAACTCTCAGAGTTGTCCACACAATTCAGTATGAGCCTCCTCCAGCAATTCACAAATTATAGTTCAGGTTTGCCTACCATGGCACTGGCTCCCTCAGCAGTTTCCACTTGAGGCTCTGCTCTGCATTTCTCCACCTGCTTCTCTAATCTTGATGCATTCATTTGCTCTGTGTCTCACCTCTCTTAAGGATCCAAGAAATGTTTATTTTAAATTCTGTTCAGCTTCTTATTCATTGTTAGGATGGATTGGGGACTTCCAAGCTCCTTACATTTGGAACTGCAAGCCAGAGTGTTTTTCTCATTTTTAAATGTAATTTTTATGAAGAAGAGTTGCAGGATTTTTGAAAGATATTTTTCCCCCCTCATCAGGTTATAAACAATTGGTCTTTTTCATGTATTTTATTTTATTTTCCTTTATTTTATTATTTTTTTATGTTGGTTTGGGTGATCTGGTGATTATTTTCAATTTAACTTGTTACCTGTTATTTTTAATAAATTGTCCCCAAATGTCCTACTAGTTATTTAACTATAAATATGTTCTATTTCTTGGATTTGTTTTGTGGCTTGTTCCCTCTCCCTCACCTTCTCTCTTCCCCTCTCTTTTGTGATCATTTAAATTTGTGTCTTTTCTTTTTGAACTCTGTAAGACTTTCTTTAGAGTTTCTTTATGCAATAACTGAAGTGAATATTCTTTAAGAAATTTCTATCTCTTTATATTATCTTTAGATAATACCAATATAGTCATAGGTTTTAATTTGATATCCATATTTTACATGTTAATTTCAAATACTTCAAACATAAATTTTTTTCTTCATATGGTAGTTTTGTTTTAACTTAATAGATTTTGTCTCCAAGCCTGCATATTCTTGTTTTATATATTCTATACCCTGTTGTTTAGGTAATTCATCTACTATGGACATTTTTATTCTTATTCCACTATGTAACTCATTATTTTGAATTATATCATGTCTTTAAAGGTTTTGTTTGCAAAAGTAAATGTGCTAGCATAGGATAAAGGCTGATGACATGAAAATATCAGGATACAGGCTTTATATAATTAATTATTAAAAATTTTTGCAAGAGAAAGAACTAATACCATATATAGATATATTTTTATGTGTACTTTAAAAAACAACCCACTCTGATCATAATAAGTGATGGGTAAGTAACAGGAAATGAGAACAGAAAGTTAATGAAATGGTGCATTTTAGTATTTTTAGGATTTTTGAGGACACTGAAAAGGAAATTGCTAATTAATCATTCCATATTTTACAAAGTCACTGATCAATAAAGTGCAGATAAGAATAATTACATATTTGATCAACTTAGCAAATTTAAAAAATATATCATACACCAGCTTGGTAAGAATATTGGACAGGTGTCTCTTCAAATGCTTTTTAAATTGAAATTTAAAAGAATTTTATTCTATTTATTAATAATCTTACAAGTCTTTATGCTTCATGATATAATAAGCACCTTCTGGAATTCTGGTATAAAATAATTTCTCATATATACTTCATTTATTTGTAAAATTTTATCACAGATTTATTTAGAGTAGTTGAACATTAGAAAAAATAAATATAGCAAAAAAGAAGTTTATAAATAGATTATGATCATTAGATTTTTAAAAATCTTAATAAATAACATCTTCATTCCCACCAGAATTGGAAACCAATTGAGAAATATTACCAGAGACAGTCAAATGGATATCAAAATTATCTCTTTATTAAAAATAAAGTTGTTTGGACAATAGGGCTTAGGTTCAGGAAACTTAAATGAAACAACTTTGTTTGCTCAGGCAGTGTCTTACACTTTTTTGGCTTCTACAGAAAAGGGGCTGGCCTTTTTATTTCATGTAAATGAGAAAATTGCAGATATATTATGTGTAGGCAGGTAGATATCGAAAGATATCCCATAAGTTGCTGAACCACACTGTCCCTGTTCATTTTCAATCTCAAATTTATTAATTTGTGGAAGCAAAAAGTGAAGAAAGGTACCATAATAGGGATTCCTCCTGTCGAGAAACATGAAACCAGGGGATAATGGGACATCCCCAAAATACTAGTATATCTTGTAGTACTTATAGAATGAAACCTGCTCTAAGTCATAATTAAATATAGGGAACATTTTCACCTCATATTAGTATAATGCACAGCAAAAACTAAAAGCATTGAATTGAACTTGTAATATGAATTTAGCTTTGTAAACATTATTTACAAAGAAATCATTTATAAATACCCATGACACAGATAGTCATTTCTCTTTGTGATGAAGTTGATTTGAATTTTCCTCAGTTCTTTAAATCTTAATTATTTTTAAAAATACATATACATTCGGAAGCCCAACAATATTCTGGATAACCTAAGAAAACATAGTAAATAAGATTCACCTATTTTTCTTTGAACCATTTTCTATGCTTATAAAACTATATTTGTTAATTATTTTATTTACTTTTATTTACTTCATATAGTAGTGTGTTTTTAAAATCAGCTGCACTATAAAACATTTTTATTTATGTTGTGCCAACTGACCATGACTCACAATGAAACTTTGAAAAAAAAGTTACTTCTTGACCAAAATGTATACTAGTATCCCCTAAAAGTCTAAACTTCAAAGCATCCTCAAAGAGGACAGTAGTTAAATGGCTCTTTGTAAAGCACATCTAAATCCAGAATAATCTCTGTAATCCTAGCACATAAAGAAAAATTAAAGTGTATAAAAGCAAAGAAGTTCTTGAGAAAAAAATTCTAATTTTCTAGATGATTGGGGATGGTAAGAAATTGTTGTAGCCCAACAAGGAAACCTGCTAGGACACTTCAATGAAGAAGGTCAAAGTGGAAAGAAATTAATTCAATGTAAACAGATACTGTCTGGGCAAGGCAATTTGGGGCTAAACCCATGATCAGCCCAGAGACAGCTCAGAAAAACTGAATTAGTCACCTCCGTAGATCCCAATATTCTTGTTGTAGAATGATGTTTTAACCTGATAACATCTAAATGCTCATTCACCTTTAAAATTCTATTTCTGGCATTTTGTCACATTCCAGGAAAGAATTCTCTCTCTTTTTTCCCCTCTCCCTTTACCTTATACAGCCTGTCCTTCAACAAATCTAGGGCAATGTAATATGAAAATTCACATTAGTTTAACACAGGTCAGACAACTAGAATCAGCTACTGAAGCTTGAGAAAGTTATACACACAAATGAAAAGGAAAGTGATTTTCCTAACCAGAATATTAGTTTAAAGAAAGTGTGATTGCCTCCTTGTATAATAAATATATGAGAAGTTAATTTTTGAAAAAAGAGCAGAAATTTTAGTAATAATTTATAAATAAGAATTAAAGAGTAATATCAGGAAAGTCAGCTGTGATGTTCAATGTATTATTCATTAATATATGCAGCCACTCAGCCAACCCTTGGCATTCATTTTTTGATAGACCATAAACTAAATACTAAATGATGATATATTCATTGCTTTTAGAGAATTTGTTGTTTAGGTGACATTAATCTGAAGAATTCTTGTCTGAGATTATTGTCTCTAAATGATCTTGAGTAATTTGAATTATATATTTCAAATATATATTTTATATATTTTAAATATAAATAACTTTCAGAATTAAACTGCTGTGAAAATATGTCAACTCACTGAATATTACCCTATTAGCAACAAATGTTTAAGTAAAGTTCCTAAGAAATTAGGTATTAGCATATGTTAGAATTGTGATTGTTTTCTATAACAATATAAAATGCTTAGAATAAAAATTTTAACTGCCTGGGAAAAATTGCAAACATCACAGAATGTTTGAACAAAAAAATAATAAAACTTTCAGTATTTCAATGATTGTAAATATATTAAAATACTCACTCACCTGTAGTTAATTATAGAAACAAATAACATCTAATAAGAACACATTTTAGTTAATTTTAATAATCTAAGAAATGGACATTTGTTACCCTATTATAAGGCTGATATGGATTTTTTTTTCATATACTCAACTATAGCAAAAAGTCTTTGGTGTTTTCAGGAGGTAGGAAAACCATAAATTGTGATTAACACAGAAAAAAAGTAAATACAAGAGAATACTAGTCCTTAAAGAAAAGTCTGATCAGATATTACTTGACCTTTCTCTCTCTTTTTAAAAATTTGAGGAAGAATGGTGAATTTTTATAAATATAAACAAGATTTAGAGTTAGAGAAAATAATAAACATATTTTTAAGATATTTTTGTTAAAAGAAATGTACTGATGTAAGCTATCCGACAAGAGCAAAGGTGTTCCCCAAAGTTATGACATGAAAGATGAAATGATATTGTTTCCTTATGACATTGATAATACCAGCAAAGAGAAATTTTTACTATTTTAAATGACTTGCTAAAGTGATGCCTATGAGTGATATATTCATTTTCTAAAATCCCCCAAATCTGTTATTTCAGAGACAAGTTATCATGAATTTTAATGCTCAGAACAAGATTTTTTAGGAAAATAGAACCTCTTAAAGAGTACCTCTTTTTGCCACATGCAGCTCAGTTGCTTAGAGTCTGACATGTCCCAACATTTGATTTTCTTTGTTTTTAGACTAAAAAATTAAAGACATGTTATAAGGTGCATTTAAAATAGTATGTCCAAATTCTTCAGCAGAACAGGAAAAAGTGCTTCTGCAAGTCAGACGCAGCCAAAGAGTGCATTAGGAATCCATTCATGGGCCCTCCCAAGCTGAAATGTTCAGTTTCCTAACTTTTGATTATGATGTGTTTATTGATATAGCATCAGCCAAACTATATACTAAACACATCAGTGTGAAGTCTCACCAAAACTCTGGATCCATGTTCAAACTGAATATATGGAATTATTCAATACTTCCAAATACTTGCTGTTAATTCAGTTGAGCATTAAACTTTTCTGATTCAGCAGGAGGGAGGAAATGAATTGATTACATTTAGAATTTGACCTGTAAGTAAAGTTAGCTGTAGATTCTGACAGTTTGGGTGATATGGAAAGGAATTAGAAATGCAAAAGATTTTGAAGAGGAGATACTTGTGACTGGTAAAGGGGAGAGGCTGTCAGAGCGGGCAGGGAAAGTCTATAGAGCAAGATGCAGGTATGCAACCTACCAAGAGGTGGAAGAAAAGGGGATTTAGTGCAAAGAGCCTAGACTGCAATTCATCTAGACAGTTTCTCAGCTAGGTCAGTGGAGCTCCTCAGGGAAGAGACTGCCCATTAGAGGAGCCCACCCCTCCCTGGATGAAACTCATCTGGAGTCTGGTACATGCTTCATCAGTGAAAGTCTGACACAAGTGTGGCCTTGGCATGAATGCTGCAGTTTGGGGCAAGTTCTCTCTTGAAGGAAGATTTTGAGGCACACTTCCAGGACTGCCACAGGCACCTTTGGTTGAAATACAAAATTGTTATTTCTCTTGATATTATAAAATTATTAACATTATTTTATATGTGATAATTTATGCTTATTATTTAACATTGTGAATTAATGGTTTTTAAAATATTGTTACTCTACTCATTAAGCAGTCTTTAGATTAAAAAACAATCAACTTTAACATAACACATATTAGCAGTTATTAGGGCTGCCCCACCCATAGTGAGTTCTCCAGTGATATGATTAATGCTTTTCATATGAAAAAATGATTCAGCAGTCTCGCAATCAAATTTGAGTGGTTGGTACATTCAATATGATTGTTTTCATAGTATCTGAACTGAAAGAAACAAAGGTCAACCCTGCCAGCTGTAACAGAGGAGAAGGAAATCCATTAGATGTGCCTTCTTTTCTGCACTCTTTGTCACCCTTGCCTTATATAAATAGACATTCATACTGTCAGGTTGTGTTCTCCAGAAGCAGAATTTAAGATGAGAAATCTGGTAAGACTGATTTATTAGAAAGTGTTTCCTGGACAAATCTGGAAGAGGAGTGAAGAAATGGGACAAGAAAGCAAAGGGGGCCAAGTAAATAGTCATTAGCAAAGAAAGTTCTACAAAGGGTAATTTCGGTTCAATCCCAGGTGGAGGGGAGCACTGCAGACCCTCTGCCTCACATCTCAGGGCTGATTATTAGGAGCAGGGGAGAGCTTGTCTATACGTTACTCCTCCTGGAGTCAAGGGGAGGGTCATAATCTCCAAGCACTCAGCTTCTATTTGCCTGCAGGCAAGAACAGGCTCTGGTGGCATGAGAATAGCCCTCCTACAATGAAAGTCAGAGACTGGCTCTTTGGAGCAAAATACTGGGGAGTGAACACACAAGACCTACCCGGTGAACATGCAAATTGCTAAGAATTGCAGTGAAGCATTAAGAGTGTCTGCTATTAAACTTCTTGGGGTGGACTCATGGAGATGTTGGCTTTATTTTCCACTCTCACTGGTTTGAGGTAGATTTCTTCAATGATCTTACTCTTTCTATAATGTTATCTGTTCTTTCTTTGGCTACAAAATTTTTTCATTACGTTATTTTCTTCTCTGTGAGGCAGTAGAGAGGGCTTCATAAGTGTTTAATCTGAAAATATTGAGCACCTTCTCTGATGAAATCTTAAAATGTTATCTCTTGAACTTCGCCAGATTTGTTTATGAGTATTGGTTTTTAACTTCAGGGTAGTCTTGTTCAAATTAAGATAAAGAAGGCAAGTCCCCAAGTATAGGACCAGTTTCAAATCTTCTGCTCTAAAGGATGTATCTAAAGCACTATAGTCTTATGGATATTTTCTTGAAATTCACTGCTGTAAAGAGCAGAACATAAGGGATAAGACCACTGAATACAAACAATGATGGGAGCAGCAGCAACGTGGAGTAATAGAACCATAAAGCAGAGTGATACCTACTGCTGTCATCTTTATCTTGGCCCTACTGATAGATTATGATGCCTCACAGATGAGGAACATTTGATATCATGTGCCCACATTTCATGACCAAAGGTGACCAGAGAAATTTTCTTAGCAGCTGCACTATCAATGTATAGATATTTTTTTATATTACTATTTATCCCCCCTTACTTTTATAGCACATTCTCATTTAGCTTTGGGATCTTAGGACTCTGCCTTAAACTGTAAGTGTTGCTGTTGTCACTCTCTCTTGGCCACACAACAGATGGTCCCAGGTGCTGTCTCAGCCCTGTTTGTCCTACTGAGGCCTGAATATCTCTATATTTCAAGTGTCAGCTTGGTTTCTGACTCATCTCCTACAGCTTGCTGCTGCACATAACCATTAACTTATGTATTTAGTGTACACCTCATGGTTTTTCCATAGAAAGTCATGACTCAAGTTTGAAAATTCAGAGCAAGTGATTTCCAGTTAAGATGTTCTTAAATTTTCTGTCTTCGATTCATCCTTTTTGTGTTAAATACATAACAATGATGAAAAAAATATGAAACTGAAAAACCAATAACTAATGCAATACTGAGAACATAGATTAACATGTTTATGAGCTGAAGATGGAACAACACTGTAATGAGGAAAACGGCTGGCTCTTGAGGTTTGGGTCAAGGAGCAGGCAGAATTTGGCATTTGCAGGATAAAGAACTAAAAAGCCCTTCAGAGGTGGAAGTGAGCCAGAAAAGGTTTTCACAGTGCCTGAGTATGTGTCCCCATTGTGTAAAAGAAGTCTGATGAAAAACAAAAACAAAACAACTGTGTCCAATTACCTGATACTACAGATTTTAGCAAGCTGTTGGCCCTGTGAAGCTGGCGGACCCTCGCATAGTCACACTCAGGAAGTAAACCAAGCTGCCCACTGGCTTTTTGATTGGTTTTATATTATCCCCAATGCCACTGTAGGCAGGAGCTGTGAAATGCCATCTGGAATGACAGGGAAGAGCACAGGAATGATGGGAGCAACCATAAAACTATTGGTCATGAAAAGGTGATTATAGAAGGAGAAAAAACAAAGCAGCAAAGTAAACACAAAGAATTCATTTTTTAGAAAAATATTTGAAAGTATTACTGAGGAATTAGTGATTTGGGGATTACTGAAATAATGTGAGAGGGACAATAGAATTACTCTGTGGTGAAGATGTTTAAAACGGTTTCTAAACATCAAAGAAGTGGCCAGATTAAATGATGATTGCCCTCAAACTATAGCAATGAATAGTCTCCCAGGAAGCAATTTCAAAACATGAAAAATTGTATTGTTTAAAAAAATAGCCACCCAGGTAGGCATGGCTCAGTGGTTGAGCATCAGCCTAGAATCCAGGAGATTGTGGTTCGATTCCCGGTCAGGGCACATGCCTGGGTTGCCGGCTCGATCCCCAGTGGGGGACATGCAGGAGACAGCCGATCAATGACTCTCTCATCATTGATGTTTCTATCTCTCTCTCCCCCTCTCCCTTCCTCTCTCTGAAATCAATGAAGATATATATTTTAAAAAAATAGCCAATAACCTTGATAATTTAAACAAAAAATCTTTCCTCATGACATAAAATTTGTGGGATATTAATTCAAAGTCTTTGAAAAACATATTTAGAGGACTCAAGAAAATAAATGAAAGGGTAATTCCACCAATAAAAGAGCTATAAATTATAAAACAAACAAAATGGGCAGGCATTTTTTAAGAACAATAGAGCATCAATTAGATTAAGAGAATAATTGGAATAAAAATTCACTTGGAATCTTTTCTAGATCAAACAGTGAGAATTGGTGACAGAATATTACTGAAGAATAAATATTACTGAAAAATATATTTTATACTGAAAAATATAAATAAGTATTTATAATCAACACAAATATGAAATGCACAAATAAATAACTCATTCCTTTTTAAAAGTTTACTCAAATGTCACATAAACATCCTTTTTTGAGCCACTGATTATACATTTACCATGCTACTGAAACACTATACTCAAGGAAGTTGATGGTTCCAGGAAGAGCAAGACAAAGCCTTTCTTTCCCTTAATTCTGACCCATCTCCTGGGGACTGTGAAGTGGGCAAGAAGGGAGAAGTGTGATTTTTTTCCATGGAGGTGAGAGGAGCCAAGATTTTAAATTCCCTTTATGCCACTTTGATTGACGTAAGTGGGAGAGTGGGAATATTTATGTACTTGAATATCAGTTGGATCTAATATTGCATTTAATATTGGCAGCATTAATGCTATTTTTTAAAGGTGTAAATATAACCCAAACTTAGAGGACTATATTTCATATCAATGTTACCATAGTTCAGAATCACCTGGGGATGGAGGGTCCTTTTTAAAACCCTGTGGGTCCCACAATATAAGTTATGGATTTAGTGCCATGGCTGAGAATTTGTATTTCCTCACGTCCCCAGGTAATGTAAGCCCTGCTGTTCCATGGGACACTTTTAAAACAACTGCTCTGTACAATCTCCTAAACTTAGTAAATTCAGTTTCTAGTTCTTCGGAAATAATGTATATATCTACTTTCTTCCATAATCAACTCAGTAGGTGGTGCTTTCTTTAATTTATCTCTATTGTAAATAAAAGAATCATCTTAGGGTTTTTATGTATGTGGTTGGCAATTCAGTTAGTAGTTAAGTTCAATGAATTTTAATGAGCAGTCCAATTTATTTTCTCTTTTTCCCCAAACTTTGTTCATTTCACACAGAGGCTGAATAGGTATTCATATCCATGAAAAACCTTTGTGAAGGTTTTAAGATTTATTGAGGGGCACAGTGTAAATTACCTTAAAGAGTCTTGAAAAGTTTTAAAAATTTTATCGCACATATTTTTTCCATTTTTGCTGTTCTGTTTTGGTTAACTTGACTTTCTTCAAATATTTGGAGAGTTGTCAAATAAAATAGTCAAGTTGTTTGGCCAAAAGGAATAGAAGTCATAGGGGATAGATAACTTTTCAAAAAAGAAAGATTAGAATGTATCACTTAGGATTTAGTGAGTTCCTCATCACTGAAATGGTATGAAGTTAGAAATATTCAGTGCCTGGGAAATTTAGAAATGATCTCAAACATCAATGTTGTAGTCAGATTAAATAAGATTTGCCCTTGCCCACCCGGGCGTGGCTCAGCGGTTGAGGTTGGACCTGGGATCCAGGTGGTAGGGGTTCGATTCTTGGTCAGGGCACATGCCCGGGTTGTGGGCTCGATCAGATTTTTCCAGTTCCCAAAGAAACATTAAATGAATCGGATATACTTAATACATCTTACATGCCGTTAATTACAGAGGTTGTGCCATTCTAATCTTATTCAAAAAAATATCGAACATTCTTTAGAAATGTATCACATATTTGTCAAAAATGGGAATGGGAATGCTGCCCTAAGTTAAATATCCACAGGATATATGTTAAAATGCCTTATTAATATCCTGCATGTACTTGGGTAGCTTGGTTTTCTTTAACAGTGTCAAACAAGAATACAAGAATCACACTGCCTATTTCAAACAGAGGAAATTGAATATATAGATTATTAAACATTTCTTGAAATGTTGAGAGAACAAAATGTGAAAGTTATCTATAGGTTACCTGTAGGAGTTACAGAAAGACTGTATTATTTCTAGCCCCACCTCGACTTCTCACTTCTTTGGTGTTTACTTTAGTGCCATAGAGCAAGAATTTTCATCCGATGATTTACACAGGTATCCTGCTCTCTGATTCTGCAAATGTTTTCCTTCTGACCTGAAGGAGAATGTTTTATTGACTGCTTCTAGAATTATTAGGTCACATGCACTGCTAGAGCATTTCAAACTGCCAAGCGTCTGGAAATGCAGCAACTATTTGAGAGACAACATTCTGATCAGATTCTGCCTTCTCTCTTAAAAAGATGTATGACTAAACTTTCCTCCTGTTCTTATGTTATTCTTTTGCCAAAAACCTGGAACTCAGTACCTGCCTTGCTGAGCTCTGTTTATAGACCCAACTGTTGTCTGCCTCGCAGTGCAGGAAGGAAAAATGCGGAGTCGTCAGCATCCAGAGTGAAAGGAGTCATCTGACAGCCCAGAAGGTGGAGTAAGGAATGGGAAGGTATTAGGAAGGAGCTGAGTGTTCAGGAAGCCAATGAATTATAAATGCTGAACACAGGAAAAGGAGGAGATGGCCATGCTCTTACCGTAGAACTTTAACATGGACTAGTGGATAAAACCAGAAATATTAACAGAAAGACAAAGAGGCAGAATAAAAGTGGACTGTATTAAAGATAACCAGTGAGCAGTGAGTCCGGTGATAGTGCAGCTGAAGGGAAAGAAAAAAAGATGTCGATGAAAATGTATGTTTAGAGGGAAGACATCTCAGTTTTTTTCTTTTTTATATCCTCTGTATTTTATATCTTCTATAATTTTATATTCTTGTCTTGGTGGTTTGGAGGGGGATAAAGAAATAAGGGAGATGTTTGATGTAAGTACTGCAGGGAAAGAAGATTGCAAACATAAAGTAAATATTCAGTAAACTGAATAAGTTCGATAGAGGTACCTTGGAGTCAGAGATAACTTGAATAAATTTAAGCACACTCCATTCCTCGAATATACCTGGTTACCAGTGACAAATTCTAAGATATTGGAAAGAACTTTGTGTCTCTTTAGAATTGTGTTTTGTTGAAATTTCATTTATTTTTAAAAGGTAGAAGAATCTGAATTATATATTTATGTCTATATTTGCAACTATCTAAATGAATATCTATTTTTCATAAAGAAGCATATGTCCTGACTTTTTTGGTATTTATTGACACAAATATTTAGAATATCTCCCAAATATTTGAAATTTCAGCATCTGTGACTTAACTAGTCTAAATCAATCTTAGTGAATACAATTGACCATGAGAATCTTAGCAGTATTTAGAATTAAAATAAACATAAATTGTTGAAAATTACTATCTGTGGTCCTAGTAACAACAGCAGCAGAAGAATATAACTGGCCAATCTATGTGGGTTCCCCTTATAGAAAATTATTCTTTTACAGTTTTCAGTTCCATTTATGAATTTTATTTTGCATGATGTGTTAAACCATTGTCTCAGTCAAAGTGACAGTAGTCTAAATTAAGAAGAAAAAAGGAAGAACTTCTACCAAATTTAATAAAAGAGATTAGAAATAATATACATATATGCTATAATTATCTTCTTTAAACTGATCTTAAGTGTCATAACACAAAGAACAGAAACTTAGGAACTATTGAAACAGAGTCCATTGAAAACTGTCTAGTAGTTTAAGAGCATGATAATCCCAGAAATGTTTGTTTTTATGTGAAGGGATAAGTTATGGTACATCTCATGTGTCAGCACCCTTAGAAAATAAAGTTAAGCCTTTTCAGATGTCATAATCCCTCATAGAATATTTTGATGCTACTCATGTATTTCCCTCTGAAAGACTTCAAAGGATCACATTATCTAGAAATAAGTAGAAAACAAAAGACTCTAATGGCATCCCTTGTTTTAAAAATATAAGAAGTTGTGAAATATAAATACATAAAAGATTAAGGGCCTGGCCGCGCGTGGCTCAGCGGTTGAGCGTTGATCTAGGATCCAGGCGATCAGGGTTTGATTCCCTGTCAGGGCACATGCCCGGGTTGCAGGTTGCAGCTGATCAATGACTCTCTCATCATTGATGTTTCTAGCTCTCTCTCCCTCTCCTTTCCTCTCTCAAATCAATAAAGATATATTAAAAAAAAAAAAAAAGATTAAGGGAACTTCTTATAATCAATTAGTCAAATAAAATTGAGTTACCATATTAAAATACAAAAAAAGATATTTTATGAGAGCACAATGCATAAGCCTATTATGGGAATTAATTTCTTCCTCAAAGTTGTTCGGTCAGGATGTAATGAATCTAATCTGAAAAAGTTCTGTAAATTCTAGAAAAGAACCAGTTGCCTTGGAGATGGATAGACATTTGAGATGGTAACTCTGTAGGAAATCACCTGTCACACATTCTTTAGGTTTACAAAAGTGAAGAACTAATTAGCCACTTGATTCTCATGCCTGAAGATGGAGCAGAAGAATTTTCTATGTAAGTGTCCCTATTTTAAATGGCTCTGTGACTCTTTTGATACTCCATTTTAGAGCGAGCCATATTAAACACTGGGTCCCCAATGTCTAGCAGAGTTGACACATAGTACATTGTCAGTTAATATTGAATGGATGCCTACAAAAGAGAATTACTTAAGAAAAAGGTGAATAAAGGCAAAGAAAAAATTGTATGTTTTATGGTTGAGAACATTAAACTGATAAAGAAAGAAATTAGAGTAGGTTAAATTGATGAAACAATTCTTGAGAAGAAAATAAGCCAGGTGAAGTGGATGCTTTTCTTTGTTTAATCATAGCCTGATAGCATCATAATCCACATACCTATTGACCGATTATGTACTTTTTATTTAATAAATATGTAATGAGCATTTCTTATGGGCTGGGCACTTAGCCTGGTATTCAGTAAATATTTGCCAAATTTAAATTTGTTCACAAAATGGCCATGGGTCAGGTTTTTGGAGATCTGGATTCTGATCTGAACAGTGTGAAGTGGCTGTTGCAAGTCATGAGATATTATCTTCAATCTGTGTCTTGCCTTCCACACACACACAAAATTGTTCTAATAAGAGAAAATAAGAAAATATAACATTTTTATTGTTCAAAATATTAGTATAATCTAAAATAAACTATAAAGATATATTCTCCCCCACACACATTTGCCATAATAAAATAATAATGATTCATAATAATGATATTAATAAATTATATAATTTGAAATACATTTTTATAAATTTATTGAGGGTGACATCGGTTCATAAAACCATACAGGTTTCAAGTGTACTACCATTTCAAAATGAAGTGAAACATATACCTTTGTGTACAATTTTTTTTTGAAGAAGACTATCTTAGAATATCTTCCCTAAAAACAAAGCCTGTGATAAGGGTTTTTTAAAACACTATTTGCTTTGGGAGTTTGCACAGTTGGAGACTAGTTTCCATCTGATCCTAGGAGGAGCCTAAGAGCACAACTTGGCCACAGAGTTAGTCTCACATAGAGTTAAAGGGACCGACTTCTCTACCCCCTTCATTTCCCTAGTCATATTCTTTGAGAGGGAAGGTGGTATAGTATTCTTGGCAGAGATGGAGGTGGATGGGAAAGGAGGTGGTGTTTTTTCCTGTGAAGCAGCTCCCGTTGTCCAAAGTTACCAATAGCAATCACCATGCAGACAGTGAAATTAACTTCCTTTGGGCTCAAAAGAGCAAAGTAGATCCCTGCGTCGTTTTTCAGTTCTGAACTATCTTGAAGGCAAGGCTCCAGGCAACATCATCAGTGTTGCTCCTATGTTCTGGCCCAGATGAGTGAACTGTATTGCAGTTAGCATTCTTGTCATAAATAGGAACAACTTTTCAAGAAAAAAAGTCCATTCAAAGCAAAGAATCTAAGAAAAAAGTTTAGAGGACATGCTGTTAAATCTCATGAAATTCAAAATTAATAATCACAACGTTTTAGATTCTTTTGATGATTGATAAAGTCTATGTAAATAAAATAAATTATTATTATTATTCAGTACAATTGATAGAAAAATGATTATTAGATAAGGCTGATAGATTAGAAAGAGTCCTAAACTGAATCCAGAGAAAGACATGGATTTTCGTTCTAGAAATTTAATTTCCTTAGAGAAACCAGGCTATTATATTGAACTTGGAAATCCTGTCCATCTATACATGATGAAAGTGTTGGAGTCAATCTTGGTAAAAGTATGGTTCCAAACTTAAAATGATTTATAAATTATCTATCTAAGAAATGTCCATGAGTTTTTACTATATGATATTTAACATTGATCCATGAGATCTAGACACTGAATATAAAATACACAGTATGAAAACGAAAATAATTTCAAAATAATCAATTCTTTGTGTGCATTTTCTTCCCCATGACTTTTTCTTATAGAGCAGATACATCTGAACCTGTCTCACTTTAAGATCTTCAATCCTCTATCCTGTCTTAACTTCATCACTCAGACCTTCTCTTATTACGTGCTCTTCTCTTATTCACTCCTCACTCTTTGTTTTATGTTACAAATTTTAAAGTCACTAGTTTGAGAACATAAGAATACCACAGAAAGAAGGGTATTAGAAAACAGTAGATTTGGGATGTACCAAGTGTTCCAAAATAGAATTTCCATTTGAGGATGAATGAGAGAGGTGCTGACAGCACTCATACCTTAATAATGTATGTCCTAAGCAAATTTGATATTTTAAAATTATGAAGGAGTAAAACAGAACATTTTGATTAAGACTAATCATGGAAACAACTTAAACAATACGCAGAACATGTTATTTAAATTAACTAATAAATTTCTAACATGTTCTGCCTATTGTTGTGGGACAGCAAATAAGCTTGGTGATATCTATCACAGAGTACAGGAAGGAGGAAATAATTTTTCTCCCAAGGACTTCTGGGAATTTAGCCTAAATAGAAGTCTCTATATTTTTCACCCTCATTGTGGTAGACATGAGCTTTGTCCTACTATGAAGGAATTCCTCAGGAGCTGGACTCAACACAATAGGCCTTCAGGTCCTGAACACACAAAAAATTCTAGAAGTTCAATTATAATGTCCATCTGTTATCCATGAATATTTAGTAAAATCTTGTTAAAGCTGCAGCCTACTCCCAACTCTGCTGTAGAGACATATGATAAGGCTGCCTACATGCTATCGATATACCAAAAAAGAGTGTGGAGAGAAGTGAAACCAACTAGAAAGCAGCAACATCAGCCTGAGAAATCGGTCAATCATACACAAGAACTGATCAGCAGAGTGGGGTCCAGATATCACAGAATTTATGACACATGCATGGAGAGAGAGCAGGAAAAGAGTACATCTGTGGAACTATTACTTATATATGCAGAAAGAAATCATGTGGGACTCAGAACATTCTAATAAATTGGTGCCAAGGAAACTCTGAGTCTGTAGACTACACATCAAAGATAACTTGGATAATGTCTGTTTTGCCCATCACTGTAACTAGGTCTATAGAGAGATGCCTGATGTGTAAGAGAGACTAAATCCATATTTGCGAATGAATTTTCAAGAGAATAAAAAGTAATTGGGCTGTCAATAGAAATTTTAGCCACATGCTGGTGAGAGATAATAGACATAACACTATATAAGGAAACTGCAGTTTTCATAGCATTCTTTGTTTTCTCTGCAGCTGAGCACAATTCTATATGAATAATATTGGATTCTGCTAAAGATTTCTTCAGCTATATAAATGGATAATGTAGTCTGGTGGAGATATTGATGTACAAATAGAGTCATTTCCATTTTATTGGAAATCTTTTATAGTGGTAAAATCTATCATTACACCTTCTGCAAAGCTATATGTATTATTCTGGCTTTAAATATCATGATGTGTCTCAGAAGATTTAAACTTAATGTTTCAGTCTAAACTTTAGTTTGATTCCCTGTCAACAGGGTACCTCATTATAGATTAAATGTTTGTGTTTGTCTTTTTCCGTAACAGTGCCAAAATTCACTTCTAATCATACATGGAGGCCAAGATGGATGAGTAAAAATAGGGTTCCCCAGGTCAGGTTGGCAGTTATACAAGAAGTCTAGTTGGCCTTGGAAAAGGAATGTGGGGGAAAAGGGGGTTATATAGATTTAAAATAGAAACCGATCCCTATTCAAGTTTTGACCCTGGGAAAGAGTTCTATACTTAATGGTGCTGGGATCCTGTGTGTGATGAATCTAGAGCCAATTCCAATTCATTGCTCCTCTATTTGATTGTTACTTCTAGGAGTTTAAATTGCAAGTAATTTAAGTAATAAACATCATAAACTGTAAGCTAGGGAACCCATAGGAGGGGCAGTCTTGTTCAAGTTTATCATTAAAGAAGTTGGATATTCTGCTTGAAGAAATATGGTAGTTTGGGCAAGAGCTTCACAGTGATGAGTGCTATTTGTAGAACTGTTTGTGTTAGCTTTGCGACCGAGAATGTGTGTCAGTGGTCAATGGCATTCACAGAAGTGAAGTAACTTCTACTTTGAATCAACTTCTCCCTATTTGGAGTGGAAAAGAAAGAATAACCCCTTTGGATCACAAAAGTCTATGGGATTAATAAATATTTGAGATTGGGAGAACAAGAGAGACACTGTATGTACTTCTTACTAGTATGAAATATGGATTTTTGACTAATTTAAAAATATTATTTTTGTTATAGAATTTTCTTACATTTAATGATGATTTTGAACTCTAATATTGATAATAAGATGCTCTTTAATATAAATGTGAGAAATCTTCATTAAGTAAATGAGAAACTGATGTTTACAAAATTAATCATAGATAGATGTACAATAATTTTTAATGTGCATCACACAATTCACTCAATTTTTTCATAATTAAACGTATATTTGATAATTACATAAGTGGATGAGATAAAATATAAATTACAGTATACTATTTTCTATGAAAGACAAAATTACAAAATTTAATAAAAAATGTTTATTTTTACATTGCAGTTGGGATTTAACTATCATATAATGTCTTCAGTACAAATAATGTGATAAGAACTATGAAAACATACCTTACTATGGCTTTTGTAATAAGAATAATTGAGTCAATAAAATAGTGAATTTCCTCAGTGCATGGTTTAGATATGTTTAAAAGGATGCTAACCTTTTCAGATGACCCATCAACTACGTCTATCCTGAATTATTTTCCTGAGGATTCAATATTTGGTTCTCAAATTCTCACCCTCATACATCATCAACCTAAATATATATAACATTTGAAGCTAATTAAGAAGGTCAATCATTTCTGTGACTCATCCTCCACCTGCTTCCTAACAATTCCAACACCCACTGGTGGATGTCTTTGGTGTTACTCATGCCTGAATTTATTTATTTATTTATTTCAGATTAACCAAGGATGATTTATTTTTTATTTTTTGTTTATCTTTATTGTTGAAAGTATAATAGATATCCCCCTTTGTTTTTCCTCCCATTGACCCCTCTACCCCACATCTGCCTTCCCCCGCCCTCACCACACTATTGTCTGTGTCCATGGGTTATCCATATATGCATATAAGTTCTTGGATTAATCTCTCCCCACCCACTTCCCCACCCTCACCATCCCACTGAGATCCATCAGTCTGTTCCATGCTTCTGTGTCCCTGGGTCTATTTTGTTCCTCAGTCTGTTTTGTTTATTAGATTCCACATATGAGTGAGATCATGTAAAACTGAATTAGGAAGAATCAGAAAACCTGATCAGGCCAATAACAACTGATGAAATCGAAGCAGTAATAAAAAAAACCCCCAGCAAACAAGAGCCCTAGTCGGGAAGGCTTCACAGGGAAGCTTTCTAATTCTTTAAGTTGTAGGGTTAGATAGTTTACTAAAACTTGTTCTTGCTTTTTGAGGTAGGCCTACAGTGCTATGAACTTCTTACCCATGTTTGTTTTCAATGGTCACCGGCACTCTTCTTCAATTCATCATTTAATTAGTTGGACTGTGATTAGAACCTCCCCTCTTCTTCTGGACCTTCCTTTATATGAAAGTATCTGAGATCATAGGACTTTAGGGTGCATTTGAACCCCATTCTCATCCTATACTAGGAATGAAACATTTTGGAAGAATATAATCAATCGTAGACATGATTGGCATAGAAAAATTTTTTTTCATGGAATTTTCAAAGAAACTACCTGCCTCAATTACCGTTCCTAACTGGTCTTCTCTATAGCTTTTTTTGGACTCCAAAGTCTCTAATGTGCACACATAGTAGCTAGTGATATACTCTGTGCAAGGGAGGATCTTGCCATATTTGAGAACCCTATTTCTGTACCATAATCAAGCTGTGTTTGAAGTTTTTATCAAAATTCATAAAACACAGTCTTCTTATTGGGGAATGTTTGCTGACAAGTAGACTGTTTCTTTTATTGGGATAGAAGCCAATAAGGCCACGATGGATTCAGTGGGCATATCTGCAGTGTGTCTTTCTCCAGCCTAATAAGATTTTACTAGACTGACTTCCTCATGATTTGTCCCTAGGCTAATTCAATATTCTCATATCTGATTTGTCCTACTAGTTTGGGTGCCATATTTTTTGAAAATTACTATGAGATATTAAAAATATAAGGAATTTGAAAGATTAAAGCATGCTTGTATTTAATATGCTTAATTATGTATGATAGTCATTCTGCTAAGTCATAGATTTGTACCAATAAAGCTACATTTAATCTAATTTGTTTAAATCAAAATGAATACCTCTGTAAAAATTATATAAATGGAGGCCTTAAGGAGATGCTTCTTGTTTACTTTCTTTGTCTTGGTCAATATATAAATTTGCATGTTAAAATACATCATATGTCAAAATACAATAGAATATTTTATAAATTTTTTAATTACTAAAAATGTTAAAAAAAGTATTAAGAGTAGTAGTGTATGAGTAATAAGTATGATGGGGAATAGAGGAAAGGACTTCACACACATGATGGATAATGTTTAATGTTATTAAATACAAGGAAAGAAGGAAGCAGAATGAAAGAGTAAACAAATGATTGGATAGAATTTGCTTATGATTTTATTATTACTTGCTAAGATCTCATATTGTGGAAAACTCCACACAAAAAACTATTTGTTATATTTCAGTGTTTGAAATAAATTTTTAATACCCACTCCTGTTTATTCTTAGTCACCTTATCTTAATTATATAGTTCAAAACTTATAATATTTTTTCCACTATTGTTTTTTATGAATCAGTTAAAAATTATAGTCTAGCGCATTACTGGCTTTCACACTTTCCATTTCTGGCAAGAATAAGTTCACCTAACATTACATTACTCTGTGAGTTCTTATAAAGCAAACAGTCTTTATAAGAAATTGAAAAAAAAATGAATTACACCAATATTAATATAAATTTTCCTAAGAACCAAGATCATTTAGGTCTGTTCTTTTACCATGAGTCAGTCAAGTTGTTTCTGGAGTTGAGCAGGATATTGTCCAGTAACATAGGAAAAGTAAGCTAAATTATAAATTGTAATATATTACCACTTGCAAAAATACAAAATAATTGTCACAGTGAATTGGAATTAATGACTATTGAAATATATAATTTTTAAAATGTTAGAATTTAAGCAGTCTGGATAGTCACTGCCTGAAACCCCAAAACACTTGGTAGTACAGTAACACATGTTATGTAAATATGTTCAGTAAATTTGTGTAGGAGAATTGTGTTCACACACATGCATTTGAGCCATTAGTGAAGCATGGTGTCCATAATTTTCAAAGTTCCTCAAAGTGTGAATAATATTTTTAACAAATATTTACATTCATAATTTTAACATTTAAAAATAAATTAAGATATGAAAACAGTAATACTATCAGTGATGCTTTTATGATAACTTTCCCCTGGGTATTGCCTTTGCCCTTTCTCACACTTAACCTCCAATATCTGACTTTCCCATTGCTGGCATTCCTCAGATCTCTGCCGTCTTTGACTGACTAATAATACCTCCAGAGCAGACACTTCAAAGCTGACCAAGTCACCTTGGCAGGGGCAGGATTTGTGGACTGGGTTGCTACTCTATCATGTTATGTGGCAGGACTGCTTCATTGGGAAACCCTTAAACAATTTTTATTTATGTTTTTGATTGCTGACTTAAATCCAGTTCCAATATTCTTGGAGCAAATTTGGAGAAGTAGCCCAGAAGGAGTATCTCTTGTTTTCTTATGTAGACATATTAATTTCTCCTTTTGGAGGTTTTGTATTCCTACTCTTGTTCTTCAGTCTAGAGCCCTTTATTTCTACTTCTCTAGAGAAAGAGTCGTATTAATCCTTTTATTCCTCCAAAAGTCAGCTTGCATATTATCAGTATTTCTAAAATGGAATCTATGCCCTGCAGGGATCGCAGGTGTTTATATAAAAGCTTTTAAGTGAAAGCAAAGAATGAAGTAGTAACAGAGTCTTAGGGCACGTTGGATATAAGTTCAACATGGATTAGCCACAATTTTGTTTCGTAGTCTTTTGTTGTTATTGTTATACTCTTTGCAGAATTACAAATTGTATAATGGCAGACTGGCAGTGCTCAATAATTAACACTGTTGAAAGCAGCCCTAAACTAGCGATTGGCATGAAAAGGTGCTTAAACAACCCAGTTCTCTCCGTGCAAATCTGGGTTGAATGTTTTACACTGGCTCCCAGGTTAGCATTTTCTGCTGGGTTAAGTTCCACTCATATACAATGGTAGCTACCTTGATAATACAAACTTCAGTCACTCCCCTCCTCATTTTTTAGCCCTGACTCATGTTCTGTTACCCCTCCCCCCAATTACTTTACTTGGTATTTTTGTCTCAGGCTCTCTTCTGGAGAATCCCAATGTAAAACATCACTCTATCTTTTCCCCTTCTAAACTCAACCCAATCACTTCCTATTTCTATAACAAGTAGAAATATCTCTTGACCTTTTAAAGGTCAAATCTATAGTTGTAACTTAAACCAAGTTTCTAAAGCATCTGGTGTATATGTATTAACAGCAGCTATATGATTAACTCAAAAACCTTGCAGCATATGTAATCAAATTGATGGATTTTAGTCTATATTAAAATATTTTATTTACATGCTAGCATATTACTAGTTTAACTTTCTTGTAAGAACACATTTGCTTTGTAGGTTTTCTCCTTTGGTGGGTAAAACACTGAAATATAAAAATCAGGAAAACTGTTGTATGCTTCCTTAATATTTTATTACTGTGTAAATAAAACTCATAGGATTTAAGAAATTAACAAAGATGTTTCCTCAACTTAAAAGAGCCTTTGTAAAGTCCTCATTTTATTTTGTACAAGTGAACATGGATACAGCATTTTAAAGTATGCTTTATTCTTGTATCTCAAAGAATATTTTTGAAATTTTATTGTGTCAGTTATAAAGATGGGAGCCAAAATGGTATATCAAAGATACAGAACATGTTAATGAATTTTTTTTTGCAAAAATAACCGATATATCACAAGATGAAAGTTTTCTTAATTATTTCATAAACACTTTCTTGATATTGATAATAGTATATTTTAAATCCAATAAGATTAATACCAAGAGACTTTAATTTATATTAATGTGTTACTCAACAATTCACTTTGAAGTGATTAAGGCCTATTAGGAGATGCAACAGTTTATATTTTATGTGTTTGAAGCTGTGGAATTCATTCAACATATACTTATCAAATGATTACTATGAATCAAACACTTCTCTGAGTCTAAGAATATTCAGTTTTTACTAACTGCTATAATAAACAGTTGAGTTTAATTGTGTTAAACAGAAAAGGCATTTGTCTATCAGATGCCCAAGGATAATTCTCAGTGTTGGTATGGGTGCAGGAAAAAAAATCTTCACACCACATTTTAAATATAAATTGGTTCAAAATTTGCGAGTGAAGTATCACAACATATATCCAAATTTTTATAAATTATTTATAACCTTTGGCATAGAACTTCCTTTATCATAAATTCATCCCAAGCAAATACTTATAAATGTGTATATATTTACATACAAAAGATATTCTGAATCATCACTTAGAATATTGAAAAAAATTGAGTAGTCCAAAAGTCTGGTAATTGACTACTGTTCAAATAATATTGATAAGAGTAAGATATTCTATAGCTATTAAAATCTACTTTGGAATATTCATAATGAGAACATTAAGGTATATGGAGAATAAAATATTGTTAAGAAATTGTTTGTGATCACATAAAAATATATTTTTTAAATAGAAGATAAACACCAAATTGTCAACAATGTTTCTTTCTGAGTACTATTTGAAAGTTTATTTCTTAAAATGTACTGAGTATTTTTGGACAAATTAAATCCTCCATGAGTTTACATTATTTTTGAAATAAAATGTAATGTTATGTGAAATAATATATAGGCATCATAAATTGTTCAAGTTTAAAGACAATTTTATTATTGACTATATAATATAATAGCAGCTAACAAATACTGTGGGTTTACTTGGGACAAATAACTTCATTAACAAATTTATCATATTAGGTCATTAATCTTTATAATAAGCCCATGAAGAAATATGTCATGCTTTTTTTTTTTTTTTTTTTTTACAAATGAGAAATCTGAGGCTTAGAGAAGTTAATTGCTTAAGTACATCTGACTTCAAAGATCATTAGTTTGGCTCCAAACAACTATATTTTCACAGCTGTGGTTATACTTAACTAACAAGTCTCAACTTTTGTCGAACTATAGTTCTAAAATAACCTTAAAGCATCTACTTTAAATTTTCTCTTCAATTATTCTTTTTTAGTGTGCATCTAACCTGCATCTTAAGCCATTCTAATTTTAATATATGAAGTTCTTCAAAATCTATTTCTGCCTGCTAACTTTTGTTCATGGTTCATTCTTTCCTTGTCTATTGTCTATTTTTAAATTCTGAGCCCATATTTCATGAATCTTTATGAGAATATTGAAGTGTTTGTATTGAGGACGATTGAGGAAACCAGACTACATATTGAAAGCTATTTTTTAAAAATATTTTAAAGAATATTATTACATTTGTTCACTAAAATTCTACTTGCATGAAGAAAAGGTTGTAGCACCTACCAGCTGGAAGTCAGATGTCTAATTCACCTTAGGTTTTAACACACTAGTCTGATGGGGTTTTTTTTTGCTTCATAATTACAACCTGTGGTTATATTTCTGCCCACCCCTATACTACACATACTTCACCCAGATTTTGGGAGCATTCAAAGAATCTTAGACCCATAGGTAAACAAACATAAGATTTATTTGAATAACAATTCAATATATATTTCGAAAGTAAGAAGAATCAAGATATATCTTAAAATAAATTCAGATATATTTTGGAAAGAGAAAGACATATATTTGTTCAAAATAGTTAAGGTAGAATGACATTGATGGGATAAAGTATTGTTTGTTTGCTTTTTTCCAATAGTTATATTTGAAAAATTTAAATTTTTGTTGGGGGTTACTGATTTTCCTAATTGTTCCTCCCATGTGTGTATGTATGTAAAAATCTATTATATACCTGATATAATGGATTCATGATGATGCCTGCCCAGGGATTGTGATTGTTCACCATGACTATAAGAGACAACTGAAGGAGGTACAAAAGGTGATTGGTAGGAAAAGATCTTTCTACCAGCTCTTAGCAAACTGCAATCCTGAACAGTGCAAGAACAAATGAATGTTACAGTCAATGCTAGCCCAGGGAACTGTTGGTTTGTAACACTAATCCTAAAGATGTGTTTCCATGCAGCTCTTCAGACTTTATGGTGGTTTTCATTAGCAGTTGTAAATGCTATGAGGTTTCTCTCTTTTACTTTCCAGTTTAGCTGCCAGAGAGCTGTAAAAAATACTGTTTCCTTCAGGCTTCCAGGGTTTAACATGTCCTCTGGGATTTGCAGAAGAAGGAGAGTCACCTTGTTTTGATGGTGGTGTGGACATGGTTGTTCCAGGCAGTTTTTTCTCCTTAATTTTTTTCTATAAACAAATCTCCTCCAGCATTGGCAGCCTGGCAGCTCACATTCAAAGAAATAGTCAATGAAGAGAGCAACTGTGATTTTAGCTACTGGGTGGTAATGAGCTGAAATGGGTTTAATCCATCATGGGGCTCGTTCCTCCTCATCTTTGTATCTACGGCCTACATTTGTTTTGACAATTGGAGAGAACTTTAACTATATGCAGCTGGCTTTCTTATTTTGTTTTTGTTTTGTTTGGGGTTTTTTTTGTGGGTTTTTTTGGCAATTGCCTTTCTCTACTACTAATAGGAAAGCTAGTTACATCCCCATGTATGAAGAAGATAGGATCCATGGAAACTTGAATTTTGCTTTTAATGTTGATTCCCTAATTTCAATAAGAGAATGAGGACTGTCTTGGACCATTTCCCCAGATTCAAGTTATTAACATTACCTATTTACTTATAGAATATTATTCCCTGCCCACATTGTCTAATTCTTAGGATAAGTAAAAGTCATTCTCCTTTTAACTATAGGACTTGAGAGACTCTAAGAAAAAATAATTTTAAATCATTTGAATTATCAAAAACCACCTGCATGCTTTCTTATTACTATGATCATATAACTTCACAAAACAAAGTGATATCCAACTGAAGTTTTGATATTTTTGATTGACTGGAGATCACCACATATTGGTTCATTCTATTAAACATTTCTTGACTGTAGAAATGCAAGATGTAATTATATTTAGTTTCTCCATTCCTCATTGATACAATAAATGAGTTTAGGATATTAGAATTGTTCAATAACTCAACAGAAATACATTTAATTTGGTCATCTTCTTTTAGAAGATCTTGTTAACTTTTTCTGTTTGTGTTCTTATATACTTATGATTTTTCAGATATATGATATGTCAGTCAACTTCTCCCAGTAGTCTTCTTTGGATGTTCAAGTTGTCTCAACTTTGGCCACTGGAAACCTTCTTTTATTGACTCCTCTGTCCTTTAAACATGATCCCATTAATCTTTGAAAGTTTCATCGCTTTATGGTACAACAAAGTATTATAGACGTACCTTGTTCTTTTCAAGCTCAGAGACTGAATTAGCCATCCTTTTTTCCAAAGGACTCTGGTTCCTTCTAGTGGGAAAATATGATTAGAGACCAGAATCTATGCACTAGGATGCATTGAATGAGTGTATATACTACCAGAACATTTCTTTAAACAGAGATGGAAAAACATATCATTTTAAGTAATATATTTTTTAATGTAAGCATTTTTATATACAAAGAGCATTTAGAAAATATGTCAATTAAAATTATATGTTTTATAATTTATTTCCAATTCAGTTCTAGTAGAACTTTGTGTATATAAACCTTTACCCATAAACATTTTTTTTTTTTTTACTTTATATTGGAAATCTAGCTTCCTAAAAAATGAATATTATTACTTTTTTTAATAAATCTAGAAAGTAGTAAAAATAGTAGTATATTAAAGCAAACAATGCAATTACTGAAGGATGTTCAAAGTTTCAGGGTATTTTCTTTTGATTTATACTGAATTTGAATAAGATCCACACTTTGATTATTTGTTTTTAATCTGTGTGGATATGTGTAGAATTAACTACTGGATTATTTGGTCAATTAATTCAGTTTGATTTCAACTTGATGGGATTCTAAATGTCAGTTTTAAGTTCCTAGAAGATAAAAGCTTGGCTCTTCTAGTCTTCTTGAAGGAAACTGTCTGAAAAAAGAAAGAACAGTTTTCTCTACCTTGAAATAATAAAAGCAACTTAATTTTCAAAATTACTTAAAATAATTTAACTTTAATAATTTAACCAACAGCTAGTCTCTCTGTGATGACTTAACACATACTTAGAAGAACAAGATTCATATATATATTTTCTAGCTGAATTAACCAATTATTGTCTCTTGATTTATTTTTAGTAATACTAAAATTTATGTATATTTATATTTATGGAGCTAATTATTTGATGTTATTGTTCTAAAGCCTGTCCTTTCATGGCATTCTCAACTTATTATAGCAAGCAATGTCTTGCTATGCCAACATTCAAAACATGTAAAGATAAATTTTTCTACCAGTTAATATTATCTTGACTCAATACTCACCAAATTTTAAAAATTTTCTGCAGAGGAACTAAGAAAATACCAGTGTATTAGAATTCTGTATGATTATCAAAGAACTACCTATTTATATACAGATACTTGAAGTTTTGCCCAAAATCTACTTTTGACTCCTTGTTAAAAATCCAGATCTAGCAGGGCTGGGCTAGGCTTAGCAGTTGAGCATCGACCTAGGATCCAGGAGACTGAGGTTCGTTTCCCGGTCAGGGCACATGCCCGGGTTGCGGGCTCAATCCCCAGTCGAGGGTGTGCAGGAGGCAGCCGATCAATGATTGAGGTCTCTCTCTCTCTCTCTCTCTTTTTTTCTCTCTCTCTCTTGCTTCTTCTCCCTAAAATCAATAAAGGTACTTTTAAAAAAAAAATCTAGATCTATCATGCACCTGCACACACACACTATATAGTATATAAATATCTTTACTTTGATTATTGTTATATATAGTATAGCTATTCAATTTCTCAAAAGCCTTTGAGTTTTTATAAATATTTATAACTTACTGCTATACAAATTTACATTTAACAGAAGAAATTAAGAATTTTATTAAACATGGAATATATAAAAATGAGCTTCAATTGGCAATTTTTTTTAATCAATGAGCATAAGACAGATATTACACTTTTGAATCATACCTAAAAAGTTCACTGAAAGATATACACAAATTGCAGATTATCTTGGACCTATTAGAATAATTTATAAAAAATTCCTTTTTCCCCCTCATTCAAATGTAATGCAATATTTTGCATCACATTTATATAATATCTCAGTTTTTTAATTTAATTTTTAAATATATCTTTATTGATTTCAGAGAGAGGAAGGGAGAGGGAGAAAGAGAGAGAGAAAAACATCAGTGATGAGAGAGTCCTCACTGATTGGCTGCCCCCTGCACGCCCCAGACTGGGAATCCAGCCTGCAACCCGGGCGTGTGCCCTGACCAGGAATTGAACCTGTCTCCTGGATCCTAGTTCAATGCTCAACCACTGAGCCATGGCCGGCTGGGCAGCTTTGTTTATTATAAATAAATTCAAGTTTTAATGTACTAAAATATGCCATATGTACTGGAATATATTTGTTTTCCAATGGACTGTTTTGTTTTTGTTTGTTTTTTCAATTGTTATAATTTGATTCCTCAAATTGACCCAAGGCCAACATACATTCAATTGGCCAGTGGCTATTTTTTATCTTCAAATTTTTCTTTTGCAACTTAAAATTCTGAGAAAAACTCTGACAACATTTTTATATAGTCAAATTTGTATAAATTTCAGTTTTATATTTAGGCATTACATGTCATTTTGTAATTTTTAACTAGATATCAACAAACCACATCAGTAAACTACAAAATAATTGTATTTTATACTTGTGCTATGTTTATCTTGTTTATTTGGAGGGATTTGTTTTCCAAACAGATATTACTTAAGGCTCTAAAATATGTGGATATAATTTTTCATCCAACAAATTAAAATATTTTGAATATTCCCATTTTTAACATCAAACTTCTCTTTGTAAAGTTGAGTGTACCTTTACAAGTTAAAACAGAGTTGCTTATCATTACATATTTAAATATAGTATTATTTAATGCCTCTTGCTAGACTAAAAGTATTATTCATTTATTTATTTTTATCCAAATGGTCCTTTATTGACTAAATTAATCTTAGGAAAGGAAGTTATCATAATCTGTTTCAACATAGAGTTCAGACATTAATGGGTTTTTATTAGTAATGTGGACTTTCTCTGTAAAGGATATTTTTCCGCAACATGCTTCCCAAGTTTTTGAGTAAAGTAAAAATAGTTTTAAGAGCTTAATTTTACATTAAAACAATTTGATAGATATTTCCTTGCATCTTATAAAGGAGGAAATATAAAAACTCATCAGAAATTGGTACAAAGGTTGTGGAGTTTTTTTAGGAATAGCAGTACAATCTCAATTTTACTGAGGTATGTTGGTATTGTCAGTGTTCTGATGGACAATTTTTTTTTCAATAGCTATAATTTTCCTATGTAATATAGGGAAGGGCCTAGGACCTGCAACATCTTTAAAGGTTATTGATGTAAATAAGGTATAAAGAAAAGGGGAAAAAATACACTTTCAAAAAATTTATGTAGTGGTATTTTTGCCCATAGGAATGTATTTTTTAATTGTTTTTATTTTAATTTTTTTATGTTGTTATTGATTTTTAGATGGAGATGAAAGAAGAGGGAGAGAGAGAAACATTGATGATGAGAAACATCAATCAACTGCCTCCTGCACACCCCCACTGTGGATGGATCCCTCAACCTGGGCATGTGCCCTGACTGGGAATTGAATCTGCATGGTACATGGGATGACACTCAATCCACTGAGCAATACCAGCTGGGCATATGTGGTTTTAATAAGAGTGTTGTTCTTTTTTTAAGAGTGAGAGAACAGCTCAACAACACGCCCACAAGTACAATTAGTGATCACTCATCCAAAAATATTAAATGGGAAAATTCCAAAGATAAATAATTCTTAAGTTTTAAATCATGAGCCGTTCCAAGTAGAATGATGAAATCTCACACCATCTCGCTCGATTCTGCCTTGAACGTGAATCACCCCTTGTCCAGCATATCCACAATGTGTATACTACCTTCCTATTAGTGACTTAGTAGCCATCTCGGTTATTAGATTGACTCCCACAGTATCACAGTGCTTGTGTTTGTCACCCTTATTTTACTTAATAATGGCCCCAAAACACAAGAGGAATGATGCTGGTAATTTGGGCGTGCCAAAGAGAAGCTATAAGTCTTCCTTTAAGTGAAAAGACATGCACGTACAATCATATGCTTTGTAACTCTCCCTGGCTTCAGGCATATGTTAAGGGGCTTGGAACTTGCGGCCTGAGAAGAGGAGACTGCTGTAATGGGAAGATGGTTTACAGTGGGCCCTTCCCTGTGAGACTCTGACTAGAGTCAGGAAAGATGACCTAACATTTCAGGGTTGAGGACAACAGTGGGGCGAGGACTTGAGGTGAATAACTTAGACTCTTGGTGCAAACTCTTTTGATGCTTTTCCTGAAGACGGGATGGGTCTTTCAGATCCTTTAATGAACAACCAAACCATTGGCCTGGACAGAAGAGCCCCAAAAAAGCAAAAGCATGTTAATGAACAGAATGAAATAGCAACTCACGTTAATGTTGCATTCTCAGTGGCCAGCCTAGGTGTGGGGTACACAGTTTTGATTCTCAGAGCTCAGGTGGTGTGGCACAAAAGCTGCCACAGGCAATATTTTGTCAAATGAGAAAAACTGCGTGTTAATAATACTAAAATTTGAATTTCATATTCAATTAACTTTCAAGTCACAAATATCATTCTTCCTTTGATATTTTCATACATTTAAAACATAATAACCATTCTTAGCTTGCAGACTGGACAACAGATTACTGGATAGGGGGCCATAGATTGTCAAAACTGATTTAGAGTGCCAAAGGGAATACAGTATATATGGAGTAGAATATTTGAAGTTTTTTCAAGTTTAATTTTATATTTAGAAACTATGACATAAAATCCTTCTTTTTTGGAGGGAGGAGAAGTTCCATCTTTAATTAGTGGAGAGGACATGTTGCATTTTTCCAGAGATATATTTTGCTTTTTCCAGTCAATTCTAATTGCTATAAACATGAGGCCACCACAGATTATTGCTCAATTTGGTGATGCTCAGATTAACCACATAGTATAAATTTGCACACTAGCAGAATGTAGGCTTCTGCTTATAAAGTCCTAAGGTAGTTTTTTATTTTACAAACTGGTATAAAGCCTGCGACCACGTACATCACTATTATTTGTGTGGCTGGGGTAACAACACAAATGTAGACCAATGGCTTGCAATCCACTCTTCTCTTTCAAAACCTAGTCGTGTCTGTACAAGGAAGGACCTTGCACACCATCATATGGTCAACAGAACAGTGTAGCGCATATCTCTTAAGCTTCATAAACCCCACCCCACCTACAGCAAGCCTAGATAGTGTGCTCTGCCTTGAGGGTAAAGGACCAGAAAAGAGGCTCACGAAAGGCCCAGAATGCAGGCTATCACTATTGGACATGGGGTTCTAGGGTCCTGACATCAGAATGTGGCATGGATTCTGGAAGATTCGGTCCCCTTGGTCATGTAAGCTTCTTGCTCCAAGAACTAGAATATCACTTTTTAATGTATATGTCCAGGGAAGGGAACAGCAATCTAAGGACATTACTGGTTGATACAATTTACCAGGTTGTTTCCTTTTGCCCTGAGGCAAATTGCACCTAGCCTGTCTTCACACCTAGGATATAACTTTGGAGGGTCCTCTTCCTATGAAATGGTACAATCCCCACCATAAATGAAACATGCATTTCTTCTCTGTCCAATATCTACATCTTCAAAGCTCAAAAATTCAGATATTTGTAAATGCTCCTGGGGTTTGAGTACTCAGTTATCATTGATTTTAAAGTTATTTTTTGCAAAAGAAATTTCCTTGTACCTTTTTCTTAGCTATGAATTTAATAGAATATATGTTGTAATATATTCATAAAATGTAGGTATATTTCAGAGTGATTTTAAATTTTGTTTTACCAAAACATCAAATTTATCAAGCCGCTAAAAGTAGAATTCCCAGTTTCTTATTCAAACCACTTTTGATATGCATTATATAAAATGTATACACCCATTCCTTTTTTGCATTCTTAGTTTGAGTTTTCTCTTTCCAATCTGATTTTCAAATAAAGAGATATTGTTTTGGAAGCAAAGTAATAATGGTCCTAACTCAACATTTTTATTTTTGTTTGGCAGGAGATTATTTTTAATATTGATTATATTTCTAAATAATTAAATACAATAACTTATTTTCTTCTTCTATGTCTGCTTTTAGTTTAATAATATTTATCTTCAGTGTCTTCATCCTAGTCATGTCTTCCTGCTAGAGGAAATTAGATTGCATTATATTTTTTTATAAGAGTAAATTGGCTTTATTATAATTTCCAGTTTATGAGGATTAATGTTTTATTTTATTTTTCTCATAAAGATTGAAATTCTAAGTTTATCTGGTTTATGTAGCAAAGGTAATTATACCAAATATATTGCTTAGAAAAAATAGCTTTACAATAACTCTCAGTTAACATATTTTTATGTCTCTATTTCACAGCAAGGAACTCTTTTCATTTTAGAGTTTGTAGTGGCAATGTTAAAAAGTGAATTTCACTGTTATAAAGAATTCATTTGAAAAATAAAGACACGCTTTATAAAGCAGCTGGAAATACACAGCTATGTGTAGAGATAGCAACTCTGCAAGCACCGTGTATTCTTACAGTATATGCATATTTTAAAAACTGAACAAAAGGAAAACAAACTTGAAGTCCAAGAGCAAATGTATAGAATTTTTAATTTGGAATCAGTTTTGAATTATAGATATAAAATTTTAAATACAGTGAACCATATAGTTTTAGGAGAGAATTTTTAATTGAATTTATTGGAGTGACATTGGTTAATAAAATTATATAGGTTTCAGGTGTACAGTTCTATAATGCATCATCTGTACATTATGTTGTGTTCACCACCCAAGTCAAGTCTCCTTCCATCACCATTTAGCCCCTATACCTTCTTCTATCTCGGCCATCCCCTTTTTTCTCTGGTAATCACTATATTGCTGTCTGTGTCTATGAATTTTTGTTTTCTTATTGCTTAATCCCTACACCTTTTTCACCCAGCTCTCCAGCCCCCCACCCCTCTGTCAGCTGTCAATCTGTTCTCTATGAGTTTGTTTCTAGAATCATTGGTTACATTAACAACTTAACAACAAGGCTCATAGTAGCAAGAAAAAGGAAGAATGTTTAGTTTTAGAAAAACTTACTGTCTCATTTCCTCTATGGTCTTACATTACTTGAGAAATTAAGTAGTTTATAAACATTAATTTACTATAAAATATTCTAAACAAGATACTTTATTCCTGAATTGACTCTATATGGCTTGCAATTAGGGGAATTTAAGTATATAATTGTGGTTCACCCTTTAGTCACATTTAGATCCCTTTTTCTGAAATCTATTTGATGTAGATCTAGTAATAAGGTAATATTTGTGAAAAATTTGTTCAGTCAACATCTACATAATTATAAACTAGTCCTGTTTTTTGAACTGTCAGCAATGCAATTTTGGTCTAGCCCTGCCCTCATCATTTCTGACACTCTACTTTTCTCTTTAAGCTCCAATAATATAAAAATCTGCACATTCCATTTAGTTTCTTCCCAATGCACCATTGCTCTCACTGTCTCCTTTACCTGTATTGCTCATCTCTCCACCCTTCTCATTCTCTGTTTATATGTCAGTTTTCTCTGCTCTCAAGTTGCTTTGGGACCTATTTTAATTGTGCCAGTTATTACTAAAATAAGCTACTATTTGAAAGTGAGGTGATGTTTATTTCAATGATTTTTGGTTATGGATAAAAGGACAGAGGCTGGATCAAATTTAGTGATACCAGGGCTGTGATTATGATAAATAAAAATCAATTTCTCTTCCCAAACCCCCAAGCTTCAGAATGTGGCAGCTAATCACCAACTCTCAGAGAAACAGAGAAAGGGGGAGAGAAAATATAGAAGAAGATTTCTGATATATGTTTCTAGAATAATATTAAAGAGCTCTGCTCTATTTTATTGGGGATATTATGTCTAAACAGGAAGTCTTTTTATTATTATCTTTATTGTTGAAAGTATTACAGATGTACCCTCTCCTTTTCAAAAAACAACTTCAGTTATGTCTTTGATGTCTTTTTCTTTGTAATGTCTTTACTGATTTCAAAGAGAGGAAGGGAGAGGGAGAGAGAGAGAAACATCAATGATGAGAGAGAGTCATTGATCGGCTGCCTCCTGCACGCACCCAACTGGGGATTGAGCCCGCAACCCGGGCCTGTGCCCTGATCAGGAATCGAACCATGATCTCCTGGATCCTAGGCTGATGCTCAACTGTTGAGCCACACCAGATGGATTGTACCCCTTTTATTGATTAGCAACAAAATTACATTTTAACAAAAATGTTCACAATGTATGTATCCATTATCTTAACATAGTTTAACATATTTTACCTGTACCAATTTTTTTATATAGATTATTTTTCAACAACTTCTGTAGAATGTAATGAACTAGAGCAGCCTTGTAGAATTTCTATGGCAATGACAGTTTCTCTAAGAAAATAATTTTGTACACGTTCAAAGGTACGAGATAAATATGTCTTCACCCTTTAAAAGGGAAACAGATAATATAGCTAAGATTAGAAGGCAGGAATTTAATAATAACTAGAAAAGTTGAACTAATATTCTTTTTCTGATCTCAAGTGTATAGGTACAGAACAAGTAGATATTGTGAGTCAATTTTCTTGGAAAACTATTTTTTAGCTTAATTCTCATTTCTTTTCATAGGTCTTGAAAAATGCAGTTCAAATTTTGCAGTAGTTCATGTTTCCTGGTTATATTACTTATATTTCACGTCTTATTGAATATTTTTTGCACAATTATTTTCCTCCTTATGATTCAATATAAAGAAGTTATGTTATTCCTCTGGGTAAACTTATGCTCATGGGATCTTATTTCAAGAAAACAATAAAAGTTTGCCTTTTACTTTTTGATGCTCTAGAGATCTTAAAAACTATGAAGAGTAGTCCAGTTAGGCTATGGGAACATAATTTTATATTCTGCATATATTTTTAAGAAGACTTTCCTTCAGACTGTTTTTCACCTGGATGCCCCAGACATGTCCAGAGAAATACAGACTAAAATATTAATTTTAATAGAACCATTGATTTAAGAACATGCACAATTATAAAATAGCTTACAACGATTATACTGGATGATTCAACAGAGTCAATATTTGCTCATTAAACCACTTATCTATCTTTCTATTCATCTATCTTCTTATTTATCTATCAATTATCTAGCACCAATTATTGAAACATGTTCTTCCATGTATCATAAAATGCACTGATATTTTAAAATTCTAACTTATAAGAGTACTAAGAGTGCGTTCAATAGGAATTTTATTGATGACAAGGCGGTTTTGTTGTTACTTGAGGAATTATTTACATCAGTGAAAATGAAATGCACAAATCATGACTCCAGCTGTGTGCATATGAGCGTTATCTTTTCGCTATGGTTCCCATGATTGAAAATATACTGATGTTAAAAATATTGTCTATTTCTAGACTCTTGATTGCGGACCATTGATCTTTTTGCTTACCTCTATGCTAAAGGCATACTATATTCATTAATACAACTTAAGTCTCGGATTTACATTTTTATCAAATTTGGGGAAGTCAATCCTTATCTTTAAATATTTTTTCTGCTCAAATCTCCTTCCGTCTTCATCAAACATTTCAATTACACTTATATTAGTCTATTTAAAACTATTCACATTAACTCTGCTTTTCTTTATATTTTTTGTATTTTTGTTCTCTCTATGCTTTATTTTAGGTACATTCTACTTTGAGTACTAGATAATACATTTTGTTGTTTTTAATATTGTTCATGACAATTTGTGTTTTCTTTTAAATATTTGAAAATATTTGTAACAACTGTTATAAACAGCATATCTAATAATTTTATTATCTTTGTCATTTCATGATCTGTTTTAGTTGACTTTTTTTTCAGTTATAGGTCACATTTCTGCTTCTTTCCATGTCTAGTAATTTTTGATTGGATAGTAGACATATTTTATTATGTTATCCACTGGATACTGTCATCATTCTTTAAATATTTGTTTAAGCATGGTAGTTAACTTATATCTGGTTCAACTGAAACCTTTTGAGCTCTTTTAAGATTTTTAATGAGACAAACTTTTTCTAGCATTTCTGAATTTACTGCTGAATGCTTGGGTTAATCAAACACAGTTAATCATTCTGGCTTAAAACTACAACATTCACAGTCCTGTATAATTGTTAGGCATTCAATCACAGTTGCCTGTTTTTGTTTATTTGTTTCATGGTAGTTGTCCTTTGCCTATCTGTGGCTTCTTGTCTTGCTCATGTGGAGCTTCGTATGGAGATAAGACTCAAGGGGGCAACTATTTAGAGTTCTAAACCTCCTTCTCTGCACAGCTTCTTTCTCTTTATTACACTAACTTGAGAATTTCAACTACCTCCATTGCCTTGAACCTCATGTCTTTCTTTGTAGCTGAGCAAAACCACGTTGCTCTGCTTGGGGTCCCTGTGTCTGTGCAGTCATTCCAAGAGTGACTCCAGGCGGAAAGTTAAGCAACTTACAGTCTATAGCTGCTTGTTTGTCTGTAGCTGAACAGTTGTTTTAATTCTTTTGTCAAACTTTATCATTGTACACATGGCAGGGCTGGCCTAATACCAAATATTGCATCAAAGAATAAGCAGATAGTTTGGTGTTATTTAATGTTATTTTCAAGTTTCAATTTCTGTTGAAAATAACATTACAAAGAAGTATGCCAAAATAATGAAATCCTCAAGTGTTTCTCTTAAAAAAGAAATTGTATAATATATATATATATATATATATAAAATATATAATTTTTCTGTTATAACTCAAAGTATCATATATTTTCTGTTACCCCTGGAAAAAAAAGTAGGTGGAATGCTTTGGTAAACTACTTCCTTGTCTATTAAAATACTCTCCTTCATATAAGCTCAACTTACAAAACACTGTCTTAATAAAGAATTCCTCAGATTTTTCAGCTTTCAGAATTTACCATGACTCCTATATCACTGATATATTTTACAGCACTATTACCATAATCAGTTTTTTTTAGTTTTTATCTAATGTTCTCTCCCACTATTTTAAAGTTTTTTGAAGCAGCAATACTGAAATATTAAAAAATGCAAATATAAGATATCCTATACATAAAGAAATAAAGATAATATACACAGTCACCTAGGATGGACTACATAATTAAGACTCTTAGAAAAATGAGGGAAGAAGAATTTGTAGCTGCAAATAGTTTAAAATCTAGTAATTCATTGCAACTCTGGACAGGATTATTTCCTACATGTTTGAATAAAATGGGGAGCCTAGTGATGTAAGTAAAACAAAAGAGATATTTAAATAAATGTGTTTCCTATAGCTTTCTTTATAATAGTGAATACAAATGGAAACATAGTGATTGAAAATAAAGTTGGATAGCAAAATGGAGACCAAAACAATATTTAAAAAATTAGATTTAAGTACATCAAATATCCATTGTTCAGTAAGAAACTGAAGTTCATTTTCAAAGTTCCAATAAATGAAAAAACTGAAGTTGAGATAAATTCATGAGTTTAGAGGCAGCAAGTGAATATAATGCTCAGTTTACTTGTGAAACCTACAGTTCATTCACTTACTGTGGCCCGTCGATCTCTGAAAACTTCACTGCACTATTAAATCAAGTAAAATTTACCAAATACTTAATTGTGCTACTCCCTACCCCCAAAAATTCATGCTCTAAAGCCTAACTTCCAATGTGACTATATTTGTCACCTTTCCTCTAATAATGCCTGTAAAGAAGCTAATGAAGTTCAAATGTGATCATCAGGACAGGGTTCTAATTCAACAGGACTAGTCTTCCTCCTAAGAAAAGGAAAAGACACTAGGAGTGAGAACACATAGAGGAAAGACCATGTGAAATCTCAGGGAGAAAGTTGTTATCTGCAAGCTAAGGAGAGAGGTCTCACGAGAGACGACCTCTGCCAGTATACTGATATTGGACTTCTGGCCACCAGAATTGAGAACAAATATATCTCTGTTGTTTAAGTCATACAGTCTATAGTATTCCATTATGGCAGCCCAAGGGGACTAATACACCAAATAATTTTTGTTTTTTGATTTGCATTCTGCTTTTTAGGAAAATCAGTATTAGCTTTCAATAGCTCCTTGAATCTTTAGATTGTTCACTTTCCTCTGACTTTGTCTCTAGCTCCTGGTATATGCAACTCTGTATAAAAACACTCTTTACTTATACAAAATATGTTATAGCCAAGTTTCATAACTATCAGTTAAATTTTGTCCTATGCTATGAAAACAAGGACAGATTTTTAAAAGTAATTGCTTGTTCTTCAACACCACCTTATTCAATAAATATGTCTCTAAACTAAATGTATGAGTTTTTTAAAGACCTGAAGGAATTTTAAAAAGCCACACTGTATAATGTCTTTATTTGTTTATTATTTAAACATTAGTTAGAGTGTTTATCTAGGTAAGAATTCTTGCCTTCATAAAATGGGGGATAGCACTTTCATTTTACTTAAATGAAAATGTTGTCTCTAGAGCGGTTGCAGGTAAGAAACAAACAAACAAAAACTAAAAACTTGGTTTTTGCCCTAGCCAATTGCTCAGTGGTTAGAGTGCTGGCCTGCAGATTAAAGGTTCTCGTGTTCTATTCGGGTCAAGAGCATGTACCTCCAGTTGCAGGGTCTATCCCAAGGCAACCAACTGATGCGTCTTGCTCACATTGATGTTTCTCTCTCTCTCTTGCTCTCTTTCTCCAACTCTCTCCGAAAAACAATATAAAAAATATCCTCAGGTGAGGATTAAAAAAACAAACAAACAAAAAGAAACTTGTCTTTTCAGCTATAAAGCTTTTCTTTTTACAAGGACAGAGAAGCAATTAATTAAGATCATTTTGCCAGTGACTTTCCATATGCTTCTTACTTTCATGGACAATGACTAATTTAATAAGGTATATTTCAGTATTATATTGAGAGCAAGAGATGCTGAATCCCAAGTCATATAACTACAGGCAGGATTCCTTCTTAATATTGCTTTCTCAATATAAGTTTATATAGTTGTACGACTTTGGTGTCCAACTGCTTTATTCTCCAGAGCATTGAAATGAAAATTGGTCTTTCTCTTTTCAGTTCACTGGGTTCTGAGTCAAAGTCAATGAATTAATTCTTCTATTTCTGGAACTTATAGCCAAAGAAGTTCCTTGAAAATATTTTTTGTTACTGAAGACATAGTGAAAACTATAAATTTCCTCCAGAGTATCCCCAAAAAACCCTTTTCTGAGAGTGTAGTTTTTCCTTAGAGACTGTATGTCTGCTACATTCTCTTAAAAATGTAGCATATTACTCAGTCTTTATTGTACCTGGATATCTTATCACTGATTCTTTTAGAAAAGTAATAGAAGCAACTTGCACATAGAATAACAATATTCTCTTCAAATAAAGGACCTTAAAAAGTTATACAGGAAATTAGTATGAGATTTGACTTCTAGTATTTAAAATGATTGCATATGTGTATGAAGCTTAATGGCAAATTAAACTAAACTGACATAAATCAAACTATAACTTGCAAAAAAATAAGTATTTTGATTTGAACTTTAAAAATATACGTAAATTTAAAAAGCACAAAACCCACAAAAAGTTGAAGAGCAAATATAACTATTTGCAACATGGATACTTACTAAAATTAATTTGCAAATTAACTTTGAGGTCTATTTCTATAGAGATTGGATCCTCTATAATCCCCTGTGTATCATAAGGATAATATATGAAGACTCTGGTGCTGAACTTAATGAGTTTATAAATTTGGACTGTTCTGAGGAAGTGGTAAACTCTACTTTTCAACACCTTGATGGATGAGGGTTATGTGAGAGCTCCCCAATGCAATATGAACTCACCCCTTCCTTCGCTTTGTCACATTGTTGTTACATCTGTAAAAAGTCGTTGACTACCTCCTAGTCATTCCTTGGGACTTAGCTAAGCAATCACCTCTTCTAAATACAGTTGACCCTTGAACAAAACAGGTTTGAACTGTGCAGGTCCACTTGCGATTTTTTTTTTTCCCAGTACGTACCCATTCCATTTTTGATCCACCATTGGGAATCCACAAATGCCAGAGGGCAAACTGTGCGCATTGATCAATACCATTTTATAATGCTGACTTGAGTATTCACTGTTTTGGGTATCCGTGGTGGGTCCTGGAACCAAGCTCCATAGATATAAAGGGACAACTAATTTGGGGGAGAATCAGAAGTTTTACAGGGATTTTTGACTGTCCAGGGGTCATATTCCTTAACCCCCATGTTGTTATTCAAGGTCAACTCTAGTCTTCACATACTCTCTAGCTTCCTCTCCCTAATTTATATATCCTTGGTACAACTCTACTCAAGCACCCAGTATTTTTGAAAATTTAAACAAACTTACAATATAAATATACATTTTTTTCATTGATACTACAACTTCTTCCTATCATTTCTGGTACATTTTTCTTCTATGATTGGCATGACCTACATGTTACTAATTTCAAATAATACATTTTGGTAATAAACTTCATAGAACACTCGGGAGCATATGACATAGTTAATGATCCTCAACATATTAAAATATTTTTATCTTGTAGTTTCTGGGACACTGAATATTCCAGACTTTCCCTCTGACAAGTTGAAATTTCCTCTGTTGAATTTATACAGGGATAATTTTCACTTCTCTTCTTAATTTTTTTTTTTAATCCTCACCTAACGATATTTTTTCCATTGCTTTTTCAGAGAGAGTGGAAGGGGGAGAGAGAGAGAGAGAGAGAGAGAGAAATCCATGTGAGAGAGACACATCAAGTGGTTGCCTCCCACTTGCGCCCCAACTGAGGCCAAGCCTGCAACTGAGGTACGTGCCCTTGGCCAGAATTAAACCTGGGACAGTTCAGTCCACCCTCCAGCACTCTAACTACTGAGCAAAACCAACCAGGGCACTTCTCTTCTTTCTCTCACCCTCTCCTTTCTGTGGTGATCTAATCTATTTTGTTTGCTTTAAATGTGATTTAAATATTGACTCACAAATGCATAGCTCATGTACAATTTCTCGACTAGGCTGCAGGCACACTGACCTAACTGTTTTCTTCTCAATTTCACTTTTAATCTCATCCCTTCAATTCTCCATAGAGTAACAAGCCTAATTGTTTATAAAGTGTTCATCATATCTTATAACTCTAGTACTTCAAAATCTTCCTTAACTTCTCACAGCAACGCAAACAAAAGCCCGTTTTGAAGACGGCCTTTGTGACCTTGATCTGGCCCATATTTTCCTCTCTGAATTCATTCCTACCAGCCTCCACCACCCACCAAGTCCATCCACATCGCCCTTCTTTTAGTTCTTTAAAGATAATCAGTACTTTTCATGTCAGATTTTTCTTAGTTGCTGTTCCCTCTGCTTTAGATTTTTCTCCCTACTTTTCATATCATGTAAAAGCCAATTATTTTTAAGTTAAGCTGTTCCTCACTATTCTAAAGCGGATCTTTGTGTTCACAAGCTGTTCGCTACCTTTATATGACATATTACAACTTTTAAATGTAAAAATTGTATTTACATCTTCAAATGTTAATTCCTGTTTTTCTCATTAGACCATCATCTAAGTCTTAAGAAGCAAGCACTATATCTTTATTCCCAAGTGCTTGTTGCAGTGCCTAATATATAATTGTCATAACATCAATGTTAGTCCAATGAGGAAATGAAATGAAGAAAATAATCTAAAAGGACAGAAATTGAACTGTGTAACATAAACTTCTTTTGTTGGGAGCAATATGGAGCTCAGCTGCTTGATATCTTTAATAAGAGTTCAACCAATGTCACCACTGTGAGAACTTAGAGAGGGATTAGATATTTAAGGGAAGACTAAATACTGTTATAATTTAGTTATTGATTTATAGTCAAATATTTATAAAGTGTCTACTCTTATGCACTGGAGATATAACTATAAGTAGAACAGAGGTCCTGCCCTCAGTTTAATATGAATTACACTAACGTAAGCACTATTTAATCAGTGCATTTTAAAGTTTGTATATAAGAACTTTTTCTTAAGCCCAGTAAGAATCACATATGTGTATTTGACTAATATAGATGAAAGGATCCAGTGAAGGAGATTCTAAAGAAACGGTAGGTGAATCTGATGGGCAAATGGGGGAAGAGTTTTATATAGAAGAAGGAAGATGCAGAGGAGCCAAGAAACATGAGAAATCATGATGATCTGTAAGAACATTGAGTAATTTGATTTTGGTTTTGTTAAAAGGTAGGCTTTGTGCTTATGTATATGAGTATCGTGTGTATGTGTGTGTGTGTGTGTGTGTGTGTCTGTGTCTGTGTTGTAGGGGTGGTTGGTAGTGGCAGGAAATGTATTGTACCCTGGGGATACTGAATGGTTTGTGAGCCTTGTTAAAGACCTTGGACTTTGTTCCATAGACAATGGCAAGGTATACAGGTTATTTTAAACCTGCTCAGCTTAATGTGGTTTAACCAGTGAAAGGAAACAAACACATAAACAAAAACGACTACTATGCATAGTTTTTTAGATATAGAAAACACTCCAGATAGAGTATTAGCTAAGGAGTCATTACCTAGGAATAAATGCTCCCACTTACTCTAACAAGATCATCCATGAACTTACCTGGGGTTCTCCCAAAAGCAGAGACCGAATCAGAGGCTGGTAGACTAGTTCATTAAGAAGGCTATTCGATATGGTAACAATGAGGAACTAGGGAGCCAAAACACTGTACACAGGGAGTCATGGAGCCGGCCGCCTGCATGTGCCCAGTGCTCAGTCCCACAGGAAAGTCTGAGAAGCATTAAGAATCTCAAAACTATTTGCTCAGGGGACAATAAGAGGATGGATTTCTCCATTGGCTTCTGTCCCTCATGGGTCAAGAGTGGTCCCTCAGGTGTTAACACTGAAGGGCTCTTGCTGATGTTCCACATGGCAATGCAGAGAAACTCCTTAGTACAGGAGGTAAGAGGGCAGGCCTTGGAAGAGGCAAAATCAAGTTTCAGCTACTTGCAACTGATCAAACTGCTGAGAACTGGAGGCTAGTGCAGTGGCCACAAGATGTATCCTGTGCTCCCAAATGCTGACAGCCATCTGAAGCTGTAATTTTAAAAGGCCTCTTTATTTCCATCTTAGCAGGATGCCTGGTAGGAATTTCACTAGTAAAACAACTGTGTGACTGAACGGTTCACCTTTCCGTCAGTTGCTGACACAGCTTCACGGGCACTCACATTCTGTCTCGTAAGCATACTCTGTCACAGCGATTTGGATGCAGATTGCAACTTCCTGGCAAGGTGCAAGTCATGCTGTTTTTTCCCATCTGAGGTCTAACCTTGCCCTCACCAGGGGCTTTGGCTGGAAAATCCTGTGTTCCCAAAGTGCATTTCCGGTGCTGACTTTACAGCAACAGAGGCTCTTCCTGCCAGCACATGAGCGATTGGCTTCTCGCCTCTTCCCTCTATTGCATTTTCATTGAACCTTTCTGCAAGGATCATCCACATGTCTGCCAGTCAGTGTTTAAGAAAATGTTTGTCAAGATCTCTAAAGTTATTACTTTTTTTTTTCCTTTTTGTTTCAAAGGAAAAGGGCAATTTTTTTGGAATATCAAAAAGATCTGTGAAGGGTAATTCCAGGGAGAGCTGATGAGACTAATCTTCCTTGAATGATCATGACTCCTTATAACAAGGACTGAAGCCATTCTCTTTTCAAATGGAATTTTTTTTTTTATTTTTATTGAAATAGCCTATTCAGTGGGATGGCAATTTAGATGCATGTAACTTTCTTGATTGTCAAGTTTATAGCGAATCCCATTTATCCTTGGATCATTTCCTCATGCATGACACAGAGAGGGAGAGAGAGACTACAGCACGGAAGATTTTGTAAAAGAAAAGTAAATTTACCTCCACTGTTTATTTACAGATTGAAAATAAAATTGAGCAGTAGGTGGTCTGATTATGTATTTTTATTTTCAGTATCCATAACAGAATATCTAGATATGCAATGCTGTTTCAGCCACAGAAAATACAATAGCAATAGTGAAAAAATAATAACTGTCATTTGATTGCACTCTAGAAAGTATCAGAGGGCAGCTGCCAGAATACATCTTACCTTAAGACTATTTCACATGTTAAGGAAATTCATAAAATTGGTTACATCCAGTACATTGAGTGCTGTATTGCTCACGCCATTTGAGAAATTGTGCAAAAAAATAGCAAGTACATTTCGTACTTGACTACCATTAAGCGACTGCCAGACAATCAGTTGTGCACTATTTATATCTTTTAATGCAATAGATTTAATGCAGTGCAATTCCAGTTATTTCTGGAGCACATGCCATGTTCAGTATAACACACTAGCTTTTTTCCTCCCTCCTTTTTTCTTCTATGTCTCAGAAAGGATCAAAAGCACAATAAGTGTATTCAAAAAAAGAGCTCTTTGAATGTCTCACCTTAAAACCCTGTTACTCAGGCATAACCCCCGATTTCTCTTCAGTGGATAACCTCCCATGTCACTTCACTGCCATGGTAGCAAAACTTGAGTCTTTTACATCCTTCAAAGGATTTCTAACAGCTCCCTTTGTAACTTTGATTCTTTGTGCTTGCACTTACAGAGTCAACGAAGCGCAGAAATCCTCTAATATTCTGCAGGGAACACCTACCAGACATTATAAGAACAATTAATAAATTTAATACTATATTTAGATTACTAAAAAGGATGACATTGTTTTCTCTCCAGTAGAAATAATCATTTTGTATGTAAATTTCAATAAAAAACCTTACATTTTCATGAGAAACTATTTATACAATTTTAAAAATTGAATATTAAGCAGACTAAATGAAGGAGACAGTCTATACATTACGGGTCTGTGCACCCACCACCACAATTTACACACACCCAGCATTAAAGCCAGTGGCTGACTGTGCCTGCTCCATGCATCGTGTCTGTGGCCTGTGGTCTGGGCCTCCCTGCCCCTCCTTCATCAGCGTTCTTGGAGCCGAGTGCACACAGCGTTAGCCTTTGCTAACTCCCTGTTACTGTAAAGAGATAAGCTGTATGGAAGCATCTCTGAGTACAGTGACTGCATGGCCATTACTTCATGTTAGTCACCAACCCAACTTAATAGAATAGTAAGTAAGTTTTCAGACATGAGTTACTCAGTCCACAAGTATATGGCCCGATCAAAAGTTTCTTTTTTTTAAATTTTGCATTTTCAAGTGTTTAGCATTATGTTAATAATAAAAATTAAAATCATGGTTTTGAATGTTGACTTTGTGCCGAACACTGTTATAGAAAATTTAAAAAGATTGAGTATACAAACGGCAGGTCTTTGCCAATGTATTGCCACTTCACCCCCACTCATGAAAATGAGAAATGCTTTGCACCTCCCACTTGGATTTACTGTGAAAGCTTTGGAATCACTTCATCTGAGTTAAAGTTTGGAAATCCCCGATTTGCTGGCCAAGTTTCTTTGAGCGTACTATTCAAACCCTCTGAATCTCTTCCTTCAATTGTAAAACTTAGTTACAGGAGTATGTGTCTGGCACTACCTTCCCAGACTAGTTACAGAATTAGGTCAATGAACGTATTTACTGTCCCAGGCATACAGCTTGCTGGACGGTAAGTGGCCAATAATTGAAGTTACTACGCTTATTTTCACTGATCGTTTTACTTGCTTAGTCATTATTTTAAGGTGCTGTACTTTTCACTTAAAGGATGTTGCTTTCTTTTCAATCTCACATCTTTTAAATGAATATATAATTTTTTGAAATACTTATAATCTGAGAGGGAAAATTATACACATTTTCACAGTGGTTACTTGATGGCAGGGCTTAAATAAGCTGTTTGTTGCCTGCTGGTGGGAATAATACTTACTGCTATTCTCGTCTCCTGCTTTCTATAATGTCACTGCCTTTGCAGAAGTTAATCTTTAATGTCTTCTAGTGCTTTTCCCCTCTCCTCACTGTTTGAGGCCATTCCACTTCAGTTACCCACACAGTCAGCCACTCACACAATAAGCCACCTTATCTCTTTGGCTTATTTTTAACTGACAACTATTTTGCAGTGAGCATCATTCTTAGGTCAGCAGAGATCTGGATTCTAGAATTCAAGTTTTAAACGTTCTATTTAAATTATAATATTAAAAATCATTTTGATATGAGTTATAGAAGTTTCTGCAGAGAGTCACTCATGTTTGTGGGGATAATTTAACAGTCTCGGTGTTGGGCAACAAATTTAGAATTTCAAATATTTTCAGATATTCAAAATATTTAAGCACTGCCACATATTTTGATTTATATTAAAAATTAAAGAGCTAACTTTTTTTAATTTTTATTTTTAAGAGCTAACATTTTTAAGATAGCCCAAATGTTTTGAGTAGGATTTTTTCAATATATTTTGGGACTGGAATTAAAATAAATGTTTATCACTAAAAAAAAGAGAGTTGGGGGCACTTTATAATATTTCAGAGTTGGATCTTTCTGTTAGAACTTATTAAAAAATAGACTGTAGATTGGAGGCCAGAATTTATGCAGAGGCAGCAATGGTGCGTAAACCCGATCATTAATATTGGCTCTCTTATTAATGTTGTTCTAACAACTGTAACGTGGAAAAGCACTATCTATCTTTTGGTTTAATATCAAAATTCATGAAATAACATATATAAAAACATGCATAAAAGCAATAAATAGAATATATTTTTGTTTTCAATATTTGAAAAATTTCAGCTGCAAACATAAGAGTGGCGCAGTATTCTAGTGACTTCATTAATTTGTTTTATGTGATAAGCTCTTTGATTTTTCTTGCTTTTAAATGCATTGCTATGCTTGCCAAGGAGTGTTAAGTCACTTACTTTTTATTACTTTATATTTTATAGGTATCTTCTTTTTCACAATTTGGATATTTTTAATTTTATGCTAAAAATCAAATATTTAATGGTCAAGTTAAAATTCATCATCTTTATGGATGCATTCCATTCACTTTTAGACCTCGATCATTTTGAATGCTAATTTAAATTGATAAATGTGCTTATAAAATCTCTAAAGAGATTCTTAAAATCCTCAAATTCCATGTTTGAAAATTTTATGAGATTTCCCACATGGAATAATGAAAACATACCAACAATATACCTTATAATTTTAGGACATATAGTTGAGCTAAACAACTTCCCTGCAAGAACACAATCATATTTTGCAGACAAAGAGAGGCATTCCAAAATGTATATAATACAAAGCAGAATGAAATAAGCATTACTGTTGATAGTTTAACAAAAATACAATGAGAATAAAGAGAAAAGAGATGGGTTATTTTGGCCGAGAGAAATGGCCTGTGAATTGAATCTCAAGGATGGAAAAGACTTCAAAAGTATCAACAACAAAACAGTAAACAAGAAGACACCCAGGGCAGATGGGCAAAGAAATCTGGTTCTGTCAAGAGTTTTCTAAGTTGCACAGTACTCTAGCTGTTCTACTTATAGGAGTTGGCTTGTAATAAAAGTTTAGAATGATCTTATAGACTGTAGACTACATTTAAAAAAAATCAGTGTTGTTTGTGAATGAAAGTGTTATTGATGGTATTATGCTTTATGAAGTCCAATACAGCAAGAGTCAGTATGTAGGTATGATGGGAAATAAGAGAAAGAGAAAACAATGAAGGCTCTGATTAATAAGCAATAAATTATAGTTTAGCAAAATAACTAATTAGAAGTGTGGAATAAGGATGGGTGCTGTTAGGATTCTGAGAACTGGAGTCACTAGTAGCAACCAGACTGCATCATACAGAAAGTAGTTTTATAATTCAGTGTCTTTTGTCCCCCCTCATTTTGGTTTAGTTTAAAGATAATTTGCACTTGACACTATTGAAGATACTTAATTCATAAGTACTAGTCACGCCCATGTATACACCGAAGATGATAATCCTTAGAAACAAGTATTTCATCTTTAAGATTTTTGCTGTCTCATATCTGTGCCATGTGTTTTCATGGCATGCTGCCTACTCAAGGGTTGGTAGGACCCTTGGCAACAGTGGCAACAGCCGGAGGTGCCAGGTAATACTGAGTTTAAAGAAAGCATCTTGCAGAATTTTTCTTATGACATCTGTGAAATTGAAGTGAGAGAAGTCTCTCTTCTGACAGACTTGCCACATTGGCTCCATATGTCTCTGTACATTTAGTGACACCTGTTCATGCTGGTGTGCCAAAAGACTTTTAAAAATTCAAAAAATAAAAAAGAAATAAAGCTGACTTTTCTCAATGTATGATCCTGTCTACAAATCCAGATATACTGATCACTTGATGAATCAAATAGTTCACATATACATTTTCTGTATCATATATTTTATTTCAGACAAATCAATATTTACACAATTGTTATAATAAAATATTTTAGGCCCTGGCCAGGTAGCTCAGTTGGTTAGAAGTGTCATCCGATCACCAAGATTGCAAGTTTGATCCCTAATCAGGGCACATACAAGAATCAGCCAATGAGTGCATAACTGATAAGTCAATCTCTCTCTCTCCCTCTCTCTCTCCCTCTCTCCCCCCATTTCTCTTTCTCTTCCCCCTTCCTATTTCTCTCTAAAAAAAATCAATCAATCAATAAAAAATATTTTAGGTAATCAATGTTTAAGTGTGTGTATATGAATCTCAAAATCTATACTTTATATACCATATAGCTTAATGTAATTTGTACACTAACCCAAGACAAAGGACTTAGGCTTGGACAAAAAACCTGAGATACACACATAGTCTCAATTTCAAGAATATACTCTCATAGTAAATTAATGAGATTGAATAAATGTGAATGAATTGTGAAGTTTAACCTAAAAATACCTCTTACATAAGATATTATTTAGCTTTATTTTCTATTCTAGCAATATTATGAATAATTAGGCAAATAAATAATTGCATTGTAATGTCTAATATAAATAATATTTTGTCCTGCTAAAACCTATTAATTTAAATAAATAAAATATACTTTTTGGAGTATGTTTACAATAATATTCCAAAACCTTAAGGATCATTTTCCTATTATTTTTAGTCTAGGAATTGTTAACATCTTGGAATAAACACGGTCACAGACAGAATTTAACATCCTTTGAAGATCAAAATGTTTTCAGCCTTGATTCTGAAGAATTCTTTGCAAGGTCTCTATGTGGGTGAAAACTTGCATTTAATCAAACCATTAATAGAGAAAATCTATTTAATGTCATTAATTGCAGAGAATCTTCATCATGTTAAAACTCAGAGATGAACTTATGCTCCATTCCATAATGCCTTAAATAATTCCTGAGTATTTACTGTGTTGCCCACGCTATGTGATGTCCTAGGAACACCAAGATGAGCACAATGAGCTCCTTACCCTTAAGGAACCATGGAGTGGTAGGCAAGGTACATATATCAACACATATTTACTTGTAATGTTATAAAGTTGATATGGATTATGGATGGTGGATTTATCCTGCATAAAGTAGGATCTTATAAAGGTTTTAAGTTAGGTGAAATATTAGATGATACCTGTGTTTTAAGATGATAGTACTAGTGAGAGTGTGGATTGTAAATGAAAGAGTGATTCATTGGTAGGATATGTTTTAATAGCTAACAATGATTTGGAAATTTCTGTATTTTAGGGATTTTAAGTTGCCTTTTAGGTAAGTGAAACTTTTTAGTGAAATTTTCACTGAAAAGTAATGTGTATTTGTTTTTTAATTATTAAATGGAAAAAAAGAAAGAATGTGGATATTTGACTGAAATGTAAGTTGTCTGAAATACAACTTTCTAAAAGAGTTGTAAAAAACTCTTAAATATTTTAATATGCCTCAGTTTATCTTTTGACAGATGCCATAATCTTTGTTAGCAATGATGTAAAATGGTTGAGATTAATGTACTTTGAGTAAAATATTTTGGCATAAATTTGCCTTGCTTCAAGGGATACAAAACTCTTCTCATGAAATATAAATGATTTTGATTTATAACCAAATACCTGCTCAATGATACCTCCAGCTTAATACTTTCTAAGTTTAATTTATTTTTTCTGAACCATCTCCTCACTGACAAGTCTAAAGACCAAAGCACTTAAAACCCCTAATATCTTGTCTTAGGAGTTCTTAACCTTCACTTGACACTTACTTTGTATATCTTTCTTCTTCAGAGGATTGCCACAAGTCTTGGCAATATCTCACTTGATACTAACTCATAGCACATTTCTGGATTGTCTATCTTCATGTATTAAAAGCTATTTTCACTAATGGTATCCCCAATTTGATGCACATTTGTTCTCAAGTTTGAAAAACAGAAAGCTTGTTTTATTCCTCCTAATGTCACACTCAAGACCCATTTCAGAAAATCACTGATGTCCAAAGAGTAGTAAAATATCCCATCCCCCAGGGTTGGTGGGGGGAAGCCAGTGCCTTAGCTGCACTGAAAGCCTCTTTAGGTTACGCACACAAGTGCCCTCCGGGCCGGTGTCTGAGACTGGGTTTGAACTCCCTGTGTTAAAGTGCTGTTTGCTAGGCAAAGGCCTTTAAGAACCACATGCTTTTCAGAGGCCATAATTAGCTATATAATGCTAATATTTCTTTATAATGATATATTTATATTTACCATTTTCACAGAGGAATAAATGAGCTTTTAAACATTTTTCTTAAAAGGTAACATTGACTGATATATTTGTACGTTCATTCTATCACTCAGACATCTGATTCTTCACTTAACATTTTTGTGCTAGGGACCAAAGCAGGTACTGGGTAGAACACAGACACAGTAAGATATTAATTGATAAGGTCTGGGTTTGAACTAAAAGAAATCAAAATGTATAAGCCAGACATTTTTACATAATTTAGTATGTTTTTTAGATGTGAGTCCAGAAATATAGAACAGAGGTAATCATATGCTCAGCTGTGCTTTTGTCTACAAACATAGACTATACATTAGAAAAAATATGTTTATCTTATAGAGATGTGATTAAGTAAAATAGGGAAACAAAATTAAAAATAAATTATATTTAAGTATATGATATCAAAAGTTTAAGGGTCAAATTGGAGTAACTAAGAAAGGGACTTTGCTAATTTCACACTATTTTTTAAAAAGTTTCAGTGATATTCCTATAATATAAATCCTAAGCTGTTATTTGATATATATTTCATAGCACACTAAGTAGAACTAATAATGCAATTTAACCACATAGTTTAATCTATTGCTACATATTTTGCATTGATTTGCATATATTATATTAAGTGAGCCCCAACCCAAAGTATAAAATAGCCTTTAGATGTAATTTTCCATGGTGATAAGTATATGTGATTCCAGATATATAATAAGTATTTGAAAAGGTGTTCCCGAGAATCAGAGAACTAAGTACACAGTGGTAAAATAAATAACACACTAAACCTTCTAAATGTATTTTTATAGCCTCTACTTACACACACACACACATAAAACACTAACATTGAGAACCCTAATAGTGTCAATTAAAAAAATAAATTTTCACTTCATTATATTTTTAAAAGTAGTGAGGAAATGCTAGATTGCACCTTGGGGAAAAAAATATATTACAGGCATGAAAAATGTTTCATTTCTGATGCTGCTTTCAAATGACAGCATAATATGTTATGGATCATTTGATGTTTTTGTATAAAAATGCAATTCAGCACCCAAAAAGGCATACGCTGCTCACGGCATGTGCTCCACGCAGTCCTTTATGTGACAGCTGGCAACAAGAAAATGCCAGTCAAAACACAAAATGTCAAGCAGAAATTTTCCTAATAAAAGTAGTCAAAAATCATTCATAAATAACTTCATTAAATGGCTTGTATTAATTCCAAACATCATTAATCGAAAGCAGTTTTAAATAATCTACAAATTATAACCTGGAAGACCAGAAGGAGCTCAGAAAAACTAACCAGGGTTTCTTGTTATTTCTTACAAGATTAGGTTTGCTCTTTTTGAGCATCTCCCAGGTCACTACGGAAAGCCCTGTTTTGCAAATGCCCAGCGTGAGACTTCAACCTTCTGAGAACTTCGCAACAAACACAAATGAACAATATTAACAACTATGCATCTTACTTAATTCTTTCCTACATTTAAAGAAAAGTGCATGAAGCTTATTTTTCAGCCGCCTTCCATTGCAGAAATTTTTAAAGTAAATATTTATGGACACGTTTATTTGGGGTAAATTGCTTGGCTTTATGGAGCCAAGTTTTCTCTGTAACTTCACAAACTGGTCCACATCAATTTATGAAGATTCATGGCTGCTTTGGAGTTTTATAATTTATTGGAGCCAAGGCAACAGAGAATTCCACCTGTAAGTGAGACTATTGCTACTTTTTACTTCTACCTCAGCACCTTTTTTCATAACTCGTTTAATTAAAAAGAACAAGGGAGTCAAAAGGGAAACACTAAAATGAGCCAAGATATAATATAATGTTTGCTAACCAAGAAAGCATATTTTCTAGTCTCATTATCTTCTCTAGTGAGAGAAAAATATTCCTGGAGAGGTTTTGAGCCCTCTGCAAAGAGAGCTAAATGCAACCTATGAGATGTGACGACCTCACGCTGTTGGCCCTGAGCTTATTACAGAGGTTATGTATTTGAACTGATTAAATATAGACTTGCTTCCTCTACTCTACCTTTCTCCCCCCCCATATATATATGTGTGTGTGTGTGTGTGTGTGTGTGATTTGATTCACATAGAGTTAAGTAATTTTGCATACGTAAATAATTTTATTTATATGGTATTTATGTATTTTATATAATTTATATTATATTATGATAGTGTCATGTAATATATATTTAGTATAATATTATTATATTTGTATACATTATTTATATACATTTGTTATATATAATTGTATATAAATAATTTGAGGGAATACCAGAGGGAGTAAAGGTTAAGATAGGCATCATAAACTAGGTTTTTTATTAAATGTACTTTTATTTTATTATGCAGTACATAAAACAGAATCTTAACATTTAGACATAAAAAGACCCTAGTCAAAAATGAAAAACAACGAAAATGACATTGAATGAAAATGTGGTGGCAGCTTTTGGATGTTAATATTTGACCACGCGGGTGTTACTTTGTTGAAACCCTGCAGCTTTCACAGGGATCAGTTTCCACTCAGGGAGGCACAGGTGGCTTTTTGCGGCCCAGCCTCTGAACTGGCAAGTGCTTTCTTCTGCCATATTTTATCAGCCAAAGCAACTTACAAGGCCAGCTCAGATCCCAGTGATAGGGAAATAGACTTGGCCTTTTAAGTCAGGAAAAACTGCTGTCAGAATGCAAAAGATGAAAATACAGGGAACAGTGAAGAATTGTAGCCATATTTGCGATTTACCACAGAAGATTAATTCTCCCTGCTATTCCTTGTTATAAAATACTAAAGGAATGTTCTCTAAAGCCCAAACTGCATAAAAAAGGGCCAGAGAACTGCATTAAATTTTATTTTTATAGAAAAAGGGACTTCTGAAATTAATCCTATCAATTTCTCTAACAGGAAAAATTTAAGGATGTGAAATACTTCTAAAATATAGGAGTTTTGTTTCCAGCTATAAAGCAGTTGTGAATATTTCATAGATTAATTAAAGTGATTTTTCAGATTATAAAAGTAAATGTCATGAAATATAGAACAAAATATATTATTTTATTATAAATGTATGACAAAGATAATAAATAAAAATGAGTTCAATATTTATGTGAGACATCAATTCTAAAAGCTTAATTTATTTTAGTGGAGTGCAATAAAATGCATAACAAATTGAGCATTATTTTTATTTATCTAATAGCATCATAAATGTACATGACACTACAAAGATCGGTGTTAGACAAATAGCAATCCCTGTTCACAGAAATTATGAGTATATATAAATATCTCTGGTAAGGGAGAAGTGAATGCATGTTTTAATGGAGGTAAATATATATCTGAATTTTGAGAATATTTTTAAAGTGCATAAAGTTAGAAATATTTTGAATAATGAATATATTATGCATTGATATAATTAGGTGACCCACATTTTTATATATTTTCCACCATTTCATTCTTAAAAATAACAACCGTACAAAAAATGAGAAAGCATTTACCTAGGATTCATCAATTGTTCACATTTGCCACATTGCTTTAACTCCTGTAACCTCCTAGCCTCCCTCCTCCTCACACTCTGCCTGTTCACCCTTCCCTTCCCCTCTCTTTCCCCAGCTCCCTGTTTTTACTCTCCCTGAAATATTTGAAACCCTTTAGCACTTATAAGAACAATCTACTGCATGACTGTAATCGCATTATACACAAAAATAAATTAGTTAATATAGATATCATAATAGTGTCTAACTATATAGTTCACTTTCAGAATCTCCCATTTGTACCCCAAATTTTCATTATAGCTACTTTTCCCCCAGCCCAGAATGCTATCAAAGGTCACACATTGCTTTTGATTGTCATGTATCCTTAGTCTTCTTAAATCTAGAAGAGTGCCCACATTTTTAATCTCGTATGATATGGATCCCATTGAAGAGTTCAGGCCATTTGGCTTATGGAATTTCCAACAATTTAGCTGTACTTGGCTGTTAAGGTTGAATAGATGTCAGGTTAAAAATTTCTGGTAGAAATATCATGGAGGCACCTTCTATGAACTCTCCATTCTAATATACCATTCATTTATCTTTGTAAATGATAAGAACACTAATAAGTTCAAAGCAGTATGAATATTGTTTTCTCAAACCTATGAATACACTGAGTTTTAGAATCAATTTTTGAGATGTGCCTGAATTGTTTAATGTCAATTAATGTAAAGGAATGATCTTCTAAGTTTGAAGAAAAGCATTCCTTCCTCATTACTAATTTTGTGAGTTATTATGTACTTCTTGATTTTTTGTTTCTATATAATTTACTGTCATTACTCTTTTGAATCCTCAAATTCTACAGAATTTGGCCAGAGTGCCAGTTTCCCTGGGGGTCTGCATCCTGTTGACATATCCTCAGTAGTGTTGGATCACTTTGTTTCTGTCTTTTCTGGAGTAACAAAATGTTTATGGGCACAATTTTAATCCACGCCTAACATAGAATCAGTCATTTCTTATGAGTCCATTTTGGAGAAAGAGCTATTTAGGTGCCATTGGCCTCCAGCTTTTCAAAGCTATATATGCCTGGATACACACCCACACCCACACACATACACTACACACAAATATACTTGCACCTATGCTGATTTTCAAAAAAACTCTGTGGTGTCAACATACCCAGTAGCCCACTTGGGGAATTCTTCCATGTATATATCTTTTTGATAGGCTCTTAGATCCTTATTATCTTTGGAGATATCAAGAAAAAAGGGGTCTCCAATAATACAATAAGTTCACTGTAGTGTTACATCAGATTAGAAAACTGAACAATTATTGTTCATAAAATAATAGCACGTATTGAGAAATTTCAGTTCACCCTAAGGTAAGAGTATGCTTCTACCTTCCACACTTGATCTAATGCATATTTCTAATAATATCTCTTGAAACATGTATTCTTTCACTGGTCTGACATGGATATGGTGTATAAATAGGCAACATTTTTATATTACCTTTTTAAAATATTTTCATTTGCAACGATCTTAGACATAGAGCAATGTTAAAAATACAAAGATAGTCTGACCAGGCATGGCTCAGCAGTTGAGCATTGACCTAGGATCCAGGAGATCGCGGTTCGAGTCCTGGTCAGGGCACATACTTGGGTGGTGGGCTCGATCCCCAGTCAGGGGCATGCAGGAGGCAGCCGATCAATGGCTCTCTCATCATTGATGTTTCTGCCTCTATCTCTCCTCTCCCTTCCTCTCTCTAAAGTCAATAAAGATATATTTAAAAAATACAAAAAGATAGTTTTTTCTAAAATTTTTGAGAGTAAATTGCTGATACAATGTCCCAATATCTCAAAAAATGAAGTGCATTTCTTACAAGAAAGGATATTCTTTTATTTAACCATAATATACTCATCAATGTCAAGAAGTCAACACTGACACATTACTACCATTTAAATTTTAGATTAATTTTGTTTAGTCAATTATCCTAGTAATTTTCTCTGTAGGAAACACACATTAAGATCTATGTTGCATTTTGTTGGAATCTATTTCTTTCAATCTTGAATAGTTGCTCCTTGACTTTTATGATGCTGACAATTTTCACTATTACAGGCTAATTATTTTGAAGAATGACATTTGGGTTTTTCTGATGTTTTCTCATATTAGCAAAAAGTGTCAGAGCAAAGAGGCTGGGTTGTTCTTGTATCCTAACAACTGGCCTGCAATTTCCATGTGTCCTAGTACTGGTGATTGTAACTTTGATTTCTTGATTTATGTGGGTCTCCAGGAGGCTTCTCTATTATAAAGTTAATTTTTCATCCCTTTGCAATTAAAAAGTAAATTATACAAAGGTGCTTGGAGACTCCATGCAGTAGCTCCTCACCAGTACCCTTCAATATGTACAGCTTAGCCCACAGCCATCAACCACCCACACATTCTTATTTCTCTGGGCCTTACTATGTTTGTCTTTTTAAGGATACCTGCATATGAACTCTTAAATGTCTACCTTACTTCGATCTATCCTCATAAGGGTTATTTTTATTTTCATATCTGTTTTATGAATGTTCAAGTTCCTTCTCTCTCTGGAGTACAAAATATAATAGAACATAATAACTTATAAGAATTTGACCAAAACTGAATAAATTGAAAGGAGGAATAAGTTATTTATTGCATACATTATTTGTGCCAGATCTTGTTTGAAGGTATGGATTTAGAAAAGAATTCCTAGTTTCTAGATATACAATACCCTTTAAATCTGCTCTGATTAAATAAGTACAAAAAAAACAACCAGAATTGCTTTTAGTTTTTACTTTTTGAATATTTTTCAGCTTCTGATGACACACTGATCAGCTTTGAGAATAAATGAACAGTTATTTTTCATGATAAATAAGGCATTGGCCCAAAACATATCTGAGCTTATTGTTGTATGTAACTGAAGTAAGACAATTATGGTCATTCCACTCCACAAATTTTATTATTCATTTCTAAATAGATAAAATAAACCTTAAGCATCACCTTTTGGATTTATAACCACAAAAATTATTTAAGTGTTAAATATAAAAGGTAGTTATACAGACAAAGCTATATGTGATACCTTTTGTTTCACATACGTAATTGAATTATAAAAAGAGGGGTAAATTGAATATTCTTAGTAATATAATAATTTACCTCCCCCAAAGAAAGTTTTTCCTGAATATTTAGAATGAATTAACTTTCACTTTGAGTTTGTGTTAAACTCAGGGAGGACATGCTTTTCTTTCATATACTATATAAGCAATACTTTCTCATATCTAATCTTCTATCAACTAATTAACAATGGCCCTGACCATCTACCAGCTTGAGCGGTGACCTGCAAAGAAAAAGGAAATATAGACTACTCCCAGTTACAGCATCATTTATAACCTCGGTTTGTTTGTTTGTTTGTTTGTTTGTTTATTACATATGTTTTTATTGATTTCAGAGAGAAGAAGGGAGAGGGAGAGAGAGATAGAAACATCAAGGAGGAGAGCAAGTCATTGATTGGCTGCCTCTTGCACACCTCATACTGGGGATTGAGATGGCAACCTAGGCAAGTGCCCCCACCTGGAATTGAACCGCAATCTCCTAAATCATAGGTCGATGTTCAACCACTAAGCCACTCTGGCCAGGCTATCACCTTGGTTTGTTGACACTAATGAAGGAATTCATTTCAATCTTTATCATTCCTGAAATTTCTAGAAGGGCATGTTCATCACATAAAAATATCCCTGAACAAAACATTATACTCATGAATAAATACACATATGATTTACTCATCCATAAAAGTGTACCTTCATCGAAGCTTTGATGAAACAACTACCAATTGCCTGAAATAAGGCTTGAGAAACCCACTTTTGGGTCATATTTCAACATGAAGAATCATTTGACCTGTGGTTGTGTGGAAGAAAACTTGTACCACCTAGAGGTAAAAGAGCAAGGAGGACTTTATTCAAGACTATTGCAATAGAGGTCAAGACTATTGCAGTAGGACAGAGGGGTTGAACTCAATCTGTTGAAACAAAAGTCAGGTGAGCTTTTTAAGCACTGGGGTGAGATAGTGGAAAAGTATTGGAGGACATTAGGGGGGAGATTGTTCAGTGTGATTAGGTCCTTTGTATCTACTAACTGGCTCTTGTGGAAGTTAAGCTTTTATTCTTCCACGGAGACTGAAAGATAGAGGCACTATCTTCCTTGATGATTACATTTCAAAGAGATGGTTGGCTCCCAGATCCTGAGAAAGACATTCCTGGGTCATAAAACTGGCCAGAGGCTAAAAGATATACAGAGAAAGACTTTACAATTGTAAGTTTTCTAAACCAAATGCTCTAAGAAAAGGGAGGTCTGGGGTTTAGAGTCTGGGGAAAAATTGAAGTTTAGTCAAACTGAGAGGAACTGTAAGATCATTTTGATCAGTTATCATCACACAGCGGTTACCAAGAAATATAACAGTTTACTGTTTTATTTTAGGTTTTATCATTCAGTCCATATTCAAGCTAAGGAAGTCCTAAGTGTGTTTGTTTCTCTTCCTCCAGGTCCTAGTTTCTATTTCAAGTGGCATTATTTAAAAAACAAACAACCACAAAATGGTAGTCAATGCACAAATCTTTATCTCAGCACTTTAATTTTCTTGATCAGTTTATGATTTTTCAAAAATTTGTCTCAAAAAATATAACATAGTCATTTTAAATATTTCATAGTTGATCCCCAGTATATGATAATGTTAATGGAAGAAATGTAAAAAAGAAAAAACCCCAGAAATAAAAAATATCATATTGTAAATCAGATCTGTCTTTTCCATGCTATCAACCATGCAATCTGTTGCATTATTTTCAGGAAAGCATTTTGGCACATCTGCAATTCAGGTGTTCATTAATGTATGTGCTAATTTTTGTGATTCTAAAGCACTTTTCAGGAATAATCAAGATGAACCTTGATTTATTGTGCAGTTTACTACTGCAGGTATTTATCAAATGTGCTCTCCCCCATATTACAGAAAAAAGAGAAAAAAACTTGTTACATCACTTTTTGTTTTTTTTAAATATACATCTAATGGGAATAGTTAGTTACAACAAAAAAAACCTCATAGAGTAACACTTTTACAAGATGATTTTTCATGTTTTTCCTCAAATTTTAAAAGGTCACTAATTTACAGGGTTGTGTAATCTAACTTTATTTCTAGATATAATAACTAAATGATAGATTTGTGGCTTTCTTGGTAAGTAAATATATAAAATAAATAACTGGATTAAGGTCAGCAAAGAATCTTTGAGAATTAGCTGAATCAAATGAAGAATAAAACTTGAAAATGGGTAAATCTGAAAACCATATATATATGTGTGTGTGTATTATATATATATATATATATATAAATTCCTGTACACTGTACACACTCTGATATCCATAATTTAGCAATAATGATAACTGTCATTTACTTAACTCTCTTAAATAACTTGGATATTTTAATAAGACATGAAAAGATTAAATTGAAGTAAACATATGTTTCAGGATTATTCCAGTTCATTAACAAATATTTTAATGAAAATATAAATTAACTCTGAAAATCAAATCCTATTTTATATGCAAGAGAGGAAAAAGCGATTCAATGCAATACTCTCCTAAAATGTTTTTAGGACAAATAATTATCTTTAATAGTTTCACTTTGTTAATCTGAACTCCAGAATATCAATATTTCTTACACAGATCTATTTATAAGGAAAAAAAAAGGTGTGTGTAACCAATTTTTAAATGTCCTTGAAACACTACAGTTGGCAAAATCCCTACCCAAGTGTAAAATAAGCTTAGTTCCCAATTAAAATGTTACAAGTTGGTACTAAATCTAAGCAACAATCTGAAACCTTCAATAACACAAAAGTTGTCAACATTTTTTTTAAAAGGTGGTAGGCAATACTGCACTAAAACAGAATTTTTTAAAGAGTACCCAAAGAGCAAAAGAGTTCAAAGATAGAAACAATGAAGAAATAGAGTACTGAATTAAAATGTGTTGTTAGCATCTCCCAAGTATTTATTTTTTCTTCTTTGCTGCAAAAAGCTTTCTTATTTCATTTGGTCTAATGTATGGGAGAAGGCTCCAGGGTAATTAAAATGATGCCTAGTGGTTTCAGGGAAAGGCTCAGGCAAAAACAAGACACCAGGCGAAAGCATGTTCCATTTTTAAAATGACACTTTAAAGGAAAGAGGGAGAAAGACCTTAGCTGTATCGAAATTTATGATTCCCTTAAGTGTATGATAATTATCTCTTAATTATGATGACAGATTTTAAGGTAAAATAATGTTAGTTTAGAAAATTCCTTCCTCATGAAAAATATAATGGGTGGAATGGGGAGAAAAAGGAACATCTGTAATGTTTTGAACAATAAAAAATAAAAATAAATAAATAAATATAATGAGGACCTTTGATTACTTGAAAGCTTGGGATGGTATTATCTGATTTAAATCTTTAAGAGTTCAGCCTTGCCACTTTGTAGTGATGGGGTTGGTGAAGACAGAAGAGGAAACTAGGTAGGAGGGCATTTGACTTAACCATACAGGAAACGATGGTGTATTCCAATATGAAGGCATTAGTGATATAGGAAGATGTTCACCTAGCATGGCCAGGATTCATAGATTTGTAGATTAGAATGAGAAGGAGGGAGAATGGGAAAGAGAGAAATGAGGAACATCCATGGCTTATTGACCAGAGCAATTAATCAATTATATATTAAAATAGAAAAAGTCCAAAGGCGAGTTTGAAAGAGGTGGGCCAAGAACCAAAATGTTCTTTGGATATATGGGATTTTGCATATTATTAGGGATTCTTGTGAAGTTATGCAGCAAACAGTAGAATTTAGAAGTGTACAAGTCTATATTTCAGGGGATCTAAATGGGAGATAAAATATATATGTATGGATAGCTCCATGTCAGTCTATACAACAAGGGTCTGTGTGTCATTTGCTCTACTTAGGAATCCCCATACTTTCAGGGCAGTTACCCAGAATTTAGATAGAAAGCTCACATCCAGAGAACAGTATTATAAATACTGTTTTAACTGTCTTTACTATCAAAGCTTTGTTAATTTTTATAGTAAGTTTTAAAACTCAATTTTATGATATCAAAAGACTATCAATTCTCATAACAAGTTTTAGAAATAGACTGTTATTGGTAAAATTTTTGGTGTTCTGGATTGGCTCAATTATTTTAGCAGTACATTTCACACATATATAACAAGCCTAAGCATCTGTATCTTCTGGGATGGTGCACAAGATTTACCCCAAAATGTGTCTAAGTCCAGCTATTGCTTCATAGGCTTCTGGTTGTTCATTCTGTTTACTAAATCCTGCTTCCAAAATATTAGTATGTCTGACACAAGTAAACTTTTCATGAAAAGTGTAGTGGGAGTATTTGAAACAACAGAAAGATGGAATTTCCTCATCTTTATTGGACAAGCTGTAACAGTTTCATAGTAAATATTTGCTTAATAAATGTGTGTTTATGCAACAGAATTTAGTTGATGAAATTTTGGGAAAGTGATTGACTCTCACCCAACTTTCATTTTGGCAGCTAATATTACCTGGAGTTGTCAAGCCCAAATTGGCTTGAGTCAGCCTGAAACACTGGGCTTGTCCGAATATTACTGTAATAATGTTCTGTGTAACATGGTGCAGGAAAAGCAGAAAGGAAGATGACTGGACTTGGAGAACAAGTGTTTGACTGTCACTGCTGCTGTTGATGAAGACAAGTGTGCTTGCCAAAGTTCTTTTACAAATCTGCTGAGGTGTTCCACAGCAGACAAACACAACTTTTAGAAGGTTAGGCAAGATAGAAAACCCTTCAATGTAATGAGAATGAATCCCTTCTATCTGATGATGCTCTATATTCCCTCCTCTCTCTCAATAACAGACCATAGAGGAAAAGTGTTCAAATGCACACAAGTTTGAGCATACAAAGATTAATTATTCCTGATCTAGATAGTTCCCTTCTCTTAACTTCTCTCAAATAACATTTATACTCATTATAGCCTGTGATATAAAAGTATTTATCCCAATTGATTATTTAATGCGACCTGTGTCTGCAGATTGCTAACTTCTCAAGGTCAGGGCCAAGGACATTAGGAGGACATTTGACAGGGGAGTGGAATTAGAGAATATGATAAGGAATTGACTTTACCTATGTCAACCATGTAGAAAGGGGTCTTTTTGGAGAAAAATGCCATGATCTCCCAAGGATACACTGTGTCACATGGGAATTCCACATTTGCATAAGCCAGGAGCCTTGATGAA